>NC_143200.1:11275000-12475000 GCF_051530095.1 Phoenix dactylifera
AATTGAAAAAATCAATCACCGCGAGAGTTGTTGATTCATTGATAAATTCACTTATTGAAACTTCACCATAATTTGATATAATTGGAAGACTCCATCCACACAAGAATGAACCATCTGCCACGTTCGCAATGAAGCGCCCAGAGTGCGACTTTAAAACAATTTATGCACATTTTTATCAACAGTTAAAGAGCAAGAAAGCAGCTCATATATGTCAAATATAAAAAGCATAGCCTTATGTACTTCTGTCACGCCCCGAGCCCGAGGCGCGGCAGACGCCGCACGCCCGCACGGCGGGCCGCGCAGGCGTGCAAGGCAACGGATCATATCAAAGCAATCACAGATGTTCAAAACTGACATAATTATTTAAATTTATTCAAAAGCAGTCTTACAAAATTTCAAATAACATATGCTGACGTAAGTCAAATACTCTAATCAATCTAACTAAAGGACCAATAACTGATGGAATCATCGGAACATCTAACGCACTCCCCATTTCCGTGCGATCAAGCCTCTGGATCTGAAAAACAGAGAAAATAAAATAATGAGCTACACTAGCCCAGTAAGCAACAAAATACCCCAAAGTGGGGTCGGAGCATATCAGGTCAAAATACAGGATAATGACTGGAATAAATCATAAATAACATCGTTTTACTATTTTCAAAACTTATTATCATTTTTCCAAAAATTCTGATACCAGAATCTCAACAAAATAAGCTACGGCCACGTAACCCAGTGGCATGGGTCGCACAAGGTGCCAAATCCACTATATTTACCCACCGATGACAGCCGGTGTCCAGAAACCACTATTCTAATCACCGGTGGTGCGGTGTCGAAACCGGTTCCTCACAGATAACAAGTCGACAGGTCCAACGTATAATCCCCATTGGCAGGGCCAGAACAGAGTAGAACAGATCATAGCCATGCTGAGAATGCATATATACAGAAAAATAGATTTCATAAATTATCCAGTCATATTTTACGGATTTCAGAGTATATAACAAAATTTTCAAATGAAATTTAACATGCCAGACCCATTTTACTAAATACAAAACATATTTCGAAATTAATCCACTAATAATTATTTTACCAAATAATTTCGAAAATGCACTTTGAAGCATTAAGTTACTTACCTCTTCTCGCTTAATTCCTACTTCAGATAGGCAGATCAAGTTCACCTGTTTAAATTTAATTAATTCTTTGTTAATATCAGAATTAAGCAAAAATCCAAAAATAATACTATTGGACACGGCCCAACAGGGCCCAGAGTTGGCCCATAATGGGCATGGCCCGATAGGCCCATATTGAGCACGGCCCAATGGGCCCGTATAGACCCAGCTAAGTAGGGCCCCCAAGGTTGGCTTCTAATTAGTTCATTTATACAATAAAATTTATTGCAGGGACTAATACTTAATTTACAGGGTACTATTTTATAAAGCTCGAGTGGGCTAAATAAAATATAGTTGGGGACCTTTATGTAATAAATCTTTTCTATAGGGATCAGATACAAATTACAAAAGGTCCTGAAATAACATAATGTCAAGGGCTTATCTGTAAAATTTCATTTATTGGCCAAATGGGTTCGGATTTCGGGTTTCGGGTTTCGGATCCGGGTTCGGGTTCCGGGCTCGGATCTGAATAGGGCCCAAGTTGGGTTTCGGGTTTTCTTCTTCTCTCTCTCTTTTTTTTTTTTTTTTTAAACTGGGCCCAAACTGGGCCTGTCGTGAATTGGGCTTAAGTCGGGCCCGCCGTGAACTAGGCCCAAGTCGGGCCTATAGAGGTTCAGCCCAACTGGGCCCATCCGGACTGGACTGGGCCCAAGTTGGGCCTGCAATGGATAGGGCCCAACGGGCCCAGCTTGGCCCGTGATGGGCCTCTTCCTTCCCCCAACCCCCCCCCCCCCCCCCCACGGACAAGGGGAGTAGAAGAGACGGAAGAGAGGGAGAGGGCCGGCGGGGTGGCCGGCCTGGGTGGCCGGAGGCCACCCTTTGGTCGATGGCTAGCCGGCCGCCATGGCGGCCGGCGACTGTCGCCGTGGCCGACGGAAACAGAGGAGAAAGATCATCTCGGTTGCTTGGGTTGAAACAGAGGAGACCAAAACCCATGAAAGCAAGGAGGAGGGAGGCTTACCGGCGGTGGCAGAGGTAGTGGGAGGAAGATCTCGGCCGCTGGTGCTCGATTCAGTGGTCAAGCGGCGGTGGCGGCGCTCGAAATCTAGAGGATGAATCTCGGAACAGGTGGTGGCCGCAAGGGAGTCCGGGCGGCGCTCGGTCGGGAAGAGGACGCCGGTCACCAAGGAGAGGAGGAGGAGCGAAGGGGGGAAGAGGAGGAGGAGGAGGAGGATGCGGAGGAGAGGAGGGCTTGGGGGTTTTTTATCACCCCTCGCGGCGACTCTCCGCCGCGTGAATCGCGGCGGCCGAGAGGATTCCGCGGCCGGGATTGGCCGCGGATCGGTCGGAGGGAGGGCGCCGCGGGATTCCTGCGGCGCCCTTGCCTGGTTTGTCCCCGGAAGAACCGGATTGCGATCCTCTGTTCCGACCTTCCTAGAATGGGGACGGGGCTGAAGTCGGCTGGGGCTGCCGACTTTAGCCCCATATCTCACAACTTCTGTCAGATGGAGTATTTAAAGGAGGACCAGGAAAGGGAATAGACACATTGGTATCTAAAAACTTCTCGGACAGTAGACCACCCATTGACTTCCATACCTGTATCTTAAAATTTATCAGCTTTAGTTAAATAGAAAGTAGAGAGAGAGAGAGAGTCATTAACAGTCTCAAGGAATCCATTACCTGATTTCTGACAACTGGGATCCCATTTTTCCAGTACATGTGTAATCTTTCAGTATCAAAGCTAGTCAAAGCCACAGAATGGATTTTACTTACCTGCACACTTTTTGGTATAGAAATCTGAATAGAACAAGAGATGTCATTCTCAAAGTAACAGACCTTAAAAATAATAACACACTTTTAAAATCAGTGATGAAACAATACAACATATTCTTCTTTCTGACATTCTTTCAGATCAGTTAGGTGTTTTAGGGCATCAAGGTATCCAGGAGTGAAGTAATCCCACCGTCTCAAGGAAAACCATTGACCACTAATTTGGAATGAACTAAAATGTCAATAGCAAAACACTTTCATAAACTGTACACTGACTTCATTAAATCAAAGCACTCATATTATATGTTCCCAGAATTATTAGACAACCAAGTAACTATTTTTGACGAGTTACTTGTTCACTTTACAGAATATATTCTATTGTTCTCCTTTAAATATCAGCTTGAATAACTCACATGATCTTCTTTCTCGCATATAGTCTCTTATCCTTATTGAGGACGTTTAAAATGTACCTATGCGGAGAGATGCATGGTCTCAAGAGAAAAAGTTCATGCACTTATCATGGACAACTGCACCTAAATCTTAAACTCTAAGCTGCAAATCGTAATATTCTCATACATATATGTACACATACCTATATATACATACATATATACACATAACTTTGCACTTAATGATAGCATAAAAAAATTACCATATCTAAAATACTATAGCATCATAGCATAAACATTGCTTTAATTATAGATGCATTGATGCAGCATCCTTCTTTAATCAACATACCACCAGGCTTTCTATAGCAGATGCAAATTTATCGCATGACCTGATTCTAACTTAACGACAACGACAATAAAAAAAAAATAGAATTAGAAGAAAAGGATGATAGAACCAAAATCCTCACACATATGCCTAAAAAAAAGACAAAAAGAGACGGTAAAAGCCCATGATGAACTAAAATACCTCCCATTTCGCTCGAAAAAAGGAAAAAGGAAAAAAGGGGGAAAAATAGGGGAAAGAGGCGATCAAACCATAAAGGAAAAAGAGAAAAAGCTTTAAACCAATACCAGAAAATGTCTAAGCATGTAGGAAAACGGACATAAACCAACTTCTCGCTAGCAACAGAAGCATCAACCATCCTCAAAAAGACTCTCCATCTGAACAATTATATTCCATTTCACAAGAAAAAAATCTCTGCAAAAATTAACAAAGCTTTAAATGGACAAACCTTCAAGGACATCTGAAAGGCAACAAGAAAAATGAGAACGCAGAAAAGCACTAAACCGTAGACAAAAAAGAAACAATTAATTAAAAGGAGCAAGATTGCAACTGTTCGCCACCTCCACCATTGCTCTATGTAAGGGAAAAAACATTTTTGGCCGATAGACAAAGATGCCTGACTACTCAAATCCAAAATTGAAAAGAAAGATGCAGAGCAAACAGCAACCAATAGAGCACGCTATGGAGCACACTCTCTTTATAGCTTCTTGCAGGTTAGTCCCAATAAAAACTCACCAAAGCAGCTATCTAGAGTATAACCTGACAATACAAACAAAAGAGAAAAACCATCTCCAAAGCGGCTAACTAGAGCACACCATGTCAACCTCTTTTCTAGAACTCTCTCCCTCTCTCTTTCACTATCTTATATTCCAAAGCTAATACAATAAAGTGATATTAGATATCCATATGCTTTGTTGTAGAGTGATAAGCTGAATGTTGTGCTTGGGCGATCACAATGCATGCAATGCTTCTCATCTTCCACTCCAAGCTGACCAAGAGATATCCTTAACCAAATCATCTCATTTGCAGCTTCCATTGAATGCAATATTTTGTTCTTCTATGGATGATAAGCCAACTACATCTTGGAAGTTTCCCATAAAATGAACTGCAGCAGCACAACTTATAAAAATACACTATTAGTGGAGCTTAGTTCTTTGCAACTAGCATTCTGGCATCAACAAAACCACAATCTCCAACAAAAAGCCTCCAAAGCACAAGCCTTGTCCTGGATTAGACATTTATCTTGAGAAAACTCGAACTGCATTTGAAAGTGTCTGATCTTGTATAGAGAATATCATGCATCAAGCTACCTACAGCACAAACATAGGGAACATTAATCATTTTCTTTCTTTGAAGCTCGGCCTTTGGAAAATCTCTTTGTGACAATTTGAAGTGTGTGGCTAATGCTGTAGAGATGCATTTGTAGTTAGTCATATTAAAACTCTCAAGAATTTCAGATATGCACTTAGCTTGAGTCAAAACCATGCTTGCTAACTCTTTGACCAATGATCGATTCGCATTTAGCATACTTCATGAAAAAATCTATTTCTTTTTTTAACCACTATCAGATACATGTCTAAATCCAAATGATCCTTTCTGCATCCTGCAATTCCAGTTAGAATTGGCCTTCTCCACAAACCTTCAGGCTAAGATTTAACTTTCCTCCAACATACCATAAAAGAATGCAGTCTTGACATCGAGTTGTTCAAGCTCTAAATTTATATTTCAACCAAGGATAAGAAAACTAGAGCTGAGCTGTCTCTAACAGCAACCAGATTTCTGACCATAGCCTTCTACAATTGCCTTGCACCATTTACACCCTATATTTTTTAATGTTTTCATCCCACCCAGAAGCTTCACCAACTTCAACGTATGGTTTGGTAAAAGAACTGACCTTATCTTCCATCGTCTTCCACCATTTTCAATATTAGGATAATCCTCAGCTTCTTGAAATGATTTATGCTTACCCACACTAGTAAACAAAATATAATACAAAGAAAAGGGAACACCTGAGATTAGGCTTTTGTGATTTAGATGATCTTGTAAACTCTTGCTTATACTCCAAAAAATTTCCTTACTCTCAAAAATTCCTGGTCAATGTTCTATTGGTCCTAGGCTTTCTTCATGATCAACTACTTCGTCATAAATATGAGGATGATTCTTTTAGACATGCCAAGGACTATTTAAATTATTGGCTTGCATATCAACAAGTCTTTCAATTTTTTTACTCTTTGAACTTACTTTCTTCAAACATCACATCCTCAAGAAAGACATCTCTGCTCCTGATGATCTTAGCCACCATATGTCATAGTCCATTGTCTCTATCATCAACTACATACCCTAGAATCCACACTCCTTGACTTCACATCCAAGCTAAGTTTTATTTTCTTTTGGCACAACTTAAGCTTCACATCCAAATACTCTAGGGTGGCTATATGAGAGATTTTTTTTAACCACTTCAAAAGAATTTTAGACATCACAATCCATTGGAAAGTTTGTAATCTTTTAATAAACAACTACATTTGCCTTTGGTCTAAAAAGAAGTTGCAAAGCTTGATTGGAATAGCATGCTTCTAATGCATTCCACAAAATACCTTGTGGGTGCTGCTACTAAACATTTCTTATCAAGGGCTTTTCATTACCTGTCTTCCATCTCCAAGGATTGGTTTTCTTTCCCTTTTGCTGGTTTGTGTCGATCCTTGGCAACAAGATAATCCTCCATCATAATTTTCTTGGTCAGCCTAATGCTTTGATGTAGCTTTTCAAGTTCCACTGCCTTCTCCATTTGTAAAGACCATGTGAAAACTAACACACAAGAAAAAACCCTTTTGATAAAGCATGGAATCCACATGACCAACCACTAAGAAGCCAAGCTCTAAGACCAATAGTTATATATATGTGTGTGTGTGTGTGTGTGCACGTGCGCCCCCCCTCTTGACCTCTTGTTCAATGAGCCTAGGTTTCCTTGATTATGGGCACAAAGGCACAACATAGAATTAACTACTTTATTTTAGGAACTTTCTACGTGTATTTGATGGGCTATTTGATTCCATGCAAACTTGCAACCTTTAGAAACACCTACTTGTTTCGGTCGTGCCCAGCATAGTGGTGTGTTGTGGAGATCATTGCCAAAGCAAGGGATCTTCAAAGGAGAGGTAATCCTTTGGTGGTGTTTCATCATGTCGAATGGTACAAACACTATCAACCTCTCACAATCCTTGGTACCTATTTTTAATGAGAAAAATTATGAGTTTTGGAGTATCAAGATAAGGACAATTTTTAGTTCACATGATCTTTGGGATTTAGGTAAGAATGGTTATGAAGAAACAGAGAGCTCGAAAGCTGTGGAGAAATCAACAGATTTGAAGGAGCTTCGTAAGAAGGATATGAAGGCTCTACTTGTCGTGCAGCAGGCAGTGACAGAGACTATCTTTCTCCAGATTGCTAACGTCACCAAATTGAAGGATGCCTGGACTACTTTCAAGCAAGAATTTTATGGTGGCAAGAAAGTAACTACAGTGAACTTCAAACTCTTCGTAGAGAATTTGAGACCTTGTCCATGAAGAGAGGTGAGCCTGTCCAAGATTTTTTCTCTAGAATTTCTGTCACTAGAAATCAAATAAGGACATATGGAGAAAACATCTCAGGCTAGAAAGTTGTAGAGAAGGTTTTCAGGAGTTGCCACCAAAATTTAATCATGTTGTAACTGTCATTGAAGAGTCTAAGGACTTGTCTACCTACTCTCTTAATCAATTGATGGGTTCTCTTCTAGCTCATGAAGAAAGGATGAACGAGTCAACAGAGAAGAATGTTGAGCAGGCTTTTTAGGCCAAGTTGGAGGCCAGCAACAAAGACAAAAATTGTGAAGGCACTTCCGACCAAAAGCATGCTGGTCGAAGATGTGGTAGAGTTGGCTACCGTAGACGTGGTCGTGGACATGGAAAGTCTGACAAGGGTCGTCAAAGGTCAGAAAATGATAATAAAGGCAACCAAAAGCAGGCCAACATAGCCATGGAGGAGACAACACCCATGAAGATAAGGAAGGTGGGCCCTGACTGGTTCTCTTGACAATTGTGGCATGCCGGTGAGGGATGAGGCGACCTACAACGATGGGCGCCATGTTGGATGTGGCGGTGATGAATCTAGTCGGAGTGATGCATGGTCCCGTGTTTTAGTGCACATGGGACTCATGTCTTAGGTGGCACGAAAGGATGGCCTCCCGGGACTATATCACGGTGTCCTAGGATGCGCGTCCTATGCAGAAAGGAGACAGTGCTTAGGGACAACTACGGAAGAGGGGTCGACCGCTAAGATCCTCGAGAATGCATCGATGGTTAGATCGTTGTCGAAAATGCTCAAAACCGATTAAAAAAGATGGAATACATCCTCATTTCCATATATAGCGCCAATCTGTTGATGCCAAAATTTATCTGATGACTGGAGATGTAGAAGGCGTTGATCAATCTGCTCGGCCCATAGTAGTCGAAGACGGAGAAATGATCTGCCATGAAGAATCCCAAATTTGCATAAAAAAAAAAGAGAAAAGTTAATCGAATTTGCTCCAACCAATCTCTCCAATGCTTATGTTTCTTCATTTCACTTTATTAGAAAATAATATATATTTTCTTATTCAACTTCATAAAAATATTGTTACGCTACATATAATTTATAAGAAAACGTATTTTGTATATTTTCATAAGATGCAGTTCAATCAAAATTTACATCTTTTTACAAATCCTATGTACTTGGTTCGTCTTTGCAAACCTGCTTGCTTCGCTCTGTACATGGGTCAGGGGACTAGAATATTAAGGAGTTCTACGGTCCGCTGACTCGTAATACAGAACGACTCCTGAAGTCGGCTCTTGCCAGCTGGAATATATTTAAATTAAAATACTATGCCCTCATTTTTAGCATCCTAGAGAGCTTGTCTTGCTAATTTTCTTGTCAGAGCAATGATATTGAGAGTCCAGAGGTCTCCTCGGCGTATCCCCACGCCGTCAACCGAAGCTCCTGCTCTTCTCCTCTAATCTTCCAACTGGCCGTGGCCGCGAAGAAGAGGGGATCAGGAATTCGTTCGTTGTGGAAATAAAGCAACGACGTAACAGGTACGGAGAACGAAGCATCGGCTTTTCTCTTTTCCGTTCTGCGTAATGGTTTTTTTGGATATGTTTAGGGGTTCCGTCTCTGAAGGGAATTAGGGTTTCTATTTAGATGATGCCTTCTTCTGTTTCTTGGAATGGTTTTCTCTCTTTGCTAATTATGGACTCCGTGCAGATCTTTCAGTTAGTTGTGTGGACGGATGGTTCGTAGAATTTTGGGTCTCTTCGCCACTTAGGTCTTGGTTTTGCTGGTTGTGGATTTCCCTGTTTTCTGGGGATAATGGCTTCTTTCAACAATTCCTATCGTTGATTTGTCTATTGTCGTTATCGTCAAGATTGGATGTCTTTGATTGCATTGGAACTCAAAAATAAATGTTATTACTGTGAACGCTGGTGTTTAGTTATTAAAATTGATTTTAGTTGTTCGCACCTATCATGTCGATATATTTGTGAGCCATGCGTTTGTGTGATCTACTATGGAATGATTGATATTGGGGGAATAAATTTCCTGAGTTACTAGGTTATATAAACTAAATGGGCGAAGAACACTGGGTAGATTAAATTTATGGATAGAATAAAGTAGCTGGATATTGTTTATTGTCTTCCAGTTTTCTTTCCTATTTGCGTTCTGAATGTTTATATATTCAGTATGTTTAGCTTTTTCTTTTTGGAGATAAATTTTTTTGGTGAACTTGAAATCTATTTCTTGCTTCACAGTTGTCTTCTCTTTTCTTTTCTTTTACTCCAACTTCTAATTATATATCTGTGCCGACTGACTTGTGGTGATTGTGGAGGAAAATAGGTTTCTTCGGGGTTTGAGGAGAAGGGTGGTTGGAAGTCCAGGCTAGGATTCTGAAGGAAAGGTGAAACTGGGTGATATTTTCCTGGAGACCATTATGGGTGACTCAACAGCAATGACCATTGAGTTTCTTCGTGCTAGGTTACTTTCTGAAAGGTCAATATCAAGAGCTGCAAAGGAGAGAGCTGACCAATTAGCTAAAAGGGTTAGGCATCTTTTTATTTTTTTAATTTCTATTTTCTTTTATACAGATTGTTTTTTCGAAGGAACTGGGGTGTTGTTGGTTGTTTAGGTCATGGAGTTGGAGGAGCAGCTTAAGATTGTTACAATCCAGAGGAAGAAAGCTGAGAGGGCCGCTGCAGAGGTTCTTGCCATTCTAGAAACTCAGGGGATTGATGATTTCTCCGAAATAACTGATTCAAGCTCTGACCAAAATGAAGTTCCCAGTGGTATGAAAGGATGTGAGGATGCTTTTAAAGAAGATGAAACTTCAACAGCCTCCAAAATGGAGAAGAGTGAATTTGAGGATGCACTGTCAGGTTCCGAGCTTGAAGTTTCCCCCTCTCAAGTTGGGAGCTTGTCATGGACAGGCTGCAGCGGTAGTCCAGATTCTCATAAAAAGCAGAAGGCAAAGCAAATCAGGCAAAGACAGAGACGGTGCAGTTTCATGTCAACTGCTGGATCTTCTCCAAAATATCATTCGGAAAAGTCATGCTGCAAGCTAAAAGTAAAGGAGATGGGGTATTTCTCTATATTCTTTCTCCTGCCACTCCATTTGTGCATTCTGTCACATGTACTTCCTTGTAATTTAGTTTCTGTTAAATGATGACTTTGTTTTGCCAGATCAGCAGCAGAGGATGACACGGGCAAGCATATCGTTGATGATGCTCATGTGAAGACAGAGGTTGCATGGTCATACATTAGTGGTGATCAGCCTGATTCCAGTAATGAGATAGAAAACATATTTCCAGATTCTTCAATGCCATTTCCTCCTATTAATACAAATGAAAATACTGATGCAATTGGGAGTGGGAGAGGTGAAGAGATGGAAAGAGTTCTAGAACAGCAGGCCCAGCTTATTGGTCAGTTCCAGACAGAGGAAGATGCTCAGACAGAATGGGAAAGAAAATACAGTGAGAATAAATGTACAACTATGGTATGTATCCTTCAACTTTAAATGCTTCATATTGTGGTGAATTTTATATAACACCAAATTATTTTAACTTCAATAGAACCGGAGGAAGCTGGTGAAATCTGTACTTCTATATTGCTAACGCCATGGAGCAATTTTGCGTGATGTCATGGAAGTGATTCTGCTCGACATAAATGCTCATATGTTTACTATTTTGAAATTTGTGTGTCTAGGTTTTTTCAAGCTGACAGAACTGACTAGTTGGTGGTTTATGCACTGTCTTTTGCGTATCCATCGCACCTACCAAGGGGTATTTTATTTAGAAGTAAATCAACAATTTCCCTGCCAAAGCTGAGCTCAAATTTAAGCAATTAGTCAACAGTCTAGTTGTTCTTGCTTTCTGTGCAAAATGGGCTTCATTGTTTTGCACTGTACTAAGAAGACAGGTTTGAATTTGAGGATTATTGTTGAAGATTACATCAATCACTTTTTCTCCCTGAAATTGTCCTCATCTTCAAACCACCAAAGTATTACATTTTATCAAAATCTGTTTTCAAAATAGTTTGGATCCAACAAACCCCAGAAGGAATCTGTTATACAACAGAAAAGGAGAGAAAAGAAAAAACGAAAACATAAAAAGGTATCTGCAAGGACGTCTAATGAAAGTATCCAAATAATTCATGATCAAGGTCTCTAATAACATATGAAGAAGAAATGAAATAAGTTCTTTCATTTTCTTGATATAGTACTCATTCTAAATTATATCATTATTTTTTATTTTTTATTTGCAGATCCAAGTTATTTCATAACACGCATTGCATATACCTGGTTTGCTCTTCAATGTAAAGACATGAGTTGGCTTTATGAGACCTACTTAATTGTTGATTCCAATTGATGTTCAGTTTGTCTGATATAGAAACTTTTTTCATTCTCTTCAAGCTAAATCATTTCTCATAGTTATTTCATATACAAAAGATACAATATGAGATATATTTATTTTCTTTCAACTTAGAGACTTTGAATATGCTAAAACTTCTGGCCGTGAAACAAAAATGCTAATGATATAGAAATTGGAGATGGATATGTTTGGGTATTATATGATCCTGTATGGAATGTATTCAATTAATATGAATATATTCAGAAATACAAATATGATATGTGAGCATATATGAACACTTATATATACATGCATCATCTACACATGCATGTGTATTAAATAATATGTATTTGTATGTAGTATGTATAATTTATGCATATACACATGCATCATCGTTGTTTGTTTTGCACATGTACATTTGCACATGTATTTTATGTGAACACACATTCTAGAAATTTCTGCCTGATGCTTTTCGAAAATGCAGTGCCTAATTTATTTTCAAAGACATGACAAGTCTTGTATAATGCAGACAGAAAAACTATAAAAGGTGAGTATTATTGCTCGACTTTTAAAAGTATGTAAAATAAAATTGATTTCTTGAAATTTGGCCAATACATGTGCAGTACTAGTTTCATATACAGATTAAATAACTATGATTTATGTGGGTCATCCATGGTGTCTCCATTTTCTCTTATTGACCTTGCAATCTTTAATTTCTGAGCAGAATTTTCTGCATCTTTAAAATTTGTGCAGAAAACTTCTGCATTTTTAAAAGCTGTGCAGAAATTATTGCTGCTTTAAAATCATGCATATTATTAGTTGTTTTCAAAATACCTATTGCTGCTGCTTTGAAAAACATGCAGAAATTACAAAGCTACTTGTTATATTTTTTAACATAATAATTTAATTTTGCTGTTATTATATCTCTTTATTGCATTTATTTCAAAACCTAGAAGTATATTATTGAAAGCCATTAATTAACTATTCAAAAATATAAGGCTACTCGAAACCATGATCTTCTGATGGGGGTCATGTCTATCCATCCCTTACCATTTCAAATTGATTTTCCTAAATTCTCTAGGGTGCTACTTCAGTTTTCTTTTATTAGTGGTCCTTACCTCCATTACTTTAACCATTCAAATTTCTGAAATTATTTCTCTTTACCATGCAATTATGTTAACATCTCTTTTTCCTACATCATAGGCTTATGTACTTGCTAGCAAACATACTGATCCATTTAAAAATGCTGTATTCATAAGTGTCTTAAGTACATAAGTTATGGTGTTGCATTTCCAATTTGTATTCCCCAGTTAGATTACAGAAAACCATTTTCTTCGTCCTTTATATTATTTTTTATCAATGCAAGGTGGCAGAAAAAAAAATTTTTGAAGGAGATTAGCTGCATTTTGTGTGCTTGTATCTTTATCACACTGCATTGTAACATCCATGTTGTAGGAGTGCACTTTAAAGTTCCATAATGATATCTGCTGTTCCCTATTTTCTCCAGTAACAAGTATATTATGCTTACATGAATTTTGCAATGAGGTCTCCATTGGAATATTACCAGTCAACACATCTATAAAAGGTTTATCTCCATACCTTTTAGAATAATCTAGATCCTGGTCACCACCAAAACATTTCACTTGTATAGTGACCATACTAGATATTTTTGGCAAACAGCCCTTTATTGAATCATGGGGAGCCCTTTTTTTTTTCCAATTTCAGTATCATTACAAACTAGCTAATGTTTCTGTAAGAAGATGACCATCATTTCCAATATAATTATCTGATGTGTCTCTTGTCTACTGCCTTTGGCAGAGGCAACACTTTTCTGGATTATAGAGAATCTGTTGCAGGTTTTGCTGGTGCCGGTACTGGAACCGTATTAATTGCTTAGTGGTACCGTATGGTATGCAGCTGTGTTGTTCCGTTCTGGTCCTATGCTAACACAGTAGAGCCAGCAAGGGAGAGGGCGAAGAAAAGAGAGGAAAAGATATGGAGAGAGAGGGAGGAAGGGAGGGAGGGAGGGAGACGGAGGAGGGGAGAGAGGAAGAGGGAGGGGGAGACAGAGAAAGAAGGAGAGGAATGGGGATAGAGAGAGAGTGGGGCGAAGGATGGAGAGGGAGAGGGAGGGGGGGAGAGAGTGCTGACTTCACTTAAAAAAAATTCAAATAAAAAGGGGCCAGAGCTTCTATTTCATTTCAAAACAGGGAACCCCTCTCTTCTTCTCCCTCTCCCTCCGTCCCTTTCTCTGTCTTTCCCTTTTTGTCTCTTTCCTTCTCCCTTCCCCCACCCTCATTGGCTTCTCGAATCAAGGGGCAGAACCATGCTGGTCCGCCCTTCATATGGCTCAGTATGCCCCGAACCCCTGGGCGGTTTGGGGCGGTACAACATCAACATTCCTTGAATTTTGTAGGAAAGGTTATGATTCTTTCTGCTATCAAGCACAAATCTTTTTCCATCAAAGAAGGCCTTATATACCATGAGGAGGCATGTAATAGTTAGACGTGGTATGCATTAGTTCTTGAAACTTACATTACATATCTCCTTGGGTAACTGGGATATCTTTATCTTGTTTACTCCTGATGTAAGGAATTCCAAAATGGATTGTGGCAAAATTTTTGAACTCGCCTGTCAACTGTTAGCTGATGGGAAACATCAAGAAAATCTACAGCATAAGCATCAATACTTGACATTTGACAGCAATCAATTGAGCGTATGTTAGGGTGGTGATTTAAGTGTGAAAGATTGTGTCAATGCCATACAGAAGCAATCTGTGTATTTGTCAGTTTCATTGAGTACAAGCTAACACATCCCCATGCATTTAGTCATTACTGGAAAACCCACTTATGAAATGGATCCAATTTGGTTTTCGTGAAACTGAAAAACTCATGGGAAATGTTTGGAGATGTGCATAGAAAACTACAGGACGTTACCAGGAGATGTTTTAACTTTAAGAGAAAGACCAGGAATACCACTTTTGAAATTTCCAGTTGTTTACTTATAGTTTTTCATTGTTCTGCAGTCATTTCTTTAATGAGAAACTCCATTTGTTTCCATTTGTTTTATTGATTTCCATGTCTATTTATCGAAGTTGAAACAATAGTAAATAGTGGAAAACCAAAACTGTCAAGCTTTTGTCCCAAGTCCCACCTATGTTTTAGAGTAGTGACAAAAAAAGAGTTTTTAGTTTTACAAATTTCTTTCACCAGATTTTGTTTTTGTGTGAACAGATGCTGTAATATGGTTCAAGATTTAATTTTCCTGAATTTTTACTTGCTTTTCTTAAACAATTCATTTGAGTTATATCTTAGGTTGGCTGGTCGTATGATGAATTATTTTAATTAAGTTGGCTAATCCTGTAATATAAACTTGATAAGTTAAATTGCATACTCTATCGATCAAGGGATTGTTTGCTTTATTCTATATGTTATGGCGGTGGACTTTGTGTTGAAATTTGTGAATGATGGAGCTGTCATGGATCCGAGTTTTTGGCATTGAGAGACAGTGTTTATACATATTGGTTATTTATGGTGGTGACATGGTAATGAGCTGTCTGAACTAAGTAATTAGGCTGTTTTGTAGTGGCCTTTTTTTGTTGTGGCTGGCACTTGATGTTTGGATGTGTGGTATGTCAGCTGTGCTGCTTGTTGGTGTTCGGTAGAGTAATTTAGCAGTTAAAGTTTCAGTGTTTTCCAAAAATAACTATCTAAATTAGATTTGGTGGGAGTTCTATTTGACCAAGTCGCATAACTTGCTGAATGACTAATTTTCTTAATTTTGCTCCCATCCTGTTGCTCGCATTACTGAAGTACCTCCCTTTGTTGCTAATTTGCACTGTTGCTTAATTATATTTTATTTGTTGATCCGCAATAGATTTGTAACATTTTGGTCTCCAAATTCAGGGCTATTGTGAATCTGGGAACCAGCTTCATGTAACTCAAAAGAGTAGAGAATCAAATGATGAAGACAGTGACCATGTGGATGAAAAGCCATATTATAATGGAGAGGCAAAACCAAGGGCTGAAAATTTGCCCACCGTAAAGGAACCAAAAGCTGAAAGTCTATCCACTGTCACGATTGTTCAAATATCTCATAGTACCCATTCAGAAAAGACTGGTGGAAGCCAAGAAGCAACTACTGCTGCATTATCTGTTGGCCCTGTGCAGACTGATCTAACAACAGCTCCTAGTGGAAGTAATTCTCATGTTTGCAGGGACGGAAATTTCTTGGGTCAACGGTATGATGAAGTGGCAGTCACAGAAAATGTAGGCCCTTCTGAAGGAAGGACTTTTATTAGTGCAAGGGAGAAGCTGAATCGAGAACTAAAATATGACAACCCTGATAGTGGTGCTTCTAGTAATCCAAACTTACATCCAGCTGGGTTTGAAATCCTCGATGTACCATCAAGTGGGAGTTCTTCCACTGCAATTTCTACTTGCAAAATCTCCAAACGGGGATCAGATATGCAAAACGAGTCTGACATGCAATTGTCTCTGGAACCCAGAAGCAACTTGGGGGGTGTGTTGGAAGCTCTTCACCATGCTAAGGTATCACTACGGCAAGAACTCAATAAGTCACCTTTGACAAGTCAAGGCACCCTGGTTAGTGCAACACCAACACATTCAAATTCTTGGGCAAATATATCAGGTGATGCTTTGAAAGTTCCCGTTGGTTCTGCTGGTCTGTTCAGATTATCGACAGACTCATATCCCCAGGCTCACTTTGCAGGCCATGAGATTTGTGGTTCAAGATTAAGGTTGGCAGCTACTAGTCCTTATGTCAGATATGCCAGCAGTGCCAATGGTTACCCATATCCCATTTCTTCGCATATAGAAGCCAAATCTGGGGTTTCAATGAGCAATCAGTCTTTTGATCCGTACCATGTTGGCACAGGAGTTCCTGTTTCCAGTGGTTTTGCCTTGCCTTACACAGATGCGAGAACTGGATTGCCTGCTGATTACCGAAACCCAACAGAGAGACGAACCTTGCCCTACGGGATTTCAATAACTCAGACAGATGTGAGAAGTGGAGTAGCTGCTGATTACCAAAATCCTACAGGGAGACGGCCTTTGCCCAATGAGATTTCAAAACCTCACCCAGATGTGAGAATAGGAATGCCATCTGAAGATCGATACTTGATACGTGGTCATGACATTACTCGCTCTGATATGCAGCTATTGTAGCTATTGCTGTAGAATGCTGTTAGCTGTCAGTAATGAGGTTTTTTGGCCTTTTCTTTTTCCGTCATTTGTCATAATCTTGTTCACCTATATTTCATCATTGGTTTCTTGTTGTCACTTATGTAGCATTTGCATTCCCACGTATTTTCGCATCTAAATTAAAAAAAAAATGTCGATGCATCTTCCTCATGCTATGATGCGCTTGTTCATTGAAGTAGCACTGGTATGTGGGCTTTGAAGTGATTAATATTTGGTTTGCACCCCATATTTGTCACATTTGACGTGGTTTATCTGGTCTAGCATTCTGCTGCAGTCTGAGCTTGTTGTGATGTAAATATTTCATATTTGTGGGAGAGTAGCTGTCCAGAATTCTCAGATTTTTACTTCAGTTGTTACATTCTTGCCCTACTATTACTGTAAATCTTTGTTTCTTGTGGATTTATGATGGGCTCAATTACCTTGTAGGTCTTGCATCTGTTTTCATAGTCTGCATGTTGTTCTTCGGTTTTCATATCTAGGGGAGCTGAGTCATGATGAATTCACTGGGATGTTTGGTGAATTCCATACAGTTGTCACTTGTCATGTTTTTGATGTTCAGCTCACGGTACCGTCTAGCCACATAAGTTGCTAATTGATGAATATGCAATGCAACATGGAGATCCTTAAAAAAACAATTTTATTCTCGACTCAATTCAATTAGCCCAATGATGTAATTCCTAGGTCTAATTCATGACTTGGTATTATTAGGAAGAGATCTGTTATCCCTGAATATCAAAATTAATATTTTAAGGAGAATTACTTAGATCAGGAGAATATGGTGCTTTCTATGAAGTTATAAAGGGATGATGTTTGAAAACTCAACACTAGCTCCTGTTATGTCACTAGCTTGGTGATAGGTTGATAAGTCAGAAGTGGAACCCTTTACCTGAAGAAGGGGAAGAAGAACTTTGAAGGAGCGCCTAAAGAATTTGAGAGGAAGGGTAAAACGTTACCACCATGACAACTTCCTCCTCCCAAAGGTAAAGGCAAAGACAAGTTGTTAGAGATCGACGAAGAGGCTAATGTGCCTGTGAGACAATCTAAGCTATCTGGGCTTGAATATAATATCTTTTAGTACCTTAAAAATATCCTTGCTCTATTAAATATATATGAAGCCTTGATGTTGTCTCAAGAATTAGGAGATGCTTTAATTTATGCCCTTCAGAGGGCTGAGCATTTCAAGCCTTCCTAGCAGAGAAACATGGAGGAGGCACTCCATGCCCATTATGTGGGCTGTGATATCTTTCACAAAGGCCTGCTTACGCTATGCCACTATATGTAATTGGAATAATCAATGGGGCTAAAATCAATCGAATCCTTAGATCCTAGGTCTTATATCAATCTTTTGACTGTAAGGACCTGCAGGGCCAAATGCCTTATTTAGGATTGTTATTGGTAGTAAAGCTTTCATAAGTAGATTTTTTAGAAGTATAGATTTACAGAAAGCTATTTACTGTTTGATAACTATATTTCTAAAATGTTATAAAACTTTAACATATATTTGGTAACTAAACTAAAAAAATAATTTTGGTATGGCAAAATAAAAAATAAAAATATCATATAGTATTATACAGTAGAGTATAATATAATCTAATATTATATATTATTACATAATATAATCTTATTATAATGTAATATGATATATACTGTATCATGATATAATATTGTTATAATATAGTGTAATATAATATCGTCTACTATAGCATAATTATATAACATAATACGGTATAATATAATATAATATAGTATAGTATAGAACAATACAATAATATAATATAATGTGTTATTATATATTAAAATATTATTACATAGTATAATATTATTATAATGTAATAAATATTATATATTATTATAATATAATGTAACATAATATTATATTTATAGTATAATGATATGATATGATATAGTAATCCATTACTATATTATTATAATAATATATAGATGTAATTAAGAGATTTATTTATAGGTATTTTGATCACCACAAAAATTTCATAAAAACCCAAACAACTTTTCGATATTTGCTAGAAAGTACTTTTCGGGAGAAGCTCCAAATGACTTCTTCTTAGTAGACCTTTTCAGATTTCTAGCAAAGCCAAAACAACTTCTAGATTTTTTATCAAATACCACTATACCATCCAAAAGTACTTTTGGAGGGTTAAAGAATGCTTTTTGGCTCTCCAAAAACTTTGCTAAATAGAGCCTTTGGCCTTATTTAGGTGTTTTTAATAAACAATCGCTACTTCCTGGTATGTGCTGCTTTCCTAATCAAAAGATAGGAGAGCACCACTCCTCCCAAAGTTACGGGGTCATTTTGCCGAGTTCCTTCGACATGGCTCTCTCGACGCGCCCTGGTATACTCTACTTATTCACCTGTAGCAGAGCTTTTGTTTATAGAGCTTAGAAAGTAGAGCATAAAGCTTTGAACAAAAAGTTGTTTGTTGTTTGGTAACTATATTTCGAAAGTAACATATAAGTTTTGTTAGAATACCCCGATCATGCCGCTGAAATTTTAAAAAATTCAGATGCAGCGGAAGAGGCATGCGCGGGATCAACCGTTCATCGCATGAATGTTGTTCAAAAACCGTTCGTAGATAGATAAGGATTAAAAACTTTTAAAATCTTTAGAAGATCAGATCTTCACCTTGTGCGGGTAGATGATCACCGCAAACTGAAGTTCGTGGTTTAGGATGATGGTTCGCTTGAAGCCGTTCAAGTGCCCGGCCTCTACGGGTATCCACACGAAGCAGATGACCAATCCAAGCTTTCTATCTCCCCGGGGTGCTAGCTCCCTTGCAGAGATAACTTTTGATGGCTGATCTCCTCTCTTTCAATCAACCCTTGATTGTGCTTGAGAGGAGGAAGAAGAAGGATGAAGAAGAGGAAGAAGAAGAATCCCCACGCAGCCTTCTTTTCTTCCTTGCGTTGGATGAAGGAAGGGAAGAGAAAGGAGGATCCGCCAACCACCTTTGGCTTCCTCCTTGCTTGCGGCTGAAGGCAAAGGGGAGGGAGAGGGCCACGGCACAAGAGAGGAGAGGCTTTTCCTTGTCCAATTAGGTCAGCCCAAAAAAGCCCTCTTTAAATAACAAGTGGAGCTCCTAACTTTTAGGAGCTCCCTTGAATTAATTCCAAGAGGGGCGCCGGCCCCTCTTGTTGCCGCACCCATGAACCCAAGGAGAAGGGGCTTGAGCCCCTCCTTCTTGTGTTGCCCTAATCCTCATCTAATGAGGATTGGGTGGCCTTAATTTGGTTTAGCCCTAATCCAATTAGGGTTTAACCAAGGGTGAACCAATTTGGATCCAATCTAGGTAAGTCCTAATCCAATTAGAACTTAAATCAATTTTGACTTAATTGAACTCTTCAATCCTAAATCAATTAGGAGTCATGTTGATTCATTAGATTAATAATTAATTAGGACTTAAGAAACTCTAATCCAATTAGGACTTATTTAATTTTAGTCGTAATCCAATTAGGACTCTAATTTGAATCCGAAGTCCTAATCCGATTAGGACTCTAGGAATCCTATTCCAAGTAGGAATCTAATTTTAATTCAAAACTCCTAATCTCATTAGGATTATAGGAATTCTATTCCAAGTAGGAATCCCAGTCCTACTCCAACTAGGATTTCCAGTCCTAATCCAATTAGGACTCTAGGAATCCTACTCGAAGTAGGACTCTTGTTTCAAGTCCAATTAATTAATTCCCTTTGTTCCTTCTTCAACTGAATATCAATCGAATTGATTACTTGTGATTCCTAATCACGATTCAACCATCGGATCGGTCAATACTTCTAATGTGTGTGACCTCATAGGTTCTACTCTGACTGGTAGTGAGATATATTATGATCTCTATCACAATATCATTGAAAACTCCTTTCAATGGATTGGAACGATTCCAACTCTACTCTTTAGGGTTTATCGATCATTGAGATAATCCCTGTGAGTCCCACCATCCACCAGTGACACCTAGCAGCATGTAGTGGCTACCCAGTAGAATAGAATGATGAACCTCTAGGTGCAGTTATCATATGATACAGTCCTACTATCGTGGATCCCTACAGGACGGAGGTCATGAATAACTCGTCAAACCCCTTCGTCTATCATATGTCAAGATTTATTCGACTCGAGTTCGTTAGTGGAAAACTCTTTCTCCACTTTATATTACTGCCCTGGCCAAGGTCTTAGAACTCAGTCTAACAAATCACATAGGATCACTCCTCTTCTATCAAGGTCGATAGATTCCATGTAAGTGCATACTCTACTCATACAGTGAACTTAATGCAGCCAATCTACACTACAAGGACCCATATGACTAGAGACCATGTATACGTGTAGTCAAACTACAATAACCTCACTGTGAGTAGCTGAAGCACCGTAGGTCAAAGGACCAGTCATACTACTGCAACATTAAGCAAGTCACTGACGAGTGAATAGACATCCAAGTGACTTCTTGTCTTGGTCACGCTCAGTACCCTTGTTCTGTAACAAGCACCTGCACTATCACTTCAGTGTCCCTACACCGCGGACTCAAGTCTCGTCCATTCAGAAGGAAAGTGATCTGTGCACTGATCGGATCAATCACCGTCCTCGTGATGATCCATTGATCAGGAGCATTTAGAAATTAATCACCAATGATACATGGCTCAAATTCTCAACTCTTGAGAATATGCATCATCATCTTATTAATTTCTTGGACGATTCATAGACACATAAACAATATGAATGAAAAGATGCCTTTTATTTATTCAATAATAAATAGTCAAGTACAAAATTATGTCCCTAGAATTAATAATGTGTCAGCCAGATTGGCTTCTAGGGCATACATCTAACAATCTCCCACTTGCACTAAAGCCAATCAGCCATAAACCTAAGCCCCATCTTCTCAAGATGCGTTTTAGTTTTCTGCCGACTTAGCTGCTTAGTGAATGGGTCCGCCACGTTTTCTGTGGAGTCTACTCTCTGATCCTCTACTTATTTTCTTTCGAGGTAGTCGCTTATTAGGTTAAACTGCCGTTCTATGTGCTTCGATTTCTGGTAAGACCTTGGCTCCTTAGCTAGTGCTATGGTGCCTTTGTTATCGCAGTAGAGTGTTATGACATCTGATGACATTACACCTAACTATGCACTGAACTTTTTAAACCAAAAGATTTCCACTGCACCCTTAGAGACGGCTTAACATTCAGCTTCTAAGGTAGAATCTATAATGATCAGTTGTTTGGAACTCTTCCAATTTACTGAACCACCATTGCACATATTCTGATGTAGACTTTCTATCATCAATATGTGTGCATCCTTCTACCTTCAACTCTGATCTTCTTCCAAAGACCAAGAACATGTCCTTAGTTCTTCTCAAGTACTTAAGACTGTTCTTCACAGCTATCCAGTGCTTCTTGCCTGGATCTGATTGACATATGCTCGTGACATTCACAGCATGTACTATATCAAGTCATGTATATAGCATGGCATACATGAGGCTTCCTATTGCTGATGCATATGGGATCTTGCTCATGCGTTGAATCTCTTCAGATGTGTTGGGGCACATTTTCTTGGAGGGATTAATTCCATGCCTTAGGGGTAAGAGACCCCTTTTTTAGAGTTTTCCATGCTGAACCTTTTCAGCACTTCCTCTATGTGCATCTTCTGTGATAGGCCAAGCATCTTTTTAGATCTATCTCTATAGACCTTTATTCCCAAAATATAGGATGCTTCCCCAAGGTCTTTCATGGAGAATTCTTTTGACAACCAGACCTTGACCGAGGTTAGCATGGAAATATCATTCCCTATCAGGAGGATGTCGTCCACATACAGTACGAGAAATACGACAGCGCTCCCATTAACCTTTTTGTAAACACACGGTTCCTCTTCGTTTTTGATGAAATCAAACGTTTTTGATTGCGTCATCGAAACGAGTGTTCCAACTCCGAGATGCTTGCTTTAGTCCATAGATGGACCTTTGCAGCTTGCAGACCTTGTGATCTCCATCACTGAAAGTGAAACTCAAAGGCTGTTCCATATAGATGTCTTCATCAAGATATCCATTCAGGAAAGCTGTTTTCATATCCATCTGCTAGATTTCATAATCATGAAATGCTACAATGGCAAGTAATGTTCGGATGGATTTCAGCATGGCTACAGGTGAAAAGGTCTCCTGATAGTCAATGCCCTCGTGCTGACTATACCCTTTCGCCACAAGCCTTGCCTTATAGGTCTCTACCTCTCCATCCGAACCTATCTTCCTTTTGTAGATCCATTTGCATCCAATAGGTACAATACCTTCTGGTGGGTCGACTAAGGTCCAGACTTGGTTGGAATGCATGGAGTCTAACTCTGACTTCATAGCTTCCAACCATTTCTCGGAATCGATATCAGATATCGCCTCGTCGTAGGTTTTGGGATCCTGCGTGTGATCCCTATCTTCCACTAGGAACATTTCCTCGGTATCCTCTTCTAGTATACCTAAGTATCTATCGGGAGGATGGGAGACCCTACTAGATCTACGAGGTGGTCGAGGGACATCGTGTACTGGCTCTGTATGAATGGGTTCGATAGGATCCATGACTCGTTGCTTTTCAAAAACTTTCTCTTCAAGCTCAATTTTCCTCCCATTGCCTTTATCAAGGATAAACTGGTTTTCCAAGAAGATGGCATGACGGCTCACAAACACATTGTTGATCCCCTAATGGATTTTGATGAATACAAAATACTAGAGTATAATACCATTTATCTTAACAATTTAATTGAGGATTTCATGTGTTTTATTAAGAATATTGTTAAGAAATGTCTAGGCAAGTTTCCATAATTTTTATGGATTTATTAAAGAATTTTTGAGATGAAGAAAACAGATCAGGAACAGCCGAGACGTCTCCTGATGGTCTCAGAGACGTCTCTGGCACAAACAGGAAGAACTGGCACACTTCGAGACGTCCCCGGCACCTGGCGAGGCGTCTCGCAGGGTCAGAGTTGACTCTCTCAGTAGCGGAGTCGACTCTCTCAGTGGCGGCAGAAAGGCCGATTTCAAGTGATATGCGCGAGCCGTCCCCACAGTACGCGGAGTCGTCCCCGCAAGTAAAAAGCTGAGTTTCCGAGTCGTCCCCGATGTAGCGGAGTCGGCTCTCTCAGGGTTTTCCAGAGGATGTCTTTTTCGGAGTTAAGGCAGCGGAGACGTCCCCTGAAAGAGCGGAGTCGACTCTCTCAGAGAATTCCAGAAGACATATTTTTCGGAGTTATAACAGCGGAGTCGTCCCCAAGGCAGCGGAGTCGTCCCCATGCAAAAAGTGCAAACAAGCCGAGACGTCTCCGTAAAGTACAGAGACGACCCTCTCAGAAAAACAGAAAAATAAGGATTTAAACGGTACAATTCCAGAGTCGTCCCCGTAAAGTGCCGAGTCGACCCCAAACAAAGTGAAAAGTAAATTTATACAGCCGGGACGTCTCGCGTTGAAGCGGAGACGTCTCCAGAGCGCCTGGGACGCGACTGACAACTTTTGCAGGTCTGGTTTGAATTTCAAATCTCTTTTACTTTATCTCTAACGGCTATATTTGCTTTTTGGGCTATAAAAGGGACCTCTTAAGTGCTTCTCAATAACTCTCCACCAACCCAAAGCTAGATCATTTAAGAGAGAAGCAAGAGAGAGAGGTTCAAGGAAGTGAGTGCATTCAAGTGAGAAATCAAGTGCTTTCAAGTTTCCCAAGTGATTTCAAGCTCAACTACTCTCTTCCGCTCGGGATTCAAAGCTCACACTTAAGACTACGCGATCCACATCGGAAGAATCATCATTTCCCATGCTTCCAACGGCAAAAGGATTCTTCCGGGTTTTATTGCTTATCATTGTCATATTTGCTTATTTAGAGCTTTCCAATCTTTTGTAAAACTCTATCAATATTGTGCTTGTTCCAGTCAAGGGACTTGGAACAAGGGAAAGGCGTCCCAAGCCTAAGTGAAATTGGGGGTTATAGGGTTTGTTGTTAGCCCGGTGTAAAACAACGAGTTGGGTAGTGCACTCGCAAAACTACCGGACTGTAATCTTGGATTATAGTGAAAATTCTCAAAGGTGCTTTGGGGAGTGGATGTAGGAGCAGTGGAAGCTCCGAACCACTATAAAACCTTGTGTTTGCGATTGACCTTTCTCATTCCTCTTTCTTTACTTTAGTTCATACATTTGTGTGTTTTATTTTTAATTAGGCGAAAAGTTTTAAAACACCCAATTCACCCCCCTCTTGGGTGACCATCTCTGGACAACAAGTGGTATCAGAGCGGGTGCTCTGTGTATTTCTTGAAGACCTAACCGTCTTAGCCAAAGATCTAGATGGGAACACCCTTTAACAATGTTCCTGCTGAGGGGCAGGCAACCAATAGACCTCCACTCTTCAATGGGACAAATTATACCTATTGGAAAACTAGAATGAGAATCTTCATTCAAGCACAAGACTATGCCTTGTGGAGGGTTATAGTCAAGGGACCACAAGAACCATCACACATGGTTAATGGCATTCAAGTTCCCAAACCTGAGGAGGATTGGGATGAGAATGATGATAGGATGGCTCAACTCAATTCTAGAGCCATGAACTCATTATTTTGTTCTCTAGATGTAAATGAGTTTAATAGAGTCTCCACATGTAGTTCCGCTAAGAAAATATGGGATAGGCTTGAAGTTACCCACGAGGGTACAAATCAAGTCAAAGAGTCCAAAGTAAACATTCTAGTTCACAAATATGAGTTGTTTAAGATGGAACCCAATGAAACCATCACATGCATGTTTACACGTTTTACCGATATAATTAATGGTCTAAAGAGTTTGGGTAAATCTTATACTAATCCGGAACTTGTAAGTAAAATTCTCAGGTCTTTGCCGAAAGCATGGGAAGCAAAGGTCACGGCGATCGTAGAAGCCAAAGACCTCAACACCTTGGGACTAGAACAACTTTTGGGCTCATTGATGACGCATGAGCTCACGATGAAGCAACATGAAGATGATTTGCCAAAGAAGAAGACAATTGCACTCAAGGCTACTTCGAGTGTGTGTGAAGAAGAAAGTAGTGAGAGTGAGGAAGAAAGTGAGGACGAGGACTTGGGTTTGATAGTTAGGAAGTTTAAAAAATTCATGAGGAAAAAGAAACCCTTCCCAAGGAAAAAGTTTGGAGGGAGAAATGATTGGGAAAAAGAAAAAGAAAAAGAAAGAGACCCAATCATATGCTATGATTGCAAGAGACCGGGACACATTTGTTCCGAATGCCCTCAACAAAAGAAGTATTTTGGAAAGAAGAAGAAGAAGGCATTGAAGGCAACATGGGATGATAGTGACACATCATCTTCCGAGAAAGAGAAGGAAGAGACCGCCAATTTGTGCTTCATGGCGTTCGAAGACGACGAGGTATGTCAAAACCCAACTATAAATTTTACTTTAGAAGAATTATATGAAGCTTTTCAAGAACTTATGGGTGATTGTAGTATGTTAGGAGCAAAGAATAAAGAATTAAAAGCCTCCAATCAAAAACTGAAGGAAGATATTGAAAACCTATTAATTGAAAAGGAGGGCATTAAAAATATTAACACTATTGACCTAGAAATCAAAAATTCAAAACTTAGCATTGAAAATGAAAAGGCAAAAACACTAATTAAGGAATTAAATCTAAAAGTAAAATCCCTACTCGATAATAATACCTCACTCGCACAAAATGTTGAATCTCTTAAAAAGGATAAGGAAGAACTAGTTAAAGAAAATTTGAATATTAAGAATGAGGTACATAAGTACAAACCAATTGTTGAAAAATTCACACAAAGCTCTGAAAAATTAAATCTTATTCTTTCAAATCAAAGAGCTGTTTTTAATAAAGCCGGATTAGGATATAAAACTAACAAGCAACAAAAATATCTAAAGAATTTCTTTGTGAAAGCAAAAGATGTCAAAACTGAAAAACCTACATGCTTTCATTGTGGAAAGAATGGAGATAAAGCCTACTCTTGTATTCAAAGAAAGATCCAAACTAACAAGAGTACATTTGTAAAAGCTAAAAATATAACTAAAGTATGGGTGCCTAAGGGAACCAACTACACTAACCACGAAGGACCCAAGAAAACTTGGGTACCTAAGAGCTTCACATGATCATTTTGCAGGTATGCCTTGCAGCCGGAAACAAAAAGAAAATGTGGTATCTTGATAGTGGTTGCTCAAGGCATATGACCGGTGACAAGAGTCTCTTCGTCACCTTGAAATCAAAAGAAGGAGGAGTAGTCACATTCGGAGACAATGCTAAAGGTCAAATCATTGGTGTTGGTAAAATCTCCATATCACCCTCCTCATTTATTGATAATGTATTGTTAGTTAATGGACTAAAACATAATTTATTAAGTATAAGTCAATTTTGTGACAAGGGCTTTAAAATGTCATTTGAATCATCACTATGCATAATTAGTAGTCCAATTGACAATGAGATCATACTCACAGGACATAGGCATGAAAATGTTTACATTGTAGATCGATGATCTCACCATGAAGGATGGCCAATGTCTTGTAGCCATGAATTCCAAAGTCAATGAGACTAGTTGGTTATGGCATCATAGGTTAGGGCATGCTAGCATGGATTTAATCTCTAAATTAATTACAAAGGATCTAGTCAAAGGACTACCAAAAATAGATTTTGAAAAGAATAAAATTTGTGCTGCATGTCAATTAGGGAAACAAACAAGAAGTTCTTTCAAGTCTAAGAACATAGTATCAACATCAAAACCCTCAGAACTAATTCACATGGATTTGTTTGGACCCACTAGAACTGCTAGTCTAGGGGGTAAGAAATTTGGTCTTGTAATTGTTGATGATTTTTCACGTTTTACATGGGTTTCATTTCTTGCACACAAAGATGAGTACTTTCCCGCTTTTATCAAGTTTCATTACAGGGTTTCGAATGAACTCAATCTTAAACTAAAAGCAATTAGGAGTGATCATGGTACCGAGTTTGAAAATCAGTATTTTGAAAAATTTTGTGAAGAAAATGGTATCAATCACAATTTCTCGGCACCTAGGACACCCCAATAAAATGGGGTGGTAGAAAGGAAGAATCGCACACTAGCAGATATGGCTCGTACCATGTTGCGCGAATCGGATCTACCAAAGTATTTTTGGGCTGAAGCAATAAATACTTCATGTCATATTTTAAATCGTGCTTTAGTTAGATCCATCTTAAAGAAGACACCTTATGAGTTGATAAAAAGTAAGAAACCAAATATAAGTTATTTTCATGTTTTCGGTTGTCGATGCTTTATTTTAAACAATGGAAAGGACAATCTAAGCAAATTTAGTGCTAAATCAGATGAGGGGATCTTCTTAGGTTATTCCTCATCTAGTAGAGCATACAGGGTCTTCAACAAGAGAACTCTTGTTGTTGAAGAATCCATTCATGTTGTTTTTGATGAAGCTAACGGAGATTCTTCTAGAAAAGAAGAAGATGGTGATGCAGGTATACTTGAAGACCGAATGAAGGAATTCTCCATACAAGACAAACAACATGAGGATGAGATCAAAGAAGATACAATTCAGCAAGATGAAGAAGATCAACCTCCATCAAGAAATCAAGATCTTTCTAAGGAATGGAGGTATGCACATGGTCATTCAAGGGATCTAATCCTTGGTGATCCTTCGCAAGGGGTAAGGACAAGATCCTCTCTAAGAAATACCAGTAATTATCTTGCTTTCGTTTCACAAATAGAACCTAAATCACTAGAAGAAGCCGAAAAAGATGATAATTGGATGAATGCTATGCAAGAGGAATTAAACCAATTTGAAAGAAATGAAGTTTGGACTCTAATGAAAAGACCCCCTAATGTTACAATTATAGGCACCAAGTGGGTGTATAGAAATAAACTAGATGAAGATGGAATAGTCATAAGAAACAAAGCTAGACTAGTTGCTAAAGGTTATAATCAGGAGGAAGGAATAGACTTTGATGAAACTTTTGCTCCTGTTGCTAGATTAGAAGCTATTAGACTACTTTTGGCATATGCATGCTTCATGGATTTTAAACTCTATCAAATGGATGTAAAAAGTGCATATTTAAATGGTTATATAATGGAGGAAGTTTATGTACGACAACCTCCAGGCTTTGAAAACCACTTACATCCAGATTACGTTTATAAATTGCATAAAGCATTGTATGGACTTAAGCAAGCTCCTAGGGCATGGTATGAAAGATTAAGTAATTTCCTAATTGAAAATAAATTTAAGAGAGGAAATGTAGACAAAACCCTCTTCATTAAAAGAAAAGGAAATGACTTATTGCTTGTGCAAATTTATGTGGATGATATAATTTTTGGTGCTACTAATGATAGTCTTTGTCAAGAGTTTGCCAAGCTTATGCAGGGAGAATTTGAAATGAGCATGATGGGTGAGCTCAACTTCTTCCTTGGGCTACAAATAAAACAATCACAGGAAGGCATCTTCATCAGTCAGTCCAAATACATCAAGGAAATGTTGGAAAAATTCAAGATGAAGGATGCAAAGGAAATCAGCACACCCATGGGCTCAAGTTGCAAGCTTGACAAAGATGAAAAAGGTAAAAGTATAGACTGCAAATTGTACAGAGGTATGATAGGCTCTTTACTTTACCTTACTGCTAGTAGACCAGATATATTATTCAGTGTTTGCATGTGTGCTAGATACCAAGCATGTCCTAAGGAATCACGCTTGCAAGCTGTTAAAAGAATTTTTAGATATCTAGTAGGGACATCTAATGTAGCTTATGGTATTCAAAACAATCTGACATAAATTTAATTGCTTATTCCGATGCTGATTTTGCCGGGTGCAAACTCGACAGAAAAAGCACAAGTGGCACATGTCAATTCTTGGGTGCTAATTTGGTTTCTTGGTTTAGCAAGAAACAAAATTCAGTTGCCTTGTCCACAGCGGAGGCTGAGTACATTGCAGCTGGAAGCTGTTGTGCCCAAGTTCTTTGGATTAAGCAACAACTTGAAGACTTCGGTATCAAAATGGATAATGTACCAATTAAATGTGATAATACAAGTGCAATTAATTTAACAAAGAATCCTGTCCAACACTCTAAATCAAAGCATATAGAGATTAGGCATCATTTTATTAGGGATCATGTGCTGAAAAATGATGTGATGATTGAATATGTGTGTACTGAAAATCAATTGGCCGATATCTTTACAAAGCCCCTTTGTAAAGATAGATTCAACTTCCTAAGGAATGCTTTGAGCTTGTATGATCCTAGCAAATAAATTGAACTTGTATTGCATTGCCTTGCTACTCAAACTAGTAATCCACCTCAAGGTCAACATAAGTGAAAGCATGAATCCATCTAAGCTAAATGACGAACTATTTGACTTTCTGGAGGATGGTTACCCTCCCTTGGACTCTTCATGGAGACATTTTCAGAGCCTATTTCATAGGCATTCGAAATTTGGTCAAACATTCCTCATTTCAACATTAATAATTCAAAAATCATTATTAAACCTCTATAGGATGTATTATTAAGGGGGAGGATCACAAACAAACTCATTCCGTATTCACCAAAAGAAATCATATTGATTAGAGTGATTAAATGAAACAAATTGGGAAAAGATAAAAATCAGTCTGAAATTTTTCAGTGCCGGAGACGTCTCTGGCAAATCGCAGAGACGTCCCCCCGGCGAGACGTCTCGCCTTAGTCGCGGAGACGTCTCGGGGACCGAACGGAGTTTTTTTTTTAAAATAGGTCGAAACAGCTCGAGCCGACCCGAGCTATCCCTTTCATCCCTGACAAAAATAAAAACCCTAGCCTCCATTTTCTCTCCAACACAAACCCTAGCCTCTTTCTCCTCATTTCCCTAGGTTTTCCATTCAATGGCACCTAAAAGAGCTAGGAGGACTGGTGGGAGGCGTCCTAGGGCAGCGGCCGACGGTGAGGAACGGAGGGAAGAACCTTCCGCGCCATCTCCTCCGGTTGCTCCGCCAACCGCGACCATATCCTGTGCGAATCGCACAGTAACCACTGGGAGGTACATAGATTTTCATTTCCTAGATAGTGAGGGGTTCTCTATTGGAGAGAGACTCCGTGCCCAAGGGTGGGAATACTTTTGTACCCTCAATACCTCGACCTACCCCGGCCTTGTTAGAGAAATGTTTAGTAATATGGCTTTAGGGGACTTAGGGTACACTGCATATGTCCGGGGGACATTAGTAGAAATTAATGAGGATATTCTATCCACTGTTTTGCAAATTCCTAAGGACGGTGAGGCTCCGACCTCACATCCTCAAAGGAAAATAGCCCTAAACTTACTTCTAGGAAGAGAGGACTGCGGCCCTCTTGATGTAGTGAACTCACAAGACCTAAATGCCGAGATGAGATTACTTTTGAGTATTGTCAACCGGGTCTTGTTTCCTAAAACCGGTCGCTTCGATTTTGTTTCGGAGCGGGATTTAGTTATCATGCACCATATCCTACTAGGGATTCCTCTAAACCTCCCTAGACTCATGTTAAACTACATTGCTCTATGTCATAGGTATTCTAGGTTTAGTATACCCTATGGCATGATCTTTACCCTAGTATTTAAACACTTTAAGGTTCACATTCCCGAAAATGAACCTGCAAAACCCTTGAGAAACACCGACTACTATAATGAGGGCACAATGCGAAGAATGGAGTTTCAAAAGGTAGATAGGTCTTGGGTCAAGGTACCAAAAAGAAAAGCTCAAACTCTAGAGCCTGAGATCCCACATCAGGAGTCTAACTGTGGAGTGATTGATTAAAACCCTATTTGATTTTGATGAGATCAAAGCAATTGAGTATATTTCTTGTTTACTAATGAATTCAATTAAGTGTTTCAGTGAAAATCTTGTCTAAGTGTCTCAAGACTTGGTTCATAATTTTTGGATAAGTTAAGAAGACAGCTTGAACCAAAGTCTGAGATTCGAGTCGACTCCAGAGTATCACGAGTCGACTCCAAGCGTATCAAGTTCACTGGCACGGGCTCGAGTCGACTCCAGATCTGTACGAGTCGACTCCGACTGAGAACAGACAGAAGAACAGAAAGCTTCAACTCAGAACCTGTCAACGAGTCGACTCCCAAAGTGCGCGAGTCGACTCCGATGTTCACCGAGTCGACTCCAGGATAGTAAGAGTCGACTCCAAGAGGAACACAAAGAAAAAGTCAGAGAGCAGTTTTCGGGTCTGAGATTCGAGTCGACTCCAGTGAAACGCGAGTCGACTCCGATGGATGGCAAGTCGACTCCAAAGAAGGTGAGAGTCGACTCTCAGAGGAACACAAGAAAAAGTCAGAGAGCAATTTTCGGACTCTGAGATTCGAGTCGACTCCCGCAATATGCGAGTCGACTCCAAGACTCCGCGACCATCAACAGACAGAAGACCAAGTTACTGCCTCTGAGATTCGAGTCGACTCCCAGACAGCTCGAGTCGACTCCCAGACAGCTTCACATCAAAAAGGCAGAAGACCAAGTTTCGGAAACTGAGAGCCGAGTCGACTCCGAGGAAGTTCGAGTCGACTCCAAGACTGGACGAGCCAAAAGACAGAGAATCGAGAGTTCGGGCTTGAGATTCGAGTCGACTCCCAGGACAGTCGAGTCGACTCGAGTGGATCAAATTCAAAATTGGATCCACGGACTTCAGTGGATGAGCCGACTCCGAAATTGCTAAGTCAGCTCCAGAAGTTGGCGAGTCGACTTCAGGTCAAGACGAGTCGACTCCCAGTCGTGAAGGCAACTTTAATTCAAATATGGAACAGTTGCCGAGTTGACTCCGGAAAAGCTTGAGTCGACTCCTGCTACAGCCGAGTCGACTCCTGATCGCGCGAGTCGACTCTAACCCACCAACGGACACATTGTCAGGCTGCGCAGAGTGTGCAGAACGGGCAGAAAAAGCTCTCTAACGGCTAGTTTCCGTGGGGGTTGGGTTAAATAGCCACAGAAGACTGTAGCAAGGCAGAGAAGAACCATTCCACTCCAACTAATCAAGCATTCAAGCTCTGCAACGTGTTCTTCAACGAAAAAGAGGAAGATCTGCATTTACTGCATCCACCTACATCTTCCCAGCAATTAAAGCCTTCTCCTCCTGCATTCAAGTTGACTACTCACTCAAGAGGAGACCAGAAGTTTAAGAAGCCATTCCTCTTCTCCAACCTAAAAGCGTTTGAGGCTTCTTAACTTCATTTATTGTTCATATTGTCTTTTATCTGCTTTTGAGAAGCTGTATTTTTCTGTTTCTTCTTTTTATTTACACATTGTATTTGCTTGGTTCAATCGGGGGATTGAATCAAGGGGATTGAGGTTGGTTGGTGAGCCGAGTGTAAAACCAACGTGTGTAAGGGTTTGATTGTGATCCCGAGAAAACAATCGGGGTGGTTCTAGTCAGTGAGCCTGGGAAAACCGACCGAGTTCGTTGTGAGCTCGTAAAACAACAAGTTTGGTTGTGAGCTTGGAAAACAACCGGCTGTAATCCAAGGGGGTTATAGTGAATTCCCAAGTGAGACTTGGGGAGTGGACGTAGGAGCAAGGGTTAGCTCCGAACCACTATAAAACTTGGTGTTTGTGATTGCGTGTCTCTATTCTTCTTCCTTTCATATCACTCACAGCACATAGTAATTAATTAAATAACTTACACTAGTTTTAATTACTTATCCACATCGTTTTAAATACCCAAATTATTTTAAAACCCAATTCACCCCCCCCTCTTGGGTTGTCTATCTGGGCAATAAGTGGTATCAGAGCCTAAACTCTTCCACCCAAGAGTTAAAAGATCAAAATGACAACCCCATTTGGATCTTTCCACATTGAGGGTCAGTCCACCCAAAGACCCCCTTTCTTTAATGGATCCGACTACTCATACTGGAAGGCTAGGATGCGAATATTCATCCAAGCCCAAGACTATGAGATGTGGACCATTGTAGTAAATGGCCCATACATCCCATCCACATATGTAGAGGGTATCACGGTACCCAAATTGGAAAAGGATTGGGATGAACATGACATGAGAAAGGCACAACTAAATTCTAAAGCTATGAATGTGTTTTACTGTGCCTTAGACAGAAATGAATTCAATAGGGTCTCTACTTGCAACTCTGCAAAAGAGATCTGGAATAGACTTGAAGTGACCCATGAGGGCACAAATCAAGTTAAGGAATCCAAAATTAATATATTGGTTCATAAGTATGAACTATTTAAAATGGATTCTAATGAGACAATTACTAGCATGTTCACTAGGTTTACTGACATTGTCAATGGCCTAAAAAGCCTTGGCAAGAACTATACTAACAGTGAGCTTGTCAGGAAAATCCTTCGGTGTCTACCAAGGTCGTGGGAAGTTAAAGTGACGGCAATCCAAGAAGCCAAGGACTTGAACAAATTACCACTCGAGGAGCTTCTTGGATCCTTAATGACGCACGAGCTAACCATGAAGCAACACAACGAGGAAGAGTCCTCCCACAAGAAAAAGGTAATAGCTCTGAAATCTACTTCATCTAACAAGGAATTATCTTGCAGTAGCAGCAGTGAAGGAGAAGAACATGAGGAAGATGATGGTGAGGCACTTCTTGTGCGCAAGTTCAAAAAATTCATCAACCACAAGAAGGCTTATCATCAAAGGAGAGGCCCCTCAAATTCCTACCGCAAGGACAAAGGTAAGGAAAGGGAAAATGAGGGGATTGGGTGCTATGAGTGCAAAAAGCCGGGACACATCAGAGCTGAGTGTCCCTTACTAAAGAAGGGCAGCAAGTACAAGAAGAAGAAAACCCTTGTCACCACCCTATCGGACTCCGACACATCATCTTCATCATCGGATGAAGAACAAGAAGAGAAGGCCAATTTCTGCTTCATGGCCAATAAAAATGAGGTAACTTCCGAAACACAGCTTGATTTTACATTTGATGAACTTTATGATGCTTTTAATGAATTAATGATAGAATATAAGGCAATAAATCTTAAGAATAAAGAACTAAAAATAACTAATCAATCATACCTACATAAATACGATAAATTAGTTAAGGATAAGAATTTAATCACCAAAGAAAATATAGAACTTAAGACAAGCAACCAGCTTTTAACTCAAAAGACTAATACCTTAACTAAAGATAATGAAAAACTAACTAAGGAATTTTCAGAATTTAAAAACCATAAACAAATCTTAAACAAGGATCTAACAAACAAACTAAATGATCTAAAAACAGAAAATCAAACACTAACTAAAGAACTTAACAAATATAAACCCTTAGTTGAAAAATTTACATATAGTTCTGAAAAGTTAAATATGATACTCAATAGTCAACGAGCAGTATTTAATAAAGCGGGTTTAGGATATAAACCAAGAAATAAACAAAAACTTCTTAGTAACTTCCTTGTTAAAGCTGGGAAAACTAAAACTAAGAAAATAACCTGCTTTTGTTGTGGAACTATAGGTCATAAAGCAAATGTGTGTAATTTTAGGAAAGGTAAATCAAGAAGGAAAATTAAAAGGGTATGGGTGAAGGAAAAATATCCCGCAAAATCCGATAAAATCGGATGCCAGGTCAGAAAATCAGTTTTAAAATTTTATCTATTTATTTATAACAGGTATAAATAAATAACATAACTATATTATGTTTACCATACCTCGATCCCGCAGCGGAAGATGGTCAAGGTACTCAGGAACAGAATCTGGTACAGGGCCAAGTGCTGGATCAGATACTGGATCAGATGCTAGATCTGGTACTGGATCGGGAACTGGATCTGGAACTGGATCTGGTGCCGGATCTGGTACTGATGGATCTGGTGCTATGCGAGGCCCGGATGTACGGACCCTCTACTTCACACGCACGCCAAGAAATGCAGGAAGGTAGGATGATGTCTGTATAGTGCAAAAACCCTTTTTGCAAATAAACCCCTGGAAGAAAAGAATTTCAAAAATTCTTTCTTCCCCTTTTTTTTTTTCTTTTCTTTCTTTTCCTCTTTCTTCCCGTTTCCTTTTCCTCTCTTTTCAAGCTACTCAAAAGATCACGAATCTCCCCTCTCCCCAGATAAAATCTCTAGCACAGAATGAAGAGAAAGCTAGCCTATTTATAGGCAAAGACAAGACTGAACCAGGGAAGAGAAAACGCCAAAAGAGAAGAGTGAACGCCAAACGATTCATGATTTTATTGAATTTTTTTAACCGTTTGATTTCAATTAAATCAGTCCTATGTTAAAGAGGTTTCAAAACCGAAGAGACACGTCTCTTCGGATCTTCAAATGGTAGCCGAAAGAGGGAAGATCAAGCGGCCTTCGATGTGTTCGGAAGAAGAAGAAGAACGCGGTCCACGGGAGAATATTTGCAGAGAAATTGGTCCATGGACCGAGGAAGAAACCAGAACTAAACCGTGTCATTCAATTTGAGGGGCAAACACGTAAATTTCCAGACTTGACTTAAATGGGTTAATTCAAATTGGCTGAATCAAATGGGCTTGGGTCCATCATTGGTTCTAAACCAAATTGAAGACCAATTTGAAAGGTTTTGGATCCGGAAAAATTCCACATGAATCTGATTCATGTGAACTCCAATTAGTTCAATTTTCGGATCAATCCAAGTCACACTTGGACTAGAATAAATATGGAATAAATTCTAATAAAATCATCATGAAGCCCAATTACATTCATTTGAATCCAATTCAAAAACAAACTCAACAAATGAGTCCAAATCAATTTCAATTACATTAATTGAAACTTGATTAAGCCAGAATACAGACATAATTAAATACACATCCATGAAATTCAGTATGTACCTCATGTTCAGTGCTAGCTGAACATAGACAAAATCAAATCTCAAATGACCCACAATTTAATTCTCAATTAAATTGGATCAAGTCCTTCCTACTTAACTTGACTTATGTGCGTGACTCCGATAGGTTCGAACACTAAGCCGGTAGTACATGGACTACTCCATGCACTAATCGAGGTGACCATCTAGCAATGATACCCGACGTCCGGATAGGTCGAATATGCAAAGCAACATTCAAGAACCTAGACGTATGGTTGTTGCATAATTCATCCCTATGACCTTCGATCCTCAAGATGACCTCAGAGTGGACTGTCGACCTCTGGGTCCGGTCATCCATAGTGTATTTCAAATAATCAAATCAAGTGACCTATCACTTGGTTTACCCTGGCCAAGGTTTTACTGAATTGAAATACAGTGAGACATCAACTCCTAAAATCTGGAGCGGTCAATCCCATCTTGACTCATACACAGACTTCGCGAGTACTTGACTGCACCCAGCATCCTTCCGATCCCTGAATTAGAAATTCAGGTCATCCAGTGCCTAAGTACAGTGAGTTGCTTGCAAGTCACCGTGACAGTCTCAGGTCTAAGAGGTACTTATGCCCATACGTTTTACGAGCTAACTCCCGACAGTGGAGTGCTACTCAGGTGAGTCACTATTCAGTGACGATGTACTCCTACATCTCACCTGTATGCCATACAGTGTCTCCACACTCCTTGGTTTAAGAGGACAACCAACTAAATGGCACACAACGACCTATACTTGACATAGCTATCGTCCAATTGACAGCTCGTCATTTGGTCGCGAACTGGTTCAAGGACTAAATGATAAAACCTCTTTTATCCACTAAATTAGTCCTAAGGACTTCATCACAATACACAGGAGTTCAATTTGAAGATGCAACACTTGTGATGAATAGAAAATTGCCAGAATAAATTTTTATTCATTTTAATAAAACATATACATAATTCAATTTCTTACAATTAAAAATTGGCTTTGGGACACAATTCCCAACAACTCCCACTTGAACTAAAGCCAATTTGTACAGTATCTAATACCCATCTTCGATTTGTGATAATCGAACTCCTTTACAGAAAGGGCTTTAGTGAATGGGTCAGCTAGGTTCTCCTTTCCATCGATCTTTTGAAGATTGACGTCACCTCGTTCCACGATCTCTCGTACAAGGTGGTAGCGACGCAGAATGTGCTTGGTTCTATGGTGGGACTTTGGCTCCTTTGCTTGTGCAATGGCTCCAGTATTGTCACAATACAAAAGAACTGGACCATTGATTGAGGGAGCAACACCAAGTTGATTTACAAACTTCTTGATCCAAACAGCTTCCTTTGCCGCATCTGATGCAGCAACATACTCTGCTTCGCATACGGAATCGGCTACTGAATGCTGCTTGGAACTTTTTCAGCAGACTGCTCCTCCATTCAGGGTAAACACAAATCCTGACATACTCTTACTATCATCATGGTCTGACTGAAAACTAGAGTCTGTAAACCCCACAAGTTTTAAGTCGGATTCTCCATAGATTAACCATTGGTCCTTAGTATTTCTCAAATACTTAAGGATGGTTTTCACCACCTTCCAATGGTTCTCACCCGGATTAGACTGATACCTACTCGCTACTGCTAGTGAGTAAGCAACGTCCGGTCTTGTACATGTCATGGCGTACATGATAGAGCCTACTGCAGAAGCATATGGGATTCTACTCATACGCTCTCTTTCTTCGGAAGTTGTCGGACAATCTTTCTTAGAGAGAGAAATTCCTTGGCCTATCGGAAGATTGCCCTTCTTGGAATGCTCCATGTTGAACCGCTTCAACATAGTGTCGATGTACGTGGATTGGGATAATCCAAGCAACCTCTTAGATCTATCTCTATAGATTTTCATCCCTAGGATGTAGGATGCTTCTCCCAGATCCTTCATGGAGAACTGTGATGACAACCAGAGTTTCACATTTTGTAATGCAGGAATGTCATTCCCAATTAAGAGAATGTCATCCACATACAAGACAAGGAATGTGATCACTGAACCGTTAGCCCACTTGTAAACACAAGGTTCTTCTTCGTTCTTAACGAAGCCATACGTTTTGATAGTTTTATCGAAACGTATGTTCCAACTTCGAGAAGCTTGCTTAAGTCCATAAATGGACTTTTGCAGCTTGCATACTTTGGACTCGTCTGTGGATATGAAACCCTCAGGTTGTATCATATACACCTCTTCTTCCAGCTCTCCATTTAGAAAAGCTGTTTTCACATCCATTTGCCAGATTTCATAATCCATATATGCTGCTATAGCTAGCATGATCCGAATAGATTTTAGCATTGCCACAGGGGAAAAAGTCTCGTCATAATCGATACCATAACGTTGACGATACCCCTTGGCAACCAGACGGGCTTTATAGGTTTCCACCTTTCCGTCTGCGCCTCTCTTTCTTTTGAAGATCCATTTGCACCCTATGGGTTTTATCCCTTCGGGTGGATCAACTAGTGTCCATACACTATTGATTTCCATGGATTCCATTTCGGATCTCATGGCGTTAAGCCATAACTCAGAGTCGGACCTTTGCATAGCATCCATATAGGTAATCGGATCCTCATTGTTCTCATCAAGCTCAATAGGATCTGCATCTTGGACCAAGAAACCGTAGTATCTGTCCACTTGACGCGGTACTCTACCTGATCGCCTTAATGGTGCTTCTACATTGGGCTCCGGGTTTGATCTAATCGAATCCGGTTCTGTGGGTTCAGTAGTTTGTGTTAAATCTTCCATCTGCTGAGCTTCATTAAGTTCAACCTTAGAGGCAACAATTCCTTCACTAAGGAATTCTTTTTCCAAAAAGGTTGCCTTAAGTCCTACGAACACCTTTTGTTCATTAGGAAGGTAGATGTAATAACCCCTAGTTTCCTTGGGGTACCCTACAAAATAACACTTATCGGACCTAGGACCAAGTTTGTCAGTTTGAGAACGTTTAACATAAGCCGGACATCCCCAAACCCTAAGGTATGAAAGTGTCGGCTTACGCCCAGTCCATATCTCATATGGAGTCTTCTCAACAGACTTACTTGGAACCTTATTTAGTATTATACACGCAGACTCTAAAGCATAACCCCAAAAAGATACAGGCAGACTAGTAAACCCCATCATGGATCGAACCATGTCTAACAGAGTTCGATTCCTCCTTTCGGATACACCATTGTGCTGAGGTGTTCCTGGAGGGGTCCATTGTGAGAGAATCCCATTCTCCTCTAGATAAGTCAAGAAATCACCGGAAAGGTATTCTCCTCCTCGGTCTGACCGAAGGATCTTAATACTCTTTCCAGTCTGTTTTTCTACTTCATTACGAAATCGTTTGAACATTTCAAATGATTCCGACTTATGCTTCATCAGATAGATATACCCATACCTGGATAGGTCATCTGTGAAGGTTATGAAGTAGGCATAACCACCTTTGGCACTTACGTTCATAGGTCCACATACATCAGTATGTATGAGGCCAAGAACATCGCTGGCTCGTTCACCCTTTCCAGAAAAAGGTGACTTGGTCATCTTACCCAGAAGACAGGATTCACAAGTTGGCAATGATTCACAATCATTGATTTCTAAAATGCCTTGTTGGGCTAACCTGTTTATCCTGTTTTTATTTATGTGACCTAACCGGCAATGCCATAAATAGGCTTCATTGACATTATCTAACTTAGGGCGTTTATTAGAGGTGTACATTACATTCACAGGCAATGATAGAGTATAAATGCCATATTTCATTTGTCCACTGAAAATTTTAGTATCATTCAAAATGATATCACAAAATCTTTTATTTATATAAAAGGTATAACCATTCTTGGCCAAAAAGTCTACAGAGATGACATTCATCAAGAATGCTGGACAAAAGTGACAATCATCTAACATAACTACTCCAGACTCAAAAAACAACTCAATGACTCCTAAAGCTAGGACTGGAACAGATCTTCCATCACCAACATTTAGGAATCGATCGCCGTTCTTGAATCTTCTACTTACTTGAAGTCCCTGCAAAGAATTGCAAATATTAATTGGACTTCCGGTATCCAATACCCAGATAGTAGAATCATAAACAGAAAAATTACAAGGTGTTATCATATAATTACCTTGTGCAGCAACTGTTTGCTGCATTTTCTTCTTTGGCCTGTTTGGATCAAGGGATGCTAAATAAGCCGGACAGTTCCGCTTCCAGTGACCCTGCTTCTTGCAGAAGAAGCATTCTGCCTTACTCTGATCAGATTTCTGCTTCATAGTCTGTTTGGGCTTAGAGACCCCAGCACGAGCTTTCTGCACCTTCTTCTTCTTTCCTTTCTTAAAGGAAGAAAGTCCTGCAGAAGTCCCACCTACCACATTCACCGACTCCTTTTTGAGTTGGTGATCCTTCTCATAGGTCTGCAGTAAACCTAGCAAACCATGATAGGATACTTCAGGTTTAGTCATTCTATAATGACTAAGGAAGGTCAGGTAGGACTTGGGAAGTGAATTCAAAATGGCATCCTTGCCCAATTGCTCGTGCAAAGGAAAGCCAAGTTTACTTAGGCGATCGATTTGTTCGACCATGTACAATACATGATCGGTGACCGATGCCCCTTCCCTCATGCGGGCATTGAATATAGCGCAGGAGGTCTTATGTCGTTCAACATCATCAGGTGTGCCGAAAGACTCCTTCAACATTTGAAGGATTTCCACTGGCTGCGCTTCCTCGAATTTACGACTAAACTCGTCATTCATCGAGGCCCTCATGATGCAACGCACTGTAGTGCGATCGTTGAGCCACTTTTGATAAGCGTCTCTGATTGCACGTGGTGCATTGGCTGCAGGTTCCTCAGGTGCAGGATCCGATATCACATACAGGATCCGCTCATGCTCTAATACTATTTTCATCTTTCGATACCAGCTATCGAAGTTAGGTCCATTAAGCTTATCATTGTCTAATAGTGTTCGGAGGGATAATGAGTTAGCCATATCTGAAAGGAAAAACCAGAGCTAATTAGTATATGATTTATTTTAATTCTAAAGACTTGGACTTCAGTCTAAAGATTTCTCCCACTATTTTAGTCAAATTTTTAACCTCTACCTTTAATTCGAGGAATTACTTTAATTCCTTAGCGGGTACTAGAATCCACATGGACTGTATACAGGCCCGAGGAAAGCTCGGCCAACCCATATGCATCTAAGGGTAGGTACATTACCAATTATTTCTCTAAATAATTTCTAGTATTTTATTTTGCCCCAAGTGGTAATCAGTAGGCGGAGGCCTCCACTGAAAATCCTGGTCAGATCCAACCATTAATGAAGTAACTCGATGACACTACCTAATGTATGATCAGGCCCGAGGAAAGCTCGGCCAACCTAATCACAATCAGATAGCTCAAAGAGCTATCATATAATGAAGGATAATTCCAATATTCAGATGAACACCAGACGGAAGCGTCCTGCATGTCCAACTGAAATACTGGACCAATTATCATCCATTTTAATGGGAGGCTATGACCTAGTTATCTATATAACTATATCATTTTAAGGACCTAATAATTTAGAGGATTTTAGAGAGACCGATAATTCTATATCCTCCCACTGACTGCACTGAGTCATATAGAGAACATAGAATTTCATTGGTCTATGGACATCTAAATCAGTCATACTGATTTCCTTATTGACATGGGTGAGTACCAAGTCTCAAGATATCTAAATCAAAGCTTGAACGACCACATTGGCCAGGTAAGAGAGATCACGGGAGGGTTCCGCCATTAACCGTCTTTCCTAGACACCAACCGAGTTGGCCAGGAAAGAGGTAGCCCCAATTAATAACCGTAGATCCAACTTGCCTTAGACACCAAATGGTATGTCAAGTTGATTTAGATAGTCATTGAGAACTCAGGCTCGACCACTGAGCCACAATCAGATCCAATTGAAGTGTTTGGACATGATCAACTAAACTATTGAGTTTGATCAAATTAGAAAAATGAATTTAGTCTAATACAACTATTGATTCCAATTCAATTCTAACATTAGGTCTAACCTAATCAACTAATCTGATTGTGCTAACCTATGCCCCAAAACCCATGTTCAAATTTAAATTTTAATTCGAATTTCAAATTTTGAATTTTAAATCTTTATTTGAAGTTCAAATTTTAAATTTTAAATTCAACATTTAATTCTTTATTAAATGTATTATGATCATGGATTCAAGATGTCAATTTATTCCAAATATAAACAATTTATATTTAAACTTTGTGGTCATAATAAATTTAAAACTGAAATTTCATAAACATCAATTATGCATAATTTCACAAAAATAAACTATTTATTTTATGATACAAATTAATCTCAATTTTGTGCTAGGACAACCTTTTCACTATAAGGGGTTAACCTTATAGCAGGACAACCTTATAATTCAGCACAAGATTGATATTTTATCAATAAATCTAGATCTAATCTAAATTTAAAAATTAAATCATGCATAATTCTAGATATTATAGGCCAATTCCATCGGCCAACCTGGCTCTGATACCAGTTGAAGGAAAAATATCCCGCAAGATCCGATAAAATCGGATGCCAGGTCAGAAAATCAGTTTTAAAATTTTATCTATTTATTTATAACAGGTATAAATAAATAACATAACTATATTATGTTTACCATACCTCGATCCCGCAGCGGAAGATGGTCAAGGTACTCAGGAACAGAATCTGGTACAGGGCCAAGTGCTGGATCAGATACTGGATCAGATGCTAGATCTGGTACTGGATCGGGAACTGGATCTGGAACTGGATCTGGTGCCGGATCTGGTACTGATTGATCTGGTGCTATGCGAGGCCCGGATGTACGGACCCTCTACTTCACACGCACGCCAAGAAATGCAGGAAGGTAGGATGATGTCTGTATAGTGCAAAAACCCTTTTTGCAAATAAACCCCTGGAAGAAAAGAATTTCAAAAATTCTTTCTTCCCCTTTTTTTTTTTGCTTTTCTTTCTTTTCCTCTTTCTTCCCGTTTCCTTTTCCTCTCTTTTCAAGCTACTCAAAAGATCACGAATCTCCCCTCTCCCCAGATAAAATCTCTAGCACAGAATGAAGAGAAAGCTAGCCTATTTATAGGCAAAGACAAGACTGAACCAGGGAAGAGAAAACGCCAAAAGGGAAGAGTGAACGCCAAACAATTCATGATTTTATTGAATTTTTTTAACCGTTTGATTTCAATTAAATCAGTCCTATGTTAAAGAGATTTCAAAACCGAAGAGACACGTCTCTTCGGATCTTCAAATGGTAGCCGAAAGAGGGAAGATCAAGCGGCCTTCGATGTGTTCGGAAGAAGAAGAAGAACGCGGTCCACGGGAGAATATTTGCAGAGAAATTGGTCCATGGACCGAGGAAGAAACCAGAACTAAACCGTGTCATTCAATTTGAGGGGCAAACACGTAAATTTCCAGACTTGACTTAAATGGGTTAATTCAAATGGGCTGAATCAAATGGGCTTGGGTCCATCATTGGTTCTAAACCAAATTGAAGACCAATTTGAAAGGTTTTGGATCCGGAAAAATTCCACATGAATCTGATTCATGTGAACTCCAATTAGTTCAATTTTCGGATCAATCCAAGTCACACTTGGACTAGAATAAATATGGAATAAATTCTAATAAAATCATCATGAAGCCCAATTACATTCATTTGAATCCAATTCAAAACAAACTCAACAAATGAGTCCAAATCAATTTCAATTACATTAATTGAAACTTGATTAAGCCAGAATACAGACATAATTAAATACACATCCATGAAATTCAGTATGTACCTCATGTTCAGTGCTAGCTGAACATAGACAAAATCAAATCTCAAATGACCCACAATTTAATTCTCAATTAAATTGGATCAAGTCCTTCCTACTTAACTTGACTTATGTGCGTGACTCCGATAGGTTCGAACACTAAGCCGGTAGTACATGGACTACTCCATGCACTAATCGAGGTGACCATCTAGCAATGATACCCGACGTCCGGATAGGTCGAATATGCAAAGCAACATTCAAGAACCTAGACGTATGGTTGTTGCATAATTCATCCCTATGACCTTCGATGCTCAAGATGACCTCAGAGTGGACTGTCGACCTCTGGGTCCGGTCATCCATAGTGTATTTCAAATAATCAAATCAAGTGACCTATCACTTGGTTTACCCTGGCCAAGGTTTTACTGAATTGAAATACAGTGAGACATCAACTCCTAAAATCTGGAGCGGTCAATCCCATCTTGACTCATACACAGACTTCGCGAGTACTTGACTGCACCCATGTTGCCCAGTAGATACAACCCAAGAGGGGGGGGTGAATTGGGTCTTTTAAAACTTTTATGCTACTTCTAAAACTTTATGATTAACTATGCTAAGTTGTATAGATGCACAGTGAAAGTTAAACTTAGCAAGGGTTTGATGTATAGACTTCGACTTGATTAAATATGCTTGCAACTAAAGGATGTGCTGATAAGAATTAAGCAAGCAATTTATCTAAGTAAGTAAGTGTGTTAGTTAGACAATAACTAGAGGCATTACAAATACAAAGGACATATAGTGGTTCGGTGCACCCCAGCACCTACATCCACTCCCCAAGACCTCTTGGGAATTTCACTATAATCCTACCGATTACAGCCGGTTGTTTTACAAGCTCACAACCCAACTTGTTGTTTTACGAGGTCACAACGAACTCGGTCGGTTTTCCCAGGCTCACCGACTAGAACCACTCCGATTGTTTTCCCGGGATCACAATCAAACCCTTACACGTTGGTTTTACCCTCGGCTCACCAACAAACCTAAACCCCGTTGGTTTTCCCTTTGGCTCACCAACAAACCTTAATCCCGTTGGTTTTCCCTTTGGCTCACCAACAAACCTTACACCGTTGGTTTTCCCTTTGGCTCACCAACAAACTTTTAACCCCTTGATTCAATCCCTTGATTGAATCAAGTTACAAGATATTAAAACAAAGAATAAAAACAAATCAAAGCTTCTTAAACAAGCAGATATGACAATATAAACAAATAGAGTAAAGAGAAGCCCTCAAACGAGTTTTGAAGATGGAGGAGCTCGGCTTCTTCTTTACTTGATCCTCCTCTGATTTGGCATGAAGTAGAGGATCCCCGAGGCAGCACACGGATGGAGAGGAAGCTTTCGGATTCACTTGGATGCTCTTCTTCTCTCTATTTCGTTTTGGATGGCCCTTTTGTGCTTGTGGGAGATTTCCTTTGTAATCTCTTTGAGATCTCTTTCCTAGATGATCTCTCCCACTTCCATGCCTTCTCCCCTAGCTCTCCTCTTGTTTTTATAGCTTTAGATGGCGTGGAAACAAGAATCTAGCCATTAGAGACAAAAATAGAGCCGTTGGACACAGTCTGCACTTCCTGACAATATTACCGTTGGGATCGGAGTCGACTCGCGCGATCAGGAGTCGACTCGCCTGTTGCAGGAGTCGACTCGTGCTTTACTGGAGACGACTCGGCCACTGTTCCAAATTTGAATTATGGTGCATCCTCGACTGGGAGTCGACTCGTCTTAACCCGGAGTCGACTCGCCAACTTCTGGAGCTGACTTGGCAATTTCGGAGTCGGCTCATCCACTGAAGTCCGTGGATCCAATTTTGAATTTTGTCCTCTCGAGTCGACTCGACTGTCCTGGGAGTCGACTCGAATCTCAGAGCCCGAACTCCCGATCCTCTGTCTTTTGGCTCGTCCAGTCTTGGAGTCGACTCGAACTTCCTTGGAGTCGACTCGGCTCTCAGTTTGCGAAACTTGGTCTTCTGCCTTTTTGATGTGAAGCTGTCTTGGAGTCGACTCGAGCTGTCTGGGAGTCGACTCGAATCTCAGAGGCAGTAACTTGGTTTTCTGTCTGTTGATGGTCGCGGAGTCTCGGAGTCGACTCGTGCAATGCGGGAGTCGACTCGAATCTCAGAGTCCCAAAAATGCTCTCTGACTTTTTCCTTGTGTTCCGCTGAGAGTCGACTCTTGCTTTCTTTGGAGTCGACCTACCAACCATCGGAGTCGACTCGCGTTCCACTGGAGTCGACTCGAATCTCAGACCCGAAAACTGCTCTCTGACTTTTCTGCCTGTGACTCCTAGGAGTCGACTCATACTTCTCCGGAGTCGACTCATACTTCTCCGAAGTCGACTCGAATTCCACTGGAGTCGACTCGAAGACTGTTCTTTTGAATTTTTCTTTTGATTTTACTCCTCCAATTTGAATCCTTTGAACTTTAAGCTTGGGCCAATAAATTGTAGCTTTCTTCCAACTTGAGAGCTTTGGAGGCCTTCTTGTGTTCTCCCAACTTGCTATGTTCCTTGCAAAATAAATATCTTTCTCCTTGCAACATAAACATTAGTATCTATACTTCAAGGTTTTGTGATCATCAAAATCAATCTATGAATCAATCTTTGGGTCATCAATCTCCCCCTTTTTGATGATGACAAAACTTGGAGTATATGCAATATAAAAGATATTGTTTTCTAGAAGTAATACATAGCTAAGTTGCATGAAGTAGAAAACATATATATTTAAAAAAAAAAACATACTTCATGATAATGCTTTAGATTTAATCAGCTTAACACAATCAACATATTTTAAATTTTAAGCTGATTTATATTCACTTCAAAGTAATAAAGCATTCTGAGTATATAGCATATACTTAGATATTTCTCCCCCTTTTTGACAACATCAAAAAGATAGTGAAACATTAAGTACAAAGATCAGAGCAGAACACATCGAGTGTGAATTCAAGAGGTTTTTTAATTTGATACCACAGATAGTTTTCTAATCAAGTGTAGGTGGAATCTTCCTTAGGTTAATTCAAGAAGTACCACAAATGATATTCAAGAAAAAATATGAGTGGAAATCTAACCTCTCTTCACTAAGTATGAAAGCTTGTTCATTTAAGACCTTTTGCCCAATCTATTAAGTATTTTATCAACATGAGAGCAATTTAATTAATTTTCAGAGTAAAAGATCAAAACTTATATATTTGGAAAAACATATCATCATGTTGGATCATTAATTCTTAATGACTTCAAAGTTCTTATATGATAATAAGAGCATTGGGGCACAAATACCAAAATATGAGTTTATGCAATTTTTGATACATCTTTGAGCTCTTTTAAAGACTTTCTTTTATTCCTTTAGAAAATAAGCATAATTTGATACATAAAATAATGAATTGGCACAAAATAGAAGTTCTAAAGAGTAAGCCAATTAAAACTCATTAGTGAGGTTCAAAATAGATTTTCTAAGAGATACTCAAGAAAATTTAATACATTGTTCTCCCCCTGTTTTATTAAATTAGAGGCTCTTAAGATTTGTAATTTGGTTCATGAGTGATGCATAAGATATACTAACCAAATAACACGCCTCAAGGTGTATCATAAAGATTTTCAGATTTAAATTTCAGATGATACATATTGGAGAGTATTAGGATCACTTTTCATTTAGTATTCTTTCCCTCTCCTATAGATTTATGTAATTAAGTTCCATAAGACCTCTCCTTCTGAAATTTTCTTTCTCCCCCTCAATTGATCATTCCATTTAAGAGTTTAGAATCCTAAGATAATGTTCAATAAGATTGTCAATCTCAAAAATATATTTCAGCTTATCTTCATGAGACTCAAGGTTTGAGACAAGACAACCTTTATAGAACTCATCTCAAGGTATAAACTTATAATTAAAGCAAGTATTGTAATATAAGGAGGTTCATCAAAATCAATCCATAAAAATCAAGGTATGCATCAAAATAAAGTGTCTTTGGGATAGGATACTGAATATCTAAAGCTCCCCCTCAAAAGATGCATTCTTCTTTAATCATTTTAAATTGTTGAATTTCAGATTTTAGTGATAAACGTGAATAACACTGAAATTCTGTAATATCAAGAATGTAGAGTGATCTAGAATTATTCAGAATTTATAGTAATCACTCTTTCTAATCCTTTAAGAACAAGTTATGCTTTCTCCTAATCTTAGAGAAAATGTATAAAAGTATTAATCAGAAAATGATTCAATTGAAGCTCAATTTCTTTCAAAAGCATTTACATTTTCTTTCTTTTAGAGTCATTTGAGTGAACTGAAATATTTCTAGTTTTAAGATCATTCACTCTATTGATATTCTGATGGAAATCTTTAAGAATGTAGGAGAGAAAAACATATAGATGATCATTGAGGTATATATATTTATAGAACTCAATTTCTTAATCATAGTTTTTCACCAATGTATTCATGAAACACAATAAATCTTTTTAATATCAAAATAAGATCATATATTTAGAAATTTTTGTTTGCAATCAAGATCATCGAAAGACACATCATTTGGACCAATATTAGTACATTTTAACGATAAGAAAAGATATGTTTCGGATGCGTATCGGAGCAATCAACCAAGGCATCAAAATTAATTCTGTTTTTCTTAAATTAAGATTTTATTTAGAAATCATATTGAGTTTAAGCTTTTATACGAAATCAGATTCTGAATTTCATAAAGATTTTCAAAAGAGGCTTTCAAAGTCATAATTTGAGATATGTATCTTCCACATTATAGCTCATCTTAAATCATTAAGATTGAAAACGCATATTTCAATAACATTAGAGCACTTTCAGAATCTTTGTATTTAATTTTGAGTTTTGATACAAAATGGAGGATATTTTAACAAGTATTAGGATATTATGTATCAAAGTTAGGCAAGTAGAAAGATAGATCAAGATTAATTCATTCTGCCTAAATAGAGATATCTTTCTCTTCTCCTTTTTACAAATTTATTTAACTTTCAGATTTTAAAGATGATTGTGAACGACAAATCTGAAATTTCTTTTCAATAATACCCAAAAATTTATGCAGTATTTCAAACATTCAATTAAATTATCTAAGCATGGAGCATTACAAAATATTGAGAATCCATAATTCAAAACATCATACCATATGCACACTATATTAAGTGTTAAGTCATACATTAAAATAATAAGAACAAGCATGTCAAGGATCAACATCAATTCTTTTCAAATAAACTCCTCCTATTCAAATATTATCTTGCATTGATTTCATCCTTAAATTATGTTTTCAAGTGATAAAAAAAAACTTGATTCTTCTTATATACTTTCATTTACTTTGTCTTTCATTTTTACTTTCTTATGCTCTATACTCTATTTGCTCCCTATCCGGTGGAGTTGGGAAGGGGCACGAGGTACTACCACTAGCCTCCCTCTTGTGCCGTCCCTAATATGCCCTACACCGAATAGTTGGGTCAAATAGTGCCGGGTACTACCACTAGCCTCCCCATTGGCACCATCCCTATGATGAGCAATATAGAAAGGTTAAAATGTTTACTTCAAACTCTCCCTGTTTGAGTGTAATTAATTATAGATTTTATCCCTTCCAAATGTGCCGAATATATTATGCTTGTTTTGCTTTTCCTTAAGATTGAAGTACTTGCCTTTGCTCAGATTTTTCATCTCTTGAACAATGTCCATTTTCTTTTCTTTATCTCTCTCTCTTTTTGTTATTCTCAAGTAATCTACATGAAAGAGCAGAATAAAGAAATAATGAAATGTATCGTATAGAGGTATATCATGCAAACACTATTTTCATTATGCCCAAGAATTCGTAGCTTCTCACAAGTCATTCTAAATCAGAGTTTTAATCATATACTTGTGTATTTCATGGTTATGATACAGCCATAGAAATATTTTAGATTGAGCAAACCATGAAACAATTTCTAAAAGTATAAGTCAGTCAATACACATATAGACATGATATCAAAAATTAATAATTAAAGAATTTAATCATGCCATAATAGGATTTAAGTTATTGACTTTGCTCAATTAATTTGTGAGAAAGGTATCTAAAATTACCTATTCATTATATGTTCTTCAAGCCAAACTAGATTTCTTATGTGTGAACTTTTGGCTGAAGAAGATCCTCTCTCTTGTTTGCATGTGAATGTTTAGTGTATCTTACATGAAGATATCCTTCAAGTTGAAATTTCTCATTTTTCTTTCTTAAAGGAAGGTCATTAGTTTCTTTAAGATACAAAGCATTCATCCAACATATATATATTTTTTAATTAGATGACTCAATATAAGATATGACAATAGTTGCATGTTGAGTCACTTTACTCAAGAGATTGCCTAAATATTAGCAAGCACATATCACTTGAACTAAAGAGATAGAAAGATAGTTCAAGCATGTGAGGCAATAGATAGATTTATCAAGATCAAATCAATTTAGTTTAGATTCTATTTGCTTAAGATAATTATCAGTAAGATATGTTAACTAAGTTTTAATCAATTTATCTTAACCGTTTGTTTCTATCAAAATTCATATTATGATTTATTGGTTATTAATAAAATATGATTCATTAAAATTAGATTGAAGTCTTGCACACGGTCACATAATGAGCGTACAATCTGGTCTACTAGCTGTATGATAAAATAATTATTCTATCATGCTTCAATACAGCTTTAACACAATAGATCTACTTTTCTCATCTTTTTTGAATTCTACAAGATGGGGTCATAGATATACCTTCTTCATGCCAATCTTCTATAAGAGTTTTCTTGTGGACTAACGTTGGTCAATGAAGATCCCCTTTCCTGTTTGTCTTAATTTGGAGTTTGAGAGAAGATGTTAATTCATTCATCATATTTCAAACTCACCTTGCAATATAACTATTCATATAAATTTTCATTGGTAGAACAAAAATGATGCCATCAATGTGTGCTATGAGCAAGCAAGATATCATAGATTCTTCTTTTTGATGCATAGATTTATCACTATTACTTTCTATCAACAAGGTTACCTAAGCTTTTATATATCTAGCTTTTGATGCTTGTTTTAAATCACATATTGCTTTATCATATATGTAATGTGTAATTTTTAAATATGGTGGTTATTTAACATAGATCTACTTTTTAATGAAATAACCACATAGGAGTGAATTCTACACATTCATTTGACAGAATATAAAGCTCATGAGTCAAGCAAATGATAGTGGTGATCTTTACTTTTAATCATGCAAGAATCAAGATCTATTTCATCTTTTCTTGATTCAGTCTTTTAGTAGTTATCAATTTTTCTTCATTAAGTGCATTTCTGAAAAACTCAATTTTGTTATAATTATTAACAAGTTTTCAGATTGTTATATGTAAAAGATTAACCATATATAATTTGATCTTAGTATCTTGACAGTAAATCATTAGTCTCACAGAGAATAAGACGACTTGATATTTTTGCAACTAAAATCTTTTCATTGAATATTCTATATGCATTGCTTGATGAATGATATCCAAGGATAGACATATCTCTATCAAATTTGGCATTATTTTTCATAAGAACATATCAAGCATAACATGTACGACTGAAAAATATGAAAGATATGCAATGGTTCATTTTCCATTTTTCAGAAGATCAAAAGGAGTTTTCATCTAAAATAGATCTAATAGAAATCATATGTATGACAAGCAGTGATGATAGCTTTTTAATAGATGACTATCATACACAATTGTCTTTTTCATTTCTTCAAGAATTCTATTACCCCTATTTTACTTAAGATGTCCTTGGTGCTGAAATAGTTAATTTCTGCATAAACTTTATCAGGATTTTGGTTTTCAACACTGTGCCATGATACTCTTTATCTTCACAGTTAGGAAACCTTTATCATTTGAAACACTTTTACAAGATTCAGCAAATACAGAAAATATTTTCAAGTTTATTTTCCAAGAACAAATCCAATGTAAGCTTTTGAAAACTTAGAGATGGAAACAACATCTTTAGATTTAGAAATGATTTTTGGTTGTTTCCTTAGTTAGCATGCATAGCAAAACTTTGACCTTTAAGAAGATAATTTAAGTAAGCCAATGGCAAGGTCTTTTGAGATTAAGTATATACTAGCATGAGTTGATTTTGTATGCTAAAGATGGTTTCTTTAATCTTGGTATTCATAGTGCATATATTTAAAAACATACCAAGTACACATTATCATATCTATGATCAATAAACAATAATGCCATGGATAAAAACTCTCAATCAAGCATATAGAGAATTCATAGAATTATTCTTAATAAATTAATCATTTTGCAACTTATCCAATAGTGAGTAAAGTATACTATGAAGTGATTTGATCATATTTCCAAAAGTATTTTCTATATCACAAAATTGATCACTACTAGCAATTCATATCAAATACTAAGCAAAAATAATGATGAGATGCAAGGATTACTGATTTTTGTTAATAACTTTTCATAAGTATATTTTAAGTTTCTTTTGTTCCATAGGTATCTTGGTACACCTATGTGTACATCCTCATTTTCTCATTTTGGGTACCCAAGCTTGCTTGAGTCCTTGAGAGTTAGGACATATGGTTCCTTTTGGAACCCATATCTGTTTAATAGTAATAACTTTACCATTTGATTTAATTATACTAGAACGATAGGTAAAGTTGTTATTTCCATCCTTTTCATTTTTGAAATAACTTATCTTATTTAATGGTTTGCTTGATGAATTGATAACCTTTTTCTCTAGAGATTTATTGTTAAGTAAAGGAATCAAGCAAAGTTTTGATTTATCACAAGCAACATATTGGCTTTCAAACATCATTTTTAATCGTTCTGAACTTACGGTGAATTTGTTAATAAAAGATTTTAATTGATTAATTTCTTTACTTAAGTTTTGATTTTCTTTAATTAAGCTATGATTTTTCTGAATCAATTCTTCTGAAAATGACCTTAAATTTTTATTTTCAGAATTTAGTTTGTCTTGTATTTCAGTAATAGAATTTCTTTCTTTTGAAATTTCTAAATTTAGCTTTTTAAGATTTTTATTTTTCCTAGCTAATTTTCTACATTCACTATACAAATCAGAAAAGCATTTAAAAGTTCATCATAAGAATATTTTTCATGAAAGTCATTTGGTGTAAGATTAGATTCAGATTCTACTTTATCTTCTTGTACCATAAGACATAAGTTAGTTACCTCTTGTAGTTCATTGTTGCTCCTAACTTTCAATTCCTTGTCTGACTTTCTCTTGGTCAAGGCTTTCTTGCGCTTTACCTCTTTCTTCCTTTCTTCTTGCTTCCTCTTCTTCTTTGTCTTTAGGAAGCTGATTTGCCTCGGAGTCGACTCAGACCTTATTGGAGTCGACTCGACTAACTTGGGAGTCGACTCTGAGCTACTTAGAGTCGACTCGACTGAGGGAGATTCATCACCCTTTTCTGCAGTCTCATTGTTAGTATATAATTGAAGCATATGAGAGCTAATCTGAGATTTATCATAAATATTTTCTAAAGTATCCCAGATCTCCTTAGCAGATAAGCATGCAGAAATTTCATTAAACTTTGTTTCTTGAATAGCACAATATAATATGTTCGTAGCATTAGCATTTAATTGTGCTAAGTCCTTCTCATTAATATGAGAGAGTGTGTGAAGGTCATTTATTATGATTTTTCATAGATAATAGTTTTGTGATTGAATGAAAATGCGCATGCGTATTTTCCAATGTGGGTAGTTTATACCATTAAACAGTGGAGGTGTATCAATTGATTGTCCTTCTCCTAGAAAACTATCTATTTGAGTTGTCATGATCTTTGGCTCTAGTCGGTTAAGACTACAAATAATATTTGAGCACCTGCTCTGATACCACTTGTTGCCCAGTAGATACAACCCAAGAGGGGGGAGTGAATTGGGTCTTTTAAAACTTTTATGCTACTTCTAAAACTTTATGATTAACTATGCTAAGTTGTATAGATGCACAGTGAAAGTTAAACTTAGCAAGGGTTTGATGTATAGACTTCGACTTGATTAAATATGCTTGCAACTAAAGGATGTGCGGATAAGAATTAAGCAAGCAATTTATCTAAGTAAGTAAGTGTGTTAGTTAGACAATAACTAGAGGCATTACAAATACAAAGGACATATAGTGGTTAGGTGCACCCCAGCACCTACATCCACTCCCCAAGACCTCTTGGGAATTTCACTATAATCCTACCGATTACAGCCGGTTGTTTTACAAGCTCACAACCCAACTTGTTGTTTTACGAGGTCACAACGAACTCGGTCGGTTTTCCCAGGCTCACCGACTAGAACCACTCCGATTATTTTCCCGGGATCACAATCAAACCCTTACACGTTGGTTTTACCCTCGGCTCACCAACAAACCTAAACCCCGTTGGTTTTCCCTTTGGCTCACCAACAAACCTTAATCCCGTTGGTTTTCCCTTTGGCTCACCAACAAACCTTACACCGTTGGTTTTCCCTTTGGCTCACCAACAAACCTTTAACCCCTTGATTCAATCCCTTGATTGAATCAAGTTACAAGATATTAAAACAAAGAATAAAAACAAATCAAAGCTTCTTAAACAAGCAGATATGACAATATAAACAAATAGAGTAAAGAGAAGCCCTCAAACGAGTTTTGAAGATGGAGGAGCTCGGCTTCTTCTTTACTTGATCCTCCTCTGATTTGGCATGAAGTAGAGGATCTCCGAGGCAGCACACGGATGGAGAGGAAGCTTTCGGATTCACTTGGATGCTCTTCTTCTCTCTATTTCGTTTTGGATGGCCCTTTTGTGCTTGTGGGAGATTTCCTTTGTAATCTCTTTGAGATCTCTTTCCTAGATGATCTCTCCCACTTCCATGCCTTCTCCCCTAGCTCTCCTCTTGTTTTTATAGCTTTAGATGGCGTGGAAACAAGAATCTAGCCGTTAGAGACAAAAATAGAGCCGTTGGACACAGTCTGCACTTCCTGACAATATTACCGTTGGGATCGGAGTCGACTCGCGCGATCAGGAGTCGACTCGCCTGTTGCAGGAGTCGACTCGTGCTTTACTGGAGACGACTCGGCCACTGTTCCAAATTTGAATTATGGTGCATCCTCGACTGGGAGTCGACTCGTCTTAACCCGGAGTCGACTCGCCAACTTCTGGAGCTGACTTGGCAATTTCGGAGTCGGCTCATCCACTGAAGTCCGTGGATCCAATTTTGAATTTTGTCCTCTCGAGTCGACTCGACTGTCCTGGGAGTCGACTCGAATCTCAGAGCCCGAACTCCCGATCCTCTGTCTTTTGGCTCGTCCAGTCTTGGAGTCGACTCGAACTTCCTTGGAGTCGACTCGGCTCTCAGTTTGCGAAACTTGGTCTTCTGCCTTTTTGATGTGAAGCTGTCTTGGAGTCGACTCGAGCTGTCTGGGAGTCGACTCGAATCTCAGAGGCAGTAACTTGGTTTTCTGTCTGTTGATGGTCGCGGAGTCTCGGAGTCGACTCGTGCAATGCGGGAGTCGACTCGAATCTCAGAGTCCCAAAAATGCTCTCTGACTTTTTTCTTGTGTTCCGCTGAGAGTCGACTCTTGCTTTCTTTGGAGTCGACCTACCAACCATCGGAGTCGACTCGCGTTCCACTGGAGTCGACTCGAATCTCAGACCCAAAAACTGCTCTCTGACTTTTCTGCCTGTGACTCCTAGGAGTCGACTCATACTTCTCCGGAGTCGACTCATACTTCTCCGGAGTCGACTCGAATTCCACTGGAGTCGACTCGAAGACTGTTCTTTTGAATTTTTCTTTTGATTTTACTCCTCCAATTTGAATCCTTTGAACTTTAAGCTTGGGCCAATAAATTGTAGCTTTCTTCCAACTTGAGAGCTTTGGAGGCCTTCTTGTGTTCTCCCAACTTGCTATGTTCCTTGCAAAATAAATATCTTTCTCCTTGCAACATAAACATTAGTATCTATACTTCAAGGTTTTGTGATCATCAAAATCAATCTATTAATCAATCTTTGGGTCATCAACCCAGCATCCTTCCGATCCCTGAATTAGAAATTCAGGTCATCCAGTGCCTAAGTACAGTGAGTTGCTTGCAAGTTACCGTGACAGTCTCAGGTCTAAGGGGTACTTATGCCCATACGTTTTACGAGCTAACTCCCGACAGTGGAGTGCTACTCAGGTGAGTCACTATTCAGTGACGATGTACTCCTACATCTCACCTGTATGCCATACAGTGTCTCCACACTCCTTGGTTTAAGAGGACAACCAACTAAATGGCACACAACGACCTATACTTGACATAGCTATCGTCCAATTGACAGCTCGTCATTTGGTCGCTAACTGGTTCAAGGACTAAATGATAAAACCTCTTTTATCCACTAAATTAGTCCTAAGGACTTCATCACAATACACAGGAGTTCAATTTGAAGATGCAACACTTGTGATGAATAGAAAATTGCCAGAATAAATTTTTATTCATTTTAATAAAACATATACATAATTCAATTTCTTACAATTAAAAAATTGGCTTTGGGACACAATTCCCAACAATGGGTTCCAAAAGGAACCAACTTGACTAACCATGAAGGACCCAAGAAAACTTGGGTACTTAAGTTGACATGATTTGCTTGTGTAGGAGTGTCTTGCAGCCAAGGTCAACAAAAACTGCTGGTATTTGGATAGTGGCTGCTCAAGGCACATGACGGGTGATAAGGATCAATTTTTCACCCTTGAAGCTAAGAAGGGAGGTGCTGTGACTTTTGGAGACAACAACCAAGGTCACATCATTGGTATTGGTAAAGTTCAAATCACCCCTTCAACTTTTATAGATAATGTTAGATATGTTGATGGTCTTAAGCATAACTTGTTAAGCATTAGTCAATTATGTGATAAAGGATATGATGTTATGTTTAAACCATCACTATGCATTATAACAAACCCTAATGACAATAGTTTAGTTTTTAAAGGGATTAGACGTGGAAATGTATATGTTGTTGACCTAGAAGATCTTGCAAAACATAACCAATATTTAGTTGTTAATGAAACTAAAGATAATGATGCCAGTTGGTTATGGCACCGTAAGTTAGGTCATGCAAGCATGGACACAATAACTAAACTAGTTAAAAGAGATTCCGTGATAGGTTTGCCAAAATTAAAATTTGAAAAGAACAAAATATGTGAAGCATGTCAATTTGGCAAACAATCTAGGAACTCATTTAAATCCATAAAATGTGTCTCTACCTCTAGGCCTCTAGAATTATTACACATGGACCTATTCGGACCAACTAGAACAACAAGCCTAGGTGGAAATAAATATGGTCTAGTTATTGTAGATGATTACTCTAGGTACACATGGGTCATGTTCCTAGCACATAAGGATCAAGCATTTTCTGTTTTTAAGAAGTTCCATAAGGAAGTAACAAATGCTAGAGAGTCTTCAGTCATAGCCATTAGAAGTGACTATGGAACTGAATTCGAAAATCAGTCATTTGAAAAAATTTGTAGTAAAAAGGGGATAACCCATAATTTTTCTGCACCTAGGACACCACAACAAAATGGAGTTGTGGAAAGGAAAAATAGGACTCTAGAGGAAATGGCTAGAACTATGTTATGTGAAAGTAACCTCCCTAAGTACTTTTGGGGAGAAGCCATTAATACTTCTTGCCATATATTAAATAGAGTTTTATTAAGACCCATCATAAAGAAAACACCTTATGAACTTTGGAAAAACAGAAAACCAAAAGTTAATTACTTTCATGTTTTTGGATGTAGGTGTTTTGTTCATAATAATGGGAAAGATAATCTAGGTAAATTTGACTCTAAATCGGATGAAGGAATATTCTTAGGTTACTCTACAACTAGTAAAGCCTATAGAGTCTTTAATAAAAGAACCTTAGTTATAGAAGAATCTATACATGTTGTATTTGATGACTCTAGTGACATCTCCTCTAGTAAGAAAGTTAATTTTGATGATGATGTTGAAATTCTTGAAGAAAAGATAGATGAGATGGCATTACAAGATGATAATCAAAAGTTGAGTGAAGGAGCATCATCAAGCCAAGAGGCTATTGTGGATCATGGGCTAACTAAAGCTTGGAGGTATGCTCACGGGCATCCTAAGGAACTAATTCTAGATGATCCATCTCAACCGGTTAGGACTAGAGCATCCCTTAGAAATTTAAATAACCATCTAGCTTTTGTCTCACACTTTGAGCCCAAACACATAGAAGAGGCCGAAAATGATGTAAATTGGATAAATGCAATGCAAGAAGAATTAAACCAATTTACTAGAAACAAGGTATGGAATCTAATAGAGAGACCTTCTGAATATCCTATTATAGGCACGAAATGGATTTATAAAAATAAACTTGATGAAAATGGAATTGTTATAAGGAATAAGGCTAGACTAGTAGCAAAGGGTTATAATCAAGAAGAAGGTATAGATTTTGATGAAACCTTTGCTCCTGTAGCTAGACTTGAGGCTATTAGACTATTATTAGCATATGCATGCTTTAAGGACTTCAAACTTTTTCAAATGGATGTAAAAAGTGCATTTTTAAATGGGTATATTAATGAGGAGGTATATGTAGAACAACCTCCTGGTTTTGAAAATCATCAATACCCTAATCATGTATATAAACTGAACAAAGCACTTTATGGTTTAAAACAAGCACCTAGAGCATGGTATGAGAGACTTAGCAAATTCCTATTAGAACATGAATTCTCTAGGGGAAATGTAGATACAACCCTATTTCTGAAAAAGCAAAACAAAGATATGTTATTAGTACAGATTTATGTTGATGATATCATTTTCGGTGCTACTAACAATCGCCTCTGCGAAGAATTTGCTGATTTGATGCAGAGTGAGTTTGAGATAAGTATGATGGGAGAGCTGAACTACTTCCTCGGGCTTCAAATCAAACAGTCTGAAGGAGGCATCTTCATCAATCAAGCCAAGTATATCAAGGAGATGCTCAAGAAGTTTGATATGGAGGGAAACAAGTCAATCAGCACCCCCATGAGCTCATCATGCAAATTAGGTCAAGATGAATCAGGTAAATCTGTAGATCAAAAACTTTATAGAGGTATGATAGGATCCTTATTGTATCTTACTGCAAGTAGACCTGATATTATGTTTAGTGTTTGCATGTGTGCTAGATATCAGGCTAATCCTAAAGAATCACATCTAGCTGCAGTTAAGAGAATTTTTAAATACTTAATAGGAACTAAGAACATAGGGCTATGGTACTCTAAAGAATCTAGCCTAAACTTAATAGGATACACAGATTTAGACTTCGCTGGATGTAAGCTTGATAGAAAAAATACCAGTGGGTCGTGTCAATTTCTAGGAGAAAATATTATCTCATGGTTTAGCAAGAAACAAAACTCGGTTGCATTATCTACTGCTGAAGCTGAATATGTTGCAGCCGGGAGTTGTTGTGCTCAAATCTTGTGGATTAAACAACAATTAGAAGATTATGGCATTAAACAAGATAAAATTCCCATTAATTGTGATAATACAAGTGCCATTAATCTAACTAAAAATCTAATTCAACATTCAAGAACTAAACACATTGAGATAAGACATCACTTCATAAGAGATCATGCATTGAATGGTGATGTGACACTCCAATTTGTTTGTACTGATAATCAATTAGCAGACATTTTTACAAAACCCCTAAGTGAAGAGAGGTTTAGTGTGCTTAGGAGGGGATTAGGAGTGATTGATCCATCCTAGTGCTGGTTTCCACTAGATTCATTGATTTTGATGACTAGATTGTGGTTAAAATAGAGTTTCTTTTCAATAATCATCAAATCAGATCATACTTTAGTGTTTTTCCCTCATTTGGCACGATTATAGCATGATTTTTAGGTGCGTGCCAAGGTTAGAGACGACTCAAGTAAGTTTCAGAGTCGGCTCCTAAGGGAGAGTCGACTCGCGCATTTGCGGGAGTCGACTCGCAAAGATGGCAGCAGAGGGGGAGTCCACTCGCATATAGTCGGGAGTCGACTCGAAGTCTATAGGCGCATAAGGAGAGTCGACTCGCGCATATTCTGGAGTCGACTCGAGGTCGAGTCGACTCGCGACTCAGTGGAGTCGACTCGCAGTCGGGATCCGACTTTTTAACCCTAGATTTGTCGTTTCGAAAACACTTTTCTCTCAAGCCGCCACTGTTCAAAAGCCCTAGAGCCGACTCCTAGGTCGTCCCCGATCGTCTCCAACCCCTTTTCCGTCGATCTTTCACCGGTTCTTAGGTTTTTCATCCCTTCCTAGGTCGACCCCCGGTCGGTCCCAAGCCTCCTCCGTCGACCTTTCTCCGTCCTTTAGGTTTTTCATTCCGTCTAGGTCATAATGCCGCGTAAGACTGTTGTCCGGAAGAGGTCCCGACCCGAGGCCGGTCCCGAGCGGCGCTCCAAGGCGCGGCACGATCCCGCGAGGCAACCACCTCCGGCTCGTTCCCCGCCTAGGGCGGTTCCCGCGAGGCCATTGGCCGGGAAGGCCGTCACCACCGGGAGATATGTCGATTTCGACTATCTCTCCCGGGAAGGGTTCACCATAGGTGATAGGCTTAGGGCACAGGGATTAGAGTACTTCCTCACTTTAGATCTCCCCACTTACCCTGGCCTTGTTAGAGAGTTCTATGGTACCGTCCATCGGGGAGATGGGGGTATCGAGGGCACAGTAGCCGGTGTCCCTCTGTTTGTTACGGAGGATCTTATTGCCCACATCCTCCACCTTCCATTAGTAGGGGGGGCTCCCACACACCCTGAGGACAGGGTTGAGGCCCTTACGGCCGTTCTAGGGCATCCACCCCAGTTACCTCTAGACGAGGTTTCTACTAGCTCACTTCCGATTGAGGTGAGAATCCTTTTGAGTATACTGTCTAGGTCCATCTTCCCTAAGACAGGGAGATTTGATTTTGTAAATGAGAGAGACCTAGCTCTTATGTTTTATATTCTTCAGGACACCCCGATCAACTTCCCCAAACTCATCTATAGGTATATGTGTGAGCCCCTAGATAGACCTAGGCTCACCCTCCCATACGGCATGATATTCACCCTTCTGTTTAGGGAGTACGAGATTCCCATTCCTGAGGGGGAGCCCTTTCGCGCATTGCGATGGACTGATCGCATGCGTGCAGGGACCCTACACAGGATGGGGTTTCGGAAGAGAGAGGGGATCTGGGTTAGGAAGTCGTCCCTCACCTCACAGACCACCAGACCTTCCCCCAGTCCTGAGCCCGATTCAGACTACCCAGACCTTCCAGACCATCCAGATCTTCCATCCACTCCTGCTCCTACCACCTCCGCCGGACCCTCCTCCTCAGCTCCACCCACTCAGCCTATGGAGGTCCGGATCTCGTCTGAGCAGCTCCGGGAGCTGCGGCAGGAGATAGTCCGAGATCTGCTCCAGGAGCTCCGGGGTGCAGTGCCTACTCCCTCTCCTGCGCCCACATCTTCCGCATTGGTCCCTTCCCTGACAGCCGTGACAGACATGACGGCTGAGGTGCGGCAAGAGATATACAACATGAGGACCTTGATACAGGCCCAGTTCCACAGCATGAGTGAGGTCACGAGCACCACTCGACAGATGCGGGATGACATCGGCCGTGACATGTCCACCACCACCGCAGGGGCCGAGCGCTTGTCGAATGTGCTCATCGACAAGCTGGACGGACTGCAGAAGTCAGTACTCGAGCTGGATACGACACAGAGCAGGGCCATCCAGGCCATCATTCGCCAGCTAGAGAACGTGACCAATGCGGTCCAATCACTCGTGGAGCGCATGCCTCGAGGAGATACATCCTCGAGAGGAGAAGCCACATCCTCGAGAGGAGGAGATACATCCTCGAGAGGAGGACCTACATCCTCGAGGAGACCGTAGCTACTTTTTGTATTTTGCTTTGACATGTATTGCTTTACGTTACTTATTGTATTCTGAAATATACTTACATACAAATTAATACAATGAGTAGCCGCATTTTTCTTCAATAATGTGTCTTTTGATCTATGTTTGATTGTGTGTTCTGTTTACCTTCTTTTTGATATGATGACAAAAAGGGGGAGAAATATGTAAAAGGAAGAACAATATGCATAAAATATGTAAAAGGAATCAATGGAAATCAATAAAAAGATAAACTCTTAAAACACACAAATTTGTTCTAAGTGGATTCGGTACCCCGAGGCTCATTATCTCTCTTTTGGGGCTCCTAATGGAGTAATCTCCAGAATCTATTCAAGGGATATTCGGAGATTAGCTGAATCCTACTCAAGAACAAATTGACAGATTTTCCCTCTAAAAACCAAAATTTCAGTTCAAAAACTTCAAAGCATTAAAAAGGAAATTCAAAGAATCAAAACAAAGTAGAATGCATATCTTGAGGGGGAGAATCTGAATTTTAATCAAGCAAAATCATTAATGACATATAAGCCAAACAATTGATTGTATAATATGAAGGCTTATATAATTCCAAATGAAAGGGGGAGCTTTAACTCCGAAATTTATTGTTTCACTCCTTTCAAGCTTGGATAAATTGAATTACCAGACATTTGAATTCATTTATGGATTTTATTTCATTGTTTATTGTGCAATTCACTTTACATATACTCAGTGTTTTGTCATCATCAAAAAGGGGGAGATTGTGGAGTGATTGATTAAAACCCTATTTGATTTTGATGAGATCAAAGCAATTGAGTATATTTCTTGTTTACTAATGAATTCAATTAAGTGTTTCAGTGAAAATCTTGTCTAAGTGTCTCAAGACTTGGTTCATAATTTTTGGATAAGTTAAGAAGACAGCTTGAACCAAAGTCTGAGACTCGAGTCGACTCCAGAGTATCACGAGTCGACTCCAAGCGTATCAAGTTCACTGGCACGGGCTCGAGTCGACTCCAGATCTGTACGAGTCGACTCCGACTGAGAACAGACAGAAGAACAGAAAGCTTCAACTCAGAACCTGTCAACGAGTCGACTCCCAAAGTGCGCGAGTCGACTCCGATGTTCACCGAGTCGACTCCGATGTTCACCGAGTCGACTCCAGGATAGTAAGAGTCGACTCCAAGAGGAACACAAAGAAAAAGTCAGAGAGCAGTTTTCGGGTCTGAGATTCGAGTCGACTCCAGTGAAACGCGAGTCGACTCCGATAGATGGCAAGTCGACTCCAAAGAAGGTGAGAGTCGACTCTCAGATGAACACAAGAAAAAGTCAGAGAGCAATTTTCGGACTCTGAGATTCGAGTCGACTCCCGCAATATGCGAGTCGACTCCAAGACTCCGCGACCATCAACAGACAGAAGACCAAGTTACTGCCTCTGAGATTCGAGTCGACTCCCAGACAGCTCGAGTCGACTCCAAGACAGCTTCACATCAAAAAGGCAGAAGACCAAGTTTCGGAAACTGAGAGCCGAGTCGACTCCGAGGAAGTTCGAGTCGACTCCAAGACTGGACGAGCCAAAAGACAGAGAATCGGAAGTTCGGGCTCTGAGATTCGAGTCGACTCCCAGGACAGTCGAGTCGACTCGAGTGGATCAAATTCAAAATTGGATCCACGGACTTCAGTGGATGAGCCGACTCCAAAATTGCTAAGTCAGCTCCAGAAGTTGGCGAGTCGACTTCAGGTCAAGACGAGTCGACTCCCAGTCGTGAAGGCAACTTTAATTCAAATCTGGAACAGTTGCCGAGTCGACTCCGGAAAAGCTTGAGTCGACTCCCGCTACAGCCGAGTCGACTCCTGATCGCGCGAGTCGACTCTAACCCACCAACGGACACATTGTCAGGCTGCGCAGAGTGTGCAGAACGGGCAGAAAAAGCTCTCTAACGGCTAGTTTCCGTGGGGGTTGGGTTAAATAGCCACACAAGACTGTAGCAAGGCAGAGAAGAACCATTCCACTCCAACTAATCAAGCATTCAAGCTCTGCAACGTGTTCTTCAACGAAAAAGAGGAAGATCTGCATTTACTGCATCCACCTACATCTTTCCAGCAATTAAAGCCTTCTCCTCCTGCATTCAAGTCGACTACTCACTCAAGAGGAGACCAGAAGTTTAAGAAGCCATTCCTCTTCTCCAACCTAAAAGCGTTTGAGGCTTCTTAACTTCATTTATTGTTCATATTGTCTTTTATCTGCTTTTGAGAAGCTGTATTTTTCTGTTTCTTCTTTTTATTTACACATTGTATTTGCTTGGTTCAATCGGGGGATTGAATCAAGGGGATTGAGGTTGGTTGGTGAGCCGAGTGTAAAACCAACGTGTGTAAGGGTTCGATTGTGATCCCGAGAAAACAATCGGGGTGGTTCTAGTCGGTGAGCCTGGGAAAACCGACCGAGTTCGTTGTGAGCTCGTAAAACAACAAGTTTGGTTGTGAGCTTGGAAAACAACCGGCTGTAATCCAAGGGGGTTATAGTGAATTCCCAAGTGAGACTTGGGGAGTGGACGTAGGAGCAAGGGTTAGCTCCGAACCACTATAAAACTTGGTGTTTGTGATTGCGTGTCTCTATTCTTCTTCCTTTCATATCACTCACAGCACATAGTAATTAATTAAATAACTTACACTAGTTTTAATTACTTATCCACATCGTTTTAAATACCCAAATTATTTTAAAACCCAATTCACCCCCCCCCCCTCTTGGGTTGTCTATCTGGGCAACACTGACCACCACTCTCCTCCACCTAGCCACATGGATTTCCCTGATATACCCTCCAGCTCAGCTGGACCTTCCACATCCATGCCACCACCTCCTCCAGTCAGTGGGCCCTCCTTCCTATCAGAAGACCAGATGCGCACCTTAGCATCTGTCATTTGCCAGCAGATGAGGGAGGAAATGAGATCCATGATTTCTACTGAGTTGGCCCCCATCAGAGCTTCACATGAAGGGCTTCTACAAGAGCTGAAGGAAATTAGAGCTCAGATAGAAGCTACAATGCAAGAAATAGTTGGTGTGGGTGCCACCCAAACCTTCAGATCAATTGAGCTAAAGGACAGCTTGAAGACCATCTCAAATAGTCTTAAAGAGTTGACAAGCCCAGGAGGCAATGTGGGCACCTTGGTTGCCCAACTTAGAGGAAGAATTGAAATGGCAACCATAGAATTTGAAGCACTTGTGGCAGCCTTCCATAAGTCACAAGGAGATCAGTTTAAGACCCTAATGGATTCAATCAATGCATTTATAGATGCAGCTTGTAGGACTTATGAGCAACGTCGCCGATGAGGGACATTTTGTAGACATCTAGGGATCTTCTTTTTGTAAACCCTAGGCTATTTTGAAACACCTTTTGTATTAGAAATCAATACTTGTAATGTTTTCTTCTTTTAACTTTGTACTGACTTCAAAGGTTTGCAATGATACATGAATACAATTTCTTTTGAAACTTTGTGTACATTGTTAACTATGTGTATGTGATTCTGTGATTGTGTATGTGATCTAGTGATGTGCCATAAAAATCTCATAGCATGCCTTAAGTGGTAAAATTTAACACAACTTATCAATGCATATGACACAGGGGGAGCACATCTCGTGATAACTATGATTAACAAAAAGAGGTGTCTGAAATGAATACCAAAACAAAGGGAGAGTGATATGAATTACTAAATTCATTAATAGAAATAACTTGGACAGGGAGAGCACAACTCGAATATCCTTGAGTGGTTCATGGAAATAGGCTGAATTTTACTAGGAAGTATGCTTTTAAGCACCTAAGGATAATTTGTCCCCTTCATTGTTGATGACAAAAAGGGGGAGTAGATATAATAGAACTTAACTTAATTATGAAATGCAAAAAGGGGGAGTAGAACCAATATGGATATTGGATACATTGGAATGCAAAATACGAAATTCATACTTCAAAGTTGAATTAGAAAAGATAAAATTGAAGAATATTGGCTTTAACATAATTGCCCTTCTGGAAAAGAAAGGGGGAGTCAAAAAGAACTTAGCCTTCAATTATCTTTAGCATCAATATTTCATTTTAACTTGATTCAAATTCAGTTGATATGCTAAAATTGCTCAAGAGCTATTAAGATCAATTTTATGCATAAGGATAGAACTGAAAATTGACTATTTTGAATTATGCACATTGTATCTAGCTCCAATCAAAACATTAGACTTGTATATCTGATCAAATACTGTGTATATGTTTAAATTTCGAATTTTGCATATACTCAGTGTTTTGTCATCATCAAAAAGGGGGAGATTGTTGATCCCCTAATGGATTTTGATGAATACAAAACACTAGAGTATAATACCATTTATCTTAACAATTTAATTGAGGATTTCATGTGTTTTATTAAGAATATTGTTAAAAAATGTCTAGGCAAGTTTCCATAATTTTTATGGATTTATTGAAGAATTTTTGAGATGAAGAAAACAGATCAGGGACAGCCGAGACGTCTCCTGATGGTCTCAGAGACGTCTCTGGCACAAACAGGAAGAACTGGCACACTTGGAGACGTCCCCGGCACCTGGCGAGGCATCTCGCAGGGTCGGAGTCGACTCTCTCAGTAGCGGAGTCGACTCTCTCAGTGGCGGCAGAAAGGCCGATTTCAAGTGATATGCGCGAGCCATCCCCACAGTACGCGGAGTCGTCCCCGCAAGTAAAAAGCTGAGTTTTCGAGTCGTCCCCGATGTAGCGGAGTCGGCTCTCTCAGGGTTTTCCAGAGGATGTCTTTTTCGGAGTTAAGGCAGCAGAGACGTCCTCTGAAAGAGCGGAGTCGACTCTCTCAGAGAATTCCAGAAGACATGTTTTTCGGAGTTATAACAGCGAAGTCGTCCCCAAGGCAGCGGAGTCGTCCCCATGCAAAAAGTGCAAACAAGCCGAGACGTTCCCGTAAAGTACAGAGACGACCCTCTCAGAAAAATAGAAAAACAAGGATTCAAACGGTACAATTCCAGAATCGTCCCCGTAAAGTGCCGAGTCGACCCCAAATAAAGTGAAAAGTAAATTTATACAGCCGAGACGTCTCGCTTTGAAGCGGAGACGTCTCCGGAGCGCCTGGAACGCGACTGACAACTTTTGCAGGTCTGGTTTGAATTTCAAATCTCTTTTACTTTATCTCTAACGGCTATATTTGCTTTTTGGGCTATAAAAGGGACCTCTTAAGTGCTTCTCAATAACTCTCCACCAACCCAAAGCTAGATCATTTAAGAGAGAAGCAAGAGAGAGAGGTTCAAGGAAGTGAGTGCATTCAAGTGAAGAAATCAAGTGCTTTCAAGTTTCCCAAGTGATTTCAAGCTCAACTACTCTCTTCCACTCGGGATTCAAAGCTCACACTTAAGACTACGCGATCCACATCGGAAGAATCATCATTTTCCACGCTTCCAACGGCAAAAGGATTCTTCCGGATTTTATTGCTTATCATTGTCATATTTGCTTATTTAGAGCTTTCCAATCTTTTGTAAAACTCTATCAATATTGTGCTTGTTCCAGTCAAGGGACTTGGAACAAGGGAAAGGCGTCCCAAGCCTAAGTGAAATTGGGGGTTATAGGGTTTGTTGTTAGCCCGGTGTAAAACAACGAGTTGGGTAGTGCACTCGCAAAACTACCGGACTGTAATCTTGGATTATAGTGAAAATTCCCAAAGGTGCTTTAGGGAGTGGATGTAGGAGCAGTGGAAGCTCCGAACCACTATAAAACCTTGTGTTTGCGATTGACCTTTCTCATTCCTCTTTCTTTACTTTAGTTCATATATTTGTGTGTTTTATTTTTAATTAGGCGAAAAGTTTTAAAACACCCAATTCACCCCCCTCTTGGGTGACCATCTCTGGGCAACACACATTGTGATCCTCTGAGACGTAAAAACTGTATCCTAATGACTCTTTAGGATATCCTATAAAACGAGCACTTATGGTCCTAGCCTCTAACTTGTTTGCCTGTAGTCTCTTGACGTGGGCCGGACATCCCCAAATCTTGGTTTCTTACCATGTCATATCTCATATGGTGCGATAGGAATGGACTTTAGAGGGAACTCTATTCAATAAGTAAATAGCTGAAAATAGGGCATCCATCTAAAGAAACAAGGGTAAATCAGTGAAGCTCATCATGGACTGGACCATATCAATAGAGTCCGATTCCTCCTCTCTGACACTCCATTGAGCTGAGGTGTACCAAGAGGAGTCCATTATGAAACTATACCATTCTCCTTGAGATAATCACGGAACTCTCCATTAAGGTATTCACTTCCTCGATCTGATCGAAGAACCTTAATAAGTTTTTGTGCTTATTTTTCTACTTCATATCCAAGCTTTTTGAACCTTTCAAAAATTTCATATTTGTGTCTCATACACATATCCATACCGTGAGTAATCATCGGTAAAATAAAGTAAAAAATTACAACCCCTAGCCTGCACATCGAATGGGCCACACACATTAGTGTGTACTAGGATAAGTATTTCAGTGGACCTCCCTGTGTCCTACAAAGGATAATTTGGCCAACTTTCCTTGAAGGCAGAATTCACAAATCAAATATGACTCGAAAGTCAATTAGCCCAAAAGCTCATGTTTCTCCAATTTGTTTATTCTGTTTTCTCCTATATGGCCAAGCCTGAGGTGCCATAAATACTTTAGATTTATCTCATTTTTGGATCTATTAGATCCTATGGTATTCACTGTTTGCTCAGATATATTCATAGATACATCCATATGTATGTGATAGAGACTGTCAATCATAAAACCATTTTGAATCAATAAAAATTTTTCTGTGCTAAATAAAATACAGAAATCAAATTTCTGCTAGCAATAGGTAACAGTCCCTAAGTATCCTGAGCATATCTGACAAACCTTCTGAAGGTCTGTCACCCTTCATGTTCTTTATGCTTCCCATGTATGTGGGACAGTTCCTCTTCCAATGGCCGCCCATTATGCAATGGAAACACTTTTCCTTGCAATTGGCCTTTTTCTTGGAACTTCCTTACTTGGTGTTTTCTTAGTCTTCTGCTTCTTCGCAGGCTTCTTCTTCTTCCAAATAGACTCTCTCTTGAAAGTAGAAACCAACTTGACAGCGAAAACGATGCCCCTTGAACTTCTTCAAGGTCCCTAAGGTAGTTACCAATTTATTTAATAATTCTATTTTAGTGCATACAACCTTGTTCATATGGTAGTTTACTATAAACTATTCATATGAAGCTGGAAGGGATTGCGGGATCAAATCCGTTTGCAATTCCTTGTGCATGGTCATGCCAAGCTTCTCAAGCTTCTCTAAGTCCTTTATCATGGTCAAACCATGATCATGGACAGACTGCCCATCGTGCATCTTGGCTTTGAAGAGCCTCTTGGACACTTCAAACCGAGCTGCGTGACTCTGATCACCATACAACTCTTGCAGGTGATTTAATATGTCCCTGGCAGTCTTCATGTTCTCATGCTGGCATTGTAATGCATTGGACATGGATGCCATTGTGTAGCACCTAACTCTATTGTCATTGTTCGTCCACTTAACAAGCGTCTTACGCTGATCAGTGATCGGACGGATTGGTAACACGGGGATTCCATGGTCTAGCATATACCCGAATTTCTCACAATTCAAAACTATTTTTTTTTAAATTTTGCTGAGCCAATCTTTATAATTGGGTTTGGTCAAACGGTTGTTCTATAGGATATGAGCTAAGAGTCTAGAAGCTGACTTTATAATCCTCAGAGAGTAAAGATTCTAGTTAGACTTTTGTACTTGATCCTAATATGTTCTAAGGTCTTTTAGAACAAATGTAACTCCCACTATTTTCTCGAATTCCTCACACTCTCCTAGTAGGAAAACGGAAATCCCACACGACTAGGGTTTCTAGTGGGTACTGCGGTCCCACCGATTTACATGCCACCTCACCTAACAGTTATTGGTCACACATAGATTGATGAATGTACAACTCTTGTACAATGCTTCTCAAGCATGTTGCAGTGTAACTTGGTCTCTAAGCCATGAAGACCTCACCTAACAGTTATTGGTCCCATTTCTTAGTTAAGTCAGACCCACCGTATAACCGTAGGAATAAAGTCGTCATTGGGTCCTCACCTAACAATTATTGGTGCCCAACCCCACCTTTACCCTACAACATCTCATGTCTATAGAGAGGTCCAGCCCCCCGATGCAACTTGACCACTGTATCCAGCCGAGACAAATCAACATCAGAAAGGCCTTAGCAGCTCTACTACAGTGGAAGACGTATTGACTTAATATTGGTTAATCAGGTCTTAGTGTTTGCAACTTGAGCTCTTCATAAGAGGTAATCGAACAATTGGCCAGGTAAGCAGGTGGGAGGCTCCCCTTACTCAAAGAGTAAGGTCCTAATTAAGTAACCACCTTTCATGCTTTCCTAGACACCAATTAGATCAATTAATCTAATATGACTCGCTCATGTTGGTTCACTCTCGACTTGATTGAGGAGATTTTAATTTAGGTCTCAATTGGGTTTGCTACATCACATGTAAACCTATCTACCCGACTCTCATTCACATCACATGCAAACGGCACATTGCAGGCAGTTATAATCGCAGCAATAATTAAAGCTAAACTTTAAATGGGTGATGATCATGGATTCTAGTTAGGTCGTATTACAAGCACATGCACGTCAATCGATCAATTGGTCTTCAACTCTTGAATTGGTTCCAAGCCTCCTTGATTCGATCCTTGACCAACTCTTGATCCAATCGCCATCAACCGCTTAGACCCCTGTTCATCTCATGCCTTGTCTTCAACTTGATCGTTGACGTACATCACATTACAGAAATACAACCAGATGTAAAATAAAAAAAAAATAAATTACATCTTCTTTTAGGAGGCACGCAGGCCTCTCAAAACATCAAATAAGATGCATGCAAACATTTGAAAAATTACATGACATTGCAGATCACATCGCAGGTCTTTACATTTAATACCAAAAGGGTTTGAATCCTATAATCATCACCACATGCAGCAATTATAATTTTCAGATCTGAAAACTAACTGATTATCTCATGACATAGGTTGCTGATCATGCTAATCATGATTCTAAACTTTGTAATCTCATTAACAATGCAATTAGAATCATCATCTTATCATATAAAAATCAGCATGCAAAAATCAGCACCCTAGAAAAAATCTGCATGCTGAAAATTTTCAGCATGCATAATCTTTCAATTTTCAGATCTAATAAGCCTACTAATAATTAATCCTTACCTTAATCTACGAAGCCTAGGCTCTGATACCACTGTTAGAATACCCCGATCATGCCGCTGAAATTTTAAATATTCAGATGCAGCGGAAGAGGCATGCGCAGGATCAACCGTTCATCGCATGAACGTTGTTCAAAAACCGTTCGTAGATAGATAAGGATTAAAAACTTTTAAAATCTTTAGAAGATCAGATCTTCACCTTGTGCGGGTAGATGATCACCGCAAACTGAAGTTCGTGGTTTAGGATGATGGTTCGCTTGAAGCCGTTCAAGTGCCCGGTCTCTACGGGTATCCACACGAAGCAGATGACCAATCCAAGCTTTCTATCTCCCCGGGGTGCTAGCTCCCTTGCAGAGATAACTTTTGATGGCTGATCTCCTCTCTTTCAATCAACCCTTGATTGTGCTTGAGAGGAGGAAGAAGAAGAATGAAGAAGAGGAAGAAGAAGAATCCCCACGCAGCCTTCTTTTCTTCCTTGCGTTGGATGAAGGAAGGGAAGAGGAAGGAGGATCCGCCAACCACCTTTGGCTTCCTCCTTGCTTGCGGCTAAAGGCAAAGGGGAGGGAGAGGGCCACGGCACAAGAGAGGAGAGGCTTTTCCTTGTCCAATTAGGTCAGCCCCAAAAAGCCCTCTTTAAATAACAAGTGGAGCTCCTAACTTTTAGGAGCTCCCTTGAATTAATTCCAAGAGGGGCGCCGGCCCCTCTTGTTGCCGCACCCATGAACCCAAGGAGAAGGGGCTTGAGCCCCTCCTTTTTGTGTTGCCCTAATCCTCATCTAATAAGGATTGGGTGGCCTTAATTTGGTTTAGCCCTAATCCAATTAGGGTTTAACCAAGGGTGAACCAATTTGGATCCAATCTAGGTAAGTCCTAATCCAATTAGAACTTAAATCAATTTTGACTTAATTGAACTCTTCAATCCTAACCCAATTAGGAGTCATGTTGATTCATTAGATTAATAATTAATTAGGACTTAAGAAACCCTAATCCAATTAGGACTTATTTAATTTTAGTCCTGAGGATGATAGTGTTATTTTGATGATTAACAAGCAATTATCTAGAGTATGTTATAAGTTAAATCAATACTTCATTTATAAGTCCATTACTCTCAGTATATTTGTATGAATTGACATAGATATATTTCATTGTTCATTTGAATGAATCTAACATTGAGATGCAGCAAAGAGTGGATTAAGTCGACCCAAAGATTGATTGGGTCGACCCCGGCACATTAAGAAGTCATTTGGCACACTTCTGCAAAATTGGCACAGATGAACAGTGAGTTGGGTCGACCCAAGGAAAGCATGAGTCGACCCAAACACCAAGATTCTTGAAACAAAACAGAAAAATGGCTCTCTGGATTTACTGAGAGGGTCGACCCAAATAGTGGTTGAGTCGACCCAAGCTTGAGTCGACCCAAACCCTAAGAGGGTCGACCCAAAGGCAAAACAGAAAAAGAAGTCAGGAAATGGTTCTCTGGAATTACTGAGAGAGTCGACCCAAGAAGAAGTTGAGTCGACCCAAGTGAACTTTGAGTCGACCCAAAGAATGGTTGGGTCGACCCAAGGGAAGGAAGGCTGAATTTCAAGTTTCTGTGTTTTCTGAGAGGGTCGACCCAAGGAATGTTTGAGTCGACCCAAGTGAAAGTTGGGTCGACCCAAGGACAGGTTGAGTCGACCCAAGCACGGGCAGAAGCATAACGGCTAGTTGTGCAGAAGTGCTTTTTGGACTCCCAACGGCTATAAACGGCTAGTTTCTTCAATCCAACGGTCAGGAAGGACTATTTGGAGGTTGGAGAAGTATTTAAGAGGGAGTATTCATCAGAGGAAGTAAGCTTTGGAAAATACATCAAGTGCATTCAAGAGAGAACCCTAGCAAGGCAAGCTTCATCCAAGAACTTCATTCAAGAGTCAAAAGAAAGTGGTTGAGCAGATTCCAAGAGTCATTAAGAGCTCCATCCACCCTTGAAGAGTGAAGCATCCTTGACAAAGAAGAGAGAAGTCACATCAAGCGATAACTATTCTCTAAACTCTTCTTTGTAGATTATATTGTTATATTTGCTCATCTAAGAGCTTAAATCTTCTTACTTTGTTTATTAAACTCCTTGTTGTAAGGTTTGTTGGTAAGCCCGTAAAACCAACATTGTAGGTTGTTGGTATGCCCGTAAAACCAACGTAGGTTATTGGTAAGCCCGTAAAACCAACATAGGTTGTTGGTAAACTCGTAAAACCAACGTAGGTTGTTGGTAAGCCCGTAAAACCAACGTAGGTTGTTGGTGAACCCGTAAAACCAATTGTGAAGGTTCGTTGGTGAGCCCGTAAAACCAACATAGGTTTTTGGTGATCCCGGAAAACCAAAGTGTAAAGATTTTTGGATTGTGAGCCCGGAAAACAATCCAACTGTAATCCACGGGATTATAGTGAATTTCCAAGGGGTCGCTTGGGGAGTGGACGTAGGTGCTAAGGAGAGCACCGAACCACTATATTTCTTGTTGTTTGTATTGTGATTTGTTTAATTCCACTAACTCATCATTTAACATAAGTAAGATAGTTAAAATTAAGAGAAACCAATTCACCCCCCATCTTGGCTTGTCACCTTGGGCAACAAGTGGTATCAGAGCAAGGTGCTCCAATAGTACTCATTGATCTCATAATCAAGAGTTAAAGATCATGACAACCCAAGTGGAATGTTCTATGAGTGAGGGGCAATCCACAGATAGACCTCCACTATTTAATGGTATAAACTACACACATTGGAAAGCACGCATGCGCATTTTCATTCAAGCACATGACTACGATTTATGGAGTATCATAGTCAATGGGCTACATACAAATGCTAATCATGATAAGAAAATGGCTCAGCAAAATGCAAAAGCCATGAATATTCTATATTGTGCATTGGATGATAGTGAACTTAATAACATATCTTTTTGCATGACTGCTAAGAAAATATGGAGTATGCTTGAAGTTAAATATGAATGCACTAACATTTTTAGTGAATTTAAAACTAGCTCCGAAGAAGAAGAGCAGCAAACTGAAATTGAAAATCTATGCTTTGTGGCACATGAAGATGAGGTATGTACTCGAATACAAAGTGATTTCTCATTCAAAAATCAAGTACATACTGAAGCTCAATCTGATTTTACATTTGATGAACTTCATGATGCATTTTCTGATTTATACTTAGAATACAAGAAGCTTAATTTAAAGAATAAGAAGCTTAGTTTAAAGAATAAAAGGCTACATCTGAAAATGTCAGAGGAAAGAAATTCTACTGCTGAAATGAAAGACAAATTAAATTCTGAGAATGAACGCTTAAGATTAAATTCAGAAGAATTGATTCAGAAAAATCAGAATTTAATTAAAAAAATCAAAACTTAAGTGAAGAAGTTAACCAATTGAAATCTTTTATTAACAAATTCACTGTAAGTTCAGAAAGATTAAAAACGATGTTTGAAAGTCAACATGCTGTTTTTGATAAATCAAGACTTGGCTGGATTTCTTTGCTCAACAATAAACCCCTAAAGAAAAATGTTATCAATTCGCCAAGCAAACCATTAAATAAGATAACTTATTTCAAACATAAAAAGATTGGGCATAAAAACTTTACCTATGGTTCCAATACGAATAAATCAAATGGTAAAGTTATTACGTTTAAACAGAATTGGATTCCAAAAGGAACCATATGCACTAACCCTCAAGGACCCAAGCAAGCTTGGGTACCCAAAATGAAAATATGAGGGTGTATATGTAGGTGTGCCAAGCTACCCATGGAACAAATGAAATTGTCATACAAATGGGTGCGTTGACACATAATTAAAGATAAGTCTCAATTTATTTATTAAATCTAGTATAAGGTTTAACATTCTACTTCGTGTATTGAAATTATCTTTTTATGAAATTACGATACTCTCTGCATCAAAGTTTTTAAATGCCTCATATGTTAAATCTTATCTCAACGATTTTAGCATGAAATTTTCTAGTGCTTGCATCATGATAAGAAAACAATGAATGGATATATATATAACCTTCTTCTTCAAGTTTACAAAATCTAAATTCCCTCTCTAGTATAAACACTTGATGCTGATTTCATACCTTTATGTTAAAACTTTATTGAGCATAATACTTATGAAATCTTATTTCATTATTTGTGAAGGTATGAGTATAATTTATCATTATATCACTTATTCCTTATGTGATTATTTGAAATATATTATGATTTACTCTATAAGTCGCATGTATGCATCATATGTTTCAATCATAAATGATTAATGTGTCGTGATCATAATGGGAATTCTACTAAAAAGTTTTATAACAATGGATTGTTTTTTCTTTATAAGTAATTCTCAAGACTATTCTAAAAATCTAAGATTAATAAATCTGATCTTTAAAGTGTTTCATTTAGTATAATCATTGTATCCTTGATTGAATGATTAATATCCTTACATAAAATTATCTCAAATTCTACTGATTAATGTTAACACGTCATGTTTAATCTGAGCATAAAAATATTCTAAAAGTATGAATATTAATTCCTTTGAACCATCTCCCATAAGTCAAATATAAAATCTTAATTTTTCTAAAAGAAGATTGCTTGTCTTCCGGAAATAAGAGTATCTGTGTTGAAAGCTAAATCATAATCAGAATTTTGATAGAAACAACTACTTAAGATAATCTGATTAAAATTCAACTTGTATATTTTATTGATAATTATCTTATGCAAATTGAATCTAAGTTAAATTGATTCTGAAAACAAAAAAATTGATTTAACTTTAATGAATCTTTCTATTGCCTCACATGCTTGTCCTTGAACCATTTTACTTAATGAAGTTATCTCTTTAGTTCAAGTGACTTGTGTTTGCTTATATTTAGGCAATCTCTTGAGTAAAGTGACTCAAATTCAATTATTGTCATGTCTCATATTGAGTCATCTTATTAAGAAATATGTTGTATGAATGTTTTTGTATCCTAGAGAACCTAATGAATTACCTTCAAGAAAAGAAAAAGATTTTGCTAATGATACAGGATTTATGAGCAAGAAATTTCAACTTGAAGGACACCTCGATGAAAGATACAATAAACATTTACTTGCAAACAAAAAAAGGAGAGATTTTCTTCAGCCAAGGGTGTAAAGAATCTAAAAGGTATTTGGCTTGAAGAATGCTAAATGCACTGGTAATCTAAACTCTTCTCTTGTGAGTTAGTTGAGCAAAATCAATAGTCTGAAATTATATGGTAGCATGATTAAACCTTTAATTGCTGATCATCTTGATATCATGCTTTATTCTCATGCTAGTGATAATTGTTTCATGGTGTGATTAAATTGAAGTTCACTTTTTCCTATATAATGCATAACCATGAAATACACAAGTTTATGCCTCAAATCTCTAATTCAAAATAACTTGTGATAAGCTATGAATCATTGGGCATAATGAAAATGCTGTTTGCATGATATACATTTATATGCAGCATATTAGATTAATTTTTTTTTATTCTGCTCTTTCATGTAATTACTTGAAAATAATAAAAAGAAAGAGAGATAAAGAAAAGAAAATGAACAATTATTCAAGGAAAGTAAAATCTAAGTAAAGGCAAATACTCCAATCTTTAGGAAAAGCAAAACAAGCATAATATATTTGGCACATTTGTGAGACTAATATGAACATTCCTTTTGGAAGAGATAAAATCCGTAATTAATTACAGAAAAAGTTTGAAGTGAACATTTTAACCCTTCTATATTGCTCATCATAGGGATGGTGCCAATGAGGAGGCTAGTGGTAGTACCCGGCACTGTTTGACCCAACTATTCGGTGTAGGGCATATTAGGGACGGCACAAGAGGGAGGCTAGTGGTAGTACCTCGTGCCCCTTCCAACTCTACCGGATAGGGAGCAAATAGAGTATAGAGCATAGAAAAGTAAAACCAAAAGAAATGAAGATTAGAATATTCACTGAGTGGTTAAAGGAAGAAATTCAAAAATGAGGAAATGAATGACAAGATAAATGAAAGTATATAAAAAGCTTGTGAAAAGCCAAATGAAGTTTCGATCACTTGAAAACACACCTTAAGGATAAAAGCTTAAACTTAATTTAAAAATGCTTCTATCGTTGCATTTTTGTAACTTTCATGATATACTTCAATGATTGCATCATTTTGGGGAATAACTCAATATGATTTCTAGATGAAAACTACGGTTTAAGAAAAATAGAATTACTTTGGATACCTTGGTTGTTTGCTCCGATACGCATCTGAAACATATCATTTTTTATCTTATAAGTGTACTGAAATTGGTCTAAATGATGTGTTTTTCAATAATCTTGATTGCAAATAAATGGTTCTAAATATATGATATTATTTTGATATTAAAAAGATTTATGGTGCTTCATATATACATTGCTGAAAAACTATGACTAAGAAATTAATATTTTGAATATACACTCCTACATAATTAAATGCTTCTATCATTAAAAAGAAAAGCTATTTTTAAGAAGAGAGTTAATGATCCTAAAGCTTAGAATATTTCAACTCACTTCAATAATTCTTATAGGAAAGAAAATATAATTACTTTTGAAAGAAATTTGAGCTTCAAAAGAATTATTTTCTGATTAATATTTCCATACATATTCAAAAAAAAAATAAGAGGAAATATAATTTATTCTTAAATGATTAAAAAGAGTGATTGCTATAAATTTTGAAAAATTCTAGATCACTCTGCATTCTTGATATTATAGAAGAATAAAAAAAAAAGGTTTGAAAGAAAATGCATCTTTTGAGGGGGAGCTTTAAATACTCAATCTCTTTATTGAAAATTATCTTCAAACTCTAAACTCTCAAATGGAATGATTAATTAAGGGGGAGAAAGAAAATTTCAGAGTGAGAGATCATATAGAACTTAATCGTATAAATTCGCATCTAAAGATGAGACAAAGAATACTAAATGTAAAGTGGTATTAAACTTTGTGCTTCATTGAATATCTTTTGAAAGTTGGATTTCCATTTGTATTCATCGGTAAATCATTTATTTCTGAAAATTTAATTGAAAAGGATTCCATCTGTCTTAGTTTCGAAAATTTATCTTGGAATCTACTTATGAGTTCTTATTGGCTTGCACTTTAGTGTTTCAATCCTGAGCCAATTCATTTTAATTGATTTTGATGCTATGATCTTTAAAGGAGTAAAAGAAAGTTTTTAAGAGAGCTCTAAAAGAACTTTCAAAGCCTTAAATTTTATGTATCCTACACTGCATAAAATCATGTTTCGGTATATATGCCCCAATACTTTTATATCATGAAAGAACTTTGAAGTCATTAAGAATTAAGGATTCAACATAATCTTATGTTTTTCGAGTATATAAGTTTTGATCTTTATTTGCTCTTATACTATACTCTGAAAATTAATTAGATTGCTCTCATCTTGCTATATACTTAATATATATATATATATATATATATATATATATAAAGGTGTTGAATTTTCATTCGTGCCTTCTTTGAATATTATTCTTGATACTCCTTGAAATAACTTGAAAAAGATTCCATCTACACTTGATTTGAAAAATATCTTTGGAATCTACAGTTAGAGATCTCTTTTGGCTCACATCTTAAATATCTCATTTCTAAAGCCAAATACATAGAAATAAGATATCATTTTATTAGGGATCATGTGCAAAATGGAAACATATGTATTGAGCATATATGTACTGAAAAACAATTAGCTGACATATTCACAAAACCCTTGAGTGAAGATAGATTCTGTACGCTAAGGAGGGAATTAGGCATATGTGATCCTTTTTCTTGAAGAGATATAAAAGGGAGCAAGCAGTCTCATGATACATTCCTCCCATTTCTAAAAACCCATGAAACATGAGTCAAACTTGTAATCTATAGATTCCTTACTCATGTATCATTGTCCCAGAGAGAATTTGTAAGGATTGGAAACAAGGAAAATTTTTAGAAGCGAAAAGGAAGAGAAAGGAAAAATTTCTGAACTTGGGTCGACCCAACCCAGAATAGGGTCGACCCAACGTTGAGTCGACCCAAGAAAATTCTTGAGTCGACCCAACGTCGGGACCCTACTGTTAAAAGGGGGACCCGTGAGCTTTTTTAGGGCACTGTTTACCCTTTGTCCTCTTCCGAAAACCTTATTCCCCACTCTCCAATCTCCTCCAATCATCTCCAAACACTAGATTATTTCACGATCTTGGAGAAATGGGACCCAAGAGAGCCGTAGCCAAGCGATCCGGGAGAGTCTCACGATCTTGTTTAGAGCCTAGGATATGTATCTAGTTCTCATATGTATTTTGTGTTTATTATGTATCTTAAACTTTGATTAAGGAACATTGTATTTGCTTTTGTTTTTGGCATGAATGTACTAAAATGTTCCTATTTTGATCAATGAAGTTTGAATGTTATTTATTGTGTCTTTTCCCATGTACCTATTTGATGATAACAAAAAGGGGGAGAAGTAAAGAAAGAGTAATAGGGGAGAAGTAAAGATAGAGTAAATAGAGTAACAAAAAGGGGGAGAAGTAAAGAAAGAGTAATAGGGGAGAAGTAAAGATAGAGTAATAAGAGGAGAAGTAAAGAAAGAAAGAGAAATAATTTGTAAAACAAATTGAAAATCATATAGGAAAGCATATACATCTAAGGGGGAGCAATTTGCAACAATGAAAATGATCAAGTCAAAAATTTATATCAAATTTCAGAATTTGGCACGCACCTCTCGCACCCCGATACATAACCTGAAACTCATATTTTATCTCAAATTTTTTGAAGTTTCATCGCTAATGAATTATAAATGAAAGGGGGAGCAATTCAAAAAGTCAAATTGGCAACATTTAAATGATATAGGGGGAGATTTCACTCTTATATATGAAAAGCTGAAATTCAGCAAGTTAAGCCCTTTCAAAAACTGATTTCAAAGACAAATAACAATAGGTTCATACTCTTTATTTTGTAATCATCAAAAAGGGGGAGATTGAGGATGATAGTGTTATTTTGATGATTAACAAGCAATTATCTAGAGTATGTTATAAGTTAAATCAATACTTCATTTATAAGTCCATTACTCTCAGTATATTTGTATGAATTGACATAGATATATTTCATTGTTCATTTGAATGAATCTAACATTGAGATGCAGCAAAGAGTGGATTAAGTCGACCCAAAGATTGATTGGGTCGACCCCGGCACATCAAGAAGTCATTTGGCACACTTCTGCAAAATTGGCACAGATGAACAGTGAGTTGGGTCGACCCAAGGAAAGCATGAGTCGACCCAAACACCAAGATTCTTGAAACAAAACAGAAAAATGGCTCTCTGGATTTACTGAGAGGGTCGACCCAAACAGTGGTTGAGTCGACCCAAGCTTGAGTCGACCCAAACCCTGAGAGGGTCGACCCAAAGGCAAAACAGAAAAAGAAGTCAGGAAATGGTTCTCTGGAATTACTGAGAGAGTCGACCCAAGAAGAAGTTGAGTCGACCCAAGTGAACTTTGAGTCGACCCAAAGAATGGTTGGGTCGACCCAAGGGAAGGAAGGCTGAATTTCAAGTTTCTGTGTTTTCTGAGAGGGTCGACCCAAGGAATGTTTGAGTCGACCCAAGTGAAAGTTGGGTCGACCCAAGGACAGGTTGAGTCGACCCAAGCACGGGCAGAAGCATAACGGCTAGTTGTGCAGAAGTGCTTTTTGGACTCCCAACGGCTATAAACGACTAGTTTCTTCAATCCAACGGTCAGGAAGGACTATTTGGAGGTTGGAGAAGTATTTAAGAGGGAGTATTCATCAGAGAAAGTAAGCTTTGGAAAATACATCAAGTGCATTCAAGAGAGAACCCTAGCAAGGCAAGCTTCATCCAAGAGCTTCATTCAAGAGTCAAAAGAAAGTGGTTGAGCAGATTCCAAGAGTCATTAAGAGCTCCATCCACCCTTGAAGAGTGAAGCATCCTTGACAAAGAAGAGAGAAGTCACATCAAGCGATAACTATTCTCTAAACTCTTCTTTGTAGATTATATTGTTATATTTGCTCATCTAGGAGCTTAAATCTTCTTACTTTGTTTATTAAACTCCTTGTTGTAAGGTTTGTTGGAAAGCCCGTAAAACCAACATTGTAGGTTGTTGGTAAGCCCGTAAAACCAACGTAGGTGAAAAGTTCTAGCATGTCATAATGGGCAGCGGAAGCTAGGGATTTTAAAAATTTTCTTAATAAAGTCCCTATGCATGAAACCCTTTTAAGCCTAGATCACCTTAATGATTACAATCAAATAATATAAAATAAATGCAGAATTAGTAGAATACCTCAAACGCTAATCCAAAGTGTACAATCTCCACGAGGCGTCCAAGTGTCCGCCCTCCAATGGTGATCCACACGAAAACTTGATCAAGACTTTAGCTCCAAAGACTTTTGATCCTTAATGCAGAATTCTTCTAAAGAACTCTAACGGCTTGCTTTCCTTCCTTTCTATTTTTCTTTAGCCTTCTAAAATCACTTCTAATCCTTTTGTCCTAATGAAGACCACCTTGTCTTGGCTTAGGACACACTAGAAGCAATGTTAGAAAGAAAGAAACTAATGTAAGAAAGAAGGAATATGAGAGAGAGAGAGTTGGATTGATTTCCGATGATTTGAAAACACCGGGAGCATTCCCTATTTATAGATGGCGTACGGATGCATTGTAGCCATCCATTCATGCATGAAGAGGGGCGTGAGATCAAGGGATGTGTCATTTGATGAGAGGGCATATCAGAAGTAGTTAGGATAAGATGAAGTGCTTATGATATGGCGCTTCATCCTTATCCATTCCCTAAGCATCTCTTCATGAAATCCACCGTACTCATGCCTCTCTTCATTTCTTCTCACGCATGAAAAATAGGGAGCATTCTCAACCATTGATCAAGGCTAGATGATGATCCAAAGGCCCTTATTGGTGGCGCCATAAGAAAGAAGGAGAGAGAGAATGATGCGGTTGAAGGGAAAGTAGTTAGGATATGATGACGTGTCATCTTTATCCAATCCAAGTGGCACTTCTTCATGAGGCGCCATTCTAAATTCACCGTATTCCCTTCTTTCTCACGCCATCTGATGTTGACTAAGTCAATATCACAAGTCCATCACGAGATCATGATCTCCCATCATCCCATGATGAAGATCCAATGGCTCTAATCCATGGCGCCATCCATTTGATCCTTCTCTTCATCCAAATGTTGATCCAACGGTCAAAATTAAATGTTTTATCAAATCTAATCCAATTAGACTCAAATCAAGCCAATTTAGGTGCCAACTCTTGGCTAACCCATATTAGAATATGATCTAATCAAATTAGATCAATTAAGAATCAGATTCGAATCCAATTCGAATCAGATTCGAATCCAGTTCGATTCAGGAGCTAAGGTTTGCAACACCTGCTAGGATGTTTATCTTGCAAACATGATCTAATCCAATTAGACCCTTGATAAGTTTTCTTGTGTGTGACCCATTGGGTTCCATACTTAGCCAGCAATAGGTGTGAGTGCGAGTTGACCCAACTTGATTAGAACTCTTCTAATCGATTTAAGTCCAAACTGCGCGAACCCGAACCTAACAATTAGAATTCTTTCTAATTGATGATCGAATTAAACTCTTTAGTTCGATCAAACCTATAAGACAAGATTGACGTCTAGCAACGTGTCATGTCTACCCGAAAAATATGGAATTTGGTGAAAATACCAAAAATACCCTTCAGTGGCAAGTTACCATGCAATTCAATCCTTTAATCAAACTGCATCCCAAATATGTATATGAGTATGAATATATGTCAAACTCAATTTCATATTCATATTTTTCTCAATCTTTTAATGATAATTCAAATAATGAAACATTAGAAACTCTTTCTAATTTTCATTCTGCTTTGATCAAAGGCTTCCTGAATTATCATATGATTAGAATAAATAGGATGCTATCTTCTCTTACTAGAAGTGATTAATTCCTTGTTGACCTACTCATAATCTTCGTACACAATCCACCATATCCAGAAGACCTCGTACATAACTTATTGTCATGAATGAGTGTAAACCAAAACATAGGTTCATGTGCACAAGATACCATGGTGATCTCAGGTCAAAGGATCAGTTGCACAACTCCCACTAAGAGAATCATCTTTTGACATGTAAGTAAGACTTCATAAGATTTCTCTTTGTAGGTCAATTCAGTGAACTCATTCTTCTAATGAGCACCCATATCTTTGTATTAGTGTCTCCACACAAATGATTGTGAGATCAATCATCCTCTGCATCGAGCATACATAAGACATGCCAGTCTTTCCGGTAATCATTGATCCCCGACTCAATGTACCAATGACTGAGAATATTTAAGATTAGGATTTTAGGATTTTAAGTCTCACTAGTATGATCTCATCATAGTCTTAAAACCATTGCCCTAATCTAAGGAGTTTATCATAAATATAATCAACAGCATATGATAAAATATAATGCCTTTATTCATATTTAAATGTCATGTACATGATTTGGACAAATCAAAAGAAAAACCCTTCGCAATACATATTGCGATTGGCTTGTAGGGCATCTACTCTTTCAATCTCCCACTTGCACTAAAGCCAATCGCTCTTATATTTTATCCCCATACAATCGAGGTGGCGATCGAACTGCTGTTGTGGTAGAGCTTTAGTGAACGGGTCTGCTAGGTTGTTCTTAGTGTCTACTCGTTCAATGACTATGTCTTGTCTCTCGACAATCTCTCGAACAAGATGGAAGCGTCTTAGAATGTGCTTGGATTTGTGATGAGACCTTGGTTCCTTCGCTTGAGCAACAGCTCCAGTGTTATCACAATAAACTAGAACTGGTCCAGCAATCTCGGGAACTACTCCTAACTCAGAGATGAACTTCTTCATCCAGACAGCTTCCTTAGCGGCTTCACTTACAGCAATGTATTCTGCCTCAGTAGTTGAGTCAGCTACAGTTTGCTGTTTGGAACTCTTCCAGCTCACTGCACCACCATTTAAGGTAAAGACATACCCTGAAGTGGACTTGCTATCATCTGGATCTGATTGAAAACTAGAATCAGAAAATCCTTCTAGTTTCAACTCAGATCCTCCATAAACTAAAAAAATATCTTTAGTCCTTCTCAAGTACTTAAGAATATTTTTCACAGCTATCCAATGATCCTCTCCTGGATCAGCCTGAAATCTACTTGTTATGCCTAAGGCATAAGCAACATCAGGCCTAGTACATAGCATAGCATACATAATCGATCCTATTGCCGAAGCATAGGGAATAGAATTCATTCTATTCCTCTCTTCAGATGTCTTAGGAGACATCTTCTTAGAGAGACGTATGCCATGACTCATAGGCAAATAACCTCTTTTACTTTCTTCCATGCTGAATCTTTTCAGCACATTATCTATGTACCTAGACTGGGACAAGCCTAGCATCCTTTTAGATCTATCCCTATAGATCTTTATACCAAGTATATAGGATGCTTCTCCCAAGTCTTTCATGGAAAAGCTTTTTGACAGCCAAGTCTTGACTGATTGTAACATTGGAATATCATTTCCAATGATCAGTATGTCATCTACATACAATATTAAGAAGACAATGGCACTCCCACTAGTCTTCTTGTACACACATGGTTCATCCACATTTTTGATAAAACCAAACTCTTTGACTGTTGTATCAAAATGGATGTTCCAACTCCTCGATGCTTGCTTTAATCCATAAATGGATCTCTTAAGCTTGCATACTTGATTTGCTCTCTTACTTGAGACAAATCCTTCTGGCTGTGTCATGTAAACTTCTTCCTCAAGATAACTATTAAGGAAGGCGGTTTTGACATCCATCTGCCAGATTTCATAATCATAGTATGCAGCTATTGCAAGCAAAATCCGAATAGATTTGAGCATAGCTACTGGCGAAAAAGTTTCATCATAGTCAATTCCTTGCTTTTGCCTGAAACCTTTTGCCACCAATCTAACCTTGTAGGTTTCTACTTGGCCATCTGCTCCAATCTTTTTCTTATAGACCCATTTGCAACCTATAGGGTTTACACCCTCTGGTGCATCAACCAAAGTCCATACTTGGTTGGTATACATAGAATCTATTTCGGATTTCATGGCTTCTAGCCATTTGTCAGAGTCATTACTCATGACAGCTTCCGAATAGGTCAGAGGATTATTATTCTGAACAATGTGGGCTTCATCATTTTCAATGATGAACCCATATCTCTCAGGTGCTCTTCGCACTCTATCTGACCTTCGGAGAGGAGATGTGTGTTGTGGTTGTACCTCATCAATGGGTACATCTGGTTGAAGAATTTCTTGTGTTTCTATTTGTAGGTCTTGAACTTCTTCAAGTTCTATTTTTCTATCCTTGCCCTTTTCTAAGATAAACTCTTTTTCTAAGAAAATGGCATGCCTACCTACAAAAACTTTTTGTTCGGTAGGATGATAGAAGATGTATTCTATACTATCTTTAGGATAACCTACAAAAATATATTTATCTGATCTAGCACTTAGCTTGTGTCCAAAATTTCTTTTGACATAAGCTTGACAACCCCATATCTTAAGATACTTAAGATTAGGCTTCTTTCCTCTCCATATCTCATATGGAGTGCTAGGTACAGACTTAGAAGGTACCCTGTTTAATATTAGTGCAGCAGTCTCTAGGGCAAAACCCCAGAAGGAAATAGAAAGATCAGTAAAGCACATCATGGACCGTACCATATCTAATAAAGTACGATTCCTCCGTTCAGCTACACCATTTAATTGTGGCGTATACGGAGGTGTCCATTCAGAGAGAATGCCCTTTTCTTTAAGATGATTTAAAAACTCACTAGAAAGGTATTCACCTCCTCGATCAGATCGAAGGATTTTAATACACTTTTCGGTTTGTTTTTCAACCATACTTTGATACTCTTTAAACTTATCAAAAGCTTCGGATTTATGTTTCATAAGATACACATATCCGAACCTTGATAAATCATCAGTGAATGTGATGAAGTAAGAGTATCCACCTCTAGCTGGAGTTGTCATAGGACCACATACATCTGTGTGTATAAGTCCTAATAACTCACTTGCCCTTTCTCCATGTCCAGTGAATGGAGACTTAGTCATTTTACCCATAAGACAAGATTCACAAGTTCCTAATGATTCATAATCATAAGGATCAAAGAACTCTTCTTTGTATAACTTGTTGATTCTTGATTCACTTATGTGACCAAGTCGGCAATGCCAAAGAAGGGTGTTATTTACTTCCTCTCTCTTTCTTTTATTGCTTTTATTAATATGAAAGACATTGTCATTAAGTAATAAAACAAGAAGACCATTTTCCATAATGCCATTGCAAAGATGCTTATTAAAAAAATAAATAGAGCAACCATTGCCCTTTCCATTAATTTCAAATCCTTTCTTTAACAACAAAAGAATGGAAATTATATTTCTAATAATTTTGGGCATATAATAACAATCTTCTAATTGTAGGAGCTCTCCCGAAGGTAACTCCAAGTTGTAGGTTCCAACAGCTTCAGCCTGGATGGACTCTCTTCCAGCGCCATACAGCTCGAAGTCACCTTTCTTCAAAATTTTAATTTTCTGTAGTCCATGCAAAGATTTGCAAATGTGAAAACCACAGCCGGTATCCAATACCCATGAATTTGAATTTGAAGAACTTAATGACAAGTTGGCATGTAACATAAACATACCTTTTGATGCAACTCTTGCATCGGTCTTCATACTTGCAAGAAAACTCTTGCAATTCCTTTTCCAGTGGCCAGCTTTGCCGCAATGAAAACAGGTACTTGATCCGGAGTTTTTCTTTCCTTTTTTCTTTTTGATGCTACTCTTGGGGTTCAATCGTTTCTTAGAACCCTTATTTCCCGATTTTCTTTTAGAAGTGCCATCTATAAGAAGGAGTGGACCTTTATCCTTCTTAATATGGCCTTCAGCTGTTTTGAGCATATTTAACAGCTCGGGCAGGGAGGTATTCAGCTTGTTCATGTGAAAGTTCACAACAAAATGAGAGAATGAATCAGGCAGTGATTGCAGGATCAAATCCTGACTGAGCTCACTATCCATAGCAAAACCTAATTGACTTAATCTAGTGATTAAGTCTATAACCATAAGAACATGGTTTTGCACTGGAGTTCCTTCATTCATTCTAGCACGGAACAACTGCTTAGATATCTCATACCTAGCAGTCCTGCTTTGTTCTCCATACAACTCTTTTAAATTGAGAAGTATGGATTGAGTGTCCATGCCTTCATGTTGCCTCTGTAATTCATTGCTCATAGAGGCAAGTATGATACATTTGACAGTCAAACTGTCATTTTTCCACATCTTATGTGTGGCAACCTCCTCTTCTGTAGCATCATCCCCTAGATCTCCAAGATCAGGGGTTTCAAGTATATAGGAAATTTTCTCCTGAGTGAGTACTATCTTTAAATTCCTCAACCAGTCCACATAGTTTGGTCCGGTCAACTTGTTGGCATCTAAGATGCCTCTTAGTGAAAGTGAAGAAGCCATTTAATAATTCTACATATGCAAGAACATAACTAATATAAGCAGACCAATCATGATGACATGTTTGCAACTAGATAAGGACTTTAATCTAATTTGTCTCCTACTATTCTTATCGAATATCATAGCCCTCTCCTATGATAAACGTGAAAATATAATTTTTCTTAGTAGGGTTGAGATCCTAATTCATCATAAAAAGCCTTGTGGTTACACAACAAACCTTTATGAGTTCAAAGGTAGGAAACTCTTTCCGATTGCATCTCATGCAATTCTCAACTTTATCTTGTCCTCTTAAAATACTTATTGCCTTGTGTTAGCATAACAAACAATAATATTTTAGTTAAGTCAAACCCTTCATTTTCATATAGTCATATTCGAATAATATTGCCCTTGTGGTTGCACAACAAGGCAATATATTAAAATATGCCATAAGCATCTTAATGCACCAAGACAGTATAACATCAGTCCCCATTGCAAGTTTTGTGTTAGCACAACAAACTAGCATGGATCTTGACATAATAATATCGAGGCATGAAGGAAGGCTATCAATAGTATTATATCAATATTAAGCTTATCCATAATAGACAATCAAACAATTGGCCAGGTAAGCAGGTGGGAGGCTCCCCTTACTCAAAGAGTAAGGTCCTAATTAAGTAACCACCTTTAGTGCTTTTCTTAGACACCAATTAGATTAATTGTTCTAGAATGGGTTAGCTCAAAATTTTTTAACACTATGACTTAATATAATTTTTATTGAGGGCTTACTAGTCTCTAGCACATTCTTTAATTGTAACATATATTTAACATATCTAAAATAAGCTATCATGCATCATAGCTATCTCATAGCATGTATAAATTATAAGCAACTAATTAACATGCTTCAACATATTTTCATATGGAAAATTTCGTATCATGACATTTTATTACATATCATATCATATATGAATCATATATTTCAGCATTTCATTAAGCATATGACATTACTATCTCATAGTAAATTAATAATCATACATCATGCATTATATTATTTGATTGAACCAATTAAGGATAGCTCTGATACCACTGAAAGGTTCTAGCATGTCATAATGGGCAGCGGAAGCTAGGGATTTTAAAAATTTTCTTAATAAAGTCCCTATGCATGAAACCCTTTTAAGCCTAGATCACCTTAATGATTACAATCAAATAATATAAAATAAATGCAGAATTAGTAGAATACCTCAAACGCTAATCCAAAGTGTACAATCTCCATGAGGCGTCCAAGTGTCCGCCCTCCAATGGTGATCCACACGAAAACTTGATCAAGACTTTAGCTCCAAAGACTTTTGATCCTTAATGCAGAATTCTTCTAAAGAACTCTAACGGCTTGCTTTCCTTCCTTTCTATTTTTCTTTAGCCTTCTAAAATCACTTCTAATCCTTTTGTCCTAATGAAGACCACCTTGTCTTGGCTTAGGACACACTAGAAGCAATGTTAGAAAGAAAGAAACTAATGTAAGAAAGAAGGAATATGAGAGAGAGAGAGTTGGATTGATTTCCGATGATTTGAAAACACCGGGAGCATTCCCTATTTATAGATGGCGTACGGATGCATTGTAGCCATCCATTCATGCATGAAGAGGGGCGTGAGATCAAGGGATGTGTCATTTGATGAGAGGGCATATCAGAAGTAGTTAGGATAAGATGAAGTGCTTATGATATGGCGCTTCATCCTTATCCATTCCCTAAGCATCTCTTCATGAAATCCACCGTACTCATGCCTCTCTTCATTTCTTCTCACGCATGAAAAATAGGGAGCATTCTCAACCATTGATCAAGGCTAGATGATGATCCAAAGGCCCTTATTGGTGGCGCCATAAGAAAGAAGGAGAGAGAGAATGATGCAGTTGAAGGGAAAGTAGTTAGGATATGATGACGTGTCATCTTTATCCAATCCAAGTGGCACTTCTTCATGAGGCGCCATTCTAAATTCACCGTATTCCCTTCTTTCTCACGCCATCTGATGTTGACTAAGTCAATATCACAAGTCCATCACGAGATCATGATCTCCCATCATCCCATGATGAAGATCCAATGGCTCTAATCCATGGCGCCATCCATTTGATCCTTCTCTTCATCCAAATGTTGATCCAACGGTCAAAATTAAATGTTTTATCAAATCTAATCCAATTAGACTCAAATCAAGCCAATTTAGGTGCCAACTCTTGGCTAACCCATATTAGAATATGATCTAATCAAATTAGATCAATTAAGAATCAGATTCGAATCCAATTCGAATCAGATTCGAATCCAGTTCGATTCAGGAGCTAAGGTTTGCAACACCTGCTAGGATGTTTATCTTGCAAACATGATCTAATCCAATTAGACCCTTGATAAGTTTTCTTGTGTGTGACCCATTGGGTTCCATACTTAGCCAGCAATAGGTGTGAGTGCGAGTTGACCCAACTTGATTAGAACTCTTCTAATCGATTTAAGTCCAAACTGCGCGAACCCGAACCTAACAATTAGAATTCTTTCTAATTGATGATCGAATTAAACTCTTTAGTTCGATCAAACCTATAAGACAAGATTGACGTCTAGCAACGTGTCATGTCTACCCGAAAAATATGGAATTTGGTGGAAATACCAAAAATACCCTTCAGTGGCAAGTTACCATGCAATTCAATCCTTTAATCAAACTGCATCCCAAATATGTATATGAGTATGAATATATGTCAAACTCAATTTCATATTCATATTTTTCTCAATCTTTTAATGATAATTCAAATAATGAAACATTAGAAACTCTTTCTAATTTTCATTCTGCTTTGATCAAAGGCTTCCTGAATTATCATATGATTAGAATAAATAGGATGCTATCTTCTCTTACTAGAAGTGATTAATTCCTTGTTGACCTACTCATAATCTTCGTACACAATCCACCATATCCAGAAGACCTCGTACATAACTTATTGTCATGAATGAGTGTAAACCAAAACATAGGTTCATGTGCACAAGATACCATGGTGATCTCAGGTCAAAGGATCAGTTGCACAACTCCCACTAAGAGAATCATCTTTTGACATGTAAGTAAGACTTCATAAGATTTCTCTTTGTAGGTCAATTCAGTGAACTCATTCTTCTAATGAGCACCCATATCTTTGTATTAGTGTCTCCACACAAATGATTGTGAGATCAATCATCCTCTGCATCGAGCATACATAAGACATGCCAGTCTTTCCGGTAATCATTGATCCCCGACTCAATGTACCAATGACTGGGAATATTTAAGATTAGGATTTTAGGATTTTAAGTCTCACTAGTATGATCTCATCATAGTCTTAAAACCATTGCCCTAATCTAAGGAGTTTATCATAAATATAATCAACAGCATATGATAAAATATAATGCCTTTATTCATATTTAAATGTCATGTACATGATTTGGACAAATCAAAAGAAAAACCCTTCGCAATACATATTGCGATTGGCTTGTAGGGCATCTACTCTTTCAGTAGGTTGTTGGTAAGCCCGTAAAACCAACATAGGTTGTTGGTAAACCCGTAAAACCAACGTAGGTTGTTGGTAAGCCCGTAAAACCAACGTAGGTTGTTGGTAAACCCGTAAAACCAATTGTGAAGTGTTGCCCAGTAGATACAACCCAAGAGGGGGGGTGAATTGGGTCTTTTAAAACTTTTAAGCTACTTCTAACACTTTTCAATTAATTATGCTAAGTTGTATAGTTGCACAGTGGAATTTAAACTTAGCAATAGGTTGATTTATCAAATGAGACTTGATTAAGTAAATTGAATATGCTTGCAACTAAAGGATGCGCGGATAGGAGTTAAGCAGGCAATTTATCTAGGTAAGTAAGTGAGCAAGATAGACAATGACAAAAAGCATCACAAACACAACAAACATATAGTGGTTCGGTGCACCCCAGCACCTACATCCACTCCCCAAGACCTCTTAGGAATTTCACTATAATCCTACAGATTACAGCAGGTTGTTTTACAAGCTCACAACCCAACTTGTTGTTTTGCGAGATAACAACAAACTCGGTCGGTTTTCACAGGCTCACCGACTAGAACCAACCGATTGTTTTCCCGGGTTCACAATCAAACCCAGTTGGTTTTCCCACAGGCTCACCAACCACAACCTTACAACGATTGTTTTTCGGGTTCACAATCAACCCAGTTGGTTTTCCCAAAGGCTCACCAACCACAACCTAACACCGTTGGTTTTCCCCTTTGGCTCACCAACAAACCTTAACCCCTTGATTCAATCCCTTGATTGAATCAAGTTACAAGATATTAAAACAAAGGTTTAAAACAAATCAAAGCTTCTTAAACAAGCAAATATAACAATATAAACAAATAGAGTAAAGAGAAGCCCTTAAACGAGTTTTGAAGATGAAGGAGCTCGGCTTCTTCTTTACTTGACCCTCTTCTGATTTGGCACGAAGTAGAGGATCACCGAGGCAGCACACGGATGGAGAGAAAGCTTTGGAATTCACTTGGATGCTCTTCTTCTCTCTGTTTCGCTTTGGATGGCCCTTTTGTGCTTATGGGAGATTTTCCTTGTAATCTCTTTGAAATCTCTTCCCTAAATGTTCTCTCCCACTTCCATACCTTCTCCCCTAGCTCTCCTCTTGATTTTATAGCTTTACATGTCGTGGAAACAGAAATCTAGCCGTTAGAGACAAAAATAGAGCCGTTGTGCACAGTCTGCAACTCCTGACAAAGTTTTCGTTGGGATCGGAGTCGACTCGCGCGATCTGGAGTCGGCTCGGCTGTAGCAGGAGTCGACTCATGCTTTTCTAGAGTCGGCTCGGCAACTGTTCTAGATTTGAATTAAAGTGGTCTTCTCGACTGGGAGTCGACTCGACTTAACTCGGAGTCGACTCGCCAAAATCTGGAGCTGACCTTGCACTTTTGGAGTCGGCTCATCCCAAGGAATCCATAGATGTATTCTTCAACTTGGCTCACTCGAGTCGACTCATGAATTCTGGGAGTCGACTCGGCGCTCAGAGGCCGAACTCCCGATCTTCTGTCTTTTGGCTCGTTCAGTCTTGGAGTCGACTCGAACTGTTCCGGAGTCGACTCGGCTCTCAGTATCCGAAAAACAGTCTTCTGTCTTTTTGGAGTAGCGCTGTCTTGGAGTCGACTCGAACTGTCTTGGAGTCGACTCGAGTCTCAGAGACAAAAACACTGTCTTCTGTCTTTTGGTGTAGCGCTGTCTCGGAGTCGACTCGGGCTTTGCGGGAGTCGACTCGGCACTCAGTGTCTGAAATTGGCTCTCTGACTTTTTGCCTTGTATTTCTCTGGGAGTCGACTCTTGCTTCCTTAGGAGTCGACCTGCCAACCATTGGAGTCGACTCGAGTTCCTCAGGAGTCGACTCGGCTCTCAGGGTCCAAAATAGCTTCTCTGTGTTTCTGCCTTGTTACTCCCTGGAGTCGACTCGTACTATCCAGGAGTCGACTCGAGGACTATTCTTTTGGATTTTCCTTTGAATTTGCTCTTCCAACTTGAGTCCTTTGAACTTGAAACTTGGGTCAATAAATTGTAGCTTTCTTCCAACTTTTCTTGAGAGCTTTGGAGGCCTTCTTGTGTTCTTCCAACTTGCTATATTCCTTGCAAAATAACTATCTTTCTCCTTGCAACACAAACATTAGTATTTATACTTCAAGGTTTTGTGATCATCAAAATCAATCTTTAAATCAATCTTTGGGTCATCAGTCTCCCCCTTTTTGATGATGACAAAACTTGGAGTATATGCAATATAAAATATATTGTGTTCTAGAAGTAGTGCATAGCTAAGTTGCATGAAGTAGAAAACATATATATTTAAAACATACTTCATGATAATGCTTTAGATTTAATCAGCTTAACATAATCAACATATCTAAATTTAAGCTGGTTTGTATTCAATTCAGAACATACAAAATATAAAGCATTATGAACATATAGTTAGGTATTTCTCCCCCTTTTTGACAACATCAAAAAGATAGTGAAACATTAAGCACAAAGATAAGACTACTCAAATATTTCTTTTTCTTATTGTACTCTGATTTGCATGTCAAATTATTGCAAGGATATGAATCATATAACACAAGGCAATAATATTAGAATAAGATTAATGAGCATAGATCAGAGCCAATTAAGATAATTTCAGAGCAGAACACATCGAATGTGATTCCAAGGATAGTTTTCAACTCAAGTGTAGATGGAATCTTTTTTAAGTTAATTCAAGAAGTACCACGAATGATATTCAAAGAAAGCACGAATGGAAATCTAACCTCTCTTCAATAATAAGTATGAAAGCTCGTTCATTTAAGATCTTTTGCCCAATATATTAAGTATTTTATCAACATGAGAGCAATTTAATTAATTTTCAGAGTATAAGTGCAAAACTCATATACTTGAAAAACATATCATCATGTTGGATCATTAATTCTTAATGACTTCAAAGTTCTTTTATGATAATAAGAACATTGGGGCACAAATACCAAAATATGCAATTTTTGATACATCTTAGAGCTCATTTAAAGACTTTCTTTTATTTCTTTAGAAAATAAGCACAATTTGATACATAAAAATATGAATTGGCATAAAATTTGAAGTTCTAAAGAGCAAGTCAATTAGGACTCATTAGTAAATTTCAAAATAGATTTTCTAAAAGATACTCAAGCAAATTCAACATATCATACTCCCCCTTTTTTATTAAATTAGAGGCTCTTAAGATCAACTATTTGAATTGCAATTTGGTTCATGATTTATGCATAAGATATATTAACCAAATAACAAGCCTCAAGGTGTACCATAAAGATTTTCAGATTTAAATTTCAGATGATACATATTGGAGAGCATTAGGATCACTTTTCATTATGCTTTCTCTCTCCTTTAGTTATAGATTTATACGATTAAGTTCCATAAGATCTCTCCTTCTGAGATTTTCTTTCTCCCCCTCAATTGATCATTCCATTTAAGAGTTTAGAATTTGAAGATAATGTTCAATAAAATTGTCAATCTCAAAACAAATATATTTTCTATAAGTTTCAGCTTATTTTCATAAGACTCAATGTTTGAGATAAGACAACCTTTATAGAACTCATCTCAAGGTATAAACTTATTATATAATTAAAGCAAGTCTTGCAATATAAGGAGGTTCATCAAAATCAATCCATAAAAATTAAGGTATGAGATACTGAATATCTAAAGCTTCCCCTCAAAAGATGCATTCTTCTTTAATCATTCTTTTCTATTGTTGAATTTCAGATTTTAGTGATAAACGTGAATAAAACTGAAATTCTATAATATCGAGAATGTAGAGTAATCTAGTATTATTCAAAATTTGTAGCAATTACTCTTTCTAATCCTTCAAGAACAAGTTATGCTTTCTCTTAATCTTAGAAAAAATGTATAGAAATATTAATCAGAAAATGATTCATTTGAAGCACAGTTTCTTTCAAAAGCATTTACATTTTCTTTCTTTTAGAATCATTTGAGTGAGCTGAAATATTTCTAGCTTTAAAATCATTCACTCTATATATATTCTGATGGAAGTCTTTAAGAATGTAGGAGAGAAAAACATATAGATGATCATTGAGGTATATATATATTTATAGAAATCAATTTCTTAATCATAGTTTTTCAGCAATGTATACATGAAATACAATAAATCTTTTTAATATCAAAATAAAATCATATATTTAGAAATCTTTATTTTCAATCAAGATCATCGAAAGACACATCATTTGGACTAATATTAGTACACTTTAAAGATAAAAAATGATATGTTTCGGATACGTATCGGAGCAATCAACCAAGGCATCAAAATTAATTCTGTTTTTCTTACATTAAGATTTTATTTAGAAATCATATTGAGTTTAAGCTTTTATACAAAATCAGATTCTAAATTACATAAGGATTTTCAATAGAGGCTTTCAAAATCATAATTTGAGATATGTATCTTCCACATTGTAGCTCATCTTAAATCATTACGATTGAAAACACATATTTCAAATATATAAGGGCATATTCAAAATATTTGTATTTATGTTGAGTTTTGGTATGAATTAGAACATTATATACCAAAATTAGGCAAGTTGAAAGATAAAACAAAATCAATTCATTTTGCCTAAATAGAGATATACTTCTCTTCTCCTTTTTACAAATTTATTCAACTTTCAGATTTCAAAGATGATTGTGAACGACAAATCTAAAATTTCTTTTCAATAATACCATAAAATAACTTCATATAGTATTTCAAACATTCAATCAAATTATCCAAGCATGGAACATTACAAAATATTGAGAATCCATAATTCAGAACATCATGCCACATGCAAAATATATTATGTGTTAAGTCATGCATTAAAATATTAAGAAAACGCATGTCAAGGATCAAAATCAATTCTTTTCAAATAAACTCTCCCTATTTAAATATAATTTTGCACTGATTTCATCCTTAAAATGTGTTTTCAAGTGATTAAAAATTTGACTTTGTCTTTCATTTTTACTTTCTTATGCTCTATACTCTATTTGCTCCCTATCCGGTGGAGTTGGAAGGGGCACGAGGTACTACCACTAGCCTCCCTCTTGTGCCGTCCCTAATATACCCTACACCGAATAGTTGGGTCAAATAGTGCCGGGTACTACCACTAGCCTCCCCATTGGCACCATCCCTATGATGAGCAATATAGAAATGTTAAAATGTTCACTTCAAACTCTCCCTGTTTAAGTGTAATTAATTACGGATTTTATCCCTTTCACAAGTCTCATAAATGTGCCAAATATATTATGCTTGTTTTGCTTTTCCTTAAGATGAAGTATTTGCCTTTACTTAGATTTTTACATCCCTTGAATAATGTTCATTTCCTTTTTTTTATCTCTCTCTCTTTTTGTTATTCTCAAGTAATTTACATGAAAGAGCAGAATAAAGAAATAATCTTATGTATCATATAGATGTATATCATGCAAACAACATTTTCATTATGCTCAAGGATTCATAGCTTCTCACAAGTTATTTTAAATCAAAATTTTAAGCATAAACTTGTGTAGTTCATGATTATGATATAGGCAAAGATATATTTTAGTTTGGGCAAACCATAAAACAATTTCTATAAGCATAAGTCAATCAATACATATATAGACATGATATCAAGAAATTAATAATTAAAGACTTTAATCATGCCATAGTAAGATTTAAGTTAATGACTTTGCTCAGCTAATTTATGAGAGAGGTATCTAAAATTACCGAATCATTCTGCATTCTTCAAGTCAAATACCTACTAGATTTCTTATGTGTAACCTTTTGGCTGAAGAAAGTTCTCTCTCTTGTTTGCATGTGAATGTTTATTGTACCTTTCATGGAGGTGCCCTTCAAGTTGAAATCTCTCATTTTCTTGCTCAAGGATCCTGCATTATTAACAAACTCCTTTTCTTTCTTGAAAGAAAGTCATTAGTTTCTTCAAGATACAAAACATTCATCCACCATATTTTTAACTAGATGACTCAATATAAGATATGACAATAGTTGAATGTTGAGTCACTTTACTCAAGAGATTGCCTAAGTGTAAGCAAGCATATATCACTTGAACTAAAGAGATAGTTTCATTGACCAAGATGGTTCAAGGACAAGCTTACAAGGTAATAGAAAGATTTCTCAAGGTCAAATCATTTTTTTTTTATCTTCAGAATCAATTTTAGCTTAGATTCTATTTGCTTAAGATAATTATCAATAAGACATGCTAGCTAAGTTTTATCAAATTATCTTAAACAGTTGTTTCTATCAAAATTTAGATTATGATTTATTTGTTATCAATAAATTATGATTCATTAGAGTTAGATTGAAATCTTGCACATAATGAGCATACAATCTGGTCTACTAGCTGTATGATAAAATAATTATTCTATCATGCTTCAATACAGCTTTAAAAACAATAGATCTCCTTTATAATGAAATAACCATATAGGAGTGCATTCTACACATTCATTTGACAGAATATAAAGCTCATGAAGCAAGCAAATGATAATGGTGATCTTTACTTCTAATCATGCAAGAATTTCATCAAAATCTAATTCATCTTTTCTTGATTGAATCTTTTAGTAGTCACCAATTTTTCTTTATTAAGAGCATTTCTGAAAACTCAATTTGGTTCTAATTATTAACAAGTTTTCAGATTTTATCGACAAGATTTCAAATTCTCTCTCCTTTAAAAATGATTTAGTTTAACTTGACCAATTATAATCTTGTTCATTCTTCTTAAGGTGTTTTAGTTTTAGATTGTTATATGTAAACAAAAAGATTAACATATACATATATAATCTGATTTTAGTATCTTGATGATAAATCGTTAGTCTTATAAAGAATAAAATGAATTGATATTTCTACAACTAGAATCTTTTCATTGAATGTTCTATATGCATTGCTTGATGAATGATATCCAAAGATAAAAATATCTGTATCAGATTTGGCATTATTTTCAAAAGACCATATCAAGCATAACATAAACTACTGAAGAATATGAAAGATATGCAATAGATCATTTTTCTATTTGTCAGAAGATCAAATGGAGTTTTCATCAAAATAGACCTAATAGAAACCATATATATGACAAGCAGTGATGATAGCTTTTAACAAAAAGAATTAAGTAGATGACTATCATATAACATTGCCTTTTTCATTTCTTCAAGGATTCTATTAATCCTATTTTACTTATGGTGTTCTTGGTGCAGAAACAATTATATTCAATATTATTTTCTGTGCACAACTTAATACAAAATTGGTTTTCAAAAACTATGTTATGATACTTCTTTATTTTCATAGTTTGCAAACCTTTTTCATTTGAACCCTTTTTGTGAGTTTGTGCCAATGTAGAAAATATTTCAATTTGAGTGCCAAGAACAAAACTAATGTAAGCTTTTGAAAACTTAGTGATGGAAACAACATCTTTAGATTTAGAAATTGATTTTTGTTTGTTTCCTTAGTTAACATGCATAGTAAACTTTGACCTTTCAGAAGATACTCTAGGTAAGCCAATGGCAAGGTCTTTTAAGATTAAGTACATACTAGCATGAGTTGATTTTATATGCCAAAGATGGTTTCTTTCATCTTGGTATTCATAGTGCATATATTCAAAGGCATACCAGGTACACATTTTCATATCTATGATCGATAAACAATAATGCCATAGATAAAAAAACTCTCAATCAAGCATATAGAGAATTCATAGAGTTATTCTTAATAAATTGTTTAATCATTTAACAACTTATCCAATAGTGAGTAAAGTATACTATAAAATGAAGTGATTTGATTATATTTTCAAAAGTATTTTCTATATCACAAAATTGATCAATACTTGCAATTCATATTTTAATCAAATCCTAAAGCAAAAATAATGATGAGATGCAAGGGTTACTGATTTCATTATTTCTTTCATTTAAATCATTCTTCTTAATTACATTTTAAATTTAATTCTTTAACATATGTCTAGAGCACCCATTGTTTAGATAATATCTTTCATTAGAACCTTGGATAGCTAGACATATTTGCTGAAAAATAATCATATTTTCAACTTAGGAACCCAAGCTCTTTTGGGTCCTTGTAGGTTAGCTATAATTGTTCCTATTGGAACCCATATTTTCTTAATAGCTATTTTGTCCATGAGTTTACAGATTTTAGGATTACAAGGGATGTATTTCTGTATCCTCTTGTTGAATTTAACACACATAGATCTAACATGAGTAGTAGATAAACTTTCAGTTTTCTGTTTTTGCCTTTTAGGTTCATCAAATTTGTAATGTATAGATTTAGGAACAATAGAAGAGATTTTACTTAGCTTTTGTTCCTGTTTATTAGTATTATAAGAATCTATTTTAGAATAATTAAAAACTGTTTTAACCAACATATTCTTGAAAGATTTTTGGGTGTACCAAGGTTGATATCCTAATCCAACTTTATCAAATTCAGCTCTTTGATTATTTATCATTAGGTTTAATTTTTCAGAGCTGAAGGTAAATCTTTCAACAACAGGTTTTAATTCGTCAACTTCTTTAGTTAATCTTCTGTTATCTTCTGAAAGTAATTCATTGTTTTTCTTAAGTTTATCATGACTTTCAGTGAGAAGTTGATTTCTTTGATTTAGTTGTTGATTTTCTTTAATTAAGATTTCAGTTTTACTAGTTAGTTTCAGTTTTTCATCTATTAGAGTTTGATTTTCTTTTGAAATTTTCAGATTTAGTTTCTTAAGGTTTTTATTCTTCACAGCTAATTTTCTACATTCACCATACAAATCATGAAAAGCATTTAATAATTCATCATAAGAGAATTCTTCTTGAAAATCATTTGATGTAAGAGTAGATTCAGATTTTACCTTGTCTTCTTGTGCCATAAAGCACGAGTTAGTTACCTCTTGTAGTTCCTTGGAGCTAATATCATCATTGTTGCTCCTAACTTTTAATTTCTTGCTTGACTCTTTCTTGGTCAAGGCTTTCTTCCTTTTTATCTCTTTCTTCCTTTCTTCTAGCTTCCTCTTCTTCTTTGTCTTTAGGAAGCTTTTGAATCTTTCTTCCTGATTTAGAGTGTTTCCTGCATGCTCAATGTTAGTCTTGCAATTATCCTCAAGTAAACTAACATGGGGTTCTTCGGAAATATCATAAGTTGCTTCAAGAGTATCCCATATTTGTTTGGCAGATGAACATATACAAATTTGGTTGAAAATATTTTTATTAAATGCACAGTAGAGAAGGTTCATAGCCTTAGCATTTAGTTCAGCCAAATTTTTATCGAACATACTTTTAATTAATTTCGTGGGTGTGTGTAGGCCATTTGTTATGACATTCCATAACTCATAGTTTTGTGATTGAGTAAAGATTTTCATTCTAGCTTTCTATTGAATATAGTTAGATCCATCAAACAGTGGAGGTCTGTTTGTGGAAAGTCCCTCAGCAAGTAATACGTTATGTGGGGTTGTCATGATCTTTGGCTCTAGTCGGTTAAGACTACAAATAATATTTGAGCACCTGCTCTGATACCACTTGTTGCCCAGTAGATACAACCCAAGAGAGGGGGTGAATTGGGTCTTTTAAAACTTTTAAGCTACTTCTAACACTTTTCAATTAATTATGCTAAGTTGTATAGTTGCACAGTGGAATTTAAACTTAGCAATAGGTTGATTTATCAAATGAGACTTGATTAAGTAAATTGAATATGCTTGCAACTAAAGGATGCGCGGATAAGAGTTAAGCAGGCAATTTATCTAGGTAAGTAAGTGAGCAAGATAGACAATGACAAAAAGCATCACAAATACAACAAACATATAGTGGTTCGGTGCACCCCAGCACCTACATCCACTCCCCAAGACCTCTTGGGAATTTCACTATAATCCTACAGATTACAGCCGGTTGTTTTACAAGCTCACAACCCAACTTGTTGTTTTGCGAGATAACAACGAACTCGGTCGGTTTTCACAGGCTCACCGACTAGAACCAATCGATTGTTTTCCCGGGTTCACAATCAAACCCAGTTGGTTTTCCCACAGGCTCACCAACCACAACCTTACAACGATTGTTTTTCGGGTTCACAATCAACCCAGTTGGTTTTCCCAAAGGCTCACCAACCACAACCTAACACCGTTGGTTTTCTCCTTTGGCTCACCAACAAACCTTAACCCCTTGATTCAATCCCTTGATTGAATCAAGTTACAAGATATTAAAACAAAGGTTTAAAATAAATCAAAGCTTCTTAAACAAGCAAATATAACAATATAAACAAATAGAGTAAAGAGAAGCCCTTAAACGAGTTTTAAAGATGAAGGAGCTCGGCTTCTTCTTTACTTGACCCTCTTCTGATTTGGCACGAAGTAGAGGATCACCGAGGCAGCACACGGATGGAGAGGAAGCTTTGGGATTTACTTGGATGCTCTTCTTCTCTCTGTTTCGCTTTGGATGGCCCTTTTGTGCTTATGGGAGATTTCCCTTGTAATCTCTTTGAAATCGCTTCCCTAAATGTTCTCTCCCACTTCCATACCTTCTCCCGTAGCTCTCCTCTTGATTTTATAGCTTTACATGTCGTGGAAACAGAAATGTAGCCGTTAGAGACAAAAATAGAGCCATTGTGCACAGTCTGCAACTCCTGACAAAGTTTCCGTTGGGATCGGAGTCGACTCGCGCGATCTGGAGTCGACTCGGCTGTAGCAGGAGTCGACTCATGCTTTTCTGGAGTCGGCTCGGCAACTATTCCAGATTTGAATTAAAGTGGTCTTCTCGACTGGGAGTCGACTCGACTTAACCCGGAGTCGACTCGCCAAAATCTGGAGCTGACCTTGCACTTTTGGAGTCGGCTCATCCCAAGGAATCCATAGATGTATTCTTCAACTTGGCTCACTCGAGTCGACTCGTGAATTCTGGGAGTCGACTCGGCGCTCAGAGGCCGAACTCCCGATCTTCTGTCTTTTGGCTCGTTCAGTCTTGGAGTCGACTCGAACTGTTCCGGAGTCGACTCGGCTCTCAGTATCCGAAAAACAGTCTTCTGTCTTTTTGGAGTAGCGCTGCCTTGGAGTCGACTCGAACTGTCTTGGAGTCGACTCGAGTCTTAGAGACAAAAACACTATCTTCTGTCTTTTGGTGTAGCGCTGTCTCGGAGTCGACTCGGGCTTTGCGGGAGTCGACTCGGCACTCAGTGTCTGAAATTGGCTCTCTGACTTTTTGCCTTGTATTTCTCTGGGAGTCGACTCTTGCTTCCTTAGGAGTCGACCTGCCAACCATTGGAGTCGACTCGAGTTCCTCAGGAGTCGACTCGACTCTCAGGGTCCAAAATAGTTTCTCTGTGTTTCTGCCTTGTTACTCCCTGGAGTCGACTCGTACTATCCAGGAGTCGACTCGAGGACTATTCTTTTGGATTTTCCTTTGAATTTGCTCTTCCAACTTGAGTCCTTTGAACTTGAAACTTGGGTCAATAAATTGTAGCTTTCTTCCAACTTTTCTTGAGAGCTTTGGAGGCCTTCTTGTGTTCTTCCAACTTGCTATATTCCTTGCAAAATAACTATCTTTCTCCTTGCAACACAAACGTTAGTATTTAAACTTCAAGGTTTTGTGATCATCAAAATCAATCTTTAAATCAATCTTTGGGTCATCATGAAGGTTCGTTGGTGAGCCCGTAAAACCAACATAGGTTTTTGGTGATCCCGGAAAACCAAAGTGTAAAGGTTTTTGGATTGTGAGCCCGGAAAACAATCCAACTGTAATCCGCGGGATTATAGTGAATTTCCAAGGGGTCGCTTGGGGAGTGGACGTAGGTGCTAAGGAGAGCACCGAACCACTATACTTCTTGTTGTTTGTATTATGATTTGTTTAATTCCACTAACTCATCATTTAACATAAGTAAGATAGTTAAAATTAAGAGAAACTAATTCACCCCCCCATCTTGGCTTGTCACCTTGGGCAACAAGTCCTAATCCAATTAGGACTCTAATTTGAATCCGAAGTCCTAATCCGATTAGGACTCTAGGAATCCTACTCCAAGTAGGAATCTAATTTTAATTCAAAACTTCTAATCTCATTAGGATTGTAGGAATCCTATTCCAAGTAGGAATCCCAGTCCTACTCCAACTAGGATTTCCAGTCTTAATCCAATTAGGACTCTAGGAATCCTACTCGAAGTAGGACTCTTGTTTCAAGTCCAATTAATTAATTCCCTTTATTCCTTCTTCAACTGAATATCAATCGAATTGATTACTTGTGATTCCTAATCACGATTCAACCATCGGATCGGTCAATACTTCTAATGTGTGTGACCCCATAGGTTCTACTCTGACTGGTAGTGAGATATATTATGATCCCTATCACAATATCATTGAAAACTCCTTTCAATGGATTGGAACGATTCCAACTCTACTCTTTAGGGTTTATCGATCATTGAGATAATCCCTGTGAGTCCCACCATCCACCAGTGACACCTAGCAGCATGTAGTGGCTACCCAGTAGAATAGAATGATGAACCTCTAGGTGCAGTTATCATATGATACAGTCCTACTATCGTGGATCCCTACAGGACGGAGGTCATGGATAACTCGTCAAACCCCTTCGTCTGTCATATGTCAAGATTTATTCGACTCGAGTTCGTTAGTGAAAAACTCTTTCTCCACTTTATATTACTGCCCTGGCCAAGGTCTTAGAACTCAGTCTAACAAATCACATAGGATCACTCCTCTTCTATCAAGGTCGATAGATTCCATATAAGTGCATACTCTACTCCTACAGTGAACTTAATGCAGCCAATTTACACTACAAGGACCCATATGACTAGAGACCATGTATACGTGTAGTCAAACTACAATAACCTCACTGTGAGTAGCTGAAGCACCGCAGGTCAAAGGACCAGTCATACTACTGCAACATCAAGCAAGTTACTGACGAGTGGATAGACATCCAAGTGACTTCTTGTCTTGGTCACACTCAGTACCCTTGTTCTGTAACAAGCACCTGCACTATCACTTCAATGTCCCTACACCGTGGACTCAAGTCTCGTCCATCCAGAAGGAAAGTGATCTGTGCACTGATCGGATCAATCACCGTCCTCGTGATGATCCATTGATCAGGAGCATTTAGAAATTAATCACCAATGATAAATGGCTCAAATTCTCAACTCTTGAGAATATGCATCATCATCTTATTAATTTTTTGGACGATTCATAGACACATAAACAATATGAATGAAAAGATGCCTTTTATTTATTCAATAATAAATAGTCAAGTACAAAATTATGTCCCTAGAATTAACAATGTGTCAGCCAGATTGGCTTCTAGGGCATACATCTAACAAGTTTAACATCTACTTGGCAACTATTGCCGAGCTATGCAACCCAAGAGAGAGGGGGGATAAATTAGGTTTCTAAAAATTTTGTAAATATGTACAATTAAAAAATTTGACTTTCAAAGTGCGTGTGAAGAGAGTGAAGAGTGTAAGCGCAGATATAGAATGAATGCTAAATGAAGAACAAAGCACAACACACAAATATAATATTTTATAGTGGTTTAATGCCAAATCTACTATCAACGTCCACTCCCCAAGATACCATTCTTAAGAATTCACTATGATCTTTCCAAAGATTACAACCAAATTATTTTACTCGGGCTCATAATCAACCTAGTTAATTTTTAAATCAACCAAAAACCACCCCTATCAAAGTCTTCCCCTAAGCTTGATAATAATACATAATCCAATTCAAGGTTTGGATGAATTTTTTTAAAAGTTTCAACCCTTTAAAACTTGTTACAGTAGATATTTAAATAATACAATAAAAAAAGAAAATAAAGCTCCTTAATGAGCTGATTGTAACTCATTGAAGCGCATATAGGAGCAGTAGTTGGCATTGATGAATGCCTAGAATCTCTGCACTTGATGCTCTTGTAGAATTGAGGATGTGATTTTGAAAGCTCTCACTTAATTCCCCTTTTCATTTTCTTCTTTCACTCTTGTTCACTCCTATTAACACTTTCTTTACTTCCTTAGGTGTTGCAATGCATTTAAATCTTGAAAAATAGTTAGAAGACCGTTTATAGCCATTGGAGGGGGTTAACATAACCATTGAGAATGAATAGAATCATTCTAAGTTAGTAGAAAAACTAGTCGTTACTGTTGCCTGATGTAGAGGGGTCGACTCAACTTCTTTAGGGGTCGACTCAACTTCTTTAAGGATCGACCCATAATTTTCTAGGGACAACTCGAGAAAATACTTATTTTTACTACATTCTATTTTTTACCTGTGGCCATTCTAAGATCGACTCGACTAGTTCTGGGTTGACTTGTGCTTGGTAGAACTCCACTTGTGATCTACTTAGGTCGACTTGCAGAGGAGCTATTTTTCACTCCTTTTTATCATTTGCTTGAGATTGCTCTAGGGTTGACTCTCTTGGTCAAGGGGTCAACTCGTGAAAACATGCTAGTGTACTCTATTGTTCTATTGTCAACTTGCGTACCTTTGGGGCCAATTCCTGAATCCCTTCAAAAATAAAGTTTTCTATCTAAGCCTGTGGACATTCAAGATTCGGCTTCTTATGGCTTGGGATCAACTCCTTTTGTAAAGGGTTTCATGAAATCTTGTTACGTACTTTCCAACTTGAGCATTTTAGGTTGCTTTCTTCTTCATACATTTGCATCGTTTTGGGATTATTTTTGCTTCCTGTATGAATTCTTAAATACTCCAAAAATACCATTAGTAACCTTTTTACTCAAATATTTTGTGTGAACAAAATCAAATCTTTTCATATCAACTATCTCTTCCTTTTTGATGATGACAAAACTTTTGAGTATCAAGATAAAATAGTGTGTGCTAAGATAATAGTGACTACTGTTAAGAAAGTTTATTTATCAAAAGACAATTTTCTTGATGCCATCAATTTATCATGTCCAAATAAGTTTAGTTTGTTCTTGATTGTTCTTGATTATTCTTGATTATGATCAAGTCCTTTGATGATTATGTTGATATCTTCTAAATCAATTTTTATCAATTCCCATCTCCTTAAACATCTCTTGCTTCTCCTTACAATTTGATTGTGTTCATATCTTTTCATGATTATGATCATCTCTTACCTTCTCCCCCTGTTTGTCATTATCAAAAAGAAGCATGTATGGAATTAAAGTATGAAAGTTTCATTAACTCTAGCACAATTTACCATGACCAAAATTTAAAATAGCTTTGATACAATTGATCATATCAACATTAAACTTACACTTGCTTTAGAATATTTAAGTAGCTCTTGGATAGCTCCGATACAAATTGTTTTGGATCTCACATAAATAGCTCTGAAACACCATTTAGCTATAATATATCTAAAATTTTGAAGGAACAATAATGCTCTGATACAATTAGCTCATGACTTCCAGCTCTAATTCAATGCAAACTATATTGTTGTAGTCAGAAACTTTATAGAAAATTTCACCAAGTATTATGATATATTGAATTTAAATTCTTACCAATTTGACCTAAATTATCTTGTAAACAGCTCAGAAGCTTCTACTTGACTCTGATACTTAATAAAGCTCTAGCCCTTGAATTAACAAATATGTGCAATTAAGAGTTTAACTTTCCAATGAATGCGAAGAAGTGTAAAAGCAGATATAGGATGAATATATGCAAAATGAAGAGCAAGACACAATACACAAACACAATATTTTATAGTGGTTTGGTGCCAGGTGCCAAACCTAGCACCTATGTCCATTCTCCAAGAGACCCTTCTTCGAAATTTCATTATAATCTTTCTAAAGATTACAGCCTGATTGTTTTGTTAGGGCTCACAATCAATCCAGTTGATTTTCTTCCTAAATCAACCACAACCACCCCTATCAAAGCCTTTCCCGGGCTTGATAATAATAATGCAATTCAAGAATTGGATAGACCTTTCTCCAAGTTTCAACCCTTGAAACTTGTTATAACAGAAATTTGAAGTACACACAAAAAAAAGGTAAAGATCCTTTTTTGCTACAAAAGGTAAACCTCCTTTGTCAGCTGATTTAAACTCGATGAAGCACATGTGGAAGCAGCAGCTGGGCTTGACGAATGCTTGGAAGCTCTGCACTTAATGCTTTTGTGGTATGAAGGATGTGATCTTTAAAGCTCAAAATGCTCCTTCTCTTTTTCTTCTTTTACTCTTATTCACTCTTCCTTCCTTTTGATTCCTTGGGTGTTCCAATGCATTTATACGTTAAAAAATCATTGGAAGACCATTTATAACTGTTGGAGGGGTTGAAATAGCTGTCGGGAGTGAATAGAGTCAATATGAATTTGCAGAAAAACTAGTCATTGTTGTCAGATATAGAGAGGTTGATTCGATTTTTTCAAGGATTGGCTCATAATTTTCATAGGTTGACTTGAGAAAGTGCTCATTTTTATTGTGTTCTATCTTTCTACAGCAATTTTGAAGTCAACTTGACTTATCCTGGGATCGACTGGTGCTTGGTAGGGGTTGACTCATGATTTGCTTGGGTCAACTCCTAGAGGGGCTATTTTTTACTTCTCTCTATCTTTTGTTTGCGACTATTCTATTGTCGGCTCGACTTGTTCTAGGGTCGGCTCGTGCTCGGCAGAGATTTGAGGATGATAGTGTTATTTTAATGATTGACACAACCATTGAGAAAATATCAAATTAGAAATACAATTTAATGTGATACATCACTAATGAATACGACACCTACGATACATTTAGAGAATGAGATCAAGATGTCTTCCAATGATTCATAACGAGATAAAATTTGTAATAGAAAAGGGATAGAGAATTCTTAATTCTAATTCAGCAAGGTTTCAAGTGAAAATACTCTTAAAGAAAAAACAGTGATTTTCATTGATTAAGAGTATGTAGCACTACCATGACATACACTCAAAATTGCTTGAAATATATTTTATTGATTATATGGATTCCTCTAACCTTAAGATGCAGCAAAGTGTGGAATGAGTCGAACCCAATATAAGTAGAGTCGACCCTGGCACATCATGAAACCATCTGATACACCCCTGCAAAAATGGCACTGATGAACAGTAAGTGGACTCGACCCCATGTATGTTTGAGTCGACCTCAGGAGTGGAGCCGACCCCAAAGAACCTTGAGTCGACCCCAGCTTCAAGTCTCAAGAAAACAACTCTCTGTAATTTACTGAGAGGGCCGACCCCAAACTTCCTTGAGCCGACCCTAGATGGAGCCGACCCTAGGAATACTTGAGTCGACCCCAATGGAGCCGACCCCAAGTGAACATGAGCCGACCCCAAGGATATATGCTCAAAAACCATATCTCTGGAATTTCTGAGAGGGTCGACCCCAATGAAACTTGAGTCGACCCCACTGTAGCTTGAGTCAACCCTAAGAAAGGTTGAGTCGACCCCAGTGAAAGAAGCTGAAAATGCAAGTTTCTGTGGTTCCTGAGAAGGCCGACCCAACAGTAGCAGAGTTTTTGAGTCGACCCCAAGCCCAACACACAGTAAGTTGAGTCGACCCCCATAAAGTTTGGGTCGACCCGAGCACGGGCAAGGGCATAACAACTAGTTCTGCAGAAGTACTTTTTGACCTTCCAACAGCTAGTAACGGCTAGTTTTTTAAATCTAACCAATGGGTAGTGACCAATAGATGAGGGAAAGTATTTAAAGTGACACTATTCATCAGAGGAAAGGAACTTTTGCAAAAAGATCAAATCTTATTCAAGAAAGACAAAGCCCTAGCATTCTTCATTCAAGTGCTTCATTCAAAGAACCAAAAGGAAGTGGTAGAGCAGATTCTGAGACATTAAGAGCTCCACCAACCCTTGAAGAGTGAAGCAATCTTGACAAAGAAGAGAAAAGTCTTATCAAAACGATAACTATATTCTAAACTCTTCTTTGTAGTTTATAATTGTTATACTTGCTCATCTAGGAGTTTCAACTTTCTTCTTCTTAATCACTTTGTAAGGTTTGTTGGTGAGCCCGAAAAACCAACGGTATAGGTTTGTTGGTGAACCCATAAAACCAACGGTGAAGGTTTGTTGGTGAGCCCGTAAAACCAACATAGATTTTTGGTGATCCCGAAAAACCAAAGTGTAAAGGTTTTTGGATTGTGAGCCCAAAAAACAATCCAACTGTAATCCGTGAGATTATAGTGAATTCTCAAGGAGACGCTTGGGGAGTGGACGTAGGTGCTTAGGAGAGCACTGAACCACTATACGTCTTGTGTGTTTGCTTTGTGTGTCTTTCTATTACCACTACACGCACTTAATTAGTATTAACTAAGCGATTCAATCTCCTAACAATTCAATTGGAAAACCAAAAATTTAGAAGAACCAATTTACCCCCCCCCCCCCCCCCCCCCTCCCCTCTTGGCTTGTCACTTTGGACAACAAGTAGTATCAAAGCTAGGTGCTCTCATAGTATTTGTTGATCTTACGATCAAGAGTCAAAGATCATGACAACTCAAGTAGGATGTTCTATGAGCGAGGGACAATCCACAAATAGACCATCCTTGTTCAATGGCACTAATTACACTTATTGAAAATCTAGGATGAGGATATTCATTCAAGCACTAGACTATGACTTGTGGAATATCATAACTAGAGGCTCACACATACCCACAATTAGTATAGAGGGCACAATCATTCCTAAACCTGAAATAGATTGAAATGAGAGTGATAGAAATCTAGCACAGTTAAATGCTAAAGCAATTAATGTGCTTTATTGCTCACTAGATATAAGTGAATTTAATAGAATATCCACATGCATCTCCGCGAAAGAAATTTGGGATAGACTAGAGGTCACACATGAAGGAACTAACCAAGTTAAAGAGTCAAAGATAAATATATTGGTACATAAGTATGAATTGTTTAAAATGGAGTCCACAGAGTCCATAACTGAAATATTCACTAGATTCGCGGAAATCATAAATGGACTAAAGAGTTTAGGTAAGTCTTATACTAACTCTGAACTAGTGCAAAAAATTCTTAGGTCTCTACCAAGAGTATGGGAGGCCAAGGTAACTGCAATTCAAGAAGCAAAGAACCTCAATACACTAAAATTGAAAGAACTTCTAGGATCACTCATGACCCATGAGTTGATCATGAAGCAAAATTCAGAAGATGAGGTCAAGAAAAGGAAGACTATTGCCTTGAAGTCTACAACTCCAAAATAGGAAATTGAATCAGAAGAATCTGATGATGAGGAGGAATATGATGAAGAAGGAATGGCTATGCCCGCAAGAAAATTTAGAAAATTTATAAGAGGAAAGAAAAAATTTCATAAAAGGAAGCCTTTCCTCAAAGGTAGCTCGAGCAAGGAAAAGAAAAAGGACAAAGAGAAAGAAAGGAAAACGCCAATTTGCTATAAGTGTAACAAGCCCGGGCATTTCAAGATAGATTGTCCAGAATTGAGATGGATGGCAAGAAAGCTTAAAAAGAGGAATCTTATGGCTGATTGGAGTGAAAGTGAGGAGTCAAGTTCGAAAAAGGAAGATCAACAAGAGATGACCCAAATCTGCTACATGGCCAATGATGATGAGGTAGACTCTAAACTTGAATGTGATTTTACAGTAGAAGAGCTACATGATGCATTTTTAGAACTCATGGAAGAACACAAGAAGCTAATCAATAAGAATAAAGTTCTAAAAGATGAAAATCAATCCCTTATCAAAGAAAAGCTGAAACTATCTAATGACTATGAAATATTAAGTGGGAGGTTCACTAATGAAACAAAAAGTCTAGTTGCTGAAAATATCAAGCTAAAAGAAGATGCAGAAAAATATAAATCCTTAGTGGACAAGTTCACACTTAGTTCAACTAAATTAAATATGATTTTTGATAGTCAAAAAGCTGTATATGATAAAGCTGGTTTGGAATATAAAACAAATAGGAAGCAAAAATACTTAAAGAACATATTTGTGAAAGCCAAAACTGAAAATATAACTTGTCATTGCTGCAATAAAGTAGGACACAAAGCATATGAATGCAATTTTAGAAAGCCTAGCTATAACAAATTGAGTGATAAGAGTAAGCTTAAGTCCAAAACAATTTGGGTTCCAAAAGGAACATTAAGTACTAACCTTAAAGGATCCAACATGGTTTGGGTACCTAAAGCACATTCTTGACTTTGATTATAGGAGTGTCTTACAGCTAATAAGAGGGATAAACGATGGTATCTAGCTAGCAGCTGTTCAAGACACATGACAGGTGACATAGAACAATTTGTCACCTTAGAATCTAAGGAGGATGGAGTGGTAATCTATGGAGACAATGGAAAAGGACTTATCATTAGAAAGGATAAAATCTATATTACTCTGTCCACATTTATAGAAAATGTTTTATTAGTTAATGGTCTGAAACGTAACTTGCTTAGCATAAGTCAATTTTGTGATAAAGGTCTTAAAGTCACATTTGAAGCCTCAGTATACATAATTACAAATCCTAAAGATAATAGCATTGTACTTATGGGACATAGGTATGGAAATATTTATATGGTAGATCTTCATGATTTAGGCAAGAAAAATAGATTATGCTTAATTACTAATGAAGAAAAGAAAAGTGAAACAAGTTGGCTTTGGCACCGTAGACTAGGACATGCTAGTATGAACTTAATATCAAAACTAGTCAAGAAGGATCTGATAAAAGATGTGCCAATATTGATCTTTGAAAAAGACAAAATCTGTGGACCATGCTCATTGGAAAAGCAAACAAAATCATCCTTCAAATCAAAGAATACAGTATCAACCACTAGGCCCTTTGAACTCATACACATGGATCTATTTGGGCCTACTAGAACTGCAAGTCTAGGAGGAAAAAAGTATAGACTAGTTATAGTAGATGATTTCTCAAGATATACATGGGTTTCATTTCTTGCATATAAGAATGAAGTATTTTCAGCATTCTTGAAATATTATAAAAATATCATAACTGAAAAGAAGCTCACCTTAATTGCAATTCGAAGTGATCATGGAACTGAATTTGAAAATCAACACTTTAAAGAATTTTGCAATGAAAATGGTATCTCACATCAATTTTCAGCACCTAGAATGCCTCAACAAAATGGGGTTGTTGAAAAAACAAATAGGACCTTGGCAGAAATGGCACGCACGATGTTGTGTGAGTCAAATTTTCCAAAGTACTTTTGGGCTGAAGCTATAAGTACTGTTTGCCATATTTTAAATCGTGCTTTAATACGACCTATAACCAAGAAAACTCCTTATGAACTTTGGAAGAATAAGAAGCCAACTGCTAAATATCTTAGAGTATTTGGATGTAAATGTTTTATTTTAAACAATGGCAAGGAGGATCTAAGTAAATTTGATGCCAAGTCAGATGAAGGTATCTTCTTAGGATACTCTACATCTAGCAGGGCATACAGAGTGTTCAACAAAAGAACTCTTGTAGTTGAAGAGTCAATTAATATCATTTTTGATGAGTCTGATAGTGAGTCTCCTAGGAGAGAAAATACTCTTGATGATGATGCAGGAATTATTGAGTTTGAAAAATTGAATCTTAATGACGTGCCAAATCAAGAAAAGGAAGATGATTATGTGCCACCACAATCTCAAGACTTACCAAAGGAATGGAGGTATGCACATAGACATCCTAAAGACTTAATCATTAGTGATCCATCTCAAGGGATAAGAACTTGATCCTCTCTTAGAAATTTAAATGACTATCTTGCTTTTGTTTCACAAATAGAACCTAAGACTTATGAAGAAGCTGAAAATGACATAAATTGGATTAATGCTATGCAAGAAGAATTAAATCAATTTAAAAGAAGCAATGTTTGGACATTGACTGAAAGACCAAAGTATAATTCTATAATTGGTACAAAATAGGTTTTTAGAAATAAATTAGATGAAGGGATAGATTTTGAAGAAATATTTGCTCCTGTGGCTAGATTAGAAGCTATTAGATTACTTCTAGCATTTGCATGCTTTATGGACTTCAAATTATATCAAATGGATGTAAAAAGTGCCTTCTTAAATGGTTATATAGAAGAAAAAGTGTATGTAGAGCAACCGCCTGGTTTTGAGAATCATGAATTTCCTGATCATGTATTTAAATTACATAAGGCACTATATGGATTGAAACAAGCACCTAGGGCATGGTATGATAGACTAAGCAAATTTCTGTTAAATAATGATTTCAGTAGAGGAAATATAGATAAAACACTTTTCTCAAGAAAAAAGGCAAAAATTTGTTAGTAGTACAAATATATGTACATGACATAATTTTCGGTGCCACTAATGATAGTCTTTGCAAAGAATTTGCTGAATTAATGAAAGAAAAATTCAAGATGAGTATGATGGATGTGGAGTGATTGATTAAAACCCCATTTGATTTTGATGAGCTCAAAGCATTTGAGTATATCTTGTGATTACTAATGAATTCAATTGAGTGTTTCAGTGAAAATCCTGTCCAACTGTCTCTAGATTTGGTTCATAGTATTTTGGATAAGTTAAGAAGTCTGCTGAACCAAAGTCTGAGACTCGAGTCGACTCCCGAGTATCACGAGTCGACTCCAAGCATATCAAGTTCACTGGCACGAGCTCGAGTCGACTCCAGACTAGTACGAGTCGACTCCGACTAAGAACAGAAAGAAGAACAGAAAGCCTCATCTCAGAACCTGTCAACGAGTCGACTCCTGAAGTGCGCGAGTCGACTCCAATGTTCAACGAGTCGACTCCAGGGTAGTAAGAGTCGACTCCAAGAGGTACACAAAGAAAAGGTCAGAGAGCATTTTATGGACTCTGAGATTCGAGTCGACTCCCGCAATACGCGAGTCGACTTCGAGACTGTGCGACCATCGACAGACAGAAAACTATGTTACTGCCTCTGAGATTCGAGTCGACTCCCAGACAGCTCGAGTCGACTCCAAGACAAGCTTCACGTCAAAAGGCAGAAGACCAACTTTCGGAAACTGAGAGCCGAGTCGACTCCAAGGAAGTTCGAGTCGACTCCAAGACTGGATGAGCCAAAAGACAGAGAATCGGAAGTTTGGGCTCTGAGATTCGAGTCGACTCGAGTGGACAAAATTCAAAATTGGATCCACGGACTTCTGTGGATGAGCCGACTCCAAAATTGCCAAGTCAGCTCCAGAAGTTGGCGAGTCGACTCCGGGTCAAGACGAGTCGACTCCCAGTCGTGACGGCAACTTTAATTCAAATTTAGAACAGTTGCCGAGTCGACTCCGGAAAAGCTTGAGTCGACTCCCGCTACAGCCGAGTCGACTCCTGATCGCGCGAGTCGACTCCAACCCACCAACGGTCATATTGTCAGGCTGCGCAGAGTGTTCAGAACGGGCAGAAAAAGCACTCTAACGGCTAGTTTCCATGGGGGTTGGCTTAAATAGCCACATAAGACTGTAGCAAGGCAGAGAACAACCATTCCACTCCAAGCATTCAAGCTTTCAACTCTGCAACTTGTTCTTCAACGAAAAAGAGGGAAGATCTGCAATAACTGCATCCAACTACATCTTCTCAACATTAAAAGCTTCCTCCTCCTGCATTCAAGTCGACCACTCTTTCAAGAGGAGACCAGAAGTTCAAGAAGCCATTCCTCATCTCCGATCTAAAAGCGTTTGAGGCTTCTTAACTTCATTTATTGTTCATATTGTTTTTATCTGCTTTTTGAGAAGCTGTTTTCTGTTTTCTTTTACACACTGTATTTACTTGGTTCAATCGGGGGATTGAATCAAGGGGATTAAGGTTGGTTGGTGAGCCAAGTTAAAACCAACGTGTGTAAGGGTTTGATTGTGAGCCCGGGAAAACAATCGGGGTTGGTTCTAGTCGGTGAGCCTGGGAAAACCGACCGAGTTCGTTGTGAGCTCGTAAAACAACAAGTTTGGTTGTGAGCTTGCAAAACAACCGGCTGTAATCCAAGGGGGTTATAGTGAATTCCCAAGAGAGACTTGGAGAGTGGACGTAGGAGCAAGGGGTAGCTCCGAACCACTATAAAACTCTGTGTTTGCATTGGATTGTCTCTTCTCTTCTTCCTCTCACATCACTCACAGCACTTAGCATTAATTAAATAACTTGCAATAGTTTTTAATTAATCATCCATAACGTTTTAATTATCCAAATTAATTTAAAACCCAATTCACCCCCCCCCCCTCTTGGGTTGTCTATCTGGGCAACAATGGAAGAAATGAATTTCTTTCTGGGATTGCAAATCAAACAAACTAAGGAAGGCATCTTTATTCATCAAACTAAGTATACAAAGGAAATATTAAAGAAATTTGGAAATGAAAATCACAAGGGAATAGGTACTCCAATGAACCCTACTAGTAAGCTAGAGAAAGATGAACAAGGAAAAAGTGTAGATATGAAGCTCTATAGAGGCTTAATTGGATCTTTGCTTTATCTTACTGCTAGTAGGCCAGACATAGTATTTAGTGTGGGAATATGTACTAGATACCAATCAGATCCTAAGGAGTCACATCTAAGTACTGTCAAAAGAATCCTTAGATATTTAAGAGGAATCACAAACATAGAATTATGGTACTCAAGAGACTCCTGTCTAAATTTGCTTGCATATTCTGATGCAGATTTTGCTGGATGCAAATTAGATAAGAAGAGTACTAGTGGAACATGTCAATTCTTAGGAAATAACTTAGTATCATGGTTTAGCAAAAAGCAGAATTCAGTAGCATTATCAACGGCTGAGGCTGAATATATAGCTGCAGGGAGTTGCTGTGCTCAAGTACTATGGCTTAAGAAACAAATATAGGACTATGGTATTAAATTAGATAACATTCCTATAAAGTGTGATAACACTAGTGCCATTAATCTTACCAAAAATCCGGTTCAGCACTCTAAAGCCAAACATATTGAAATAAGGTATCATTTCATTAGAGATCATGTACAAAATGGGAATGTATGTATTGAACTTGTATGTACTGAGAAATAATTAGCTGACATATTCACAAAACCTCTAAGTGAAGATAGATTCTGTATGCTTAGGAGGGAATTAGGTATATGTGATCTCTTTGATTGAAAACAAATGAAGAAAACAAGTTGTCACGTGATACTCTCCTCCCATTTTGAAAAACCCATGAAACATTAGTCAAATTAGTGACTTATAGACTCCTTACTCATATATCAGTGTCCCACAAAGATTTGGTAAGGATTGGAAGAAAGAAAGAATTTAAAAAAAAAATTTAAAAGCCTGAACTGGGGCCGACTCGAGCCAGAATGGGGTCGACCCCACGTTGAGTCGACCCCACGTTGAGTCGACCCAAGAAAAATCTGGGGTCGACCCAATGGCGGGACCCTGTTTTTAAAAGGGGGACCCGAGAGCCATTTTAGGGCACTATTTTCATTTGTCCTCTTCCTAAAATCCTATTTCTCACTTTCCAATCTCTTCCAATCACCTCCAAACAGTAAGAGATTGCTTCCCCAAGCCATTGGATCAAGACCTAAGGAAGTATTTGGTGAAAATGGGACCCAAGCGAGCCGTTGCCAAGAGATCCAGGAGAGTTTCACGGCCAACCCTTGTAGATAGACATGCTAGAGATTCTTCTACAATGCCCCCACAAGGTGAGACATGTGTAAAGTCTCCTCCACCTTCTTCCCCTTCAGTTCAACATGCAAAATATGCGAGGAGACCGGTAACCACGGGGAGAAGGATCCACTCCGAATTTTTGGATCAAGAAGGGTTCCGTTTGGGGGATTGGATCCGAAAGCAAGGATGGGAGTATCTTTGCTCCCTAGATTTGGTGACCTACCCGGGCTTGGTTCGTGAGTTCTACGCCTTTCTAAAAGTTGGACCGGGAGGGCTTGTGTCTGAGGTCCGAGGAGTAAGGGTTAGAGTTTTAGAAGAAAGTTTGAGTGAGTTGCTTCATCTCCTCTACGAAGGAGCCATACCAGAAAGACTAGAGAACAAGTTGAGGGCTCTACAGATAATCTTTGAGAGAGATGACTTTGACTACTCCGAAAATGTGATAGCTAGCTCTCTATCAGCTGAGATGAGGTTGTTGCACAACTTCATAGGTCGGATTTTGTTTCCAAATAGTGGGAGATTTGATCACATATCTGAGCGAGACATGGTCATTATGGAGCATGTCATTCAGGGTATTCCCCTGATCTTCCAGCTATGATGATCAGGCAGATGCGAGAGGCCATATGCAAATCGAGAGTTTCTTTGCCCTATGGTATGATACTCACCCTGATATTCAGGTAGCATGACATATCTGTGGAGAGAGAGATATCTAGGCATCTGCTATTTACTGAGAAGGTGAACAGGCAGTGGGTGCGTGGAGGAGCAGGGATACATGCACCAGAGGGTGATGCACCAGAGATTGGAGACTCTGTCCATGAGCATGAGATACCTGTGGATCATCCTACGGCACCTTCAGAGGCTGGACCTTCATCATCCGCACCTACGGGATGCACAGAGGAGTTTTGGAGTAGGATGACTGAGCTTGTGTCAGCTCAGGTGAGGACTCTTTCTGATGGGATGATGAGCAGGATGGATATTATGACCGCTGAGATTAGAGACCTCAGAGACCAGGTGAGAGCATTACACAGAGAGAGAGAGGCTCATGGTCCATCTGTGCACCGACCAACTGAGTCGGAGGTTTCGGCACAGAGTCACCCAGCTCAGCGAGGTCCACACCAGACTCAGTTTCATCAGGCTCGACCTCCCCTCGCCACTTATGCTAGGAGGATGAGGACTAGATCACAGCCTTTAGATTCCTCCTAGGCCCGATGTTAGCACTACAGTAGTCTATCATGTCTAGTGCTTAAAATTTATCTAGCTCTTATATGCATTTTACTTGGCTGATGTACTTTATACCTTAATTGAAGAACATTGTACTTTTGGCATTAAAGTACTACAATGTTCCATTTTGATCAATGAAATTTGAATTTGTATTGTTTAGTGCTTCTACTTATCTATTGCTATACACTTGTTTGATGATAACAAAAATGAGGAGAAGTAAGAAAAGAAAGAAGTTGCAACATAAAGGGACAAATAAGTTTAAAAATAATAGCAAGAGATAATATTCATTTAAGGGGGAGCAATATGTAACAATGATTTCTAAATTTGGCACATACTTTTCTTGCCTCGATACATAACCTAAAACTCTTGCTTTATCTCAAATTTTTGAAATTTCATCCTTAATAAAATACAAAAGAAAGGGGGAGAAAATCAAATTTTCTAATTAGCAATATTTGGATGAAAGAGGGGGAGTCTTCACTTTCAAATTTGAAAAGCTAAATGTCAGCAACTTGAGCTCCTTCTAAAACAAAACTTCTAATTTCAATATAAGTATTAATCTGTTCAGACTCAATATTTTGTAATCATCAAAAAGGGGGAGATTGAGGATGATAGTGTTATTTCGATGATTGACACAACCATTGAGAAAATATCAAATTAGAAATACAATTTAATGTGATACATCACTAATGAATACGACACCTACGATACATTTAGAGAATGAGATCAAGATGCCTTCCAATGATTCATAACGAGATAAAATTTATAATAGAAAAGGGGTAGAGAATTCTTAATTCTAATTCTGTCGGTTTACCCTCACACGCGTTGCGACGATCGCAGCGGAAAGACGCGCGCGGGGTCGTTCATCTCATGAACGCCAGAGGAACGTAGATTTCAAAAAAATTCTGAGTTCTCTAACTCAGAAGATCATGAAATCTGAAGGAAAGGATTAAAATTAATTACTTGATTAATTTTCAGATCTACAATTAAAATTATAAAGATCAAATCTTTATCTTTGAGCGGGTAGATCTTCACCGCTATTTGATGATCGTGGAAATCAGGTTCGCTTGAAGCCGCACAAGTGTCCGGCCTCTACGGGTATCCACACGAAGATCTGGATTGATCGAGGTTGCGATCTCACCGGGGTGCTAGCTCCCTTGCAGAGATCCCTTTTGATGGTTGGAACTTCTCTAAGCAATCAACTCTTGATTGTTTCCAAGAGGAGAAAGAAGGAGAAGGAAGAAACGCTTTCTTTTCTTTTCTTTACCATGGAAGAAGAAGGAGGAAGAGAGAAACACCTTTCTCTCTTTGTTTTCTTCCATGCATCTGATGAAGAGGAGGAAGAATCAAACATCCTTGCTGCTCCTCTTTTACCTTGCGGATGGAAGAAGGAAGAGAGGGAGAGATGGAGGCCGCTCGCCTAAAAAGAACCACCAAGAATTATCCTAAAGGGGGCTGCCCCCTTTTTTATTCTTTTTCTTTGAAGCCCTAGGTGTGGACTCCTCCTAGAAGTTAGGAGGAGCCGCACCAATGTTTGGCCAAAACGGGTCTCGCGTCCCGGGCATCCGGGACGCGAGTCCCGTCCATCCGGGTCGCGCATCCCGTCCATCCGGGACGCGGATCCCGAGAGCATCCGAGGAAGGGAGGGGCTCTTGCCCCTTCCTTCTAATCCTAATCAAATTAGGAGTTAGGTGGCCCTTGGTTCATTGAATCTTAATCTATGTAGAACCCAATTAGTCTCCCTATTTGATTCACATGAATCCTAATCTAATTAGGAGTCATCTTTATCTATTGGACCAAAATTAATTAGGACTCTAGAAATCCTAATCCAATTAGGACTCATATAATTTTAGTCCTAATCCAATTAGGACTTTTATAATTTTAGTCCTAATCCAATTAGAACTTTAGCAATCCTACTCCAAGTAGGACTCTAATAATTTGAAGTCCTAATCTAATTAGAACTCTAGGTGTCCTACTCCAAGTAGGACTCTTGAACCTTATCATATAAGATCGAGCCCAATTAATTAAGTCCAATTGATTCAATCAAATTGCAATCCAATTACAATTAATTCCTTCTTCAACTCACTAACTCTTAGTGGGTTAAACTAATTATCAATCAAATTGACAATTACAAACTATTGTGATTCCAAATCACAATCCAACCATTAGATCGATCAGATCCTCTATTGTGTGTGACCTCATAGGTTCTATTCTGTCTGGTAGTGAGATATGTTGTGATCCCTATCACAATATCATTGAAACTCCTTTCAATGGGTTGGAACAATTCCAACTCTTCTCATTCGGGTTCACTGATCATCAAGTGAATGCCTCTGAGTCTCACAATCCACCAGTGACACCTAGCAGCATGTAGTGGCAACCCAGCAGAGTAGAATAGATGAAACTCTAGGTGCAGTTAGCGTATGATACAGTCCCTCTATCGTGGATCCGAACAGGATGGAGGTCATGGATAACTCGTCAAACCCCATCATCTGTCATATGTAAAATTTATTCGACTCTAGTTCGAGATTGGAAAACTCTTTTTCCAAAAACTACCTTGCCCAAGGATTTACGAGCTCAGTCTCATAAATCACATAGGATCTCTCCTAATCTATCAAGGTCGATAGATTCCATCTAGATGCACCCCTACTCCTGCAATGAACCTACTGCAGCCAATCTGCACCACAAGGACCCAAATGGATAGGGCCCATGTTTATGTGCTCGTCAAACTACAGCAACCTCACTGTGAATAGCCGAGGCATTGCAGGTCAAAGGACCAGTCATACAACTGCAGCATCAAGTAAGTCACTGACGAGTGGATAGACATCCAAGTGACTACTTGCTTTGGTCACGCTCAGTACCCTTGTTCTCTAACAAGTACTTACACAATCACTCCAGTGTCCCTACACTGTGGACTCAAGACTCATCCATCTGACTAAGTGATCTGTGCACTAATCTCAGCGGATCGATCACCGTCCCTCGTGATGGATCCATCGATCAGGAGCAATTCAGGAATTAATCACCAATGACACATGCCTCAAATTCTCAACTCTTGAGAATATGCGTCATCATCTTATTAATTCCTTGGACGATTCATGGACGCATAAGAACATGAATGAAAAGAATACCCATCCTAATAAATTCATTATTAGGTCAAGTACAAATTTATGTCCCAAAACAAAATAATGCGTCAGCCAAATTGGCTTCTAGGGCATATTTCTAACAATCTCCCACTTGCACTAAAGCCAATCAGCCATAAATCTAAGCCCCATCTTCTCAAGATGTGCTTCAATTTTCTGCTGACTTAGCTTCTTAGTGAATGGGTCTACCACGTTGACTGTGGAGTCTACTCTCTATGCCTCTACTTATTTCTTTTCGAGATAGTCGCATATCAGGTTAAACTACCGCTCTATGTGCTTAGACTTCTGGTGAGACCTTGGCTCCTTAGCTAGTGCTATGGTGCCATTGTTATCGCAGTATAGTGTTATAGCATCGGATGACATTACACCTAATTCTGCAATAAACTTCTTAATCCAGAAGGTTTCCACTGCACCCTTAGAGGTGGCGATACATTCAGTTTTTAAGGTTGAATCTGTAATGATCGATTGTTTGGAACTCTTCCAAATTACCGAACACCATTGCACATATTCTAATGTAGACTTTCTATCATCAAATGTGTGTATCCTTCTACCTTTAACTCTGATCTTCTCCTAAAGACCAAGAACATGTCCTTAGTTCTTCTCAAGTACCTACGACTGTTCTTCACAGCTATCCAGTGCTCGTTGCCTGGATTTGACTGATATATGCTCGTGACACTCACAGCATGTGCTATATCAGGTCATGTACATAGCATGGCATACATGAGGCTCCCTATAGCCAAAGCATAAGGGATCTTGCTCATCCGCTAAATCTCTTCAGATGTGTTGGGGCACATCTTCTTAGAGTGATTTATCCCATGCCTAAGGAGTAATAATCTCCTTTCAGAGGTTTCCATGCCGAACCTCTTCAGCACTCCCTCTATGTACATATTCTGTGATAGGACAAGCATCCTCTTAGATATATCTTTATAGACCTTAATTTCCAAAATATATGATACTTTCCCAAGGTCTTTCATAGATAATTTCTTAGACAACCATACCTTGACTTTAGTTAGCATGGGAATATCATTCCCAACAAGAAGGATATCATCCGCGTACAATACGAGAAATACAATAGCCCTCCCACTAACCTTCTTATAAACACATGGTTCCTCTTCGTTCTTGATGAAATCAAACAATTTGATTACATCGTTGAAATGAGTTTTCCAACTCCGAGATGCTTGCTTTAGTCCATAGATGGATATCTGCAGTTTACAGATCTTGTGATCACCATCACAATATCATGATATGCTGCAACAGCGAGCAATATTTGAATAGACTTCAGCATGGCTACAGGTGAAAAGGTATCCTGATAATCAATGCCTTCGTATCGATTATAACCTTTTGCTACTAGCCTTGCCTTATAGGTCTCTACCTAGCCATTCAAACCTTTTTGTCCTTTTGTAAATCTAATTACAACCAATAGGTACTATACCTTCTGGTGGATCTACTAAGGTCCAGACTTGGTTGGAATGCATGGAGTCCATCTCTGACTTCATTGCTTCCAACCATTGCTCAGAATCGATGTCTAACATCGCCTCGTTGTAGGTATTGGGATCCTTACCTTGATCCCTATCTCCCATGGAACACTTCCTCTTCATCCTCTGTAAGCATACCTAAGTACCTTTCAGGAGGATGGAAGATCCTACTAAACTTACTAGGTGGAGGAGATACAACATGTACTGGCTCACTACGAATAGGTTATATAGGCACAATGACTCGTTGCTCTTCAGAGACTTTCTCTTCGAGCTCAATTTTTCTCCTACTGCCTCTATCAAGGATAAACTATTTTTCAATGTAGATTGCATGTCGGCTCACAAACACTTTGTGATCCATTGGGACGGAAAAATCGTATCCTAATGACTCTTTAGGATATCCAATAAAATGAGTATTAATTGTCTTATCCTCTAACTTGTCCGCCTGTTGTCGCTTGATGTGGGCCGGACATTCCCAAATCTTGAGATAACTAAGACTTGGCTTCTTACCATGTCATATCTCATACGGTATGGTAGGAACAGATTTAGAGGAAATTCTATTCAATAAGTAAATAGCTGAAAATAGGGTATCTCTCTAAAAAAACAAGGGTAAATCAGTGAAGCTCATCATGGATCTGACCATATCCAATAGGGTCTGATTCCCCTTCTTAGACACCCCGTTGAGCTGAGATGTACCAGGAGGGGTCCATTGTGAAACTATACCATTCTTCTTGAGATAATCTCAGAACTCTCCACTAAGGTGTTTACCTTCTCGATCCAATCGAAGAACCTTAATGAGTTTTCCTATTTGTTTTTCTACTTCATATCCGAACTCTTTGAACTTTTCAAAAGCTTCAGATTTGTGTCTCATACACATATCAATACCGTGAGTAATCATCGGTAAATGAAGTAAACAATTATTTTTCCTAGTTTGCACATCGAATGGGCTACACACGTCAGTGTGTACTAGGGTAAGTATTTCAGTGGACCTCTTTCCGTGTCCTACAAAGGGTAATTTGGCCATCTTTCCTTGAAGGTAGGATTCACAAATCGGATATGACTTGGAAGTCAATGAGTCGAAAGCCCATGTTTCTCTATCTTCTCCTATATGGCCAAGCCTGAGGAGCCACAAATACTTTAGATTTATCTTATCTCTAGATCTTTTGGATCCTATGGTACTCACTATTTGCTCAGATAATTTTACAGGTACATCCAAATGTAAGTGATAGAGACTGTCAATTATAAACCACGTGGAACCAATTTATTTCTCAAATAAATGGAACAGCAATCTTATAAAAATCTTTTTGTGCTAAACAAGATACAGAAATCAAATTTCTGCTAGCAGTAAGTAACAGTTCCTAAGTATCCTGAGCATATCTGACATACCTTCTTAAGGTGTGTCACCCTTTCTTGCTTTTTATGCTTCCCATGTATGTAGGACAGTTCCTCTTGCAATGGCCGTCCACAATGCAATGAAAATACTTTCCCTTGCAATCGGCCCTTTTCTTGGAACTTTTTTACTTGGCCTTTTCCTGGTCTTCTGCTTCTTCGCAGGCTTCTTCTTCTTCCAGGTAGACTCTCTCTTGGAAGTAGAAGCCAACTCGACAGCGAAAACTATGCCCCTTGAACTCTTCAAGATTCCTAAGGTAGTTACCAACTTATTTAACAATTCTGTTTTGGTGCATACAGTCTTGTTCATATGATAGTTTACTATAAACTGTTCATATGAAGCTGGAAGGAATTGCGGGATCAAATCCGTTTGCAATTCCTTATGCATGGTCATGCCGAGCTTCTCAAGCTCCTCAAAATCCTTTATCATGGTCAAACTATGATTATGGACGAACTGCCCTTCGCGTATCTTGGCCTTGAAGAGCCTTTTAGACACTTCAAACCATACTGCGCGACTCTATTCACCCTACAACTCTTGCATGTGATTCAATATATCCCCAGCAGTCTTCATGTTCTCATGCTGGCATTAAAGTTCATTGGACATTGATGCCATTATATAGCACCTAATTTTATTGTCATTGTTCGTCCACTTGACATGCATCTTATGCTGATCAGTGATCAGACGGACTAGTAACGCAGAAAATTTATGGTCTAGCACACACCCTAATTTCACACAATTCAAAACTATTTTGAAATTGCAGAGCCAGTCTTTATAATTGGGTTTGGTCAAACGGTGGTTCTTTAGGATATGAGTTAAGAGTTTGGAAGCTGACTTTATAATCCTCAGAGAGTAAAGATTCTAGTTAGAATTTTGTACTTGAACTCTATTTGTTTTAAGGACATTTAAAACAAACACCTCCCACTATTTTCTCGAATCTCTTACACTCCTCCGGTAGAGAAACGGAAATCTGCGACTCTAGATTTCAAGTGAGGTGCTACGGTCCCACCAATTTACATGCCACCTCACCTAACAGTTATTGATGACACATAAATGATAAGTGTACAACTCTTTGTACAATGCTTCTCAAGCAAGTTGTAGCCTACTTGGTCTCCAAGTCATAAGAACCTCACCTAACAGTTATTGGTCCCGTTCCTTGGTTAAGTCAGACCCACCGTAATTCCCGCAGAAGTAAAGTCGTCATTGGGCCCTCACCTAACAGTTATTGGTACCCAACCCCACCTCTACCCCACAACATCTCATGCCAATAGAGAGGTCCAGTCCCCCGATGCAACTTGCCCACTGTATCCAGCCGAGACAAATCAACGCGGGAAAGACCTTAGCAACTCTACTACGGTGGAAGACCTTAAGACTTAATATTAGGTAATCTAGTCTTAGTGATTCCAACTTTGAGCTATTCATAGGAGGTAATCGATCAATTGGCCAGGTAAGCAGGTGGGAGGCTCCCCTTACTCAGAGAGTAAGGTCCTAATTAAGTAACTACCTTTAATGCTTTCCTAGACACCAATTAGATCAATTAATCAAATATGGCTAGCTCAATGCATCGTTCACTCTCGACTGATTGAGGAGGTTTTAGGTCTCAAAGGATTTGCATTTAATGTAACAATCTATCCCAAACCAAATGTTATATAATTACATCTTATGTAAATGTCACATTGGTTCAAGTTTACATCCTATGTAAATATGAAACTCTTTCATATATTATGTGATTACATCTTATGTAAATGACATAATTGTTTCAGTTTACATCTTATGTAAATGTCCTATTTTTAAGAATTTTATTTACATCTCATGCAAATAAATTTTGTTTAACTAATACATACATCTCATGCATACATTTTAAACACATCCTCAAACAGGGGTCGACTCATGTATGCTTGGAGTCAACTCGAGTTAACCTTAAGTCGACTCGAGTTGACATCCTTTAATTATCATGAATCCATGATTTGATCATATCTTATTCATCTCATGCATATATAATTTTCCTTTTAAGCATAGGCATAAACAGAAAAATATATTTTTATGATCATGAATCCATGATTGATTCTTATCACATGCATCTCATGCATATAATTTCAGATCTGATAATTTTAATTTTAATCATGCTACCAACTGAATCTCTGATTATACAAGACATGATTTTTAATTGTTTCAATCTCATTGTAATTTAAAATCAACATGCAACATCATAAGAATAAAAATCAGCATGCTGAAATTTCTGAAATCTGAAATTTCAGCACGCAGAAAATTTCAGCAAGCATGAATATTAAAATTCAGATCTAATAAAATCCTAATCAAGTCTATTAATGTTAATCTTAATCCTAAAAAAAAACTTGGCTCTGATACCACTGTCGGTTTACCCTCACACGCGTTGCGACAATCGCAGCGGAAAGACGCGCGCGGGGTCGTTCATCTCATGAACGTCCAGAGGAACGTAGATTTCAAAAAAATTCTGAGTTCTCTAACTCAGAAGATCATGAAATCTGAAGGAAAGGATTAAAATTAATTACTTGATTAATTTTCAGATCTACAATTAAAATTATAAAGATCAAATCTTTACCTTTGAGCGGGTAGATCTTCACCGCTATTTGATGATCGTGGAAATCAGGTTCGCTTGAAGCCGCACAAGTGTCCGGCCTCTACGGGTATCCACACGAAGATCTGGATTGATCGAGGTTGCGATCTCACCGGGGTGCTAGCTCCCTTGCAGAGATCCCTTTTGATGGTTGGAACTTCTCTAAGCAATCAACTCTTGATTGTTTCCAAGAGGAGAAAGAAGGAGAAGGAAGAAACGCTTTCTTTTCTTTTCTTTACCATGGAAGAAGAAGGAGGAAGAGAGAAACACCTTTCTCTCTTTGTTTTCTTCCATGCATCTGATGAAGAGGAGGAAGAATCAAACATCCTTGCTGCTCCTCTTTTACCTTGCGGATGGAAGAAGGAAGAGAGGGAGAGATGGAGGCCGCTCGCCTAAAAAGAACCACCAAGAATTATCCCAAAGGGGGCTGCCCCCTTTTTTATTCTTTTTCTTTGAAGCCCTAGGTGTGGACTCCTCCTAGAAGTTAGGAGGAGCCGCACCAATGTTTGGCCAAAACGGGTCTCGCGTCCCGGGCATCCGGGACGCGAGTCCCGTCCATCCGGGTCGCGCATCCCGGTCATCCGGGATGCGGATCCCAGGAGCATCCGAGGAAGGGAGGGGCTCTTGCCCCTCCCTTCTAATCCTAATCAAATTAGGAATTAGGTGGCCCTTGGTTCATTGAATCTTAATCTAAGTAGAACCCAATTAGTCTCCCTATTTGATTCACATGAATCCTAATCTAATTAGGAGTCATCTTTATCTATTGGACCAAAATTAATTAGGACTCTAGGAATCCTAATCCAATTAGGACTCATATAATTTTAGTCCTAATCCAATTAGGACTTTTATAATTTTAGTCCTAATCCAATTAGAACTTTAGCAATCCTACTCCAAGTAAGACTCTAATAATTTGAAGTCCTAATCTAATTAGAACTCTAGGTGTCCTACTCCAAGTAGGACTCTTGAACCTTATCATATAAGATCGAGCCCAATTAATTAAGTCCAATTGATTCAATCAAATTGCAATCCAATTACAATTAATTCCTTCTTCAACTCACTAACTCTTAGTGGGTTAAACTAATTATCAATCAAATTGACAATTACAAACTATTGTGATTCCAAATCACAATCCAACCATTAGATCGATCAGATCCTCTATTGTGTGTGACCCCATAGGTTCTATTCTGTCTGGTAGTGAGATATGTTGTGATCCCTATCACAATATCATTGAAACTCCTTTCAATGGGTTGGAACAATTCCAACTCTTCTCATTCGGGTTCACTGATCATCAAGTGAATGCCTCTGAGTCTCACAATCCACCAGTGACACCTAGCAGCATGTAGTGGCAACCCAGCAGAGTAGAATAGATGAACCTCTAGGTGTAGTTAGCGTATGATACAGTCCCTCTATCGTGGATCCGAACAGGATGGAGGTCATGGATAACTCGTCAAACCCCATCATCTGTCATATGTAAAATTTATTCGACTCCAGTTCGAGATTGGAAAACTCTTTTTCCAAAAACTACCTTGGCCAAGGATTTACGAACTCAGTCTCATAAATCACATAGGATCTCTCCTAATCTATCAAGGTCGATAGATTCCATCTAGATGCACCCCTACTCCTGCAATGAACCTACTGCAGCCAATCTGCACCACAAGGACCCAAATGGATAGGGCCCATGTTTATGTGCTCGTCAAATTACAGCAACCTCACTGTGAATAGCCGAGGCATTGCAGGTCAAAGGACCAGTCATACAACTGCAGCATCAAGTAAGTCACTGACGAGTGGATAGACATCCAAGTGACTACTTGCTTTGGTCACGCTCAGTACCCTTGTTCTCTAACAAGTACTTACACAATCACTCCAGTGTCCCTACACTGTGGACTCAAGACTCATCCATCTAACTAAGTGATCTGTGCACTAATCTCAGCGGATCGATCACCGTCCCTCGTGATGGATCCATCGATCAGGAGCAATTCAGAAATTAATCACCAATGACACATGCCTCAAATTCTCAACTCTTGAGAATATGCGTCATCATCTTATTAATTCCTTGGACGATTCATGGACGCATAAGAACATGAATGAAAAGAATGCCCATCCTAATAAATTCATTATTAGGTCAAGTACAAATTTATGTCCCAAAACAAAATAATGCGTCAGCCAAATTGGCTTCTAGGGCATATTTCTAACAAATTCAGCAAGGTTTCAAGGGAAATATACTTTTAAAGGGAAAACAGTGATTTTCATTGATTAAGAGATGTAGCACTACCATGGCATACACTCAAAATTGCTTGAAATATATTTCATTGATTATATGGATTCCTCTAACCTTAAGATGCAGCAAAGTGTGGAATGAGTCGATCCCAACATAAGTGGAGTCGACCTTGGCACATCATAAAATCATCTGATACACCCCTGCAAAAATAGCACTGATGAACAGTAAGTGGAGTCGACCCCATGTATGCTTGAGTCGACCCCAGGAGTGGAGCCGACCCCAAAGAACCTTGAGTCGACCCCAGCTTCAAGCCTCAAGAAAATAACTTTTTAGAATTTACTGAGAGGGCCGACCTTAAGCTTCCTTGAGCCGACCCCAAAAATACCTGAGTCGACCCCAATGGAGCCGACCCCAAGTGAACATGAGCCGACCCCAAGGATATATGCTCAAAAACCATGTCTCTAGAATTTCTGAGATAGTCGACCCCAATGAAACTTGAGTCGACCCCACTGTAGCTTGAGTCGACCCCAAAAAAGATTGAGTCGACCCCAGTGAAAGAAGCTGAAAATGCAAGTTTCTGTGGTTCCTGAGAAGGCCGACCCCATTGTAGCAGGGGTCGACCCCAGTGAAGGTTGGGTCGACCCCAGAGAAAGTTGAGTCGACCCCAAGCCCAACACACAGTAAGTTGAGTCGACCACAGTAAAGTTTGGGTCGACCCCAGCACGGGCAAGGGCATAACGGCTAGTTGTGCAGAAGTACTTTTTGACCTCCCAACAGCTATTAACGCCTAATTTTTCAAATCTAACCAATAGGTAGTGACCAATAGATGAGGGAAAGTATTTAAAATGACACTATTCATCAGAGAAAAGAAACTTTTGCAAAAAGATCAAAGCTTATTCAAGAAAGACAAAGCCCTAGCATCCTTCATTCAAGTGCTTCATTCAAAGAGCCAAAAGAAAGTGGTAGAGCAGATTCTGAGACATTATGAGCTTCACCAACCCTTGAAGAGTGAAGCAATCTTGATAAAGAAGAGAAAAGTCTTATCAAAGCAATAACTATATTCTCAACTCTTCTTTGTAATTTATAATTGTTATACTTGCTCATCTAGGAGTTTCAACTTTCTTCTTCTTAATCACTTTGTAAGGTTTGTTGGTGAGCCCGAAAAACCAACGGTGTAGGTTTGTTGGTGAGCCCGTAAAACCAACGGTGAAGGTTTGTTGGTGAGCCCGTAAAACCAACATAGATTTTTGATGATCCCAAAAAACCAAAGTGTAAAGATTTTTGGATTGTGAGCCCGGAAAACAATCCAACTGTAATCCATGGGATTATAGTGAATTTCCAAGGGGACGCTTGGGGAATGGATGTAGGTGCTTAGGAGAGCACCGAAGCACTATACTTCTTGTGTGTTTGCTTTGTGTGTCTTTCTATTTCCATTACACGCACTTAATTAGTATTAACTAAGCGATTCAATCTCCTAACAATTCAATTAGAAAACCAAAAATTTAGAAGAACCAATTCACCCCCCCCCCCCCCCTCTTGGCTTGTCACTTTGGGCAACAGGGTTGATTCATGATCTTCTTGGGTTGACTCACAGAATGGTTGTATTTCACTCTACGCTTAATGCTTTTGTGGTATGGATGATGTGATGTTTAAAGCTCTCAATGCTCCTTTTTTTCTTCTTTTACTGAATTCACTCTTCCTTCCTTTTGATTCCTTGGGTGTTCTAATACATTTATACCTTGAAGAATCATTGGAAAACCATTTATAGTTGTTGGAGAGGCTGAAATAGCCATTAGGAGTGAATAGAATCATTCTAAATTTGCAAAAAAAACTAGCCATTGTTGTCAGATGTAGAGGGGTCGACTTGACTTTTCATGGGTGGACTCATGGTTTTCAAAGGTTGACTCGAGAAAGTGCTCATTTTTATTGTGCTACATTTTTCTGCAGCCATTCTGCAGTCAACTTGGCTTATCCTAGGATCGACTCGTGCTTGGTAGGAGTTGACTTGTAATCTGCTTGGGTCAACTTGTGGAGGGGCTATTTTTTACTGTTCTCTATCTTTTGTTTGTGACTATTGTAGGGTCGGCTCGACTTATTCTAGGGTCGACTCATGCTTGGCAGGGGTCGACTCATGATCTTCTTGGGTTGACTCATAGAAGGATTATTTTTCACTCTTTTCTATCTTTATCCAATGACTATTCTAGGGTTGACTTGGTTGGTCTAGTGGTCAACTCGTGAAAGCGTGCTAGTCTATTTTATTGTGTCGGGGTCGACTTGTGTGCTTCTGGGGTGCAGTTCTGAATTTCTTCAAAAATGAAGTCTTCTGTCTAAGTCTTTGGGGCCAGCTCCTTGTACCTAGGGTCGACTCCTCTTATACAGAACTTCGTAAAAACATGTTACATCCTTCCCACCTTAAGCATTTTGGATTAAATTCCTCTTCATCTGAAATATCTTCTTCATCGAATGAGGATTAAAGCTTCTCTTGTCTCTAGATTTGGTTCTTATGTATCTCTTTATGTATTTTGGACTTTGATGAGCTTTCATGCATTTTGGACTTATGTATTTCAGAGTTATATGTGTATCTTTGTGACTTTGTGCTATATTGTGTTTTTGCTCTCATACTATGTTCCACTTTAAGGTATCTATCTCTTATACACCTCCTTATGCTATGTATTTTGCTTGATGATGCCAAAACGGGGGAGAAAATACATGTAGTATAAGCACAAGTAGAAGTAGACACTTTGATGCTTGATACTCTTTGTTGCTCTGATACACTTTGATGCTCGACACTCTTTGTTGCTCTGATCAGTGCTCTGATACTATTGATTTATACTCTAATAGATGCATACTATGTTAGATGTATGCCCTAGAAGCCAATCTGGTGAACACATTATTAATTCTGAGACATAAATTTGTACTTGACTTTATTATTATTGAATAATAAAAGGGCATCTTTTTATTCATATTGTTTATGTGTCTATGAATCGTCCAAGAAATTAATAAGATGATGACACATATTTTCAAGAGTTGAGAATTTGAGCCATGTATCATTGGTGATTAATTTCTAAATGCTCCTGATCAATGGATCATCACGAGGACGGTGATCGATCCGATCAGTGCACAGATCGCTTTCCTTATGGATGGACGAGACTCGAGTCCATAGTGTAGAGACACTAAAGTGATAGTGCATGTGCTTGTTAGAGAACAAGGGTACTGAGCGTGATCAAGACAAGAAGCCACTTGGATGTCTATCCACTCGTCAGTGACTTGTTTGATATTGCAGTAGTATGACTGGTCCTTTGACCTGCGGTGATTCAGCTACTCACAGTGAGGTTATTGTAGTTTGACTACACATATACATGGTCTCTAGTCATATGGGTCCTTGTAGTGTAGATTGGCTGCAGTAGGTTTACTGTAGGAGTAGGGTATGCACCTACATGGAATCTATCGACCTTGATAGATGAGGAGTGATCTTATGTGATTTATAAGACTGAGTTCTAAGATCTTGGCCAGAGCAGTATATACAGTGGAGAAAGAGTTTTCCACTCTCAAACTTAAGTCGAATAAATCTAGACATATGACAAACGATGGGGTTTGACGAGTTATCAATGACCTCCGGTCTGTAGGGATCCATGATAGAAGGACTGTATCATATGATAACTGCACCTAGAGATTCATCATTCTATTCTGCTGGGTAGCCACTACATACTGCTAGGTGTCACTAGTGGATGGTGAGACTCACAGGGATCATCTTGATGGTCGATGATCCCTGGTGAGTTGGAATTATTTCAACCCATTGAAAGGAGTTTTTAATGATATTGTGATAGAGATCGCAATATATCTCACTACCAGTCAGAATAGAACCTATGAGGTCACACACATTAGAAGTATTGACCGATCTGATGGTTGAATTGTGATTAAGAATCATATATGACAATTAGATTGATAATTGGTTAACCCGCTAAGAGTTAGTGGTTAGAAAAAGAAATAATTGCAATCGGATTGCAATTGGATTTAATTAATTGGACTTGATTACGAGTCCTACTTGGAGTAGGATCTTTGGAGTCCTAATTGGATTAGAATTTCAAATTAAATTAGAGTCCTACTTGGAGTAGGATTTCTAAAGTCCTAATTGTCTTAGGGCTGAAATTTAAACAAGTCCTGATTAGATTAGAATTTTCTTAAATCCTAATTAATTTTAATTTTAATCTAATTAATTAAATGACTTCTAATTAGATTAGGATTGAAGAGTTCAATAGAGTCATGGTTCAATTAAATCCTAATTAGATTAGGATTTGGAGGAAATTGAAATGGGTCTACATAATTCTGTTTTGAATAGGATTTGACCCAAGCATTTAACCCAATCCTCCCCACTTAATTTGATTAAGTGGGGCTGATCTAATTGGATAAGAGGGAGGGGCGTATGCCCCTCCCTTTGGGCTTTGCGTGGGAGAAAAAGGAGGGGCGTACGCCCCTCCTAGTTGGCATGAAGTGGAGATAAGGATGAGCTCCTAAAAAATAGGAGCTCATCTTTATCCCTTAGCACTTCAAAAAGAGGTGGGGATTTCGGCCCCTCCTCTCATGCTTTCATTGGGGATTTCGGCAGCAAGGGACCCCTCTCCCATTCCTCCATTCAGCCGCAAGAACAAGGAAAGAAAACAAAGGGTGGCGTGATCTCCTTCCTCCTCTTCTTTTGGTTCTAGCGCAAGGAAAAGAAAAGGCTGCATTAAGCCTTGTTTTCTTCTTCCTTGGCTCTTCCTTCTTCTTCCTCCTCTCAAGCCAATCAAAGGTTGATTCAAAGGAGAGGACTTCAGCCATCAATAGCCTTCTCTGCAAGAGAGCTAGCACCCCGAGGAGATCCAAAGGCTTTGATCGACTCATTACTTCGTGTGGATACCTGTAGAGGCCGGACGCGTGTGCGGCTTCCACTGAACCTTCATCAAATACCACGTAAATTAGATTTGCGGAGACCATCTACCCGCACAAGGTGAAGATCTGATCTTCTTAATCATGATTTTAAAATGATTTAATAGAATTTAATCCTAATCTATCTATAAATGGTTTTAAAATAAATTCATGCGATGAACGGTATATGCACATGTCTTTCTGCTGCGTATCTGAAATTTTTTGAATTTTCAGCGGCATGTGACAGATCCTAACATACTATTGATGTGCATATATTTGCCACTTTTATATTTTTGATTTGTTACTCTAGTCGGTACTTTGATACTACTAATTTATGCTTTGATGGATGCACACTATTGATGTGCATATGTTTGCCACTTTAATATTTTTGACTTGTACATTTTTGCTCTAATTTTTTCTCAGATACTATGGACCAACATGCACACTTACCTTGATACCATTAACCAATGTGCATTCATGTCATATACAAAGCTATTTACTTGGACACCATTGTACAGGAATGATTACACTCAAATACTTAAGTACATTCCCAATTTGAATGATAATGCTCTGATAAGTTCATTCCCAATTCTACATGCTCTGATACTATTGACTGTGATATTCTGACTATTTTATATACCACTACCTTGCTACAAATAGTTAGAGGCTTACACTATTTGCTTTGATGCGCATATCATCTATAGTTCCTCTAACAATCCATATTTATGCTCGGCTACTATGATATGAGGACCATCCTGTTAGATGTATGCCCTAGAAGCCAATTTGGCTGACACATTGTTGATTCTAGGGACATAATTTTGTACTTGACTGTTTATTATTGAATAAATAAAAGGCATCTTTTCATTCATATTATTTATGTGTCTATGAATCGTCCAAGAAATTAATAAGATGATGATACATATTCTCAAGAGTTGAGAATTTGAGCCATGTATCATTGGTGATTAATTTCTAAATGCTCCTGATCAATGGATCATCACGAGGACGGTGATCGATCCGATCAGTGCACAGATCACTTTCCTTCTGGATGGACGAGACTTGAGTCCACAGTGTAGGGACACTGAAGTGATAGTGCAGGTGCTTGTTAGAGAACAAGGGTACTGAGCGTGACCAAGACAAGAAGTCACTTGGATGTCTATCCACTCGTCAGTGACTTGCTTGATGTTGCAGTAGTGTGACTGGTCCTTTGACCTGCGGTGCTTCGGCTACTCACAGTGAGGTTATTGTAGTTTGACTGCACACATACATGGTCTCTAGCCATATGGGTCCATGCAGTGTAGATTGGCTGCAGTAAGTTCACTGTAGGAGTAGGGTATGCGCCTATAAGGAATCTATCGACCTTGATAGAAGAGGAGTGATCCTATGTGATTTGTTAGACTGAGTTCTAAGACCTTGGCCAGGGCAGTAATATAAAGTGGAAAAAGAGTTTTCCACTATCGAACTCAAGTCGAATAAATCTTGACATATGACAGACGATGGGGTTTGACGAGTTGTCCATGACCTCCGTCCTGTAGGGATCCACGATAGTAGGACTGTATCACATGATAACTGCACCTAGAGGTTCATCATTCCATTCTGCTGGGTAGCCACTACATGCTGCTAGGTGTCACTGGTGGATGGTGAGACTCACAGGGATTATCTCGATGATCGATAAACCCTAATGAGTTGAGTTGGAACCGTTCCAACCCATTGAAAGGAGTTTTCAATGATATTGTGATAGAGATCGCAATATATCTCACTACCAGTCAGAGTAGAACCTATGGGGTCACACACACTAGAAGTATTGACCGATCCGATGGTTGAAAAGTGATTATGAATCACAAGTAATCAATTCGATTGATAAGAAGCTGAAGAAGGAACAAAGGGAATTAATTAATTGGACTTAAATACAAATCCTACTTCGGGTAGGATTCCTAGAGTCCTAATTGGATTAGGACTGGGAATCCTAGTTGGAGTAGGACTGGGATTCCTACTTGGAATAGGATTCCTACAATCCTAATGAGATTAGGAATTTTGAATTAAAATCGGATTCCTACTTGGAGTAGGATTCCTAGAGTCCTAATCGGATTAGGACTTCGGATTCAAATAGAGTCCTAATTGGATTAGGACTAAAATTAAATATGTCCTAATTTGGATTAGGATTTCTTAAGTCCTAATTAATTATTAATCTAATGAACCAACATGACTCCTAATTGGATTAGGATTGAAGAGTTCAATTGAGTCATGGTTCATTCAAGTCCTAATTGGATTAGGACTAGCATAGATTAAACCCGATTGATTCATGATTTGGTTAATCCTAATTAGATTAGGACTAAACCATGAGAAGGGCACCTAATCCTCTTTGGAAGAGGATTGGGTTAACCAAGTAAGAGGGGCATAAGCCCCTCTCATCCTTGATTAGGTGCGGCATGAAGAGAGGGGGCCGGCGCCCCCTCTTGGAAAGTATTCAAGGGCTCCTAACTTGTAGGAGCCCTTCATCCTTATTAAAGGAGGACTAGGGCCGGCGCCCTAGTTGAAGCTTTTCTCCTCTTCAAGCCGTGGCCACCTCCCTCTATCTCCTCTTGGTTCAGCCGCAAGCAAAGGGAGAAGAAAAGTCCAAGAGTTGGCGTCCTCCTCCCCTTCCCTTCCTTCATCCAACGTAAGGAAGAAAAGAGGGCTGCGTGGGGATTCTTCTTCTTCCTCTTCTTCATCCTTCTTCTTCCTCCTCTCAAGCACAATCAAGGGTTGATTGAAAGAGAGAAGATCAGCCATCAAAAGAAGTCTTTGCAAGGGAGCTAGCACCCCGGGAAGACAAGAAAGCTTTGATCGGTCCTCTGCTTCGTGTGGATACCCGTAGAGGCCGGACACTTGAACGGCTTCAAGCGAACCCTCTTCCTAAAACCACGAACTCAGATTTGCAGTGATCATCTACCCGCACAAGGTGAAGATCTGATCTTCTTAAAGGTTTTAAAAGTTTTAATTCTTATCTAACTACGAACGGTTCATGAAACAACGTTCATGCGATGAACGTCGATCCCGCACATGCCTCTTTCGCTGCCATCTGATTTAATTTTTGAAATATCAGCGGCATGGGCGGGTTCCCAACAGTGGTATCAGAGCCTAGGCTTCGTAGATTAAGGTAAGAATTAAATATCTAAAGGCTTATTAGATCTGAAAATTGAATGATCATGCATGCTGAAAATTTCTGCATGCAGATTTTTCAGAGGTGCTGATTTTTGAATGCTGATTTTTATGTGATAAAATGATGATTCTAATTGCGTTGTTAATGAGATTACAAAGTTTAGAATCATGATTAGCATGATCAGCAACCTATGTCATGACATAATCAGTTAGTTTTCAGATCTGAAAATTATAATTGTTGCATATGGTGATGATCATAGGATTCAAACCCTTTTGGTATCAAATGTAATGACCTGCGATGTGATCTGCGATGTCATGTAATTTTTCAGATGCTTGCATGCATCTTATTTGATGTTTTGAGAGGCCTGCGTGCCTCCTAAAAGGAGATGTAATTTATTTTTATTTTTATTTTACATCTGGTTGTATTTCTGTGATGTGATGTACGTCAACGATCAAGTCGAAGACGATGCATGAGATGAACAGGGGTCTAAGCGGTTCATGGCGATTGGATCAAGAGTTGGTCAAGGATCGAATCAAGGAGGCTTGGAACCAATTCAAGAGTTGAAGACCAGTTGATCGATTGACGTGCATGTGCTTGTAATACGACCTAACTAGAATCCATGATCATCACCTATTTAAAGTTTAGCTTTATTTGATGCTGCGATTATAACTGCCTGTGATGTGCCGTTTGCATGTGATGTGAATGCGAGTCGGGTAGATAGGTTTACATGTGATGTAGCAAATCCAATTGAGACCTAAATCAAAACCTCCTCAATCAAGTCGAGAGTGAACCGACATGAGCGAGTCATATTAGATTAATTGATCTAATTGGTGTCTAGGAAAGCATAAAAGGTGGTTACTTAATTAGGACCTTACTCTCTGAGTAAGGGGAGCCTCCCACCTGCTTACCTGGCCAATTGTTCGATTACCTCTTATGAAGGGCTCAAGTTGCAAACACTAAGACCTGATTAACCAATATTAAGTCAATAGGTCTTCCACTGTAGTAGAGCTGCTAAGGCCTTTCTGATGTTGATTTGTCTCGGCTGGACACAGTGGTCAAGTTGCATCGGGGGGCTGGACCTCTCTATAGACATGAGATGTTGTAGGGTAAAGGTGGGGTTGGGCACCAATAACTGTTAGGTGAGGACCCAATGACGACTTTATTCCTACGGTTATACGGTGGGTCTGACTTAACTAAGAAATGGGACCAATAACTGTTAGGTGAGGTCTTCATGGCTTAGAGACCAAGTTACACTGCACCATGCTTGAGAAACATTGTACAAGAGTTGTACACTCATCCATCTATGTGTCACCAATAACTGTTAGGTGAGGTGGCATGTAAATCGATGGGACCGCAGTACCCACTAGAAATCCTAGTCGTGTGGGATTTCCGTTTCCCTACCAGGGGAGTGTGAGGGATTCGAGAAAATAGTGAGAGTTACATTTGTTCTAAAAGACCTTAGAACAGATTAGGATCAAGTACAAAAGTCTAACTAGAATCTTTACTCTCTGTAGATACAATGTCAGCTTCAAACCCTTTGACCCGTATTCTTCAGACCAACCGACTGACCGGAACCAATTACAAAGACTAGCTTAGAAATCTCAAAATTGTTTTGGACTGTGAAAAAATAGGCTACATACTCAATTCAGATATCTCCACACTACCAACACGTCCTACTGATGTTCAGCGTGAGATGCATAAAAAGTGGTTGGATGATGACATTAGAGTAAAATGCTATATGATGGCATCCATGTCAAATGAACTCCAATGCCAGCATGAAAATATGAAGACTGCTAGGGACATACTGGCACACCTGCAAGAGTTGTATGGTGAGCAGAGTCGCACAGCTCGTTTTGAAGTGTCCAAGAGGCTTTTCAAAACAAAGATGCGCGAGGGGCAGTCTGTCCATGATCACGGTCTGACTATGATCAAGGATCTGGAGGAGCTTGAGAAGCTCGGTATGGACATGCACAAGGAATTACAAGTGGATTTGATCCTACAGTCACTTTCTGATTCATTTGGTCAGTTTATAGTAAACTACCACATGAATAAGATTGAATGCACTAAGACTGAACTAATCAACATGTTGGTAACTGCTGAGGGAGCCTTGAAAGGTTCAAGGGGCAATGTCCTTACTGTTGAGTTGACTTCTGGTTCCAAGAGAAAGTCTACTTGGAAGAAAAAGAAGCCTGCTAAGAAGCAGAAGAAAGACAAGAAGCCAAAGAAGGAAGTTCAAAAGAAAAAGGCTAACGACAAAGGAAAATGTTTCCACTGCAATGTCAAAGGCCACTGGAAGAGAAACTGTCCTTTATACCTCGAGAGCCTGAAGAACAAGAAAGGTAACACGCCTTCAGAAGGTATAGACTTGCTCATAATTGAAACTAATCTAACGGTTTCTTCTACTTCTAGTTGGGTTATAGATTCTGGTTCTAGTGCTCATTTGTTCACTACCATGCAGGGTCTAAAGGAAAGTAGAAGGCTGGCGGAAGGTGCGGTAACCCTTCGGGTTGGCAACGGGGCAAAAGTTGCTGCTGTGGCTGTGGGCACCTATCATCTGCGACAACCGTCTGGATTTAGTTTATTACTTAGAGACTGCTATTATGTACCTGCTGCTAGCAGAAATTTGATTTCTGTTTCATGTCTAGCACAGGAAGGTCATGTTTTTACTTTTGACAAAGACTGCTGTTCTATTTATTTAAGAAATAAAATAGTCGCACGTGGTTTCATGATCGACAGTCTCTATCATTTACATATGGATGTATCTGTGAATATTACCGAGCAAGAAGTGAGTGCCAAAGGATCCAAAAGATCTAGAGATGAGATAAACCAAAGATATTTGTGGCACCTCAGACTTGGCCATATTGGAGAGGATAGGATGAGCAAAATGGATAAAGATGGGCTTCTCGGCTCATTGACTTCCGAGTCATATCCAGTTTGCGAGTCCTGTCTTCAAGGAAAAATGGCTAGATTGCCCTTTGTAGGACATGGGGAGAGGACCACTGAAATACTTACCCTAGTACATACAGATGTATGTGGCCCATTCGATGTGCCAGCCAGGGGACGTTATTCTTACTTCATTACCTTTACCGATGATTATTCACGATATGGGTATGTGTATCTTACGAGACACAAGTCTGAATCTTTTGAAAAGTTCAAAGAGTTCAAGAATGAAGTAGAAAAACAAACCGGAAAATCTCTTAAGGCTCTTCGATCAGATCGAGGAGGAGAATACCTTAGTGAGGAATTCTGGGACTATCTCAAAGAAAACGGCATAGTCTCACAATGGACACCTCCGGGTACACCTCAACTCAACGGGGTGTCAGAGAGGAGGAATCGGACCCTGTTGGACATGGTCAGGTCCATGATGAGCTTCACTGATTTACCTATGTTCCTTTGGAGAGATGCCTTACTCACAGCGATTTATTTATTGAATAGAGTTCCCTCTAAATCCGTTCCTACCACACCGTATGAGATATGGCATGGTAAGAAACCAAGTCTGGGTCATCTCAAGATTTGGGGATGTCCGGCCCACGTCAAGAGACTACAGACGGACAAGTTAGAGGCTAGGACCATAAGTGCTCGTTTTATAGGATATCCTAAAGAGTCATTAGGATATAATTTTTACGTCTCAGAGGATCACAATGTGTTTGTGAGCCGTCATGCCATCTTCTTGGAAAATCAGTGTATCCTTGATAGAGGCAGTGGGAGGAAAATTGAGCTTGAAGAGAAAGTCTCTGAAAAGCAACGAGTCATGGATCCTATAGAACCCATTCATAAAGAGCCAGTACACGATGTCCCTCGACCACCTCGTAGATCTAGTAGGGTCTCCCATCCTCCCGATAGATACTTAAGTATACTAGAAGAGGATACCGAGGAAATGTTCCTAGTGGGAGATAGGGATCACATACAGGATCCCAAAACCTACAACGAGGCGATATCTGATATCGATTCCGAGAAATGGCTGGAAGCTATGAAGTCAGAGTTAGACTCCATGCATTGCAACCAAGTCTGGACCTTAGTAGACCCACCAGAAGGTATTGTACCTATTGGATGCAAATGGATCTACAAGAGGAAGATAGGTTCGGATGGAGAGGTAGAGACCTATAAGGCAAGGCTTGTGGCGAAAGGGTATAGTTAGCGCGAAGGCATTGACTATCAGGAGACCTTTTCACCTGTAGCCATGCTAAAATCCATCCGAACATTGCTTGCTATTGCAGCATTTCATAATTATGAAATCTGGCAGATGGATGTGAAAACTGCCTTTCTGAATGGACATCTTAATGAAGATATCTATATGGAACAGCCTTTGGGTTTCACTTCCAGTGATGGAGATCACAAGGTCTGCAAGCTGCAAAGGTCCATCTATGGACTAAAGCAAGCCTCTCGGAGTTGGAACACTCATTTCGATGACGCAATCAAAACGTTTGATTTCATCAAAAACGAAGAGGAACCGTGTGTTTACAAAAAGGTTAGTGGGAGCGCTGTCGTATTTCTCGTATTGTACGTGGACGACATCCTACTAATAGGGAATGATATTCCCATGCTAACCTCGGTCAAGGTCTGGTTGTCAAAAGAATTCTCCATGAAAGACCTTGGGGAAGCATCCTATATTTTGGGAATAAAGGTCTATAGAGATAGATCTAAAAGGATGCTTGGCCTTTCACAGAAGATGTACATAGAGGAGGTGCTGAAGAGGTTCAGCATGGAAAACTCCAAGAGGGGTCTCTTACCCCTTAGGCATGGAATTCATCTCTCCAAGAAGATGTGCCCCAACACATCTGAAGAGATTCAACGCATGAGCAAGATTCCCTATGCATCGGCAATAGGAAGCCTTATGTATGCCATGCTGTGTACACGACCTGATATAGCTCTTGCTGTGAGTGTCACAAGCAGATATCAGTCGAATCCAGGTGAAGAACACTGGACAGCAGTGAAGAATATTCTTAAGTACTTGAGAAGAACTAAAGATTTATTCTTGGTTTTTGGAGGATCATCAGAGTTAAAGGTAAAAGGGTACACAGATTCAGACTTCATGACTGATGTCGATGACAGAAAGTCAACATCTGGATATGTGTTCTTGTGCAATGGTGGTACGGTAAATTGGAAGAGTTCTAAACAACCGATCATTGCTGATTCTACTATGGAAGCTGAATACATCGCCGCCTCTGAAGCTGCTAAGGAAGGCTTCTGGTTCAAGAAATTCATTGCAGAGTTGGATGTGATGACATCAGATGCCATAACACTCTACTGCGATAATAATGGCGCCATAGCCCTTGCTAAGGAGCCAAGGTCTCATCAGAAGTCTAAGCATATAGAGCGGCGCTTCCATCTCATACGTGACTATGTTGAGAAGAAATATGTAGAGGTGCAGAGAGTAGACTCCGTGGATAACGTGGCAGACCCGTTCACTAAGCAGCTGAGTCAGCAAAAGACTGAAGCCCACCTTGAGAAGATGGGCCTAAGATATATGACCAATTGGCTTTAGTGCAAGTGGGAGATTGTTAGATGTATGCCCTAGAAGCCAATTTGGCTGACACATTGTTGATTCTAGGGACATAATTTTGTACTTGACTGTTTATTATTGAATAAATAAAAGGCATCTTTTCATTCATATTATTTATGTGTCTATGAATCGTCCAAGAAATTAATAAGATGATGATACATATTCTCAAGAGTTGAGAATTTGAGCCATGTATCATTGGTGATTAATTTCTAAATGCTCCTGATCAATGGATCATCACGAGGACGGTGATCGATCCGATCAGTGCACAGATCACTTTCCTTCTGGATGGACGAGACTTGAGTCCACAGTGTAGGGACACTGAAGTGATAGTGCAGGTGCTTGTTAGAGAACAAGGGTACTGAGCGTGACCAAGACAAGAAGTCACTTGGATGTCTATCCACTCGTCAGTGACTTGCTTGATGTTGCAGTAGTGTGACTGGTCCTTTGACCTGCGGTGCTTCGGCTACTCACAGTGAGGTTATTGTAGTTTGACTGCACACATACATGGTCTCTAGCCATATGGGTCCATGCAGTGTAGATTGGCTGCAGTAAGTTCACTGTAGGAGTAGGGTATGCGCCTATAAGGAATCTATCGACCTTGATAGAAGAGGAGTGATCCTATGTGATTTGTTAGACTGAGTTCTAAGACCTTGGCCAGGGCAGTAATATAAAGTGGAAAAAGAGTTTTCCACTATCGAACTCAAGTCGAATAAATCTTGACATATGACAGACGATGGGGTTTGACGAGTTGTCCATGACCTCCGTCCTGTAGGGATCCACGATAGTAGGACTGTATCACATGATAACTGCACCTAGAGGTTCATCATTCCATTCTGCTGGGTAGCCACTACATGCTGCTAGGTGTCACTGGTGGATGGTGAGACTCACAGGGATTATCTCGATGATCGATAAACCCTAATGAGTTGAGTTGGAATCGTTCCAACCCATTAAAAGGAGTTTTCAATGATATTGTGATAGAGATCGCAATATATCTCACTACCAGTCAGAGTAGAACCTATGGGGTCACACACACTAGAAGTATTGACCGATCCGATGGTTGAAAAGTGATTATGAATCACAAGTAATCAATTCGATTGATAAGAAGCTGAAGAAGGAACAAAGGGAATTAATTAATTGGACTTAAACACAAATCCTACTTCGGGTAGGATTCCTAGAGTCCTAATTGGATTAGGACTGGAAATCCTAGTTGGAGTAGGACTGGGATTCCTACTTGGAATAGGATTCCTACAATCCTAATGAGATTAGGAATTTTGAATTAAAATCGGATTCCTACTTGGAGTAGGATTCCTAGAGTCCTAATCGGATTAGGACTTCGGATTCAAATAGAGTCCTAATTGGATTAGGACTAAAATTAAATATGTCCTAATTTGGATTAGGATTTCTTAAGTCCTAATTAATTATTAATCTAATGAACCAACATGACTCCTAATTGGATTAGGATTGAAGAGTTCAATTGAGTCATGGTTCATTCAAGTCCTAATTGGATTAGGACTAGCATAGATTAAACCCGATTGATTCATGATTTGGTTAATCCTAATTAGATTAGGACTAAACCATGAGAAGGGCACCTAATCCTCTTTGGAAGAGGATTGGGTTAACCAAGTAAGAGGGGCATAAGCCCCTCTCATCCTTGATTAGGTGCGGCATGAAGAGAGGGGGCCGGCGCCCCCTCTTGGAAAGTATTCAAGGGCTCCTAACTTGTAGGAGCCCTTCATCCTTATTAAAGGAGGACTAGGGCCGGCGCCCTAGTTGAAGCTTTTCTCCTCTTCAAGCCGTGGCCACCTCCCTCTATCTCCTCTTGGTTCAGCCGCAAGCAAAGGGAGAAGAAAAGTCCAAGAGTTGGCGTCCTCCTCCCCTTCCCTTCCTTCATCCAACGTAAGGAAGAAAAGAGGGCTGCGTGGGGATTCTTCTTCTTCCTCTTCTTCATCCTTCTTCTTCCTCCTCTCAAGCACAATCAAGGGTTGATTGAAAGAGAGGAGATCAGCCATCAAAAGAAGTCTTTGCAAGGGAGCTAGCACCCCGGGAAGACAAGAAAGCTTTGATCGGTCCTCTGCTTCGTGTGGATACCCGTAGAGGCCGGACACTTGAACGGCTTCAAGCGAACCCTCTTTCTAAAACCACGAACTCAGATTTGCGGTGATCATCTACCCGCACAAGGTGAAGATCTGATCTTTATAAAGGTTTTAAAAGTTTTAATTCTTATCTAACTACGAACGGTTCATGAAACAACGTTCATGCGATGAACATCGATCCCGCACATGCCTCTTCCGCTGCCATCTGATTTAATTTTTGAAATATCAGCGGCATGGGCGGGTTCCCAACACATCCCTAGTATCAAAATCCTACATATCTAACACTATTAGATTACAAAGCAACTCTCAATCTCCTATTCTGACTGTTGCCCAAGGTGACAAGCCAAGAGGGGGGGTGAATTGGTTTCTTCTAAATTTTGGTGCTTTAAACGTTTTCTTAATTAAGTGCGGTGGATGCTTTCTTAAACTATTTGAATGATTTAAACTAGTGCAAAGATAGAAGATGATGCAAGAATAAACGTAAGCACAAGCATAACACAAACACAACAATATATAGTGGTTCGGTGCTCTCCTTAGCACCTACGTCCACTCCCCAAGCGTCCCCTTGGAAATTCACTATAATCCCGCGGATTACAGTTGGATTGTTTTCCGGGCTCACAATCCAAAAACCTTTACACTTTGGTTTTCCGGGTTCGCCAAAAACCTATGTTGGTTTTACGGAATCACCAACGAACCTATACAATTGGTTTTACGGGTTCACCAATCAACCTATGTTGGTTTTACGGGCTCACCAACGAACCTTTGTTGGTTTTACGGGCTCACCAACGAACCTTTACAATTGGTTTTCCGGGTTCACCAATCAACCTATTCCGTTGGTTTTGCGGGCTAACCAACCAACCTTTACAAAGTATTTAACAAATGAAAAGAAAAGATTCAAACTCCTAAATGAGCATATGAAACAATATAAGCTACAAAGAAGAGTTAGAAAGTATTTATCGCTTTGAAGTGGCTTTGCTCTTCTTTGTCAAGGATGCTTCACTCTTCAAGGGAGGATGGAGCTCTTGATGCCTCTTTGAATATGCTCAATCCCTTTCTTTGATTCTTGAATGAAGCACTTGGATGAAGCTTGCCTTGCTAGGGTTCTCTCTTGAATGCACTTAATGTATTTTCCCAAAAGCTTGCTTCCTCTAATGAATACTCCCTCTTAAATACTTCTCCAACCTCCAAATAGTCCTTTCTGACCGTTGGATTGAAGAAACTAGCCGTTTATAGCCGTTGGGAGTCCAAAAAGCATTTCTGCACAACTAGCCGTTATGTTCAGCCCGTGTTTGGGTCGGCTCAACCTGTCCTTGGGTCGACCCAACCTTCACTTGGGTCGACTCAAACATTCCTTGGGTCGACCCTCTCAGAAAACACAGAAACTTGAAATTCAGCCTTCCTTCCCTTGGGTCAGCTCAAACTTTTCTTGGGTCGACTCAACCTTGGGTCAGCTCAAACTTTTCTTGGGTCGACTCAACCTTGGGTCAGCTCAAACTTTTCTTGGGTCGACCCAACTTTCAGAAAATTTAGAATCTTGAATTTCAGCCTTTCTTCACTTGGGTCGACTCAACCTTTCTTTGGGTCGACTCAAGGTTTACTTGGGTCGACTCAACTTCTTCTTGGGTCGACCCTCTCAGTAAATCCAGAGAACCATTTTCTGAGTTGTTTGAGGATCTTGATGTTTGGGTCGACTCATGCTTTCCTTGGGTCGACCCAACTCACTGTTCATCTGTGCCATTTTTGCAGAAGTGTGCCAAATGATTTCTTGATGTGCCGGGGTCGACCTAATCATCCTTTGGGTCGACTCAATCCACACTTTGCTGCATCTCAAGGTTAGATTCATTCATATAAACAATGAAATGTATCTATATCAATTTATATAAATATACTGAGAGTAATGAACTTATAAATGAAGTATCGATTTAACTTACAACATACTCTTGTTAAATGCTTGTTAATCATCAAAATAACACTATCATTCTCAATCTCCCCCTTTTTGATGATTACAAAATAAAGAGTATGAGCCTATTGATACTTATCTTAAAATCAGTTTTTGAAAAGGGCTTAACTTGCTGAATTTCAGCTTTTCATATATAAGAGTGAAGTCTCCCCCTATATCATTTAAATGTTGCCAATTTGACTTTTTGAGTTACTCCCCCTTTCATTTATAATTCATTAAAGATGAAACTCCAAAAATTTGAGATAAAACATGAGTTTCAGATTATGTATCGAGGTGTGAAAGGTGCGTGCCAAATTCTGAAATTATGTGTGCCAAATTCTGAAATTTGATATAAATTTTTGAGTTGATCATTTTCATTGTTGCAAATTGCTCCCCCTTGGATGTATATGCTTTCCTATATGATTTTTAATTTGTTTTACAAATTATTTCTCTTTCTTTCTTTACTTCTCCTCTTATTACTCTTTTTTTACTTCTCCCCCTTTTTGTTATTCTATTTACTCTAAAGATATCTTTACTTCTCCCCTAAAGATATCTTTACTTCTCCCCTAATACTCTTTCCTTACTTCTCCCCCTTTTTGTTATCATCAAAAAGATACATGGGAAAAGATGCAAAAAAAAAAAAAATAACAAACTTCAAACTTCATTGATCAAAATAGGAACATTTTCATACATTAATGCCCAAAATAAAGATAAGTACAATGTTCCTCAATCAAGATTTAAAGATGCACGATAACCACCAAATACATATGAGAACTAGATACATATCCTAGTCTCTAAACAAGATCGTGAGACTTTCTCGGATCGCTTGGCTACGGCTCTCTCGGGTCCCATTTCTCCAAGATCTTGAAGTAATCTTCTGTTTGGAGATGATTGGAGAAGATTTGAGAGTGGGAAATAGAGTTTTCGGAAGAGGACAAAGGGTAAACAGTGCCCTAGATAGCTCACGGGTCCCCCTTTTAACAGTGGGGTCCCGACGTTGGGTCGACTCAAGACTTTTCTTGGGTCGACTCAACGTTGGGTCGACCCTATTCTGGGTTGGGTCGACCCAAGTGCAGAATTTTTCTTTTCTCTTCCTTTTTGCTTCTAAAAATTTTTTTTTTTTTTTTTTGCTTCCAATCCTTATAAATTCTTTCTGGGACAATGATACATGAGTAAGGAATCTATAGATTACAAGTTTGACTCATGTTTCATAGGTTTTTAGAAATGGGAGGAATGTATCATGAGACTGCTTGCTTCCTTTTATATCTCTTCAATAAAACGGATCACATATGCCTAATTTCCTCCTTAGCGTGCAGAATCTATCTTCACTCAAGGGTTTTGTGAATATGTCGGCTAATTGTTTTTCAGTGCATATATGCTCATATGTTTCCATTTTGCACATGATCCCTAATAAAATGATATCTTATTTCTATGTGTTTGGCTTTAGGAATGAGATATTTAGAATGTAAGCCAGAAGTGATCTCTAAATGTAGATTCCAAAGATAGTTTTGAAATCAAGTGTAGATGGAATCTTTTTCAAGTTATTTCAAGGAGTATCAAGAATAATATTCAAGGAAAGGCACGGATGAAAATCCAACATTTTTTTTTAATATATTAAGTATATAGCAAAATGAGAGCAATCTAATTAGTTTTCAGAGTATAGTATAAGATCAAATAAAGATCAAACCTTATATACTTGAAAAACATAAGATTATGTTGAATCCTTAATTCTTAATGACTTTAAAGTTCTTTCATGATAAAAAAGTATTGGGGCATAGATACCAAAACATGAATCTATGCAGTGTAGGATACATAAAATTCAAGGCTTTGAAAGTTCTTTTAGAGCTCTCTTAAGGACTTTCTTTTACTCCTTTAAAGATCATAACATCAAAATCAATTAAAATGAATTGGCTCAGGATTGAAACACTAAGGTGCAAGCCAATAAGAACTCATAAGTAGATTGCAAGATAAATTTTCGATACTAAGACAGACGGAATCCTTGTCAATTAATTTTCAGAAATAAATGATTTACCGATGAATACAGATGGAAATCCAACTTTCAAAAGATATTCAATGAAGCACAAAGTTTAATACCACTTTACATTTAGTATTCTTTGTCTCATCTTTAGATGCGAATTTATACGATTAAGTTCTATATGATCTCTCCCTCTGAAATTTTCTTTCTCTTAATCTTTGAGAAAATGTACTGAAATATTAATCAGAAAATGATTCATTTAAAGCTCAAATTCTTTCAAAAGCATTTACATTTTCTTTCTTTTAAGAATCGTTTGAGTGAGCTGAAATATTTCTAGACTTAAGATCATTCACTCTTTTAATAATATATATATACATATATATTTTGATGGAAGTCTTTAATACTGTAGGAGAGAAAAAATATATAGATGATCATTGAAGTATATATATTTATAGAACTCAATTTCTTAATCAAGATTTTTCAGCAATGTATATATGAAGCACAATAAATCTTTTCAATATCAAAAAAAAATATTTGTTTTGCAATCAAGATCATCGAAAGACACATCATTCAGACCAATATTAGTACACTTTGAAGATAAGAAATGATATGTTTCAGATGCGTATCGGGGCAAGCAATCAACGCATCAGAATTATTCTATTTTTCTTAAGCTGTAGTTTTATCTAGAAATTCATATTGAGTTTAAGCTTTTATACAAAATCAGATTCTGAATTTTATAAAGATTCTCAAGGAGACTTTCAAGGTTGTAATTTGAGATATGTATCTTCTCATTTGTTGCTCATCTTAAACTATTAAGATTGAAAACACATATTTCAAACATATAAGAGCATATTCAGAATATTTGTATTTATGTTGAGTTTTGGTATGAATTATATACCAAAGTTAGGCAAGTTGAAGGATAAAACAAAATCAATTCATTTTGCCTAAATAGAGATATCCTTCTCTTCTCCTTTTTACAAGTTTATTCAACTTTCAGATTTTAAAGATGATTGGAGTATTACAAAATATTGAGAACCCATAATTCAAGACATCATGCCATATGCAAAATATATTATGTGTTAAGTTATGCATTAAAATATTAAGAGCAAGCATGTCAATGATCAAAATCAATTCTTTTCAAATAAACTCCTCCTATTTAAATATAATCTTGCACTGATTTCATCCTTAAAGTGTGTTTTCAAGTGATTAAAAATTTGACTTGATTCTTCTTATATACTTCCATTTTTACCTTCTTATGCTCTATACTCTATTTGCTCCCTATCCGGTGGAGTTGGAAGGGGCACGAGGTACTACCACTAGCCTCCCTCTTGTGCCGTCCGTAATATACCCTACACCGAATAGTTGGGTCAAATAGTGCTGGGTACTACCACTAGCCTCCCCATTGGCACCATCCCTATGATGAGCAATATAGAAATGTTAAAATGTTCACTTCAAACTCTCCCTGGTTAAGTGTAATTAATTACGGATTTTATCCCTTTCACTAGTCTCACAAATGTGCCGAATTTATTATGCTTGTTTTGCTTTTCCTTAAGATTGAAGTATTTGCCTTTACTTAGATTTTACTTCTCTTAAATAATATCCATTTTCTTTTCTTTATCTCTCTCTCTTTTTGTTATTCTCAAGTAATTTACATGAAAGAGCAGAATAAAGAAATAATCTTATATGCTGCATATAAATGAATATCATGCAAACATCATTTTCATTATGCCCAATGATTCATAGCTTATCACAAGTTATTTTGAATTAGAGATTTGAGGCATAAACTTGTGTATTTCATGGTTATGCATTATATAAAAAAATAAACTTCAATTTAATCACACCATGAAACAATCATCACTAGCATGAGAATGAAGCATGATATCAAGATGATCAGCAATTAAAGGTTTAATCATGTTACCATATAATTTCAAACTATTGATTTTGCTCAACTAACTTACAAGAGAAGAGTTTAGATTACCAGTGCATTTAGCATTCTTCAAGCCAAATACCTTTTAGATTCTTTATACCCTTGGCTGAAGAAAATCTCTCTTTTTTTTTGTTTGCAAGGGAATGTTTATTGTATCTTTCATCGAGGTGTCCTTCAAGTTGAAATTTCTTGCTCATAAATCCTGTATCATTAATAAAATCTTTTTCTTTCTTGAAGGAAAGTCATTAGTTTCTTCAAGATACAAAATATTCATACAATATATTTCTTAGCTAGATGACTCAACATAAGATATGACAATAATTGAATATTAAGTCACTTTACTCAAGAGATTGTCTAAATATAAGCAAGCACAAGTCACTTGAACTAAAGAGATAACTTCATTAAGTAAAATGGTTCAAGGACAAGCATGTGAGGCAATAGAAGGATTCATCAAGGTCAAAATTTTTTTTTTTATTTTCAGAATTAATTTAGCTTAGATTCTATTTGCTTAAGATAATTATCAATAAGATATACAAGTTGAGTTTTAATCAAATTATCTTAAACAATTGTTTCTATCAAAATTCAGATTTTTTACATAGAATCAAAGTGATAAACTATATTCTCAATAAAAGATCTAGTTTTAATAAGAATAATATAAATTGATCTTTCTACAACTAGTATCTTTTCATTGAATATTCTATATGCATTGCTTAAAGAGTAATATCCAAAGAAATACTTGTTTTATCAGATTTGGCATATATTTCATTCTTGAGAACATAATATGTATAACTGAAAAACATGAAGGTATGCAACATTTGATTTTCTGTTTTTCATGAGTTCACATGGGGTTTTCTTTAAAAATAGATTTAATAGAAACCTTATAATATGACAAGCTGTGATGATAGTATTAATCAACTACAATCACAAAGCATTGTCCTTACACAACAAAGGTTCTATTTTTATATTTTTATAACCCCTATATGCAATAGTGTTCTTGGTGCAAGCACAATTGTATTCAATACCATTTTCTGTACAAAACTTATCAACAAATTGGTTTTCAAAGCTGTGCCATGAATTTTCACAGTTTGCAAACCTTTTTTATTTGAAACCTTTTGTAAGTTTGTGCCAAAGCAGAAAATATTTCAATTTAAGTGCCAAGAATAAAACCAACATTAGCTTTGAGAAATCATCCATAATTACAAAATTAGAGAGCTTATCTCCTAGGTTCACAATCCTAGAGATCCAAATAAGTTCTTATGGAGAATTTCCAACGGCTAAAAGGTGGAAACAATGTTTTCAAATTTAGAAATGATTCTAGTTTATTTTTCTAGATGACATACATAGCAAACTTTGACCTTGCAAAAATTAATCTAAGTGAACCAATGACAAGATCTTTTGAGATTAAGTCCATACTAGTATGAGTTGATTTTATATGCCAAAACTAGACTCTTTAATCTTGGTATTCTTAATACATATATTTAAAAAAAAAGATATACCAAGTAGACATTGTTATGTTTATGATCAATAAAGGATAATGCCATGGATAAGAACTCTCAATCAAGCATATAGATAATTCAAAGAGTTATTCTAAGAGTATTGATTAAGCAAATTATCCATCAATAACTGAAGCATAATATAGGAAGATGGAGTGATTTGGATATATTTTCATTTCATACCAAAAGTATCACCTATATCACAGAAATGATTAATACTAGCTACAATTTCAATATGAGAGGATGCAAGGATTACTAATTTCATTATTTCTTCCATTTTGGTCACTCTTCTTAATTATATTTTAAGTTCTATTCTTTAACACGTGTCTAGAACACCCAATTTCTAAATTAGCATCTTTTGTTGGAGCCTTGAGTGCTAGACACACCTACAGAAAATATTCAGATTTTCAACTTAGGAACCCAAGCTCTTTTGGGTCCTTGTAGGTTAGCTATTATTGTTCCTTTTGGAACCCATATTTTCTTAATGGCTATTTTGTCCATAGACTTGCAGATTTTAGGATTATAAGGAATGTATTTCTGCATACTCTTGTTAAATTTAACATCAGTAGTAGATAAACTTACAATTTTTTGTTTTTGCCTATTAGGTTCATCAAATTTGTAATGTATAGATTTAGAAACAACAGAAGAGATTTTGCTTAGCTTTTGTTCCTGTTTATCAACATTATAAGAATCTGTTTTAAAATAATTAGAAACTGTTTTAACAAATATATTCTTGAAAGATTTTTGGGTGTACCAAGGTTGATATCCCAATCCAACTTTATCAAATTCAGCTATTTGATTATTTATCATTAGGTTTAATTTTTCAGAGCTGAAAGTAAATCTTTCAACAACAGGTTTCAATTTGTCAACTTCTTTAGTTAATCTTCTATTATCTTCTGAAAGCAATTCATTATTTTTCTTAAGTTTATCATAGCTTTCAGTGAGAAGTTGATTTTTCTGATTTAGTTCTTTATTTTTCTCAATTAAGATTTTAGTTTCATTAGTATGTTTCTTAATTAATGTTTCATAATAATTAGACAATTTCAGTTTTTCATTTACTAGGATTTTCTTTTCATTCGTCAGGTTCTTATTTTTACAAATGAGTTTCTTATGTTCTTTCATTAGATCAAGAAATGCATCATGTAACTTATCACGTGTAAAATCATTTTCAATTTTATCATATACTTCATATTCAGAAGAGGAGACACTTTGTGTTTCAATACATACCTCGTCCTTGTGTGCCACAAGACTTAGGTTCTCAATTTCAGCTTGCCTCTCATCTTCTTCAGAGCTAATTTCAGATTCACTAAAAATGTTAGTACTTTCATATTTAGCCTCTAGCATATTCCATATGTCTTTAACAGTTATGCAAGAGGATATGCAATTAAACTCATTCTCATCTAATGCACAATATAACAGCTTCATGGCTTTTGAATTTTGTTGAGCCATTTCCTTATCATGATTAGTACTTGTGTGTAGCCCATTGACTATGATACTCCATAAATCGTAGTCATGTGCTTGAATGAAAATGCGCATGCGTGCTTTTCAATATATGTAGTTTATACCATCAAATAGTGGAGGTCTATCAATTAATTGTCCCTCACTCATAGAACATCCCACTTGGGTTGTCATGATCTTTAACTCTTGATTGTGAGATCAATAAGTACTATTAGAGCACCTAGCTCTGATACCACTTGTTGCCCAAGGTGACAAGCCAAGAGGGGGGGTGAATTGGTTTCTTCTAAATTTTGGTGCTTTAAACGTTTTCTTAATTAAGTACGGTGGATGCTTTCTTAAACTATTTGAATGATTTAAACTAGTGCAAAGATAGAAGATGATGCAAGAATAAACGTAAGCACAAGCATAACACAAACACAACAATATATAGTGGTTCGGTGCTCTCCTTAGCACCTACGTCCACTCCCCAAGCGTCCCCTTGGAAATTCACTATAATCCCGCGGATTACAGTTGGATTGTTTTCCGGGCTCACAATCCAAAAATCTTTACACTTTGGTTTTCCGGGTTCACCAAAAACCTATGTTGGTTTTACGGGATCACCAACGAACCTATACAATTGGTTTTACGGGTTCACCAATCAACCTATGTTGGTTTTACGGGCTCACCAACGAACCTTTGTTGGTTTTACGGGCTCACCAACGAACCTTTACAATTGGTTTTCCGGGTTCACCAATCAACCTATTCCGTTGGTTTTGCGGGCTAACCAACCAACCTTTACAAAGTGTTTAACAAATGAAAAGAAAAGATTCAAACTCCTAAATGAGCATATGAAACAATATAAGCTACAAAGAAGAGTTAGAAATATTTATCGCTTTGAAGTGGCTTTGCTCTTCTTTGTCAAGGATGCTTCACTCTTCAAGGGAGGATGGAGCTCTTGATGCCTCTTTGAATATGCTCAATCCCTTTCTTTGATTCTTGAATGAAGCACTTGGATGAAGCTTGCCTTGCTAGGGTTCTCTCTTGAATGCACTTAATGTATTTTCCCAAAAGCTTGCTTCCTCTAATGAATACTCCCTCTTAAATACTTCTCCAACCTCCAAATAGTCCTTTCTGACCGTTGGATTGAAGAAACTAGCCGTTTATAGCCGTTGGGAGTCCAAAAAGCATTTCTGCAAAACTAGCCGTTATGTTCAGCCCGTGTTTGGGTCGGCTCAACCTGTCCTTGGGTCGACCCAACCTTCACTTGGGTCGACTCAAACATTCCTTGGGTCGACCCTCTCAGAAAACACAGAAACTTGAAATTCAGCCTTCCTTCCCTTGGGTCAGCTCAAACTTTTCTTGGGTCGACTCAACCTTGGGTCAGCTCAAACTTTTCTTGGGTCGACTCAACCTTGGGTCAGCTCAAACTTTTCTTGGGTCGACCCAACTTTCAGAAAATTCAGAATCTTGAATTTCAGCCTTTCTTCACTTGGGTCGACTCAACCTTTCTTTGGGTCGACTCAAGGTTTACTTGGGTCGACTCAACTTCTTCTTGGGTCGACCCTCTCAGTAAATCCAGAGAACCATTTTCTGAGTTGTTTGAGGATCTTGATATTTGGGTCGACTCATGCTTTCCTTGGGTCGACCCAACTCACTGTTCATCTGTGCCATTTTTGCAGAAGTGTGCCAAATGATTTCTTGATGTGCCGGGGTCGACCTAATCATCCTTTGGGTCGACTCAATCCACACTTTGCTGCATCTCAAGGTTAGATTCATTCATATAAACAATGAAATGTATCTATATCAATTTATACAAATATACTGAGAGTAATGAACTTATAAATGAAGTATCGATTTAACTTACAACATACTCTTGTTAAATGCTTGTTAATCATCAAAATAACACTATCATTCTCACTGACTCTATATGACTTATAGCATGAGTGCTCAATATACCTCCTACTGGTGTCTTAACATATAATTTAGTTTTTATAGGTTCACATAACATTTCATATTATCTAGTAAAGATAGTAGATATAAATGAGTGCATAGCACCGGGATCAAATAAGACATAAGCATAAGTATCAAATATGGGAATGGAACCTGTTACCACTACATTAGAGCCTTGTGCATCTTATCATGTAAGGGCATAAACTTTTCCTTAAGCTTTCAGCTTTTGACTTTCTTTACTTGAATCGGTTTTTCTCATTTTTTTGAGGACAGTCTGCTATTCTATGGCCCTTCTGACCACAACCAAAGTAGGAACTAGTATTTCAATAGCAATCCATATCTTCATGAACTTGGCTACATCTAGAACATTTAGTACTCTCCTTCTGGTGTTTTTTATCATTTACTGGGCCCTTAGCTGAACCCTTATTATTCTTACTACATCCTTGAGATTCACTAGATCTATTCCTTTTTCCTTTTGATTTCTTTCCCTCTTAGCATGAGTGTTGCCCAAGGTGACAAGCCAAGAGGGGGGGGGGGGGGTGAATTGGTTTCTCTCAATTTTAACTATCTTACTTATGTTAATTGATGAGTTAGTGGAATTACACAAATTACAATACAAACAACAAGAAGTATAGTGGTTCGGTGCTCTCCTAAGCACCTACGTCCACTCCCCAAGCGACCCCTTGGGAATTCACTATAATTCCGCGGATTACAGTTGGATTGTTTTCCGGGCTCACAATCCAAAAATCTTTACACTTTGGTTTTTCGGGTTCACCAAAAACCTATGTTGGTTTTACGGGCTCACCAACGAACCTATGTTGGTTTTCCGGGCTCACCAACGAACCTTTACAATTGGTTTTACGGGTTCACCAATCAACCTATTCCGTTGGTTTTGCGGGCTAACCAACTAACCTTTACAAGGAGTTTAATAAACAAAGTACGAAGATTTAAGCTCCTAGATGAGCAAATATAATAATATAATCTACAAAGAAGAGTTTAGAGAATAGTTATCGCTTGATGTGACTTCTCTCTTCTTTGTCAAGGATGCTTCACTCTTCAAGGGTGGATGGAGCTCTTAATGACTCTTGGAATCTGCTCAACCACTTTCTTTTGACTCTTGAATGAAGCACTTGGATGAAGAAGATTAGGGCACTTTGTCTTTCTTGTGTACTCTTTGATATTCTTGCAAAAGTGTTATCTCTCTGATGAATAGTGCCACTTTAAATAGTTTCCTTCATCCATTGGACAAGCCCCAATGGTTAGAATTTAAAAACTAGCCGTTACTCACTGTTGGAAGGACAAAAAGTACTTCTGCAGAACTAGCCGTTACGCTTCTGCTCGTGTTTGGGTCGGCTCAACCTGTCCTTGGATCGACCCAACTTTCACTTGGGTCGACTCAACCTTTCCTTGGGTCGACCCTCTCAGAACCACAGAAACTTGCAATTCAGCCTTTCTTCACTTGGGTCGACTCAATATTTCTTTGGGTCGACTCAAGGTTCAGTTGGGTCGACTCAACTTCTTCTTGGGTCGACCCTCTCAGGGTTTCCAGAGAATCTTTTCTGTTATCTGTTCTGCCATTGCCTTTGGGTCGACCCTCTCAGGATTTGGGTCGACTCAAGCTTGGGTCGACTCAACTTCATCTTGGGTCGACCCTCTCAGTATTTTCAGAGAACCATTTTCCTGAGTTGTTGAGAAGCTTGAAGTTTGGGTCGACTCATGCTTTCCTTGGGTCGACCCAACTTACTGTTCATCTGTGCCATTTTTGCAGAAGTGTGCCAAATGCTTTCTTGATGTGCCAGGGTCGACCCAATCATTCTTGGGGTCGACTCAATCCACACTTTGCTGCAACTTAAGATTAGATTCATTCATATAAACAATGAAATGCATATTTATCTTGTTATACAAATATACTGAGAGTAATAGACTTATAAATGAAGTATCGAATTAGCTTATAGCATACTCTCGATTATTGCTTGTTAATCATCAAAATAACACTATCATCCTCAATCTCCCCCTTTTTGATGATTACAAAATATAGAGTATGAGCCTATTGATACTTATCTTAAAATCAGTTTTAAAAGGGCTCAAATTGCTGAATTTCAGCTTTTCAAATATGAGAGTGAAGTCTCCCCCTATTTCATCCAAATGTTTCCAATTTGACTTTTTGAATTGCTCCCCCTTTCAATTATATTTCATTAAAGATGAAACTCCAAAAATTTGAGATAAAACATGAGTTTCAAGTTATGTATCGAGGTGTGAAAGGTGCGTGCCAAATTCTGAAATTTTATGTGCCAAATTCTAAAATTCAATAGAAATTGTAGATTTGATCATTTTCATTGTTACAAATTGCTCCCCCTTAAATGTATATGCTTTTCCATTATAATTTTCAATTTATTTTACAACTTATTTACTTCTCCCCCTTTTTGTTATCATCAAATAGGTGCATGGAAATAGATACAATAAGTAACAAACATTCAAACTTCATTGATCAAAATAGGAATATTTTAGTACAATAATGCCAAAAACAAAAGCAATTACAATGTTCCTCAATCAAAGTTCAAAATACATGATAAACACAAAATACATATGAGAACTAGATACCTATCCTAGGCTCTAAACAGAAATACTAATATCAGCCTGAGGAGTATCTAATGGCTGGGATCTAGTCCTCATCCTCCTAGTGTACGTGGCGAGGGGAGGTCGAGCCTGATGAGACTGAGTCTGTCGTGGAGCACGATGAGCTGGATGACTCTGTGCCGAAATCTCTAACTCAGTAGCCTGTGGCACAGATGGTCCATGAGTCTCTCTCTCTCTCCGTAGAGCTCCTATCTGCTCCCTCAGATCACTGATCTCAGCAGACATGATGTCTAATCTGCTTGTCAGCCCATCAGTGATAGTCCTCGCCTGAGCTGACATAAGCTCTGTCATCCTGCTCCAGAACTCATCTGTATCTCCCGCAGGAACAGATGACGATGGTCCAGCCTCTGAAGGTGCAGGAGGATGATCCATATGCTCCTCATCCTCAGGGATAGGGTCTCCAATATCTGGTGCATCACCCTCTGGTGCATCACCCTGAATCCCTGCTCCAGTATGAACCCACTGCCCGTTCACTTTCTCATAGCCCATGCGAATAAGTGATCGTGCAGTGTATGTATCAGTATGAAGAAGATGCCTGGAGATCTCCCCCTCGACAGATATGTCGTGCTGTCGGAAGATCAAGGTGAGTATCATACCATAAGGCAGGGATACTCTGGAGTTGCAGATCACCTTCCTCATCTGCCTAAGTATCATGGCCGGGAGATTCAGGAGAATACCCTGAATAATATGCTCCATCACTACTAGATCTTGCTCTGTAATGAGATCGAATCTCCCGCTCTTCGGAAATAGAATCCTATTTATGATGCTGAGCAACAACCTCATTTCTGCAGAAAGAGAGCTCGCTATTACCTTCTCCAAAAAGTCGAAGTCTTCATTCTCAAGTATCAACTGCAGGGCTCTCATCTTGTTTTCTGGCTTTTCTGGAGTTGCTCCTTCGCAGGGGAGATGAAGCAACTCACTCAAACTCTCCTCGGAAACTCGAACCCTAACTCCTCGAACTTCCGAAATGAGCCCTCCCATTCCAATTTTGAGGAAGGCATAGAACTCCCGAACTAGTCCGGGGTAGATCACCACATCTAGGGAGCAAAGATACTCCCAACCTTGCCTTCGGATCCATTCCCCCAAACGGAACCCTTCTTGATCAAAGAACTCGGAATGGATCCTTCTCCCCGTTGTAACCGGTCTCCCCGCAAACTTTACAAGTTGTACTGAGGGGGAAGGAGGAGGAGGTGGTTCTGCACGTGCCTCACGTTGTGGAGACACTGTAGATGGCTCCGTAGCTTCTCTTTCCTCACGTTGGATCCGTGAGACTCTCCCGGATCTCTTGGCTACGGCTCTTTTGGGTCCCATTTCTCCAAGATCTTGAAGTAATCTAGCGTTTGGAGTTGATTGGAGGAGTTTGGAGAGTGGAAAATAGAGTTTTCAGAAGAGGACAAGGCCAAACAGTGCCCTAAAAAAGCTCACGGGTCCCCCTTTTATCAGTGGGGTCCCGACGTTGGGTCGACTCAAGAATTTTCTTGGGTCGACTCAGCGTTGGGTCGACCCTATTCTGGGTTGGGTCGACCCAAGTTCAGAATTTTTTTTTTTTTTGCTTCTAAAAATTTTCCTTGCTTCCAATCCTTACAAATTCTATCCGGGACAATGATACATGAGTAAGGAATCTATATATGACAATTTTGACTCATGTTTCATGAGTTTTTAGAAATGGGAGGAATGTATCATGAGACTGCTTGCTCCCTTTTATATCTCTTCAATAGAAAGGATCACATATGCCTAATTCCCTCCTTAGCGTGCAGAATCTATCTTCACTCAAGAGTTTTGTGAATATGTCGGCTAATTGTTTTTCAGTGCATATATGCTCAATACATATGTTTCCATTTTGCACATGATCCCTAATAAAATGATATCTTATTTCTATGTGTTTGGCTTTAGAATGCTGAACCGGATTTTTAGTAAGGTTGATGGCACTAGTATTATCACACTTAATAGGAATATTATCTAGCTTAACTCCATAGTCCTCTAGTTGTTGCTTAAGCCATAGTACTTGAGCACAACAACTGCCAGCAGCTATATATTCAGCTTCAGCTGTTGACAATGCCACTGAATTCTGCTTTTTGCTAAACCATGATACTAAGTTGTTTCCTAAGAATTGACATGTTCCACTAGTGCTCTTCCTATCTAATTTGCATCCAGCAAAATCAGCATCTGAGTATGCAAGCAAATCTAGACAGGAGTCTCTTGAGTACTATAATCCTATATTCGTAGTTCCTCTTAAATATCTAAAGATTCTTTTAACAGCACTTAAATGTGACTCCTTAGGATCTGATTGGTATCTAGCACATATTCCTACACTAAATACGATGTCTGGTCTACTAGCAGTAAGGTAGAGCAAGGATCCAATTAGTCCTCTATAAAACTTAATATCAATACTCTTTCCTTTTTCATCTTTGTCTAGATTACTAGTAGGATTCATTGGAGTGCCTACTCCCTTATGATTTTCATTCCCAAACTTCTTTAGTATTTCCTTTGTATACTTAGTTTGATGAATAAAAATACCTTCTTTAGTTTGTTTGATTTGTAATCCTAGAAAGAAACTTAGTTCTCCCATCAAACTCATTTCGAATTCTCCATGCATTAAATCAGCAAATTCTTTGCAAAGAGTATCATTTGTGGCACCAAAGATTATGTCATCTACATATATTTGTACCACTAATAGATTTTCGTCCTTTCTTTTGAGAAACAGTGTTTTATCTACATTTCCTCTACTAAAGTCATTATTAAGCAGAAATTTGCTTAATCGATCATACCAAGCCCTAGGTGCTTGCTTCAATCCATATAATGTCTTATGTAATCTAAACACATGATTTGGCAATTCATGATTCTCAAAACCAGGAGGTTGCTCTACATATACTTCTTCCTCTATAAAACCATTTAAGAATGCACTTTTTACATCCATTTGATACAATTTAAAATCCATGAAACATGCAAATGCTAGAAGTAATCTAATAGCCTCTAATCTAGCTACAGGAGCAAATGTTTCATCAAAATCCATCCCTTCTTCTTGATTGTATTCCTTAGCTACAAGTCTAGCTTTATTTCTTGTAACTAACCCATTTTCATCTAATTTATTTCTAAAGATCCATTTGTTCCAATTACAGAGTTATGCTTTGGTCTTTCAGTTAATGTCCATACATTACTTCTTTTGAATTGATTTAATTCTTCTTGCATGGCATTTATCCAATTAGTATCTTTTTCAGCTTCTTCATAAGTCTTAGGTTCTAATTGTGAAACAAAAGCAAGATAATCATTTAAATTTCTAAGAGAGGATCGAGTTTTTACCCCTTGAGATGGATCACCAATGATTAAGTCTTTAGGGTGTCCAGATGCATACCTCCATTCCTTTGGCAAGTTTTGAGATTGTGGTGGCATGCAATCATCTCCCTTATCTTGAATTGGCACGTCATCAATATTCAACTTTTCAAAGTTAATAATTCCTGTATCATCATCAAAAATATTTTCTTTCCTAGCAGACTCACTATCAGACTCATCAAATATGATATTAACTGACTCTTCGACTACAAGGATTCTTTTATTGAATACTCTGTATGCCCTGCTAGATGTGGAGTATCCTAAGAAGATACCTTCATCTGACTTGGCATCAAATTTACTTAGATCCTCCTTGCCATTGTTTAAAATGAAACATCTACATCCAAATACTCTAAGATATTTCACAATTGGTTTCTTATTTTTCCAAAGTTTATAAGGAGTTTTCTTGGTTATTGGTCGTATTAAAACCCGATTTAGAATATGGCAAACAGTGCTTATAGCTTCAGCCCAAAAGTACTTTGGAAGATTTGACTCGCACAATATTGTGCGTGCCATTTCTGCCAATGTCCTGTTTTTCCTTTCAACAACCCCATTTTGTTGAGGCGTTCTAGGTGCTGAAAATTGATGTGAAATACCATTTTTATTACAAAATTCTTCAAAGTGTTGATTTTCAAATTCAATGCCATGATCACTTCGAATTGCTACTAAGGTGAGCTTCTTTTCATTTATGATATTATTATAAAGTTTCAAGAATTTTGAAAATGCTTGATTCTTATGTGCCAAAAATGAAATCCATGTATATCTTGAAAAATCATCTACAATAACTAGTCCATACTTCTTCCCTCCTAGACTCGCAGTTCTAGTGGGTCCAAATAGATCCATGTGTATGAGTTCAAAAGACCTAGTTGTTGATACTATATTCTTTGATTTGAAGGATGATTTAGTTTGTTTTCCTAATGAGCATGGTCCACAGATTTTGTCCTTTTCAAAAATCAATTTTGGCACATCTTTTATTAATTCCTTATTGACTAGTTTTGATATTAATTCCATACTAGCATGTCCTAGTCTACGATGCCAAAGCCAACTTGTTTCATTTTTCTTTTCTTCATTAGTAATTAAGCATAATCCATTTTTCTTGCCTAAATCATGAAGATCTACCATGTAAATATTTCTTTGCTTTTGTCCTACAAGTATAATACTATTATCTTTAGGATTTGTGATTATGCATACTGATGCTTCAAATGTGACTTTAAATCCTTTATCACAAAATTGACTTATGCTAAGTAGGTTATGTTTCAAACCCTTAACTAATAAGACATTTTTTATGAAAATAGATGGAGTAATAAAAATTTTACCCTTTCTAATGATATACCCTTTACCATTGTCTCCATAGGTTACTACTCCACCCTTCTTAGATTCCAAGGTGACAAATTGGTCTACGTCACCGGTCATGTGTCTTGAACAGCCGCTATCTAGATACTGTTAGATGTATGCCCTAGAAGCCAATCTGGCTGACACATTGTTAATTCTAGGGACATAATTTTGTACTTGACTATTTATTATTGAATAAATAAAAGGCATCTTTTCATTCATATTGTTTATGTGTCTATGAATCGTCCAAGAAATTAATAAGATGATGATGCATATTCTCAAGAGTTGAGAATTTGAGCCATGTATCATTGGTGATTAATTTCTAAATGCTCCTGATCAATGGATCATCACGAGGACGGTGATTGATCCGATCAGTGCACAGATCACTTTCTGTTGCCCAGATAGACAACCCAAGAGGGGAGGTGAATTGGGTTTTAAAATAATTTGGCTATTAAAACTTTTGTGGATAACTAATTAATGCTTTTGCGAGATGATTAATTAGTTTCTATGTGCGGTGAATGAAATGCGAGAGATAGAGAGAGACAAACAATCACAAACACAATATTTTATAGTGGTTCGGAGCTAACCCTTGCTCCTACGTCCACTCCCCAAGTCTCACTTGGGAATTCACTATAACCCCTTGGATTACAGCCGGTTGTTTTCCAAGCTCACAACCAAACTTGTTGTTTTACGAGCTCACAACGAACTCGGTCGGTTTTTCCAGACTCACCGACTAGAACCAACCCGATTGTTTTCTCGGGATCACAATCGAACCCTTACACGTTGGTTTTACACTCGGCTCACCAACCAACCTCAATACCCTTGATTCAATCCCCCGATTGAACCAAGCAAAGACAAGATGGAAGTAAAAAGGAGTAACAGAAAAACAGAGCTTCTCAAAAGCAGATAAATAACAATATAAACAAAAGAGAAGTTAGAAGCCCTCAAACACGTTAGAGTTGGAGTAGAGTAGGGCTTCTTGAACTTCGGGTCTCCTCTTGAATGTCTGATCGACTTGAATGCAGGAGGAGATCTCTTTCAATGTTGGGAAGAAGTAGGTGGATGCAGTTAATGTTGCTCTTCCCTCTTTTCCATTGAAAACCAGGTTGCAGAGAGTGAAAGCTTGATTACTTTGAGTGGAATAGTTGTTCTCTACCTTGCTACAGTCCTTTGTGGCTATTTAAGCCACCCCCCACGGAAACTAGCCGTTAGAGACCTTTTTCTGTCCGTTCTGCACACTCTGCACAGCCTGACAATATGTCCGTTGGGGGGTTGGAGTCGACTCGCGCGATCAGGAGTCGACTCGGCTGTAGCGGGAGTCTGTTGACCCTCTAATGGATTTTGATGAATACAAAACACTAGAGCATAATTCCCTTTATCTTAACAAGTTATTTGAGGATTTTAGTTGGTTAATTAAGAATATTGTTAAGAAATGTCTAGGCAAGTTTCCATGATTTTTAAGAACTTATTGAAGAATTTTTGAGATGAAAGAAAAAGTTCAGGGACAGCCGAGACGTCTCCGGGTTGTCTCCGAGACGTCTCTGGCACGTCTGGAGACGTTCCCGGTACCTGCGGAGTCGTCCCCACAAGTAAAAAGCAGACCAGCGGAGTCGTCCCCTAGATAGCGGAGACGGCTCTCTCAGAGAATTTCAGAAGACTTGTTTTTCGGAGATATAACGGCGGAGACGTCCCCGTAAAGCGCGGAGACGTCCCCTGAAAAAGCGGAGTCGACTCTCTCAGAGAATTCCAGAAGACTTGTTTTTCGGAGATATAACGGTGGAGACGTCCCCGTAAAGCGCGGAGACGTCCCCGTAAAGCGCGGAGACGTCCCCGGAGCGCGGAGTCGTCCCCGAAGAAGCGGAGTCGTCCCCATGCAAAAAGCGCAAACAAGCGGAGACGTCCCCGTAAAGCGTGGAGACGTCCCCGGAGCGCCTGGGACGCGACTAACAACTTTTTCAGGTTTGATTTGAATTTCAAACGTCTCTTTTTTGTGTCTAACGGCTATATTTGCTTTTTGGGCTATAAAAGGGACCTCTTAAGTGCTTCTCAACATCTTCTTACCAACCCAATACAAGATCATTCAAGAGAGAAGAGAGAAAAAGAGGTTCAAGGGAGTTAGTGCATTCAAGTGAAGAAATCAAGCGCCTTCAAGTTTTCCAACAGATTTCGTGCTCAACTACTCTCTCCCGTTTGGCATTCAAAGCTCACATTCAAGCCAACGCGATCCACATCGGAAGAACCATCATCTCCCACGCTTCCAACGGCTAAAAGGGTTCTTGCGGGTTCTATTATTTATATTGTTATATTTGCTTGTTTAAGAAGCTTTGATTTGTTTTAAACCTTTATTCTAATATCTTGTAACTTGATTCAATCAAGGGATTGAATCAAAGGGTTAAGGTTTGTTGGTGAGCCAAAGGGAAAAACCAACGTTGTAAGGTTGTGGTTGGTGAGCCTTTGGGGAAAACCAACCGGGTTGGATTGTGAGCCCGTGAAAACAATCGGTTGGTTCGAGTCGGTGAGCCTGTGAAAACCGACCGAGTTTGTTGTGATCTCGTAAAACAACAAGTTGGGTTGTGAGCTTGTAAAACAACCGGCTGTAATCTGTAGGATTATAGTAAAATTCCCAAGAGGTCTTGGGGAGTGGATGTAGGTGCTGGGGTGCACCGAACCACTATATGTTTGTTGTGTTTGTAATGCTTCTTGTCATTGTCTAACTAACACACTTACTTACTTAGATAAATTGTTTACTTAACTCTTATCCGCGCATCCTTTAGTTGCAAGCATATTCAATCAAGTCACGTTCTATACATCAAACTGTTGCTAAGTTTAACTTTCACTGTGCATCTGTACAACTTAGCATAATTAATCAAAAAGTTTCAAAAGCAATATAAAAATTTTTAAAAGACCCAATTCACTCCCCCTCTTGGGTTGTATCTACTGGGCAACAAGTGGTATCAGAGCAGGTGCTCTAAGATTAATTATTGATCTCACGATCAAGAGCCAAAGATCATGACAACTCAAATAGATAGTTTTCTAGGAGAAGGACAATCAATTGATACACCTCCACTATTTAATGGCATAAACTACACACATTGGAAAATACGCATGCGCATTTTTATTCAATCACAAAACTATTATTTATGGAAAATCATAATAAATGACCTTCACACACTCTCTCAAACTATTAATGAAAAGGACTTAGCACAATTGAATGCTAATGCTATGAACATGTTATATTGTGCTATTCAAGAAACAAAGTTTAATGAAATTTCTGCATGCTTATCTGCTAAGGAGATCTGGGATACGTTAGAAAATATTTATGATAAATCTCAGATTAACTCGCATGTGCTTCAATTACATACTAACAATGAGATTGCAGAATCCTCCACAGTAGCCGAGTCGACTCCCAGGTTGTCCGAGTCGACTCCTAAAGAAGAACAGTCTGAAAGGCAGAGACACAGTCTTGAAGACCCTGTAAACTCGAGTCGACTCGAGGAAGAAAGAACAGCAAGAAAAGTCAAAAGCTTCCCAAAGACAAAGAAAGAGATAAAAAGGAAGAGAGCCTTGACCAAGGAAGAGTCAAGCAAGAAAATGAAAGCTAGGAGCAACAATGATGATATTAGCTCCAATGAACTACAAGAGGTAACTAGCTTATGTTTTATGGCACAAGAAGACAAGGTAAAATCTGAATCTACTTTTACCTCAAATGATTTTCAAGAAGAATTTTCTTATGATGAATTATTAAATGCGTTTCATGATTTGTATAGTGAATATAGAAAATTAGCTGTGAAGAATAAAAATCTTAAGAAACTAAATCTGAAAATTTCAAAAGAAAGAAATCCTAATGATGAAATACAAGATTCTGAAAATAAAAGCTTAAGGTTAAATTTAGAACAATTGATCCAGAAAAATCAGAATTTAATTAAAGAAAATCAAAACTTAAGCAAAGAAATTAACCAATTAAGATCTTTTATTAACAAATTCACTGTAAGTTCAGAAAGATTAAAAATGATGTTTGAAAGCCAACATGCTGATTTTGATAAATCAAAATTTAGCTTGACTCCTTCACTTAGCCATAAATCTCTAGAGAAAAAGGTTATCAATTCACCAAGCAAACCATTAAATAAGATAACTTATTTCAAAAATAAAAAGAATGGGCATAACAACTTTACCTATCGTTCTAGTATAATTAAATCAAGTGGTAAAGTTATTACAATTAAACAAATCTGGATTCCAAAAGGAACCATATGTCCTAACTCTCAAGGACCCAAGCAAGCTTGGGTACCCAAAATGAAAATATGAGGATGTAGACATAGATGTGCCAAGATACCCATGGAACAAATAGAACTTTCATACAAATGGGTGCTCTAGACACACATCAAAAATGAAACTTAAAATATACTTATGAAAAGTAATTTTAAATGAAATAATAATAATAATGAAATCAGTAATTCTTGCATCTCATCATTATTTTTGCTTTAGTATTTGATATGAATTGCTAGTATTGATCAATTTTGTGATATAGAAAATACTTTTGAAAATATAATCAAATCATTTCATTTTATAGTATACTTTACTCACTATTGGATAAGTTGCTAAATGATTAAACAATTTATTAAGAATAACTCTATGAATTCTCTATATGCTTGATTGAGAGTTTTTATCCATGGCATTATTTTTTAAATGATAATGTGCACTTGGTATGCTTTTGAATATATGCACTATGAATACCAAGATTAAAGAAACCATCTTTGGCATATAAAATCAACTCATGCTAGTATGTACTTAATCTCAAAAGACCTTGTCATTACCTTACTTAGATTATCTTCTAAAAGGTCAAAGTTTGCTATGCATGTTAACTAAGGAAACAAACAAAATCAATTTCTAAATATAATGATGTTGTTTCCAATACTAAGTTTTCAAAAGCTTACACTGGCTTTGTTCTTGGCACGTAAATTGAAATATTTTCTGCATTGGCACAAACTCACAAAAAGGGTTCAAATGAAAAAGGTTTGCAAAAGTATCATGGGATAGTCTTGAAAACCAATTTTTTATCAAGTTGTGCATAGAAAATAATATTGAATACAATTGTTTCAGCACCAAGGACACCATAAGTAAAATAGGATTAATAGATTTCTTGAAGAAATGAAAAAGACAATTGTGTATGTTAGTCATTTTTAAAAGCTATCATCACTGCTTGTCATACATATGATTTCTATTAAATCTATTTTTTTTTGATGAAAACTCTTTTTGATCTTCTGAAAAATAGAAAATGAACTATTGCATATCTTTCATATTTATCAGTAGTATATGTTATACTTGATATGGTTTCTTGAAAGTAATGCCAAATCTGATAGAGATATGTCTATCCTTGGATATCATTCATCAAGCAATGCATATAGAATATTCAATGAAAAGATTTTAGTTGCAGAAATATCAATTCATTTTATTCTTTATGAGACTAATAATTTATTATCAAGATACTAAAATCAAATTATATATGTATATGGTTAATCTTTTACATATAACAATCTGAAAACATGTTAATAATTAGAACCAAATTGAGCTTTTCAGAAATACACTTAATGAAGAAAAATTGATGACTACTAAAAGACTAAATCAAGAAAAGATGTAATAGATCTTGATTCTTGCATGATTAAAAGTAAAGATCACCACTATCATTTGCTTGCCTCATGAGCTTTATATTCTGTCAAATGAATGTGTAGAATTCACTCCTATGTGGTTATTTCATTAAAAAGGAGATCTAAATAAAATAACCACCATATTTAAAGATTACACATTACATATATGATAAAGCAATATGTGATTTGGAACAAGCATCAAAAGCATGATAGCTTAAGTAACCTTTTTGATAGAAAGTAATCGTGATAAATCTATGCATCAAAAAGAAGAACTTGTGATGTCTTATTTGCTCAAAGTATACATAATTTTTGGTTCTACTAATGAAAAGTTATATGAAGATTTTACTTAGCTCATGTTAAGTGAGTTTGAAATATATATGATGAATGAATTAACATCTTCTCTCAAACTCCAAATTAAGACAAACAAGAAAGGGGATCTTCATTGACCAACATTAGTCCACAAGAAAACTCTGATAGAAGATTGGCATGAAGAAGGTATGTCTATGACCCCATCTTGTAGAATTTGTAAGGATGAGCAAAGTAGATCTATTGTTTAAAGCTGTATTGAAGCATGATAGAATAATTATTTTATCATACAGCTAGTAGACCAGATTGTATGCTCATTATGTGACCTTGTGCAAGACTTCAATCTAACTTTAATTAATCATATTTTATTGATAACAAATACGTCATAATCTGAATTTTGATAGAAACAAACGTTTAAGATAAGTTGATTAAAACTTAGTTAACACATCTTATTGATAATTATCTTAAGCAAATAGAATCTAAACTAAATTGATTTGACCTTGATAAATCTGTCTATTGCCTCACATGCTTGTCCTTGAACTATCATGGTTAATGAATTTATCTCTTTAGTTCAAGTGATATGTGCTTGCTTATATTTAGGCAATCTCTTGAGTAAAGTGACTCAACATGCAACTATTATCATATCTCATATTGAGTCATCTAATTAAAAAATATATATATATGTTGGATGAATGCTTTGTATCTTAAAGAAACTAATGACCTTCCTTCAAGAAAGAAAAATGAGAAATTTCAACTTGAAGGATATCTTCATGTAAGATACACTAAGCATTCACATGCAAACAAGAGAGAGGATCTTCTTCAGCCAAAAGTTCACACATAAGAAATCTAGTTTGGCTTGAAGAACATATAATGAATAGGTAATTTTAGATACCTTTCTCACAAATTAATTAAGCAAAGTCAATAACTTAAATCCTATTATGGCATGATTAAATTCTTTAATTATTAATTTTTGATATCATGTCTATATGTGTATTGACTGACTTATACTTTTAGAAATTGTTTCATGGTTTGCCCAAACTAAAATATATCTTTGCCTATGTCATAACCATGAAATACACAAGTATATGCTTAAAATTTTGATGTAAAATAACTTGTGAGAAGTTATGAATCCTTGAGCACAGTGAAAATGTTGTTTGCATGATATACATCTATATGACACATAAGATTATTTCTTTATTCTGCTCTTTCATGTAAATTACTTGAGAATAACAAAAAGAGAGAGAGATAAAGAAAAGAAAATAGATATTATTCAAGAGAAGTAAAATCTAAGTAAAGGCAAATACTTCAATCTTGAGGAAAAGCAAAACAAGCATAATATATTTGGGACATTTGTGAGCATTCTTTTGGAAGGGATAAAATCCATAATTAATTACACTTAAACAGGAAGAGTTTGAAGTAAACATTTTAACCTTTCTATATTGCTCATCATAGGGATGGTGCCAATGGGGAGGCTAGTGGTAGTACCCGGCACTATTTGACCCAACTATTCGGTGTAGGGCATATTAGGGACGGCACAAGAGGGAGGCTAGTGGTAGTACCTCGTGCCCCTTCCCAACTCCACCGGATAGGGAGTAAATAGAGTATAGAGCATAAGAAAGTAAAAATGAAAGACAAAGTAAATGAAAGTATACAAGAAAGAATCAATTCAAATTTTTAGTCACATGGAAACACACTTTAAGGATGAAATCAGTGCAAAATTATATTTAAATAGGGGGAGTTTATTTGAAAAGAATTGATTTTGATACTTGACATGCTTGTTCTTAATATTTTAATGTATGACTTAACACACACTATATTTTGCATGTGGCATGATATTTTAAATTATGGGTTCTCAATATCTTTTGTAGTACCCCATACTTGGACAACTTGATTGAATGTTTGAAATACTACATAACATTTTTTGCTTAGTTTTATTGAAAAGAAATTTCAGATTTGTTGTTAGCAATCATCTCTAAAATCTGAAAGTTGAATAAAGAAGAAGAGAAGGATATCTCTATCTAGGAAAAATAAATTGATTTTATTCTATCCTTCAACTTGCCTAAATTTGGTATATAATGTTCAAATTCGTACCAAAACTCAACATTTAATACAAAGATTCTGAATATGCTCTTATATGTTTGAAATATGCATTTTCAATCGTAATCATTTAAGATGAGCTATAATGTGGAAGATACATATCTCAAAGTATGAGTTTGAAAGCCTCTATTGAAAATCCTATGTAATTCAGAATCTGATTTTGTATAAAAGCTTAAACTAAATGTGATTTTTAAATAAAGTCTTACTTTAAGAAAAACAGAATTAATTTTGATGCCTTTGGTGATTGCTCCGATACGCATCCGAAACATATCATTTCTTATCTTCAAAGTATACTAATATTGGTTCAAATGATGTGTCTTTCGATGATCTTGATTGCAAACAAAAATTTCTAAATATATGATTTTATTTTGATATTAAAAGGATTTATTGTGTTTCATGTATACATTGCTGAAAAACTATGATTAAGAAATTGAGTTCTATAAATATATATACCTCAATGATCATCTATATGTTTTTCTCCCCTACATTATTAAAAACTTCCATCAATAGAGTGAATGATCTTAAAACTAGAAATATTTCAGCTCACTCAAATGATTCTAAAAGAAAGAAAATGTAAATGCGGTTGAAAGAAACTAAGCTTCAAATGAATCATTTTCTGATTGATATTTCTATACATTTTCTCTAAGATTAAGAGAAAGCATAATTTGTTCGTAAAGGATTAGAAAGAGTAATTACTACAAATTTTGGAATAATACTAGATTACTCTACATTCTCGATATTACAGAATTTCAGTGTTATTCACGTTTATCACTATAATCTGAAATTCAATAATTTAAAATGATTAAAGAAGAATGCATCTTTTGAGGGGGAGCTTTAGATATTCAGTATCCTATCCCAAAGACACTTTAATTTGATGCATACCTTGATTTTTATGGATTGATTTTGATGAACATCCTTATATTGCAATACATGCTTTAATTATAAGTTTATACATTAAGATGAGTTCTATAAAGGTTGTCTTATCTCAAACCTTGAGTCTTATGAAAATAAGCTGAAACTTATAGAAAACATATTTTTGAGATTGACAATTTTATTGAACATTATCTACAAATTCTAAACTCTTAAAATGGAATGATCAATTAAGGGGGAGAAAGAAAATTTCAGAAGGAAAGATCTTATGGAACTTAATCGCATAAATCTATAACTAAAGGAGAGGGAAAGAATACTAAATGAAAAGTGATCCTAATACTCTCCAATATGTATCATCTGAAATTTAAATCTGAAAATCTTTATGATACACCTTGAGGCGTGTTATTTGGTTAGTATATCTCATGCATCACTCTTGAACCAAATTGCAAATCTTAAGAGCCTCTAATTTAATAAAAAAGGGGGAGAATAATGTGTTAAATTTTCTTGAGTATCTCTTAGAAAATCTATTTTTGAACTTCACTAATGAGTCCTAATTGGCTTGCTCTTTAGAACTTCAATTTTGTGCCAATTCATTATTTTATGTATCAAATTGTGCTTATTCTCTAAAGAAATAAAAGAAAGTCTTTAAAAGAGTTCTAAGATGTATCAAAAATTGCATGAATTCATATTTTGGTATTTGTGCCCCAATGCTCTTATTATCATAAAAGAACCTTGAAGTCATTAAGAATTAATGATCCAACAGGATGATATGTCTTTCAAATATATAAGTTTTGATCTTTTACTCTGAAAATCAATTGAATTGCTCTCCTATTGATAAAATACTTAATAGATTAGGCAAAAGGTCTTAAATGAACAAGCTTTCCCACTTATTACTGAAGAGAGGTCAGATTTCCATTCGTGCTTTCCTTGAATATCATTTGTGGTACTTCTTGAATTAACCTAAGGAAGATTCCACCTACACTTGATTAGAAAACTATCTGTGGTATCAAATTAGAAAATTTCTTGAAATCACATTCGATGTGTTCTGCTCTGGAATTATCTTAATTGGCTCTGATCTATGCTCATTAATCTTTTTCTAACATTATTGCCTTGAGTTATATGATTCATATTCTTGCAATAACTTGACATGCAAATCAGAGTACAATAAGAAAAGGAAATATCTGAGTATTCTTATCTTTGTGCTTAATGTTCCACTATCTTTTTGATGTTGTCAAAAAGGGGGAGAAATATCTAAGTATATGCTCATAATGCTTTGTATTTTATATTGAATACCAACTCAGCTTAAACTGAAATAGGTTGATTGTGTTAAGCTGATTAAATCTAAAGCATTATCATGAAGTATGTTTTAAATATTTATGTTTTCTACTTCATGCAACTTAGCTATGCATTAGTCCTAGAACACAGTATATTTTATATTGCACATACTCCAAGTTTTGTCATCATCAAAAAGGAGGAGATTGTTGACCCTCTAATGGATTTTGATGAATACAAAACACTAGAGCATAATTCCCTTTATCTTAACAAGTTATTTGAGGATTTTAGTTGGTTAATTAAGAATATTGTTAAGAAATGTCTAGGCAAGTTTCCATGATTTTTAAGAACTTATTGAAGAATTTTTGAGATGAAAGAAAAAGTTCAGGGACAGCCGAGACGTCTCCGGGTTGTCTCCGAGACGTCTCTGGCACAAACAGGAAGAACTGGCACGTCTGGAGACGTCCCCGGTACCTGCAGAGTCGTCCCCGCAAGTAAAAAGCAGACCAGCGGAGTCGTCCCCTAGATAGCGGAGACGGCTCTCTCAGAGAATTCCAGAAGACTTGTTTTTCGGAGATATAACGGCGGAGACGTCCCCGTAAAGCGCGGAGACGTCCCCGGAGCGCGGAGACGTCCCCTGAAAAAGCGGAGTCGACTCTCTCAGAGAATTCCAGAAGACTTGTTTTTCGGAGATATAACGGTGGAGACGTCCCCGTAAAGCGCGGAGACGTCCCCGGAGCGCGGAGTCGTCCCCGAAGAAGCGGAGTCGTCCCCATGCAAAAAGCGCAAACAAGCGGAGACGTCCCCGTAAAGCGCGGAGACGTCCCCGGAGCGCCTGGGACGCGACTAACAACTTTTTCAGGTTTGATTTGAATTTCAAACGTCTCTTTTTTGTGTCTAACGGCTATATTTGCTTTTTGGGCTATAAAAGGGACCTCTTAAGTGCTTATCAACATCTTCTTACCAACCCAATACAAGATCATTCAAGAGAGAAGAGAGAAAAAGAGGTTCAAGGGAGTTAGTGCATTCAAGTGAAGAAATCAAGCGCCTTCAAGTTTTCCAACAGATTTCGTGCTCAACTACTCTCTCCCGTTTGGCATTCAAAGCTCACATTCAAGCCAACGCGATCCACATCGGAAGAACCATCATCTCCCACGCTTCCAACGGCTAAAAGGGTTCTTGCGGGTTCTATTGTTTATATTGTTATATTTGCTTGTTTAAGAAGCTTTGATTTGTTTTAAACCTTTATTCTAATATCTTGTAACTTGATTCAATCAAGGGATTGAATCAAAGGGTTAAGGTTTGTTGGTGAGCCAAAGGGAAAAACCAACGTTGTAAGTGTTGGATTGCCCCACAGCGGCACGACGTTCGCGGCGGAATCCGCATGCCGGGCCCGGTGCATCGCATACGCCGGAACAGGATCGGGTAGATTTCAAAATTTTTCTGAATCAAAACGATTCAGAATTCTTTTGAATTAAGATGGGGACTAAACTAAGATCTAATAATTAATTATGAATTGTTAAACTACTAGAAAATCAGAAATATAAAATTTCAAATGAAGATCTCATCTTCACCTTTGTGCGGGTAGAAGAACACAGCAACCGATGATCGTGGTTTGGTTCCTTGTAGCCGCACAAACGTCCGGCCTCTACAAGTATCCACACGAGGTTGCTGAAGATCAGAGATGGGGCTTCACCGGGGTGCTAGCTCCTTGCAAAAGCCTCTCTTGGATGTCGAAGAAGAAGGAAGAAGAAATCACAAGGATCCCACCTTGTGCAGCCTTCAAAAGGAAGAAGAAAACCCTTCACCTTTTTATTCTTTTCTCTCCCTATTTGCTGATTTAAAAAATCCCCAAAAATCCCTCTTGCTGCCCCACGGCTGGGAGAAGTTCTTCTCTAAAATCTGGGACGTGGGGCTCCCTTTTATATGGTTCAAAACCCTAGGCGCCAAGGGTCCTAGTCCCACTAGGATTCCTTGGCGCCTCCCCCTTTTTTTTTGCATTGGCGGGCCCCTTGATTCCTTGAATCAAGGGGCGCTGGCTCCCAGCAAAGAAGGAGAGGGGGCCACGTTCTTCCTTGCCCTCTTGGCTGCCCCCTCTTACCTATTTTGACTCCTCAAAATAGGGCATTAAGAGGGAGGCTTCATATAAGGAAAAAGGCTGAATTTAGGTAGAATTTTTGGGACTCGATCTAGCCAACTCTTGACTAGGATTTGAGTCAAATTTCTTTGGGTCAGATCCAACATAATTTGACTCAATTAATCAGCAATAAAAGACTCAATTATAATCTAATTATAATTATTTAATTCTTCCATTTAACTCACTAACTCTTAGTGGGTTATTTTGTACATCAATCTTATTGACAATTGACATTGTGATTCCAAATCACAAATCGACAATCCTAAATCAGAACCTCTAATGTGTGTGACCTCATAGGTTCTAATCTGACTGGTAATGAGACATATTGAGATCTCCATCTCAGTATCATTGAAACTCCTTTCAATGGGTTGGAACGATTCCAACTCAACTCATTAGAGTTTATCGATCATCAAGATAATCCCTATGAGTCCCACCATCCACCAGTGACACCTAGCAGCATATAGTGGCTACCCAGCAGAATAGAATGATGAACCTCTAGGTGCAGTTGTCATGTGTTACAGTCCTTCTATCGTGGATCCCTACAAGACGGAGGTCATGGATAACACGTCAAACCCCTTCGTCTGTCATATGTCAAAATTTATTCGACTTAAGTTCGAGAGTGGAAAACTCTTTCTCCACTATGCAATCCGCTCCGGCCGAGGTCTTACGAACTCAGTCTCATAAATCACATAGGATCTCTCCTTATCTATCAAGGTCGATAGATTCCTTGTAGATGCATACCCTACTCCTACAGTGAACTTACTGCAGCCAATCTACACTGCATGGACCCATATGGCTAGAGACCATGTATGTGTGCAGTCAAACTACAATAACCTCACTGTGAGTAGCCGAAGCACCGCAGGTCAAAGGACCAGTCACACTACTGCAACATCAAGCAAGTCACTGACGAGTGGATAGACATCCAAGTGACTTCTTGTGTTGGTCACGCTCAGTACCCTTGTTCTCTAACAAGCACCTGCACTATCACTTCAGTGTCCCTACACTGTGGACTCAAGTCTCATCCATCCAGAAGGAAAGTGATCTGTGCACTGATCGGATCGATCACCATCCTCGTGATGATCCATTGATCAGGAGCATTTAGAAATTAATCACCAATGATACATGGCTCAAATTCTCAACTCTTGAGAATATGTATCATCATCTTATTAATTTCTTGGACGATTCATAGACACATAAATAATATGAATGAAAAGATGCCTTTTATTTATTCAATAATAAACAGTCAAGTACAAAATTATGTCCCTAGAATCAACAATGTGTCAGCCAAATTGGCTTCTAGGGCATACATCTAACAATCTCCCACTTGCACTAAAGCCAATTGGTCATATATCTTAGGCCCATCTTCTCAAGGTGGGCGTCAGTCTTTTGCTGACTCAGCTGCTTAGTGAACGGGTCTGCCACGTTATCCACGGAGTCTACTCTCTGCACCTCTACATATTTCTTCTCAACATAGTCACGTATGAGATGGAAGCGCCGCTCTATATGCTTAGACTTCTGATGAGATCTTGGCTCCTTAGCAAGGGCTATGGCGCCATTATTATCGCAGTAGAGTATTATGGCATCTGATGTCATCACATCCAACTCTGCAATGAATTTCTTGAACCAGAAGCCTTCCTTAGCAGCTTCAGAGGCGGCGATGTATTCAGCTTCCATAGTAGAATCAGCAATGATCGGTTGTTTAGAACTCTTCCAATTTACCGTACCACCATTGCACAAGAACACATATCCAGATGTTGACTTCCTGTCATCGACATCAGTCATGAAGTCTGAATCTGTGTACCCTTCTATCTTTAACTCTGATGATCCTCCAAAAACCAAGAATAAATCTTTAGTTCTTCTCAAGTACTTAAGAATATTCTTCACAGCTGTCCAGTGTTCTTCACCTGGATTCGACTGATATCTGCTTGTGACACTCACAGCAAGAGCTATATCAGGTCGTGTACACAGCATGGCATACATGAGGCTTCCTATTGCCGATGCATAGGGAATCTTGCTCATGCGTTGAATCTCTTCAGATGTGTTGGGGCACATCTTTTTGGAGAGATGAATTCCATGCCTAAGGGGTAAGAGACCCCTCTTGGAGTTTTCCATGCTGAACCTCTTCAGCACCTCCTCAATGTACATCTTCTGTGAAAGGCCAAGCATCCTTTTAGATCTATCTCTATAGACCTTTATTTCCAAAATATAGGATGCTTCCCCAAGGTCTTTCATGGAGAATTCTTTTGACAACCAGACCTTGACCGAGGTTAGCATGGGAATATCATTCCCTATCAGTAGGATGTCGTCCACGTACAGTACGAGAAATACGACAGCGCTCCCACTAACCTTTTTGTAAACACACGGTTCCTCTTCGTTTTTGATGAAATCAAACGTTTTGATTGCGTCATCGAAACGAGTGTTCCAACTCCGAGATGCTTGCTTTAGTCCATAGATGGACCTTTGCAGCTTGCAGACCTTGTGATCTCCATCACTGGAAGTGAAACCCAAAGGCTGTTCCATATAGATATCTTCATCAAGATATCCATTCAGGAAAGCAGTTTTCACATCCATCTGCCAGATTTCATAATCATGAAATGCTGCAATGGCAAGCAATGTTCGAATGGATTTTAACATGGCTACAGGTGAAAAGGTCTCCTGATAGTCAATGCCTTCGCGCTGACTATAGCCTTTCGCCACAAGCCTTGCCTTATAGGTCTCTACCTCTCCATCCGAACCTATCTTTCTTTTGTAGATCCATTTGCATCCAATAGGTACAATACCTTCTGGTGGGTCTACTAAGGTCCAGACTTGGTTGCAATGCATGGAGTCTAACTCTGACTTCATAGCTTCCAACCATTTCTCAGAATCAACATCAGATATCGCCTCGTTGTAGGTTTTGGGATCCTGTATGTGATCCCTATCTCCCACTAGAAACATTTCCTCGGTATCCTCTTCTAGTATACCTAAGTATCTATCGGGAGGATGGGAGACCCTACTAGATCTACGAGGTAGTCGAGGGACATCGTGTACTGGCTCTGTATGAATGGGTTCAATAGGATTCATGACTCGTTGCTTTTCAGAGACTTTCTCTTCAAGCTCAATTTTCCTCCCACTGCCTCTATCAAGGATAAACTGGTTTTCCAAGAAGATGGCATGACGGCTCACAATCACATTGTGATCCTCTGAGACGTAAAAATTGTATCCTAATGACTCTTTAGGATATCCTATAAAACGAGCACTTATGGTCCTAGCCTCTAGCTTGTCCGCCTGTAGTCTTTTGACGTGGGCCGGACATCCCCAAATCTTGAGATGACCAAGACTTGGTTTCTTACCATGCCATATCTCATATGGTGTGGTAGGAACGGATTTAGAGGGAACTCTATTCAATAAATAAATCGCTGTGAGTAAGGCATCTCTCCAAAGGAACATAGGTAAATCAGTGAAGCTCATCATGGACCTGACCATATCTAATAGAGTCCGATTCCTCCTCTCTGACACCCCGTTGAGTTGAGGTGTTCCCGGAGGTGTCCATTGTGAGACTATGCCGTTTTCTTTGAGATAGTCCCGGAATTTCCCACTAAGGTATTCTCCTCCTCGATCTGATCGAAGAGCCTTAAGAGGTTTTCCAGTTTGTTTTTCTACTTCATTCTTGAACTCTTTGAACTTTTCAAAAGATTCAGACTTGTGTCTCATAAGATACACATACCCATACCGTGAATAATCATCGGCAAAGGTAATGAAGTAAGAATAACGTTCCCTGGCTAGCACATCGAATGGGCCACATACATCTGTATGTACTAGGGTAAGTATTTCATTGGTCCTCTCCCCATGTCCTACAAAGGGCAGTCTAGCCATTTTTCCTTGAAGACAGGACTCGCAAACTGGATATGACTCGGAAGTCAATGAGCCTAAAAGCCCATCTTTATCCATTTTGTTCATTCTGTCTTCTCTAATATGGCCAAGCCTGAGGTGCCACAAATATCTTTGGTTTATCTCATCCCTGGATCTCTTGGATCCTTTGGCACTCACTTCTTGCTCGGTAACATTCACAGATACATCCATATGTAAATGATAGAGACTGTCGATCATGAAACCACGTGCGACTATTTTATTTCTTAAATAAATAGAACAGCAGTCTTTGTCAAATGTAAAAACATGACCTTCCTGTGCTAGACATGAAACAGAAATCAAATTTCTGCTAGCAAAAGGTACATAATAGCAGTCTCTAAGTAATAAACTAAAACCAGACGGTAGTCGCAGATGGTAGGTGCCCACAGCCACAGCAGCAACTTTTGCCCCGTTGCCAACCCGAAGGGTTACCGCACCTTCCGCCAGCCTTCTACTTTCCTTTAGACCCTGCATGGTAGTGCACAAATGAGCACTAGAACCAGAATCTATAACCCAACTGGAAGTAGAAGAAACCGTTAGATTAGTTTCAATTATGAGCAAGTCTATACCTTCTGAAGGTGTGTCAGCCTTCTTGTTCTTCAGGCTCTCGAGGTATGAAGGACAGTTCCTTTTCCAGTGGCCGTCGACATTGCAGTGGAAACATTTTCCTTTGTCATTAGCCTTTTTCTTTTGAACTTCCTTCTTTGGCTTCTTGTCTTTCTTCTGCTTCTTAGCAGGCTTCTTTTTCTTCCAAGTAGACTTTCTCTTGGAACCAGAAGTCAACTCAGCAGCAAGGACATTGCCCCTTGAACCTTTCAAGGCTCCCTCAGTAGTTACCAACATGTTTATCAGTTCAGTCTTAGTGCATTCAATCTTATTCATGTGGTAGTTTACTATAAACTGACCAAATGAATCAGGAAGTAACTGTAGGATCAAATCCACTTGTAATTCCTTGTGCATGTCCATACCGAGCTTCTCAAGCTCCTCTAGATCCTTGATCATAGTCAGACCGTGATCATGGACAGACTGCCCCTCGCGCATCTTCGCTTTGAAAAGCCTCTTGGACACTTCAAAACGAGCTGTGCGACTCTGCTCACTATACAACTCTTGCAGGTGTGCCAGTATGTCCCTAGCAGTCTTCATATTTTCATGCTGGCATTGGAGTTCATTTGACATGGATGCCATCATATAGCATTTTACTCTAATGTCATCATCCAACCACTTTTTATGTATCTCACGCTGAACATCAGTAGGACGTGTTGGTAGTGTGGGGATATCTGAATCGAGTATGTAGCCTATTTTCTCACAGTCCAAAATAATTTTGAGATTTCTAAGCCAGTCCTTGTAATTGGTTCCGGTCAGTCGGTTGGTCTCAAGAATACGGGTCAAAGGGTTTGAAGCTGACATTGTATCTGCAGAGAGTAAAGATTCTAGTTAGACTTTTGTACTTGATCCTAATCTGTTCTAAGGTCTTTTAGAACAAATGTAACTCCCACTATTTTCTCGAATCCCTCACACTCCCCTGGTAGGGAAACGGAAATCCCACACGACTAGGATTTCTAGTGGGTACTGCGGTCCCATCAATTTACATGCCACCTACCCTAACAGTTATTGGTGACACATAGATTGATGAATGTACAACTCTTGTACAATGCTTCTGAAGCATGTTGTAGTGTAACTTGGTCTCTAAGCCATGAAAACCTCACCTAACAGTTATTGGTCCCATTTCTTAGTTAAGTCAGACCCACCGTATAACCGTAGGAATAAAGTCGTCATTGGGTCCTCACCTAACAATTATTGGTGCCCAACCCCACCTTTACCCTACAACATCTCATGTCTATAGAGAGGTCCAGCCCCCCGATGCAACTTGACCACTGTGTCCAGCCGAGACAAATCAACATCAGAAAGGCCTTAGCAGCTCTACTACAGTGGAAGACCTATTGACTTAATATTGGTTAATCAGGTCTTTAGTGTTTGCAACTTGAGCTCTTCATAAGAGGTAATCGAACAATTGGCCAGGTAAGCAGGTGGGAGGCTCCTCTTACTCAGAGAGTAAGGTCCTAATTAAGTAACCACCTTTAATGCTTTCCTAGACACCAATTAGATCAATTAATCTAATATGACTTGCTCATGTCGGTTCACTCTCGACTTGATTGAGGAGGTTTTAATTTAGGTCTCAATTGGGTTTGCTACATCACATGTAAACCTATCTACCCGACTCTCATTCACATCACATACAAACGGCACATTGCAGGCAGTTATGATCGCAGCAATAATTAAAGCTAAACTTTAAATAGGTGATGATCATGGATTCTAGTTAGGTCGTATTACAAGCACATGCACGTCAATCGATCAACTGGTCTTCAACTCTTGAATTGGTTCCAAGCCTCCTTGATTCGATCCTTGACCAACTCTTGATCCAATCGCCATCAACCGCTTAGACCCCTGCTCATCTCATGCATCATCTTTGATTTGATCGTTGACGTACATCACATCACAGAAATACAACCAGATATAAAATAAAAATAAAAATAAATTACATCTCCCTTTTAGGAGGCACGCAGGCCTCTCAAAATATTAAATAAGATGCATGCAAGCATCTGCAAAATTACATGACATTACAGATCACATCGCAGGTCATTACATTCGATACCAAAAGGGTTTGAATCCTATGATCATCACCACATGCATCTCATGCATGATTTTATCTAATCTGATTTTAATTTTATTATGCAACCATCTGAGATCCAGATCATGCAATACCTTAATTTTAAACATCATAATCATATCATAATTTTAAAACTAACATCGCATGATCGATCTAACAAAATCAGCATGCTGAAAATTTTCAGCAACACGAAATTTCAGCACGCAGAATTTTTCAGCATGCATAATAATTAAAAAATCAGAACTAATTCATAATTAATTAACTATTATCTTAATTGGATCCCCAAAACCATGGCTCTGATACCACTGTTGGATTGCCCCACAGCGGCGCGACGTTCGCGGCGGAATCCGCATGCCGGGCCCGATGCATCGCATACGCCGGAATAGGATCGGGTAGATTTCAAAATTTTTCTGAATCAAAACGATTCAGAATTCTTTTGAATTAAGATGGGGACTAAACTAAGATCTAATAATTAATTATGAATTGTTAAACTACTAGAAAATCAGAAATATAAAATTTCAAATGAAGATCTCATCTTCACCTTTGTGCGGGTAGAAGAACACCGCAACCGATGATCGTGGTTTGGTTCCTTGTAGCCGCATAAACGTCCGGCCTCTACAAGTATCCACACGAGGTTGCTGAAGATCAGAGATGGGGCTTCACCGGGGTGCTAGCTCCTTGCAAAAGCCTCTCTTGGATGTCGAAGAAGAAGGAAGAAGAAATCACAAGGATCCCACCTTGTGCAGCCTTCAAAAGGAAGAAGAAAACCCTTCACCTTTTTATTCTTTTCTCTCCCTATTTGCTGATTTAAAAAATCCCCAAAAATCCCTCTTGCTGCCCCACGGCTGGGAGAAGTTCTTCTCTAAAAACTGGGACGTGGGGCTCCCTTTTATATGGTTCAAAACCCTAGGCGCCAAGGGTCCTAGTCCCACTAGGATTCCTTGGCGCCTCCCCCTTTTTTTTTGCATTGGCGGGCCCCTTGATTCCTTGAATCAAGGGGCGCTGGCTCCCAGCAAAGAAGGAGAGGGGGCCACGTTCTTCCTTGCCCTCTTGGCTGCCCCCTCTTACCTATTTTGACTCCTCAAAATAGGGCATTAAGAGGGAGGCTTCATATAAGGAAAAAGGCTGAATTTAGGTAGAATTTTTGGGACTCGATCTAGCCAACTCTTGACTAGGATTTGAGTCAAATTTCTTTGGGTCAGATCCAACATAATTTGACTCAATTAATCAGCAATAAAAGACTCAATTATAATCTAATTATAATTATTTAATTCTTCCATTTAACTCACTAACTCTTAGTGGGTTATTTTGTACATCAATCTTATTGACAATTGACATTGTGATTCCAAATCACAAATCGACAATCCTAATAATCAGAACCTCTAATGTGTGTGACCTCATAGGTTCTAATCTGACTGGTAATGAGACATATTGAGATCTCCATCTCAGTATCATTGAAACTCCTTTCAATGGGTTGGAACGATTCCAACTCAACTCATTAGGGTTTATCGATCATCAAGATAATCCCTATGAGTCCCACCATCCACCAGTGACACCTAGCAGCATGTAGTGGCTACCCAGCAGAATAGAATGATGAACCTCTAGGTGCAGTTGTCATGTGTTACAGTCCTTCTATCGTGAATCCCTACAAGACGGAGGTCATGGATAACACGTCAAACCCCTTCGTCTGTCATATGTCAAAATTTATTCGACTTAAGTTCGAGAGTGGAAAACTCTTTCTCCACTATGCAATCCGCTCCGGCCGAGGTCTTACGAACTCAGTCTCATAAATCACATAGGATCTCTCCTTATCTATCAAGGTCGATAGATTCCTTGTAGATGCATACCCTACTCCTACAGTGAACTTACTGCAGCCAATCTACACTGCATGGACCCATATGGCTAGAGACCATGTATGTGTGCAGTCAAACTACAATAACCTCACTGTGAGTAGCCGAAGCACCGCAGGTCAAAGGACCAGTCACACTACTGCAACATCAAGCAAGTCACTGACGAGTGGATAGACATCCAAGTGACTTCTTGTGTTGGTCACACTCAGTACCCTTGTTCTCTAACAAGCACCTGCACTATCACTTCAGTGTCCCTACACTGTGGACTCAAGTCTCATCCATCCAGAAGGAAAGTGATCTGTGCACTGATCGGATCGATCACCATCCTCGTGATGATCCATTGATCAGGAGCATTTAGAAATTAATCACCAATGATACATGGCTCAAATTCTCAACTCTTGAGAATATGTATCATCATCTTATTAATTTCTTGGACGATTCATAGACACATAAACAATATGAATGAAAAGATGCCTTTTATTTATTTAATAATAAATAGTCAAGTACAAAATTATGTCCCTAGAATTAATAATGTGTCAGCCAGATTGGCTTCTAGGGCATACATCTAACAGTAAGGTTGTGGTTGGTGAGCCTTTGGGGAAAACCAACCGGGTTGGATTGTGAGCCCGTGAAAACAATCGGTTGGTTCAAGTCGGTGAGCCTGTGAAAACCGACCGAGTTTGTTGTGATCTCGTAAAACAACAAGTTGGGTTGTGAGCTTGTAAAACAACCGGCTGTAATCTGTAGGATTATAGTGAAATTCCCAATAGGTCTTGGGGAGTGGATGTAGGTGCTGGGGTGCACCGAACCACTATATGTTTGTTGTGTTTGTAATGCTTCTTGTCATTGTCTAACTAACACACTTACTTACTTAGATAAATTGCTTGCTTAACTCTTATCCGCGCATCCTTTAGTTGCAAGCATATTCAATCAAGTCACGTTCTATACATCAAACTGTTGCTAAGTTTAACTTTCACTGTGCATCTGTACAACTTAGCATAATTAATCAAAAAGTTTCAAAAGCAATATAAAAGTTTTTAAAAGACCCAATTCACCCCCCTCTTGGGTTGTATCTACTGGGCAACAGAGTCGACTCATGCTTTTCTGGAGTCGACTCGGCAACTGTTTCGGATTTGAATTAAAGTCGCCTCTTCGACTGGGAGTCGACTCGACTTGACCCGGAGTCGACTCGCCAACTTCTGGAGCTGACTTGGCATTTTCGGAGTCGGCTCATCCCATGAAGTCCGTGGATCTATTTTTGAACTTGGTCCACTCGAGTCGACTCGACAATCCTGGGAGTCGACTCGGCGCTCAGAGCTCGAACTCTCGATCTACTGTCTTTTGGCTCGTCCAGTCTTGGAGTCGACTCGAACTGTTCCGGAGTCGACTCGGCTCTCAGTTTCCGAAACTTAGTCTTCTGTGTTTTTGGTGAAGCGCTGCCTTGGAGTCGACTCGAGCTGTCTGGGAGTCGACTCGAATCTCAGAGACAGCAAATTGGTCTTCTGTCTTCTTTGGGGTCGCGGTGTCTCGGAGTCGACTCGTGCAATGCGGGAGTCGACTCGTGCAATGCGGGAGTCGACTCGAATCTCAGAGTCCGAAAACTGCTCTCTGACTTTTTCCTTGTGTTCCTCTGAGAGTCGACTCTTACTACCTTTGGAGTCGACCTGCCAACCATCGGAGTCGACTCGCGTTCCACAGGAGTCGACTCGAATCTCAGGGTCGAAAACCGCTCTGACTTTTCTGCCTGTGACTCCTTGGAGTCGACTCATACTTCTCCGGAGTCGACTCGGTAAACATCGGAGTCGACTCGCGCACTTCAGGAGTCGACTCGCTGACAGATTTTGAGTTGATGCTTTCTGTTTGTCTGTCTGTTCTCAGTTGGAGTCGACTCGTAATGGTCAGGAGTCGACTCGAGCCCGTGCCAGTGATCCTGATACGCTTGGAGTCGACTCGTAATACTCTGGAGTCGACTCGAGTCTCAGACTTTGGTTCAAACTGACTTCTTAACTTATCCAAAATATTATGAACCAAGTCTTGAGACACTTAGACAAGATTTTCACTGAAACACTCAATTGAATTCATTAGTAAACAACATATATACTCTAATGCTTTGAGCTCATCAAAATCAAATAGGGTTTTAATCAATCACTCCACAATCTCCCCCTTTTTGATGATGACAAAACTTTGAGTATATGTAAAGTGAATTGCTCAATAAACAAGGAAATAAAATCCATAAATGAATTCATATGTCTGGTAATTTAATATATCCAAGCTTGAAAGGTGTGAAACAATAAATTTTGGAGTTAAAGCTTCCCCTTTCATTTGGAATTATATAAGCCTTCATATCATGCAATCAATTATTTGGCTTATATATATTTAATGATTTGGCTTTCTTAAAAATTCAGATTCTCCCCCTCAACATATGCATTCTACTATGTTTTGATTTCTTTTATGTTGATTCCATTTACATATCTATTCAATATTTCTCCCCCTTTTTGTCATCGTATCAAAAAAAGGAGGTAAGCAGAACATACAATCAATCATAGATCAAATTGCACAGAAATGAAGATAAGATGTCTACTCATTGTATTGATGTGTATGTGAATACATTTGAGAATACAATAAGTAAAGCAAAACAGTACATGTCAAAATAAAACACAAAAGCAGCTACGGTCTCCTCGAGGATGTAGCTCCTCCTCTCGAGGATGTAGCTCCCCCTCTCGAGGATGTATCTCCTCCTCTCGAGGATGTGGCTCCCCGAGGCATGCGCTCAACCAGTGCTTGGACCGCATTGGTGACGTTCTCGAGCTGTCAGATAACGGCCTGAATGGCCCTGCTCTGTGTCGTATCGAGCTCGAGGACCGACTTCTGCAGTGCGTCCAGCTTGTCGATGAGCACATTCGACAAGCGCTCGGCCCCCTGGGTAGTGGTGCTCATGTCCTTCCGGATGTCATCGCGCATCTTCCGAGTGATGCTCGTGACCTCACTCATACTGGAGAACTGAGCCTGAATCAAACTCCTCACGTTGTAGATCTCTTCCCGTACATGGGCCGTCATGTCAGTCACGGCTGTCAAGGAAGGGACCAACTCAGAAGATGTGGGTGCAGGAGTGGGAGCTGGCACTGAACCTCGGAGCTCCCGAAGTAGCTCATCTTGCAGGTCTCTAACAATCTCCTGCCGCAACTCCAGGAGCTGCTCAGGAGCGATCCGGACCTCCATAGGTGGTGGAGCTGAGGAGGAAGGTCCGGCTGAGGTGGTAGGAGCAGAAGTGGAGGGAAAGTCAGGATAGTCAGAATCTGGCTCAGGGCTAGGAGAGTGTCTGGAGGTATGTGTGGAGGTGGATGACTTCCTAACCCATGTTCCCTCTACCTTCCGAAACCCCATCCTGTGTAGGGTCCCCGGACGCATGCGATCAGTCCATCGCAACGCCTTAGAGGGTTCCCCCTCAGGAATGGAAATCTCGTACTCCCTAAACAACAGAGTGAACATCATACCGTAGGGGAGGGTGAGCCTAGGTCTATCTAGCGGCTCACACAGATATCTATAAATGAGTTTGGGAAAGTTGATTGGGGTGTCCTGAAGAATATAAAACATAAGGGCGAGGTCCCTCTCAGACACAAAATCGAAGCGGCCAGTCTTCGGGAAAATGGACCTAGACAAAATACTCAGGAGGATCCGCACCTCAACAGGAAGTGAGCTAGCGGATACCTCGTCTAAAGGGGACTGAGGAGGATATCCTAGTATGGCCGTAAGGGCCTCAGTCCTGTCCTCGGGGTGTGTGGGAGCCACCCCTACTTATGGAAGGTGGAGGATGTGGGCAATAAGATCCTCCGTAACGAACAGAGGGACACCGGCTACCGTGCCCTCGATACCCCCATCTCCCCGATGGACGGTACCGTAGAACTCTCTAACTAATCCAGGGTAAGTGGGGAGATCTAATGTAAGGAAATACTCTAAGCTCTGGACACGCAATCTCTCACCTATGGTGAAGCCCTCCCGGGAGAGATAGTCGAAATCGACGTATCTCCCGGTGGAGACCGCCTTCCCGGCGCACGGCCTCGCGGGAACCGCCCTCGGCGGGGAATGAGCCGGAGGTTGTGACCTCGCGGGATCGTGCTGAGCCTTGGAGTGCCTCTCGGGACCGGCCTCGGGTTGGGGCCTCTTCCGGACGACGGCTTTACGAGGCATAGCGACCTAGAATGGGAGGAAAAGCCCTAATGGACGGTGAAAAGTCGACGGAAAAAGCTTGGGGACGACCGGGGACGACCTAGGAGTCGGCTCTAGGGCTTGTGAACAGTGGCGGCGGAGAATAGAAATGTTTTGAAAATGATGGAGCTAGGGTTAAAAAGTCGGATCCCGACTGCGAGTCGACTCCTCTGAGTCGCGAGTAGACTCGACCTCGAGTCGACTCCAAAGTATGCGCGAGTCGACTCTCCTTATGCGCCTATTGACCCCGACTCTCCTTATGCGCGAGTCGACTTCCGACTGTATGCGAGTCGACTCCACCTCTGCTGCCATCGACGTCGAGTCGACTCCCGACTAAGCGCGAGTCGACTCCCCCTTACGAGCCGACTCTGAAACTTACTCGAGTCGTCTCGAACTTTGGCACGCACCTAAAAATCATGCTATGTTCGTGCCGAATGAGGGAAAATCACTAAATTATGATCTGATTTGATGATCATTGAAAAGAAACTCTATTTTAACCACAATCTAATCATCAAAATCAATGAATCTAGCGGAAACTACCACTAGGATGGATCAATCACTCCTAATCCCCTCCTAAGCACACTAAATCTCTCTTCACTTAGGAGTTTTGTAAAAATGTCAGCTAATTGATCATCAGTACAAACAAATTGGAGTGTCACATCACCATTCAGTACATGATCTCTTATGAAGTGATGTCTTATCTCAATATGTTTAGTTCTTGAATGCTGAATTGGATTTTTAGTTAGATTAATGGCACTTGTATTATCACAATTAATGGGTATTTTATCTTGTTTAATGCCATAATCTTCTAATTGTTGTTTGATCCATAAGATTTGAGCACAACAACTCCCGGCTGCAACATATTCAGCTTCAGCAGTAGATAATGCAACCGAGTTTTGTTTCTTGCTAAACCATGATATTAAGTTTTCTTCTAGGAATTGACATGACCCGCTGGTGCTTTTTCTATCAAGTTTACATCCAGCAAAGTCTGAATCTGTATATCCTATTAAGTTCAGGCTAGATTCTTTAGAATACCATAACCCTATATTCTTTGTTCCTATTAGGTATTTAAAGATTCTCTTTACTGCAATTAGATGTGATTCCTTAGGATTAGCCTGATATCTAGCACACATGCAAACACTAAACATGATATCAGGTCTACTTGCAGTAAGATACAATAAGATCCTATCATACCTCTATATAGTTTCTGATCTACAGATTTACCTGATTCACTTGGTCTAATTTGCATGATGAGCTCATGGGGGTGCTGATTGATTTGTTTCCCTCCATATCAAACTTCTTGAGCATCTCCTTGATGTATTTGGCTTGATTGATGAAGATGCCTCCTTCAGATTGTTTGATTTGAAGTCCAAGGAAGTAATTCAGCTCTCCCATCATGCTCATCTCAAATTCACTCTGCATCAAGTTAGCAAATTCTTCGCAGAGACGATTGTTAGTAGCACCGAAAATAATATCATCAACATAAATCTGTACTAACAACATATCTTTGTTTTTCTTCTTTAGAAACAATGTAGTATCTACATTACCCCTAGAGAACTCATGTTCTAATAGGAATTTGCTAAGCCTCTCATACCATGCTCTAGGTGCTTGTTTTAAACCATAAAGTGCTTTGTTCAATTTATAAACATGATTAGGGTATTGATGATTTTCAAAACCAGGAGGTTGTTCTACATATACCTCCTCATTAATATACCCATTTAAAAATGCACTTTTTACATCCATTTGAAATAACTTAAAGTCCTTAGAGCATGCAAAAGCTAGTAAAAGTCTAATTGCTTCAAGTCTAGCTACCGGAGCAAAGGTTTCATCAAAATCTATACCTTCTTCTTGATTATAATCCTTGGCTACTAATCTAGCCTAATTCCTTATTACAGTACCATTTTCATCAAGTTTATTTTTATAAATCCATTTGGTACCTATAATTGAATATTCAGTAGGTCTTTCAACTAGATTTCATACTTTGTTTCTAGTAAATTGGTTTAATTCTTCTTGCATTGCATTTATCCAATTTACATCTTTTTCAGCTTCTTCTATGTGTTTGGGCTCAAAATGAGAAACAAAGGCTAGATGATTATTTACGTTCCTAAGGGATGCCCTAGTCCTAATAGGTTGAGATGGATCATCTAGAATTAATTCCTTAGGATGCCCGTGAGCATACCTCCAAGCTTTAGTTAGTCCATGATCCACAATAGCCTCTTGGCTTGATGATGCACCTTCAATTAATTTTTGATTATCATCTTGTAATGTCATCTCATCTATCTTTTCTTCAAGAATTTCAGCATCATCATCAAAATTAACTCTCTTGCTAGAAGAGATGTCACTAGAATCATCAAATACAACATGTATAGATTCTTCTATAACTAGGGTTCTTTTATTAAAGACTCTATAGGCTTTGCTAGTTGTAGAGTACCCCAAGAATATAGCCTCATCAGATTTTGAGTCAAATTTTCCTAGATTATCTTTCCCATTATTATGAACAAAACACCTACATCCAAAAATATGAAAGTAGTTTACCTTTGGTTTTCTGTTTTTCCAAAGTTCATAAGGTGTTTTCTTTATAATGGGTCTCAATAAAACTCTATTTAATATATGACAAAAAGTATTAATGGCTTCTCCCCAAAAGTACTTAGGGAGGTTACTTTCACATAACATAGTTCTAGCCATTTCCTCTAGAGTTCTATTTTTCCTCTCCACAACTCCATTTTGTTGTGGTGTCCTAAGTGCAGAAAAATTGTGAGTTATTCCCTTTTTACTACAAAACTCATCAAATAAATGATTTTCAAATTCGGTACCATGATCACTTCTAATAGCTATTACTGTAGTATCTCTAGCATTGGTTACTTCCTTATGAAACTTTTTAAATACTGAAAAAGCTTGATCTTTATGTGCTAAGAATATAACCCAAGTGTATCTAGAATAATCATCTACAATGACTAGACCATATTTATTTCCACCTAGGCTTGTTGTTCTAGTTGGTCCGAATAGGTCCATGTGTAATAATTCTAGAGGTCTAGAGGTAGAGACACATTTTATGGATTTAAAGGAGTTCCTAGATTGTTTGCCATATTGACAAGCTTCATATATTTTATTCTTTTCAAATCTTAGTTTTGGCAAACCTATCACAAAATCTCTTTTAACTAGTTTAGATATTGTGTCCATGCTTACATGACCTAACTTACGGTGCCATAACCAACTAGCATCATTGTCCTTAGTTTCATTAACAACTAAGCATGGGTTGTGTTTGGCAAGATCCTCAAGATCTACAACATACACATTCCCACGTCTTATTCCTTTAAAAAACTAAACTATTATCATTTGGGTTTGTTATGATGCATAGTGATGGTTTAAACATAACATTATAGCCTCTATCACATAATTGACTAATGCTTAATAAATTATGCTTAAGACCATCAACATATCGAACATTATCAATAAAAGTAGAAGGGGTAATTTGAACTTTACCTATACCAATGATGTGACCTTGGTTATTGTCTCCAAAAGTCAGAGCACCTCCCTTCTTAGCTTCAAGGGTGAAGAATTGATCCTTGTCACCCGTCATGTGTCTTGAGCAACCACTATCCAAGTACCAGCAATTTTTGTTGACCTTGGCTGCAAGACACTCCTACACAAGCAAATCATGTAATCTTAGGTACACAAGTTTTCTTGGGTCCTTCATGGTTAGTCATGTTGGTTCCTTTTGGAACCCATACCCTTTTAATTTTTTCTTTTGATTTTCCTTTTCTATAATTACACACATTTGCCTTGTGTCCTAATTTTCCACAACAAAAACAGGTTATTTTCTTAGTTTTACTTTCTCCTGCTTTAACAAAGAAGTTACTAAGAAGTTTTTGCTTATTTTTAGGTTTATATCCTAAACCTGCTCTATTGAATACTGCACGTTGACTATTAAGTATCATATTTAATTTTTCAGAACTATAAGTAAATTTCTCAACCAAATGTTTGTATTTTCCAAGTTCTTTAGTTAGAGTTTGTTTTTCCGTTTTTAGAGTATTCAAGTCTTTTATAAGATTTTCGTTTAAGATTTGTTTATTGTTTTTAAGTTCTGAAATTTCCTTAGTTAGTTTTTCATTATCTTTACTTAAGGTGTTAGTTTTTTTAATTAAGAGTTGGTTGCTTGTCTTAAGTTCTAGATTTTCTTTGGTGATACAGTCCTTATCCTTAACTAGTTTATCATATTTATGTATGTAAGTTTGATTAGCTAGTTTTAGCTCTTTATTCTTAATGTTTATAGCCTTATATTCAATCATTAGTTCATTAAATGCATCATAAAGTTCATCAAAAGTAAAATCTAGATGCGTTTCGGATGTTACCTCATTTTCGTTGGCCATGAAGCAGAAATTGGCCTTTTCTTCTTGTTCCTCATCCGATGATGAAGATGATGCGTCGGAGTCCGATAAGGTGGTGACAAGGGCTTTCTTCTTCTTGTACTTGCTGCCCTTCTTAAGTAAGGGACACTCAGCTCTGATGTGTCCCGGCTTCTTGCACTCATAGCATCCAATCCCCTCATTTTTTCTTTCCTTACCTTTATCCTTGCGATAGAAATTTGAGGAGCCTCTCCTTTGATAATAGGACTTCTTGTGGTTGATGAATTTTCTGAACTTGCGCACAAGAAGAGCCTCATCATCATCTCCCTCATGATCTTCTTCTTCACTGCTGTTACTGCAGGACAAATCTTTGTTAGATGATGTGGATTTAAGAGCTATTACCTTTTTCTTATGTGAGGACTCTTCTTCGCTGTGTTGCTTCATGGTTAGCTCGTGAGTCATTAGGAATCCAAGGAGCTCTTCAAGTGGAAGCTTGTTCAAGTCCTTAGTTTCTTGGATTGCCGTCACCTTGGCTTCCCATGACCTTGGTAGACATCGAAGAATCTTCCTGACAAGCTCACTGTTAGTATAGTTTTTGCCAAGGCTTTTTAGGCCATTGACAATGTCAGTGAATCTAGTGAACATACAAGTGATTGTTTCATTAGAATCCATTTTAAATAGTTCATACTTATGAACCAATATATTTATTTTGGATTCTTTGACTTGATTCGTGCCCTCATGGGTCACTTCAAGTCTATCCCAAATCTCTTTTGCAGAATTGCAAGTAGAGACTCTATTGAATTCATTCCTATCTAGTGCACAGTAAAGCACATTCATTGCTTTAGAATTGAGTTGTGCCTTTCTCATGTCGTGTTCATCCAAATCCTTTTCGAGTTTGGGTACAGTGACCCCCTCTACATAAATGGATGGGATGTATGGCCCATTTGCTACAATGGTCCACATCTCATAGTCTTGGGCTTGGATGAATATTCTCATCCTAGCCTTCCAATATGAGTAGTCAGATCCATTAAAGAATGGGGGTCTTTGGGTGGACTGACCCTCAATGTGGGAAGATCTAAATGGGGTTGTCATTTTGATCTTTGACTCTTAGGGTAGAAGAGTTTAGGCTCTGATACCACTTATTGCCCAGATAAACAACCCAAGAGGGGGGGTGAATTGGGTTTTAAAATAATTTGGCTATTAAAACTTTTGTGGATAACTAATTAATGCTTTTGCGAGATGATTAATTAGTTTCTATGTGCGGTGAATGAAATGCGAGAGATAGAGAGAGACAAACAATCACAAACACAATGTTTTATAGTGGTTCGGAGCTAACCCTTGCTCCTACGTCCACTCCCCAAGTCTCACTTGGGAATTCACTATAACCCCTTGGATTACAGCCGGTTGTTTTCCAAGCTCACAACCAAACTTGTTGTTTTACGAGCTCACAACGAACTCGGTCGGTTTTTTCAGGCTCACCGACTAGAACCAACCCGATTGTTTTCCCGGGATCACAATCGAACCCTTACACGTTGGTTTTACACTCGGCTCACCAACCAACCTCAATACCCTTGATTCAATCCCCCGATTGAACCAAGCAAAGACAAGATGGAAGTAAAAAGGAGTAACAGAAAAACAGAGCTTCTCAAAAGCAGATAATAACAATATAAACAAAAGAGAAGTTAGAAGCCCTCAAACACGTTAGAGTTGGAGTAGAGTAGGGCTTCTTGAATTTCGGGTCTCCTCTTGAATGTCTGATCGACTTGAATGCAGGAGGAGATCTCTTTCAATGTTGGGAAGAAGTAGGTGGATGCAGTTAATGTTGCTCTTCCCTCTTTTCCGTTGAAAACCAGGTTGCAGAGAGTGAAAGCTTGATTACTTTGAGTGGAATAGTTGTTCTCTACCTTGCTACAGTCCTCTATGGCTATTTAAGCCACCCCCCATGGAAACTAGCCGTTAGAGACCTTTTTCTGCCCGTTCTGCACACTCTGCACAGCCTGACAATATGTCCGTTGGTGGGTTGGAGTCGACTCGCGCGATCAGGAGTCGACTCGGCTGTAGCGGGAGTCGACTCATGCTTTTCTGGAGTCGACTCGGCAACTGCTCCGGATTTGAATTAAAGTCGCCTCTTCGACTGGGAGTCGACTCGACTTGACCCGGAGTCGACTCGCCAACTTCTGGAGCTGACTTGGCATTTTCGGAGTCGGCTCATCCCATGAAGTCCGTGGATCTATTTTTGAACTTGGTCCACTCGAGTCGACTCGACAATCCTGGGAGTCGACTCGGCGCTCAGAGCCCGAACTCTCGATCTACTGTCTTTTGGCTCGTCCAGTCTTGGAGTCGACTCGAACTGTTCCGGAGTCGACTCGGCTCTCAGTTTCCGAAACTTAGTCTTCTGTGTTTTTGGTGAAGCGCTGCCTTGGAGTCGACTCGAGCTGTCTGGGAGTCGACTCGAATCTCAGAGACAGCAAATTGGTCTTCTGTCTTCTTTGGGGTCGCGGTGTCTCGGAGTCGACTCGTGCAATGCGGGAGTCGACTCGAATCTCAGAGTCCGAAAACTGCTCTCTGACTTTTTTCTTGTGTTCCTCTGAGAGTTGACTCTCACTACCTTTGGAGTCGACCTGCCAACCATCGGAGTCGACTCGCGTTCCACAGGAGTCGACTCGAATCTCAGGGTCGAAAACCGCTCTCTGACTTTTCTGCCTGTGACTCCTTGGAGTCGACTCATACTTCTCCGGAGTCGACTCGGTAAACAGAGTCGACTCGCACACTTCAGGAGTCGACTCGCTGACAGATTTTGAGTTGATGCTTTCTGTTTGTCTGTCTGTTCTCAGTTGGAGTCGACTCGTAATGGTCAGGAGTCGACTCGAGCCCGTGCCAGTGATCCTGATACGCTTGGAGTCGACTCGTAATACTCTGGAGTCGACTCGAGTCTCAGACTTTGGTTCAAACTGACTTCTTAACTTATCCAAAATATTATGAACCAAGTCTTGAGACACTTAGATAAGATTTTCACTGAAACACTCAATTGAATTCATTAGTAAACAACATATATACTCTAATGCTTTGAGCTAATCAAAATCAAATAGGGTTTTAATCAATCACTCCACACTTTCCTTCTGGATGGACGAGACTTGAGTCCACGGTGTAGGGACACTGAAGTGATAGTGCAGGTGCTTGTTACAGAACAAGGGTACTGAGCGTGACCAAGACAAGAAGTCACTTGGATGTCTATCCACTCGTCAATGACTTGCTTGATGTTGCAGTAGTATGACTGGTCCTTTGACCTGCGGTGCTTCAGCTACTCACAGTGAGGTTATTGTAGTTTGACTACACGTATGATGACCCAAAGATTGATTTAAAGATTGATTTTGATGATCACAAAACCTTGAAGTATAAATACTAATGTTTATGTTGCAAGAAGAAAGATTATTTATTTTTGCAAGGAACATAGCAAGTTGGAAGAATTCAAGAAGGCCTCCAAAGCTCTCAAGAAAAGTTAGAAGAAAGCCCCACCTCATTGGCCCAAGATTCAAGTTCAAAGGCTTCAATTTAGAAGAGCAAGTTTTTAAGAAAAATTCAAAGGAAAGGCACTCGAGTCGACTCCTACAGTTCCGAGTCGACTCCAAGGAGCAACAGACAGCCGGACAGAAAGATTCATCACAGAACCTGTCAACGAGTCGACTCCTGAAGAGCGCGAGTCGACTCCGATGTTCACCGAGTCGACTCCAGGGTAGTATGAGTCGACTCCTAGGAGTCACAGGCAGAAAAGTCTGAGAGCAGTTTTCGGGTCTGAGATTCGAGTCGACTCCAGTGGAACGCGAGTCGACTCCGATGGTTGGCAAGTCGACTCCAAAGAAAGTGAGAGTCGACTCTCAGAGGAACACAAGGAAAAAGTCAGAGAGCCAATTTCAGACACTGAGAGCCGAGTCGACTCCCGCAAAGTCTGAGTCGACTCCAAGACAGCGCAACCCCAAAGACAGAAGACGGTATTTTCGTCTCTGAGAGGCGAGTCGACTCCAAGACAGTTCGAGTCGACTCCAAGGCAGCGCGACCCCAAAATACAGAGGATCAGTTTTCGGGCTCTGAGAGCCGAGTCGACTCGAGGAAGAAAATCAGAAAATATGTCCTCTGGATTTCTGAGAATGAGCCGACCCCTAAGCGCCCGAGTCGTCTCCAGCTATTGGCGAGTCGACTCCAGTTTTAGTCCGAGTCGACTCTAGGACAAAGCAAGCACATTAATTCAAATTTGGAACAGTGGCCGAGTCGTCTCCAGTAAAACACGAGTCGACTCCTGCAACAGGGGAGTCGACTCCTGATCGCGCGAGTCGACTCCGATCCCAACGGTAATATTGTCAGGAAGTGCAGACTGTGTCCAACGGCTCTATTTTTGTCTCTAACGGCTATATTCTTGTTTCCACGCCATCAAAAGCTATAAAAACAAGAGGAGAGCTAGGGGAGAAGTTATGGAAGTGGGAGAAAATATTTAGAAAAGAGATTACAAGGGAAATCTCCCATAAGCACAAAAGGGCCATTCAAAGTGAAATAGAGAGAAGAAGAGCATCCAAGTGAATCCCAAAGCTTCCTCTTCATCCGTGTGCTGCCTCGGAAATCCTCTACTTCGTGCCAAATCAGAAGAGGGTCAAGTAAAGAAGAAGCCGAGCTCCTTCATCTTCAAAACTCGTTTGAGGGCTTCTCTTTACTCTCTTTGTTTATATTGTTATATCTGCTTATTTAAGAAGCTTTGATTTGTTTTACACTTTGTTTTAATATCCTCTAACTTGATTCAATCAAGGGATTGAATCAAGGAGTTAAGGTTTGTTGGTAAGCCAAAGGGAAAACCAACGGTGTTAGGTTTGTTGGTGAGCCGAGGGTAAAACCAACGTGTAAGGGTTCGATTGTGATCCCAGAAAAACAATCGGAGTGGTTCTAGTCGGTGAGCCTGGGAAAACCGACCGAGTTCGTTGTGCGCTCGTAAAACAACAAGTTGGGTTGTGAGCTTGTAAAACAACCGGCTGTAATCTGTAGGATTATAGTAAAATTTCCAAGAAGTCTTGGGGAGTGGATGTAGGTGCTGGGGTGCACCGAACCACTATATGTTTGTTGTGTTTGTAATGCCTCTTGTCATTGTCTAACTAACACACTTACTTACTTAGATAGATTGCTTGCTTAACTGTTATCGGCGCATCCTTTAGTTGCAAGCATATTCAATCAAGTCACATTCTATACATCAAACTGTTGCTAAGTTTGACTTTCACTGTGCATCCATACAACTTAGCATAATTAATCAAAAACTTTCAGAAGTAGGTTAAAAGTTTTAAAAGACCCAATTCACCCCCCCTCTTGGGTTGTATCTACTGGGCAACAAGTGGTATCAGAGCAGGTGCTCAAATATTATTTGTAGTCTTAACCAACTAGAGCCAAAGATCATGACAACCCCACATAACGTATTACCTGCTGAGGGACTGTCCACAAACAGACCTCCACTGTTTGATGGATCTAACTATATTCAATGGAAAGCTAGAATGAAAATCTTTACTCAATCACAAAACTATGAGCTATGGAATGTCATAACAAATGGCCTACACACACCCACGAAATTAATTGAAAGTATGTTTGATAAAAATTTGGCTGAACTGAATGCTAAGGCTATGAACCTATTATATTGTGCATTAGATAGGAATGAGTTTAATTACATATCTTCTTGCATAACTGCTAAAGATATATGGAATATGCTTGAAGTTAAATATGAATGCCCTAACAAATCTGAAACATCATGTGTAGAAGAAGAGCAGTATCATATTGCAAATTCATGTTTCATGGCACATGAGGTACATGCTGAAACTGAAAGCAATTTTACATTTGATGAACTTCACGATGCCTTTTCTGATTTGTATTTAGAATATAAGAAACTTGTTTGTAAGAACAAGAACTTGAGGAAAGAAAATCAAGAACTAAATCAGAAAAACCAACTTCTCACTGAAAGCCATGATAAACTTAAGAAAAATAATGAATTGCTTTCAGAAGATAACAAAAGATTAACTAAAGAAGTTGTCACATTAAAACCCGTTGTTGAAAGATTTACTTTGAGCTCTGAAAAGTTGAATCTAATGATAAATAATCAAAGAGCTGAATTTGATAATATTGGATTGGGATGTCAACCTTGGTACACCCAAAAATCTTTCAAGAATATGTTTGTTAAAACAGTTTCTAATCATTTTAAAATAGATTCTTATAATGCTGATAAACAGGAACAAAGGTTATGCAAAATCTCTTCTGTTCCTAAATCTGTACATTACAAATTTGATAAACCTAAAAGGCAAAAACAGAAAACTGAAGGGTTATCTACCACTCATGTTAAATCCATGTTTGTTAAATTTAATAAGAAGATGCAGAAATACACTTCTTGTAGCCCTAAAATCTGCAAGCCGATGGACAAAATAGCTATTAAGAAAATATGGGTTCCAAAAGGAACAATAATAGCTAACCTGCACGGACCCAAAAGAGCTTGGGTTCCTAAGTTGAAAATCTAAATATTTTCTGCAGGTGTGTCTAGCACTCAAGGCTCCAACAAAAGATGTTAAATTGGACATTGGGTGCTCTAGACATATATTAAAGAATGAAACTTAAAATATACTTAAGAAAAGTGACTAAAATGGAAGAAATAATGAAATTAGTAATTCTTGCATCCTCTCATACTGAAATTGTTTTATTAGTTGATTAAAACACATCTTGCAAGTATTAATCATTCTTTTCTTGTGATATAAGTGATATTTCTGATATGAAAAGAAAATATATCCAAATCACTCCATCTTTCTAGATTATGCTTTACTTATAGATGGATAATTTGGTAAATCAATTCTCCTAAGAATAACTCTATGAATTCTCTATATGCTTGACTGAGAGTTTTTATCCATGGCATTATTGTTCATTGATCATAGATATGAAAATGTGTACTTGGTATATCTTTGAATATATGCATTATAAATACTATGATCAAAGAATTCTTTTTGGCATATAAAATTAACTTATGCTAGTATGGACCTAATCTCAAAAGATCTTGTCATTGGTTTACTTAGAATATCTTCTGCAAGGTCAAAGTTTACTATGCATGTTAACTAAGGAAACAAACAAGAATCAATTTCTAAATCTAAAGATGTTGTTTCCATCACTAAGTTTTCACAAGCTTACATTGGATTTGTTTTTGGCAAGTAAAATTAAAGTATTTTCTGCATTTGCTAAATCTTGTGAAAGGGATCAAATGAAAAAGGTTTGCAAACTATGAAAGTAAAAGAAGTATCATGGCATAGTGTTGAAAACCAATTTTGTATTAAGTTGTGCACAGAAAATAATATTGAATACAATTATTTCTGCACCAAAGAACACCATAAGTAAAATAGGGTTAATAGAATCCTTGAAGAAATGAAAAAGGCAATGTTGTACGATAGTCATTTAAAAGCTATCATCATTGCTTGTCATATATATGGTTTCTATTAGGTCTATTTTTGATGAAAACTCCATTTGATCTTCTGAAAAATAGAAAATGAACTACTGCATATCTTTCATATTTTTCAGTCGTACACGTTATACTTGATATATTCTTATGAAAATAATGCCAAATCTGATAAAGATATTTCTATCCTTGGATATCATTCATCAAGCAATGCATATAGAATATTCAATGAAAAGATTCTAGTTAAAGAAATATCAATTCAGTTTATTCTTTATGAGACTAATGATTCATTATCAAGATACTAAAATCAAATTATATATGGATATGTTTAATCTTTTACATATGACAATCTGAAAACTTGTTAATAATTAGAACCAAATTGAGTTTTCAGAAATGCACTTAATGAAGAAAAATTGGTGACTACTAAAAGATTCAATCAAGAAAAGATGAATTAGATCTTGATGAAATTCTTGCATGATTAGAAGTAAAGATCACCATTATCATTTGCTTGCTTTATGAGCTTTATATTCTGTCAAATGAATGTGTAGAATATACGTCTATGTGGTTATTTCATTTAAAAAAAAATCTATGTAAAATAACCACCTTATTTGAAAACACTCATTACCAATATGATAAAGCAATATGTGATTTGGAACAAGCATCAAAAGCATGATAGAATAATTATTTCATCATACACCTAATAGACCAGATTGTGTGATCATTATGTGCCCTTATGCAAGACTTCAATCTAACTCTAATGAATCATAATTTATTGATAACAAATGAATCATAATCTGAATTTTGATAGAAACAATTGTTTAAGGCAATTTGATCAAAACTTAGCTAGCATGCCTTATTGATAATTATCTTAAGCAAATAGAATCTAAGCTAAATTGATGTTGAAAATAAGAAATTAATTTGACCTTGATGAATCTTCCTATTGCTTCACATGCTTGTCCTTGAACAGTCTTGGTTAATGAAACTATTTCTTTAGTTCAAGTGATATGTGCTTGCTTATATGTAGGCAATCTCTTGAGTAAAGTGACTCAATATTCAACTATTATCTTATCTTAAATTGAGTCATCTAGTTAGAAATATGTTGGATGAATGGGTTGTATCTTAAAGAAACTAAAGACTTTCTTTCAAGAAAGAAAAGGAGTTTGGTAATAATGCAGAATCCTTGAGCAAGAAAATGAGTGATTTCAGCTTGAAGGACACCTCCACATAAGATACAATAAACATTCACATGCAAACAAGAGAGAGGATCTTCTTCAGCCAGAAGTTCACACATAAGAAATCTAGTTTGGCTTGAAGAACATATAATGAATAAGTAAGTCTAGATATCTCTCTTATGAATTAGCTGAGCAAAGTCAATAACTTTAAATCTTATTATGACATGATTAAAATCATTAATTGTTAATCTTTTGATATCATGTCTCTATATATATTGATTGACTTATGCTCTTAGAAATTATTTCATGGTTTGCACAAACTAAAATATATCTTTGACTATATCATAACCATGAAATACACAAGTATATGCTTAAAATTTTGATGTAAAATAACTTGTGAGAAGTTATGAATCCATGAGCATAATGAAAATGTTGTTTGCATGATATACATCTATATGATACATAAGATTATTTCTTTATTCTGCTCTTTCATGTAAATTACTTGGGAATAACAAAAAGAGAGAGAGATAAAGAAAAGAAAGTGGACATTATTCAAGAGATGAAAAATCTAAGCAAGGCAAGTACTCCAATCTTAAGGAAAAGCAAAACAAACATAATATATTCGGCACACTTATGAGACTTGGGTGAGCACTCTTTTGGAAGGGATAAAATCCATAATTAATTACACTTAAACAGGGAGAGTTTGAAGTAAACATTTTAAACTTTCTATATTGCTCATCATAGGGATGGTGCCAATGGGGAGGCTAGTGGTAGTACCCGGCACTATTTGACCCAACTATTCGGTGTAGGGCATATTAGGGACGGCACAAGAGGGAGGCTAGTGGTAGTACCTCGTGCCCCTTCCCAACTCCACCGGATAGGGAGCAAATAGAGTATAGAGCATAAGAAAGTAAAAATAAAAGACAAAGTTAATAAAATTATATAAGAAGAATCAAGTCAAATTTATTAATCACTTGAAAACACACTTTAAGGATGAAATCATTGCAAGATAATACTTAAACAGGGGGAGTTTATTTGAAAAGAATTGATTTTGATCCTTGAAATGCTTGTTCTTAATATTTTAATGCATGACTTAGCACACAGTATACTTTGCATATGGCATGATGTTCTGAATTATGGATTCTCAATATTTTGTAATGTTCCATGCTTGGATAATTTGATTGAATGTTTGAAATACTGTATGAAGTTATTTTATGGTATTATTGAAAAGAAATTTTAGATTTGTCATTCACAATCATTTTTGAAATCTGAAAGTTGAATAAATTTGTAAAAAGGAGAAGAGAAGTATATCTCTATTTAGGCAAAATGAATTGATTTTGTTTTATCTTTCAACTTGCCTAATTTTGGTATATAATGTTCTAATTCATACCAAAACTCAACATAAATACAAATATTCTGAATATGCGCTTATATGCTTGAAATATGTGTTTTCAATCGTAATGATTTAAGATGAGCTACAATATGGAAGATACATATCTCAAATTATGATTTTGAAAGCCTCTATTGAAAATCCTTATGTAATTCAGAATCTGATTTTGTATAAAAGCTTAAACTCAATATGATTTCTAAATAAATTCTTAATGTAAGAAAAACAGAATTAATTTTGATGCCTTGGTTGATTGCTCCGATACGCATCCGAAATATATCATCTCTTATCTTTAAAGTGTACTAATATTGGTCCAAATGATGTGTCTTTCAATGATCTTAATTGCAAACAAATATTTTTAAATATATGATTTTATTTTAATATTAAAAAGATTTATTGTGCTTCATGTATACATTGCTGAAAAACTATGATTAAGAAATTGAGTTCTATAACTATATATACTTCAATGATCATCTACATATTTTTCTCTCTCCTACATTATTAAAGACTTCCATCAAAATATATATATATTATTAAAAGAGTGAATGATCTTAAGTCTATAAACATTTCAGCTCACTCAAATGATTCTTAAAAAAAAATGTGTAAATGCTTTTGAAAAAATTTGAGCTTCAAATGAATCATTTTCTAATTAATATTTCAGTACATTTTCTCAAAAATTAAGAGAAAGCATAACTTGTTCTTGAAGGATTAGAAAGAGTAATTGCCACAAATTTTGAATAATACTAGATTACTCTACATTCTCGATATCATAGAATTTCAGTGTTATTCACGTTTATCACTAAAATCTGAAATTCAACAATTAAAAATGATTAAAGAAGAATGCATCTTTTGAGGGGGAGCTTTAGATATTCAGTATATTATCCTAAAATTACTTTAATTTGATGCATACCTTGATTGATTTTGATGAACCTCCTTATATTGCAATACTTGCTTTAATTATAAGTTTATGCCTTGAGAAGAGTTCTATAAAGGTTGTCTTATCTCATACCTTGAGTCTTATGAAAATAAGCTGAAACTTATGGAAAACATATTGTTGAGATTGACAATTTTATTAAACATTATCTTCAAACTCTAAACTGTTAAATGGAATAATCAATTGAGGGGGAGAAAGAAAATTTCAGAAGAAGAGGTATTATGGAACTTAATCGCATAAATCTATAACTAAAGGAGAGAGACAGAATACTAAATGAAAAATGATCCTAATACTCTCCAATATGTATCATCTGAAATTTAAATCTGAAAATCTTTATGATACACCTTGAGGATTGTTATTTGGTTAATATTTCTTATGCGTCCATCATAAACCAAATTGCAATTCAAATAGTTGATCTTAAGAGCCTCTAATTTAATGAAAAAAGGGGGAGAATAATGTGTTGAATTTTCTTGAGTATCTCATAGAAAATCTATTTTGAAATTCACTAATGAGTCCAAATTGGCTTGCTCTTTAGAACTTAAATTGTGTGCCAATTCATTTTTTTTTATGTATCAAATTGTGCTTATTTTCTAAAAGAACAAAAGAAAGTCTTTAAAAGAGCTCTAAGATGAATCATAAATTGCATGAATTCATATTTTGGTATTTGTGCCCCAATGCTCTTATTATCATAAAAGAACCTTGAAGTCATCAAGAATTAATGATCCAACATGATGATATGTCTTTCAAATATATAAGTTTTGATCTTTTACTCTGAAAATCAATTAAATTGCTCTCATGTTGATAAAATACTTAATAGATTGGGCAAAAGGTCTTAAATGAACAAGCTTTCATACTTATTAAAGTGAGGTTAGATTTCCACTCATGTGTTTCCTTGAATATCATTTGTGGTACTTCTTGTATTAACCTAAGGAAGATTCCACCTATACTTGATTAGAAAACTATCTGTGGTATCAAATTAGAAAACTTCTTGAAATCATATTCGATGTGTTCTGCTCTGAAATTATCTTAATTGGCTCTGATCTATGCTTCTTAATCTGATTCTAACATTCAAATCAGAGTACCATAAGGGAAAGAAATATTTGAGTATTCTGATCTTTGTGCTTAATGTTTCACTATCTTTTTGATGTTGTCAAAAAGGGGGAGAAATATCTAAGTATATGCTCATAATGCTTTATGTTTTGCATTGAACACCAACTCAGCTTAAATTGAAATATGTTGATTGTGTTAAGCTGATTAAATCTAAAGCATTATCATGAAGTATGTTTTTAAATATATATGTTTTCTACTTCATGCAACTTAGCTATGTATTACTTCTAGAACACAATATATTTTATATTGCATATACTCCAAGTTTTGTCATCATCAAAAAGGGAGAGACTGATGACCCAAAGATTGATTTAAAGATTGATTTTGATGATCACAAAACCTTGAAGTATAAATACTAATGTTTATGTTGCAAGAAGAAAGATTATTTATTTTTGCAAGGAACATAGCAAGTTGGAAGAATTCAAGAAGGCCTCCAAAGCTCTCAAGAAAAGTTAGAAGAAAGCCACACCTCATTGGCCCAAGATTCAAGTTCAAAGGCTTCAATTTAGAAGAGCAAGTTTTTAAGAAAAATTCAAAGGAAAGGCACTCGAGTCGACTCCTACAGTTCCGAGTCGACTCCAAGGAGCAACAGACAGCCGGACAGAAAGATTCATCTCAGAACCTGTCAACGAGTCGACTCCTGAAGAGCGCGAGTCGACTCCGATGTTCACCGAGTCGACTCCAGGGTAGTATGAGTCGACTCCTAGGAGTCACAGGCAGAAAAGTCTGAGAGCAGTTTTCGGGTCTGAGATTCGAGTCGACTCCAGTGGAACGCGAGTCGACTCCGATGGTTGGCAAGTCGACTCCAAAGAAAGTGAGAGTCGACTCTCAGAGGAACACAAGGAAAAAGTCAGAGAGTCAATTTCAGACACTGAGAGCCGAGTCGACTCCCGCAAAGTCTGAGTCGACTCCAAGACAGCGCAACCCCAAAGACAGAAGACGGTATTTTCGTCTCTGAGAGGCGAGTCGACTCCAAGACAGTTCGAGTCGACTCCAAGGCAGCGCGACCCCAAAATACAGAGGATCAGTTTTCGGGCTCTGAGAGCCGAGTCGACTCGAGGAAGAAAATCAGGAAATATGTCCTCTGGATTCCTGAGAATGAGCCGACCCCTAAGCGCCCGAGTCGTCTCCAGCTATTGGCGAGTCGACTCCAGTTTTAGTCCGAGTCGACTCTAGGACAAAGCAAGCACATTAATTCAAATTTGGAACAGTGGCCGAGTCGTCTCCAGTAAAACACGAGTCGACTCCTACAACAGGCGAGTCGACTCCTGATCGCGCGAGTCGACTCCGATCCCAACGGTAATATTGTCAGGAAGTGCAGACTGTGTCCAACGGCTCTATTTTTGTCTCTAACGGCTATATTCTTGTTGGCGTCCGACCGCACCGGAACCCACTCACACCGGCACTGCCCACCAACGTCGAAAAACAAAGAGAGAATAACTCTCTCGCTCCCTCGACACCGGACTCAAGGATCACCGCTTCGCTTATCCCTACGAAGGGCAAAAGATTACCCCGTGGTATTAATAGGGTAAAACACTTGAGCACCGCAGCGGATTATCAAACCAAAAGAAGAAGAAATAGGAAGAAGATAGCAAAGCAAACACAAAGATGTAACGAGGTTCGGCTACAAATAGCCTACGTCCTCCACCGCTCCAAATCTCAACTAGGATGAATAGATTACAGAGATGGCACACACCCGAACGATCACACGAGATCGCTCTACAAGAGATTCACACAGAATTCCCTTTGCACAAGAAGTAGGATCCCAATCCTCTTCTTCTCTAGAACCCTAGCCTCACAAACAAGAGTCTCTCTCAAATATACGGCCAATCGCTATACCCTAGGGCTCTCATGAGTCCTATATATAGTCTCAAGACCTTCAGATGATCATAGCCGTCGAAACGCCAACAAAACACCAAAAGAAAACTCATCCGTATGATTTCCGCGAGCTCGAGTCGACTCGGCTTTAGTTCGAGTCGACTCGGGCACGTCTGGACAACTTCCAGTATGACTGGCACGATCTCGAGTCGACTCGACTGTGGCTCGAGTCGACTCGACGATGCTTCGAGTCGACTCGACTGTAGCTCGAGTCGACTCTGACAGTCCAGACAGAAACATGGTTTTTCGGCCTTTCTTCTCCCGGGTCGACTCGATGGACCTCGAGTCGACTCGACTGTTCCCGAGTCGACTCGACTGAAGCTCGAGTCGACTCCGACAGTCCGCCAGACAGAAAACTATGCAGAATTGATTTTTCTTCAATTCTCTTCATCACCAAAGGTCTCCACATACCCCAACAATCTCCCACTTGGAGACCTTGGGTATATCCTCTTGTTACTTGGCTCTCCTCTGTGCTCCCACTGAAACTGAATCATCCTAGTGAAATAGGTACGATGCCTCCTCAACGTCTTCAAGCATGAAGACCAGCAGAAGCTGAACAACTCCTCAGCTTCTCCACCGTGACGACCTTCGTCAGCATATCTGCAGGATTCTGACTTGTATGAATCTTCTCCAACTTGACGAGTCCCTGCTCGAGCAATGACCTCACGAAGTGGTACCGTATGTCAATATGCTTCGTCCTCGAATGGAAAGCTGAATTCTTCGCCAGATGAATTGCACTTTGACTATCTGAATATAACATGCAATCCTTCTGCTCCTTCCCAAGCTCCTTCATCAAGCCTTGAAGCCATATTAGTTCCTTGCACGCCTCTGTGGCTGCCACATACTCCGCCTCCGTAGTCGACAATGCAACAACTGGTTGCAACCTGGAAATCCAACTGACGGCTCCACTGCCCAAGATGAACAAGTACCCTGTCGTGCTTCTCCTGCCGTCCAAGTCCCCTGCCATGTCTGAGTCCACAAAGCCCTGTAACTGGATCTCAGAACCTCCATAGCACAATGACATGTGCTCCGTGCCCTTCAGATACCTCAGTATCCATTTGACCGCGCGCCAATGCTCCAAGCCTGGGCAGCTCATAAAGCGACTCACAACTCCCACTACTTGAGCAATGTCTGGTCTTGTACACACCATAGCGTACATCAAGCTCCCCACCGCCGATGCATACGGAATTTTTGACATATTGAGCTCCTCCACCCGCGTCTTCGGACTTTGCCCTTTGGAAAGCTTTAAGTGGGCACCCAGCGGTGTGCCAACAGGTTTGGCACCCTCCATGCAGAATATCCTGAGTACTCGGCTGATGTACTCTGCCTGAGATAGTCTGAGGATATGTTTAGACCTATCTCTGTTGATCCGCATTCCAAGGATCTGTTTCGCTGCTCCTAGATCCTTCATTGCAAATTTTCTTGACAGCTTCAGCTTCAATTTTGCAATCTCATGCATGCTAGCTCCTGCAACTAACATGTCATCAACATACAATAGCAAGATAATGTAAGATGTACCGAAGTCCCGGAAGTAGCAACAGTGATCCTCCTGACATCTCCTGTATCCTATCTTAAGCATGTAGCTATCGAACTTGAGATACCATTGCCTGGGCGCTTGTTTCAAACCATAGAGGCTTTTCTTTAATTTGCAAACCAAGTCACCCGTGCCAGCTGCAATGTATCCCTCCGGCTGCTGCATATATATCTCCTCATCGAGATCTCCGTGGAGAAAAGCCGTCTTCACATCAAGCTGCTCTAAGTGAAGATCCTCTTCTGCCACCATGCTCAGCACCGCCCGAATAGAACTCATCTTGACTACAGGAGAAAAGATCTCCGTGAAGTCGATACCTGCTCTCTGCTGAAACCCTTTTACAACCAGCCTGGCCTTGTATCGCTTCTTCCCATTCTGCTCTTCCTTCAGCCTGTAAACCCATTTGTTTGACAGTGCTTTCTTCCCCTTGGGCAGATCCACCAAATCCCACATTTGATTCTGCTCCAATGACTTCATCTCATCATCCATGGCCAACTCCCACTCCTTCCTGGTATCAACCTCCAATGCCTCCGTGAAGCATTCAGGTTCGCCATTATCTGTGAGCAGCAAATAACTAAGAGTCCCATCATACCTTTGAGGAGGCTTCCCATGAGTACTACGAGTGGACCTTCTTAGTTGTGGAGGGGGTGCCAATACTTCAGGTTCTTGCTCTGACTGAGTCTTCTGACCAGAATTTGTCGACTCCTCTTCAGGATCCACAAAACACGGCTCAACAGGTTTTGTTTCTGATTCAGTGCTCTGCTGCATTTTCTCATTGAATACCACATCATTACTACGAATGATCTTCCTGTGTTCGGGATCCCAAAACCGATACCCAAACTGTTGACCTCCGTATCCAACGAAAATGCACTTCTTTGATTTGGCGTCTAGTTTGCTTCTTTGACTGGAATCAACATGGACATAACTGGTACAACCGAATACTCGTAAGTGCGCCAAATCAATCTTCTTTGCTGTCCATACTTCCTCAGGAATCCCAAATTCAAGTTTCTTTGATGGCCCTCTGTTGATCAAATAGGCAGCAGTGTTAACTGCTTCCGCCCAAAACTGCTGTGGCAATCCAGCATGTATCCTCATACTCCTGGCACGCTCATTAATTGTTCTGTTCATCCTTTCAGCAACTCCATTTTGTTGTGGTGTCCCTGGAACTGTCCTCTGCCTGACGATCCCAGCCTCTGCACAGTAGTCCTCAAACTTCCTGCTACAATACTCACCACCGTTGTCTGATCTCAGGCATTTTAACCTCCTTCCTGTCTCGAGTTCTACCATTGCCTGCCATCTCCTGAAGACCCCAAATACCTCTGACTTGTGCTTCAAGAAGAGCACCCAAAGCTTCCTGGTAGCATCATCAATAAAAGTAACATAGTACTGAGATCCACCAATGGAAGAAACCGGTGCAGGCCCCCACACGTCCGTGTGCACGAGATCTAGCTTTTCTTGCTTCCGAGGTTTACCTTCTTTGTTGAATGAAACACGCTTCTGCTTTCCGAGAATACAATCCTCATAGAAGTCCATCTCAACACTCCTGAGATCCTGCAGCTTTCCCAACTGGTGCATCACCTCCAGTCCCTGATAACTCATGTGCCCAAGTCTGCAATGCCATAACTTGGCGTCCACATCTGCTGCAGCAACTCCAATAGAGTTTTCTGTGCCATTGGCGACATAAAGTGTCCCAATCTTCTTGCCACTAGCCACCGTCAACGAACCTCTGGATACCTTCCACTGATCAGCTGTGAAAGTAGTCTTGTACCCTTTGCTCGCCAACTGTCCAACAGAGATCAGATTCCTCTGCAGTTGAGGCACGTGCCGTACGTCCTCAAGCTCAAGTGAAGATCCAGAAATCAACTTCACTTCCGCGCTTCCCCTTCCTTGTATAGTGCAAGGCTCTCCATCCCCTAGGTAGACTTTGCCGAAGTCTCCCTTCTCATATCCTCCAAGAAGCTTCCGTTGGGATGTAGCATGGAAGGACGCGCCCGAGTCTATCACCCAAGACTCGTCACCGGTAGATAAAGATAGAACAAGGGCATCCATGTCACCGTCTTCAGCAAGATTTGCCAGATCCTTGCTGACTCCTTCGGTGTGGTCGCCTTGCTTCCCTTTAGGAGATTTGCAGTCCCTCCTAAAGTGCCCCATCTTCCCGCAGTTCCAGCACTTCGCTCCCTTGTTCTGAGGTGCTCGAGACCTGCTGGATCTCGACTTCGAGTCGCTTCGAAATCGACCGTCCTTCTTTTGTCTTCCCTGGTCAGAGGTGTTTAGTGCACTTCCAGACGACTCCGCAGCTCCAGAAGATTTCCTTCTTGCTTCTTCACTCAGAAGCACTCCCACAACGTCATCAAAGATCAACTTCCCCGTTGCCGAAGAGTTGCTCACCGCCATCACCAGGCCCTCCCAGTTATCAGGTAATCCGAAGAGAATTAGCAATGCCCGAATCTCATCGTCAAAACTAATCTCCACTGACTCCAACTGGGCCGTGAGTCCATTGAACTCGTTGAGGTATTCTGTTACGCTGCCGCCATTTTTCATACGAAAATTAAACAACCTCTTCATGAGAAATACCTTGTTTGATGCTGAGGGTTTCTCGTACATCCGCGACAATGTTGCCATCAACTCCATCGTCGTCTTCTCGTTTTTGATGTTGAATGCCACTTGGGATGCAAGTGACAATCTTATGGTGCCGAGCGTCTTCCGATCGAGGACCTCCCAGTCTTCATCGGACATCTTCTCTGGTTTCTTCGCTCTACCTCCAAGAGGTAAATAGAGATCCTTCTGGTAAAGGTAATCCTCTATTTGCATCTTCCAAAACCCGAAGTTCGTTCCATTGAACTTCTCAATTCGCAACTTCCCTTCATCCGCCATTGCAAAAAACCAATAGCTCTGATACCAATTGTTGGCGTCCGACCGCACCGGAACCCACTCACACCGGCACTGCCCACCAACGTTGGAAAACAAAGAGAGAATAACTCTCTCGCTCCCTCGACACCGGACTCAAGGATCACCGCTTCGCTTATCCCTACGAAGGGCAAAAGATTACCCCGTGGTATTAATAGGGTAAAACACTTGAGCACCGCAGCGGATTATCAAACCAAAGGAAGAAGAAATAGGAAGAAGATAGCAAAGCAAACACAAAGATGTAACGAGGTTCGGCTACAAATAGCCTACGTCCTCCACCGCTCCAAATCTCAACTAGGATGAATAGATTACAGAGATGGCACACACCCGAACGATCACACGAGATCGCTCTACAAGAGATTCACACAGAATTCCCTTTGCACAAGAAGTAGGATCCCAATCCTCTTCTTCTCTAGAACCCTAGCCTCACAAACAAGAGTCTCTCTCAAATATACGGCCAATCGCTATACCCTAGGGCTCTCATGAGTCCTATATATAGTCTCAAGACCTTCAGATGATCATAGCCGTCGAAACGCCAACAAAACACCAAAAGAAAACTCATCCGTATGATTTCCGCGAGCTCGAGTCGACTCGGCTTTAGTTCGAGTCGACTCGGGCACGTCTGGACAACTTCCAGTATGACTGGCACGATCTCGAGTCGACTCGACTGTGGCTCGAGTCGACTCGACGATGCTTCGAGTCGACTCGACTGTAGCTCGAGTCGACTCTGACAGTCCAGACAGAAACATGATTTTTCGGCCTTTCTTCTCCCGGGTCGACTCGATGGACCTCGAGTCGACTCGACTGTTCCCGAGTCGACTCGACTGAAGCTCGAGTCGACTCCGACAGTCCGCCAGACAGAAAACTATGCAGAATTGATTTTTCTTCAATTCTCTTCATCACCAAAGGTCTCCACATACCCCAACAATTCTTGTTTTCACGCCATCAAAAGCTATAAAAACAAGAGGAGAGCTAGGGAAGAAGTTATGGAAGTGGGAGAAAACATTTAGAAAAGAGATTACAAGGGAAATCTCCCATAAGCACAAAAAGGGCCATTCAAAGTGAAATAGAGAGAAGAAGAGCATCCAAGTGAATCCCAAAGCTTCCTCTTCATCCGTGTGCTGCCTCGGAAATCCTCTACTTCGTGCCAAATCAGAAGAGGGTCAAGTAAAGAAGAAGCCGAGCTCCTTCATCTTCAAAACTCGTTTGAGGGCTTCTCTTTACTCTCTTTGTTTATATTGTTATATCTGCTTATTTAAGAAGCTTTGATTTGTTTTACACTTTGTTTTAATATCCTGTAACTTGATTCAATCAAGGGATTGAATCAAGGGGTTAAGGTTTGTTGGTAAGCCAAAGGGAAAACCAACGGTGTTAGGTTTGTTGGTGAGCCGAGGGTAAAACCAACGTGTAAGGGTTCGATTGTGATCCCGGAAAAACAATCGGAGTGGTTCTAGTCGGTGAGCCTGGGAAAACCGACCGAGTTCGTTGTGCGCTCGTAAAACAACAAGTTGGGTTGTGAGCTTGTAAAACAACCGGCTGTAATCTGTAGGATTATAGTGAAATTCCCAAAAAGTCTTGGGGAGTGGATGTAGGTGCTGGGGTGCACCGAACCACTATATGTTTGTTGTGTTTGTAATGCCTCTTGTCATTGTCTAACTAACACACTTACTTACTTAGATAGATTGCTTGCTTAACTGTTATCGGCGCATCCTTTAGTTGCAAGCATATTCAATCAAGTCACATTCTATACATCAAACTGTTGCTAAGTTTGACTTTCACTGTGCATCCATACAACTTAGCATAATTAATCAAAAACTTTCAGAAGTAGGTTAAAAGTTTTAAAAGACCCAATTCACCCCCCCTCTTGGGTTGTATCTACTGGGCAACAACGTATACATGGTCTCTAGTCATATGGGTCCTTGTAGTGTAGATTGGCTGCATTAAGTTCACTGTAGGAGTAGGGTATGCACTTACATGGAATCTATCGACCTTGATAGAAGAGGAGTGATCCTATGTGATTTGTTAGACTGAGTTCTAAGACCTTGGCCAGGGCAGTAATATAAAATGGAGAAAGAGTTTTCCACTAATGAACTCGAGTCGAATAAATCTTGACATATGACAGACGAAGGGGTTTGGCGAGTTATCCATGACCTCCGTCCTGTAGGGATCCACGATAGTAGGACTGTATCATATGATAACTGCACCTAGAGGTTCATCATTCTATTCTACTGGGTAGCCACTACATGCTGCTAGGTGTCACTGGTGGATGGTGGGACTCACAGGAATTATCTCGATGATCGATAAACCCTAATGAGTAGAGTTGGAATCGTTCCAATCCATTGAAAGGAGTTTTCAATGATATTGTGATAGAGATCATAATATATCTCACTACCAGTCAGAATAAAACCTATAGGGTCACACACACGAGAAGTATTGACTGATCCGATGGTTGAATCGTGATTAGGAATCACAAGTAATCAATTCGATTGATATTCAGTTGAAGAAGGAACAAAGGGAATTGATTAATTGGACTTGAAATAAGAGTCCTACTTCGAGTAGGATTCCTAGAGTCCTAATTGGATTAGAACTGGGAATTCTAGTTGGAGTAGGACTAGGATTCCTACTTGAAATAAGATTCCTACAATCCTAATTAGATTAGGAGTTTTGAATTAAAATTGGATTCCTACTTGGAATAGGATTCCTAGAAGACCTAATTGGATTAGGACTTTGAATTCAAATAAGAGTCCTAATTGGATTAGGACTAAAATTAAATATGTCCTAATTTGGATTAGGGTTTCTTAAGTCACAATTAATTATTAATCTAATGAATCAATAAGACTCCTAATTGGATTAGGATTGAAGAGTTCAATTGAGTCAAAATTGATTTAAGTTCTAATTGGATTAGGACTTACCTAGATTGGATCCAAACTGGTTCACCCTTGGGCTAAGCCTAATTGGATTAGGGCTAAACCACATTAGGAGCCCCCAATCCTCATTAGATGAGGATTAGGTTAACCAAGTAAGAGGGGCATGAGCCCCTCTCATCTACTTGGTGCGGCATGAAAGAGGGGGCCGGCGCCCCCTCTTAGGAAACTAGTCTAGGGCTCCTAAGTTGTAGGAGCCCTAGATGCCTTTTAAAGGGAGAAAGGGGGCCGGCGCCCTAGGCATTGGAATCCCTCTCCTTTCCAGCCGTGGCCTCCTCTTTTCCCTTTTGGTTTTCAGCCGCCATCAGTAAGGGAAGAAAACTCTTGGCGTCTCCCTCCTCTTGGGTTTCTTCCTTGGCTCCAACGCATGAAAAGAGAAGAATGCTGTCAAGGGCTTTGATCTTCTTCCTCTTCTTCATCTTTCTTCTTCCTCCTCTCAAGTACATTCAAGAGTTGAAAGAAAGAGAGGAGATCAGCCATCAAAAGTTATCTCTGCAAGGGAGCTAGCACCCCGGTGAGATAAAGAGCTTGGATCGGTTCCTACTTCGTGTGGATACCCGTAGAGGCCGGGCACTTGAACGGCTTCAAGTGAACCTTCATCCTAAACCACGAACTTCAATTTGCGGTGATCATCTACCCGCACAAGGTGAAGATCTGATCTTTTAATATTTTTAAAAGTTTTTAATCCTTATCTATCTACGAACGGTTTTTGAACAACGTTCATGCGATGAACGGTTGATCCCGCGCATGCCTCTTCCGCTGCCATCAGATTTTTTTTGAATTTCAGCGGCATGAGCGGGGCTTTCCAACAGTGGTATCAGAGCCTAGGCATCGTAGATTAAGATAAGGATTAATTATTAATAGGCTTATTAGATCTGAAAATTGAATGATCATACATGCTGAAAATTTTCTGCATGCAGATTTTTTCTAGGGTGCTGATTTTTGCATGCTGATTTTTATGTGATAAAAAGATGATTCTAATTGCATTGTTAATGGGATTACAAAGTTTAGAATCATGATTAGCATGATCAGCAACCTATGTCATGAGATAATCAGTTAGTTTTCAGATCTGAAAAATTATAATTGCTGCATGCGGTGATGATCATAGGATTTAAACCCTTTTGGTATCAAATGTAATGACCTGCGATGTAATCTGTAATGTCATGTAATTTTTCAGATGCTTGCATGCATCTTATTTGATGTTTTGAGAGGCCTGCGTGCCTCCTAAAAGAAGATGTAATTTATTATTATTTTTATTTTACATCTGGTTGTATTTCTGTGATGTGATGTACGTCAACGATCAAGTTGAAGACAAGGCATGAGATGAACAGGGGTCTAAGCGGTTGATGGCGATTGGATCAAGAGTTGGTCAAGGATCGAATCAAGGAGGCTTGGAACCAATTCAAGAGTTGAAGACCAATTGATCGATTGGCGTGCATGTGCTTATAATACGACCTAATTAGAATCCATGATCATCACCCATTTAAAGTTTAGCTTTAATTATTGCTGCGATTATAACTGCCTGCAATGTGCCGTTTGCATGTGATGTGAATGAGAGTCGGGTAGATAGGTTTACATATGATGTAGCAAACCCAATTGATACCTAAATTAAAACCTCCTCAATCAAGTCGAGAGTGAACCAACATGAGCGAGTCATATTAGATTAATTGATCTAATTGGTGTCTAGGAAAGCATGAAAGGTGGTTACTTAATTAGGACCTTACTCTCTGAGTAAGGGGAGCCTCCCACCTGCTTACCTGGCCAATTGTTCGATTACCTCTTATAAAGAGCTCAAGTTGCAAACACTAAGACCTGATTAACCAATATTAAGTCAATAGGTCTTCCACTGTAGTAGAGCTGCTAAGGCCTTTCTGATGTTGATTTGTCTCGGCTGGATACAGTGGTCAAGTTGCATCGGGAGGCTGGACCTCTCTATAGACATTAGATGTTGTAGGGTAAAGGTGGGGTTGGGCACCAATAACTGATAGGTGAGGACTCAATGACGACTTTATTCCTACGGTTATACGGTGGATCTGACTTAACTAAGAAATGGAACCAATAACTGTTAGGTGAGGTTTTCATGGCTTAGAGACCAAGTTAAACCGCAACATGCTTGAGAAGCATTGTACAAGAGTTGTACATTCATCAATCTATGTGTCACCAATAACTGTTAGGTGAGGTGGCATGTAAATCGGTGAGACCGCAGTACCCACTAGAAACCCTAGTCGTGTGGGACTTCCGTTTTCCTACCAGGAGAGTGTGAGGAATTCGAGAAAATAGTGGGAGGTACATTTGTTCTAAAAGACCCTAGAACAAATTAGAATCAAGTACAAAAGTCTAACTAGAATCTTTACTCTCTGAGGATTATAAAGTCAGCTTCTAGACTCTTAACTCATATCCTATAGAACAACCATTTGACCAAACCCAATTATAAAGATTGGCTCAGCAAAATTCAAAAAAATAGTTTTGAATTGTGAGAAATTCGGGTATATGCTAGACCATGGAATCCCCGTGTTACCAATCCGTCCGATCACTGATCAGCGTAAGACGCTTGTTAAGTGGACGAACAATGACAATAAAGTAAGGTGCTGCACAATGGCATCCATGTCCAATGAATTACAATGCTAGCATGAGAACATGAGACTGCCAGGGACATATTAAATCACCTACAAGAGTTGTATGGTGATCAGAGTCGCGCAGCATATTTTGAAGTGTCCAAGAGGCTCTTTAAGACAAAGATGCGTGAGGGGCAGTCTGTCCACGATCATGGTTTGACCATGATAAAGGACTTGAAGGAGCTTGAAAAGCTCAGCATGACCATGCACAAGGAATTGCAAATGGATTTGATCCCGCAATTCCTTCTAGCTTCATATGAACAGTTTATAGTAAATTACCATATGAACAAGATTGTATGCACCAAAATAGAATTGTTGAATAAATTGGTAACTAACTTAGGGACCTTGAAGAAGTTCAAGGGGCATCATTTTCGCTGTCAAGTTGGTTTCTACTTTCAAGAGAGTCTATTTGGAAGAAGAAGAAGCCTGCGAAGAAACAGAAGACTAAGAAAACACCAAGTAAGGAAGTTCCAAGAAAAAGGCCAATTGCAAGGAAAAGTGTTTCCATTGCATAATGGGCGGCCATTGGAAGAGGAACTGTCCTACATACATGGGAAGCATAAAGAACATGAAGGGTGACAGACCTTCAGAAGGTTTGTCAGATATGCTCAGGATACTTAGGGACTGTGACCTATTGCTTGCAGAAATTTGATTTCTGTATTTTATTTAGCACAGAAAGATTTTTATTTATTTGAAAATTAAATTGATTCAACATGGTTTTAAGATTGACAGTCTCTACCACATACATATGGATGTATCTGTAATATCTGAGCAAACAGTGAATACCATAGGATCTAATAGATCCAAAAATGAGATAAATCTAAAGTATTTATGGCACCTCAGGCTTGGCCATATAGGAGAAGACAAAATAAACAAATTGGAGAAACATGAGCTTTTGGGCTCATTGACTTTCGAGTCATATTTGATTTGTGAATTCTGCCTTCAAGGAAAGATGGCCAAATTATCCTTTATAGGACACAGGGAGGTCTACTGAAATACTTACCCTAGTATACACTGATGTGTGTGGCCCATTCGATGTGCAGGCTAGGGGTTGTAATTTTTTACTTCATTTTACCGATGATTACTCACGGTATGGATATGTGTATGAGACACAAAAATGAAACTTTTGAAAGGTTTAAAAAGCTTAGATATGAAGTAGAAAAATAAGCACAAAAACTCATTAAGGTTCTTCGATCAGATCGAGGAAGTGAATACCTTAATGGAGAGTTCCGTGATTATCTCAAGGAGAATGGTATAGTTCCATAATGGACTCCTCCTGGTACACCTTAGCTCAATGGAGTGTCAGAGAGGAGGAATCGGACTCTATTGATATGGTCCAGTCCATGATGAGCTTCACTGATTTACCCTTGTTTCTTTAGATAGATGCCCTATTTTCAGCTATTTACTTATTGAATAGAGTTCCCTCTAAAGTCCATTCCTACCGCACCATATGAGATATGACATGGTAAGAAACCAAGTCTTGGTCATCTCAAGATTTGGGGATGTCCGGCCCATGTCAAGAGACTACAGGCAGACAAGCTAGAGGCTAGGACCATAAGTGCTCGTTTTATATGATATCCTAAAGAGTCATTAGGATACAATTTTTACGTCTCAGAGGATCACAATGTGTTTGTGAGCCGTCACACCATCTTCTTAGAAAAACAGTTTATCCTTGATAGAGGCAGTGGGAGGAAAATTGAGCTTGAAGAGAAAGTCTCTGAAAAGCAACGAGTCATGAATTCTATCGAACCCATTCATACAGAGCCAGTACACGATGACCCTCGACCACCTCGTAGATCTAATAGGGTCTTCCATCCTCCCGATAGATACTTAGGTATATCAGAAGAGGATACCGAGGAAATGTTCCTAGTGGGAGATAGGGATCATACACAAGATCCCAAAACCTACGATGAGGCGATATCAGATATCGATTCCGAGAAATGGCTGGAAGCCATGAAGTCAGAGTTAGACTCCATGCATTCCAACCAAGTCTGGACCTTAGTAGACCCACCAGAAGGTATTGTACCTATTGGATGCAAATGGATCTACAAAAGGAAGATAGGTTCGGATGGAGAGGTAGAGACCTATGTGGCAAGGCTTGTGGCGAAAGGGTATAGTCAGCGCGAGGGCATTGACTATCAGGAGACCTTTTCACCTGTAGCCATGCTGAAATCCATCCGAACATTACTTGCCATTGCAGCATTTCATGATTATGAAATCTAGCAGATGGATGTAAAAACAGCTTTCCTGAATAGATATCTTGATGAAGACATCTATATGGAACAGCCTTTGAGTTTCACTTCCAGTGATGGAGATCCCAAGGTCTGCAAGCTGCAAAGGTCCATTTATGGACTAAAGCAAGCATCTCGGAGTTGGAACACTCGTTTCGATGACGCAATCAAAACGTTTGATTTCATCAAAAATGAAGAGGAACCGTGTGTTTACAAAAAGGTTAGTGGGAGCGCTGTCGTATTTCTCGTACTGTACGTGGACGACATCCTCCTGATAGGGAATGATATTCCCATGCTAACCTCGGTCAAGGTCTGGTTGTCAAAAGAGTTCTCCATGAAAGACCTTGGGGAAGCATTCTATATTTTGGGAATAAAGGTCTATAGAGATAGATCTAAAAGGATGCTTGGCCTATCACAGAAGATGTACATAGAGGAAATGCTGAAAAGGTTCAGCATGGAAAACTCAAAAGGGGTCTCTTACCCCTAAGGCATGGAATTAATCTCTCCAAGAAAATGTGCCCCAACACATCTGAAGAGATTCAACGCATGAGCAAGATCCCCTATGCATCAGCAATAGGGAGCCTCATGTATGCCATGCTATGTACATGACTTGATATAGTAAATGCTGTGAATGTCACAAGCATATGTCAATCAGATCCAGGCAAGAAGCACTGGATAGCTGTGAAGAACAGTCTTAAGTACTTGAGAAGAACTAAGGACATGTTCTTGGTCTTTGGAAGAAGATCAGAGTTGAAGGTAGAAGGATGCACACATATTGATGATAGAAAGTCTACATCAGAATATGTGCAATGGTGGTTCAGTAAATTGGAAGAGTTCCAAACAACCGATCATAATAGATTCTACCTTAGAAGCTGAATGTTAAGCCGTCTCTAAGGGTGCAGTGGAAATCTTTTGGTTTAAAAGGTTCATTGCATAGTTAGGTGTAATGTCATCAGATGTCATAACACTCTACTGCGATAACAAAGGTACCATAGCACTAGCTAAGGAGCCAAGGTCTCACCAGAAATCGAAGCACATAGAACGGCAGTTTAACCTAATAAGCGACTACCTCGAAAGAAAATAAGTAGAGGATCAGAGAGTAGACTCCACAGAAAATGTGGCGGACCCATTCACTAAGCAGCTAAGTCGGCAGAAAACTAAAACGCATCTTGAGAAGATGGGGCTTAGGTTTATGGCTGATTGGCTTTAGTGCAAGTGGGAGATTGTTAGATGTATGCCCTAGAAGCCAATCTGGCTGACACATTGTTAATTCTAGGGACATAATTTTGTACTTGACTATTTATTATTGAATAAATAAAAGGCATCTTTTCATTCATATTGTTTATGTGTCTATGAATCGTCCAAGAAATTAATAAGATGATGATGCATATTCTCAAGAGTTGAGAATTTGAGCCATGTATCATTGGTGATTAATTTCTAAATACTCCTGATCAATGGATCATCACGAGGACGGTGATTGATCCGATCAGTGCACAGATCACTTTCCTTCTGGATGGACGAGACTTGAGTCCACGGTGTAGGGACACTGAAGTGATAGTGCAGGTGCTTGTTACAGAACAAGGCTACTGAGCGTGACCAAGACAAGAAGTCACTTGGATGTCTATCCACTCGTCAGTGACTTGCTTGATGTTGCAGTAGTATGACTGGTCCTTTGACCTGCGGTGCTTCAGCTACTCACAGTGAGGTTATTGTAGTTTGACTACACGTATACATGGTCTCTAGTCATATGGGTCCTTGTAGTGTAGATTGGCTGTATTAAGTTCACTGTAGGAGTAGGGTATGCACTTACATGGAATCTATCGACCTTGATAGAAGAGGAGTGATCCTATGTGATTTGTTAGACTGAGTTCTAAGACCTTGGTCAGGGCAGTAATATAAAATAGAGAAAGAGTTTTCCACTAACGAACTCGAGTCGAATAAATCTTGACATATGACAGACGAAGGGGTTTGACGAGTTATCCATGACCTCCGTCCTGTAGGGATCCACGATAGTAGGACTGTATCATATGATAACTGCACCTAGAGGTTCATCATTCTATTCTACTGGGTAGCCACTACATGCTGCTAGGTGTCACTGGTGGATGGTGGGACTCACAGGGATTATCTCGATGATCGATAAACCCTAATGAGTAGAGTTGGAATCGTTCCAATCCATTGAAAGGAGTTTTCAATGATATTGTGATAGAGATCATAATATATCTCACTATCAGTCAGAGTAGAACCTATGGGGTCACACACACGAGAAGTATTGACCGATCCGATGGTTGAATCGTGATTAGGAATCACAAGTAATCAATTCGATTGATATTCAGTTGAAGAAGGAACAAAGGGAATTGATTAATTGGACTTGAAACAAGAGTCCTACTTCGAGTAGGATTCCTAGAGTCCTAATTGGATTAGGACTGGGAATCCTAGTTGGAGTAGGACTGGGATTCCTACTTGAAATAGGATTCCTACAATCCTAATTAGATTAGGAGTTTTGAATTAAAATTGGATTCCTACTTGGAATAGGATTCCTAGAAGACCTAATTGGATTAGGACTTTGAATTCAAATAAGAGTCCTAATTGGATTAGGACTAAAATTAAATATGTCCTAATTTGGATTAGAGTTTCTTAAGTCACAATTAATTATTAATCTAATGAATCAATAAGACTCCTAATTGGATTAGGATTGAAGAGTTCAATTGAGTCAAAATTGATTTAAGTTCTAATTGGATTAGGACTTACCTAGATTGGATCCAAACTGGTTCACCCTTGGGCTAAGCCTAATTGGATTAGGGCTAAACCACATTAGGGGCTCCCAATCCTCATTAGATGAGGATTAGGTTAACCAAGTAAGAGGGGCATGAGCCCCTCTCATCTACTTGGTGCGGCATGAAAGAGGGGGCCGGCGCCCCCCTCTTAGGAAACTAGTCTAGGGCTCCTAAGTTGTAGGAGCCCTAGATGCCTTTTAAAGGGAGAAAGGGGGCCGACGCCCTAGCAATTGGAATCCCTCTCCTTTCCAGCCGTGGCCTCCTCTTTTCCCTTTTGGTTTTCAGTCGCCATCAGCAAGGGAAGAAAACTCTTGGCGTCTCCCTCCTCTTGGGTTTCTTCCTTGGCTCCAACGCATGAAAAGAGAAGAATGCTGTCAAGGGCTTTGATCTTCTTCCTCTTCTTCATCCTTCTTCTTCCTCCTCTCAAGTACATTCAAGAGTTGAAAGAAAGAGAGGAGATCAGCCATCAAAAGTTATCTCTGCAAGGGAGCTAGCACCCCGGTGAGATAGAGAGCTTGGATCGGTTCCTGCTTCGTGTCGATAACAATAGAGGCCATGCACTTGAACGGCTTCAAGTGAACCTTCATCCTAAACCACGAACTTCAGTTTGCGGTGATCATCTACCCGCACAAGGTGAAGATCTGATCTTCTAATGTTTTTAAAAGTTTTTAATCCTTATCTATCTACGAACGGCTTTTGAACAACGTTCATGCGATGAACGGTTGATCCCGCGCATGCCTCTTCCGCTGCCATCAGATTTTTTTTGAATTTCAGCGGCATGAGCGGGGCTTTCTAACAGATACCATTGTTTTTTCTCTTTATTAGCTGCAAGACACCCCTGCAATAAAGATCAAGAAAGAGCTTTAGGTACCCAAACTATGTTGGGTCATTTAGGGTTAGTACTTGATGTTCCTTTTGGAACCCAAACTTTCTTGAATTTGATCTTATGATTATTACTCAATTTGTTTTGACTGGACTTTCTATAGTTATATTCATATGCTTTATGTCCTAATTTATTGCAGCAATGACAAGTAATATTTTCATTTTTAGCTTTTACAAAAATGTTCTTTAAGTATTTTTGTTTTCTATTTGTTTTATATCCTAATCCAGCCTTATCATATACAGCTTTTTGACTATTAAGAATCATATTTAATTTGGTAGAACTAAGTGTAAACTTATCTACTAAGGATTTATATTTTTCAGCATCTTCTTTTAACTTGACATTTTCAGCAATTAGATTCTTGGTTTCATTTGTAAGTTTCCTACTTAATGTTTCATAGATATGAGATAGTTTTAACTTATCTTTGACAAGAGACTGTTTTTCTTCTTTTAAAACTTTATTTTTATTGATTAGTTTTCTATGTTCTTCCATGAGTTCTAAGAATGCATCATGTAATTCATCAACAGTAAAATCACATTCAAGTTCAGAATCTACCTCATCGTCATTGGCCATATGACACATTTGGGCCGTCTCTTGATGATCTTCCTCTTCTGAACTTGACTCCTCACTTTCACTCCATTCAGCCATGAAGTTCTTCTTTTTCAGTTTTCTTGCCATCCATTTCAATTCTAGGCAATCTATCTTATAATGCCCGGGTTTGTTACACTCATGACAAATAGGAGTTTCTTTTTCCTTTTCTTTGTCCTTACCCTTTTCTTTGCTTGAGCTGCCTTTGAAGAAGAGTTTCTTTTTATGAAATCTATTCTTACCTCTCATAAACTTTCTGAATTTTCTTCCAAGCATAGCCATTCCTTCTTCATCAAATTCATCATCATCATCTGAATCTTCTGACTCAGTTTGTTGTTTAGGGGTGGTAGACTTTAGGGCAATGGGCTTTCTTCTCTTGACCTCATCTTCTGAATTTTGCCTCATGGTCAACTCATGGGTCATGAGTGATCCTAGAAGTTCCTCTAATTGCAGTATGTTGAGGTTCTTAGCTTCCTGAATTGCAGTTACCTTGGCCTCCCAAACTCTTAGTAGAGACCTGAGAATTTTTCGCACCAATTCAGAGTTAGTATAAGACTTTCCTAAACTCTTAAGCCCATTTATAATTTCAGTAAAACGAGTAAACATATCAGTTATGGACTCAGTGGATTCCATTTTAAACAATTCATACTTGTGTACTAATATGTTTATTTTTGACTCCTTAACTTGATTAGTCCCTTCATGAGTGACCTCAAGTTTGTCCCAAATTTCTTTTACAGAGATGCAAATAGATATTCTATTAAATTCACTTACATCTAATGAACAGTAAAGTACATTAATTGCTTTTGCATTTAACTGTGCTAATCTTCTATCACTTTCATTCCAATCCATTTCTGATTTGGGTATGATAGTGCCCTCTATATTAAGTGTGGGTGTGTGAGGTCCTCTAGTAATAATGTACCATAATTCATAGTCTAAAGCTTGAATGAATATTCTCATCCTAGCTTTCCAGTATGTGTAGTTTGTGCCATTAAATAGAGGAGGTTTATTTGTGGATTGCCCCTCACTCATAGAACATCCCACTTGGGTTGTCATGATCTTTAACTCTTGATTGTGAGATCAATAAGTACTATTGGAGCACCTTGCTCTGATACCACTTGTTTCCCAAGGTGACAAGCCAAGAGGGGGGGTGAATTGGTTTCTCTCAATTTTAACTATCTTACTTATGTTAATTGATGAGTTAGTGGAATTACACAAATCACAATACAAATAACAAGAAGTATAGTGGTTCGGTGCTCCCCTAAGCACCTACGTCTACTCCCCAAGCAACCCCTTGGGAATTCACTATAATTCCGCGGATTACAGTTGGATTGTTTTCCGGGCTCACAATCCAAAAACCTTTATACTTTGGTTTTTCGGGTTCACCAAAAATCTATGTTGGTTTTACGGGCTCACCAACGAACCTTTACAATTGGTTTTACGGGTTCACCAATCAACCTATTCCGTTGGTTTTGCAGGCTAACCAACTAACCTTTACAAGGAGTTTAATAAACAAAGTAAGAAGATTTAAGCTCCTAGATGAGCAAATATAACAATATAATCTACAAAGAAGAGTTTAGAGAATAGTTATCGCTTGATGTGACTTCTCTCTTCTTTGTCAAGGATGCTTCACTCTTCAAGGATGGATGGAGCTCTTAACGACTCTTGGAATCTGCTCAACCACTTTCTTTTGACTCTTGAATGAAGCACTTGGATGAAGAAGATTAGGGCACTTTGTCTTTCTTGTGTACTCTTTGATATTCTTGCAAAAGTGTTATCTCTCTGATGAATAGTGCCACTTTAAATAGTTTCCTTCATCCATTGGACAAGCCCCAATGGTTAGAATTCAAAAACTAGCCGTTACTCACTGTTGGAAGGACAAAAAGTACTTCTGCAGAACTAGCCGTTATGCTTCTGCCCGTGTTTGGGTCGGCTCAACCTGTCCTTGGGTCGACCCAACTTTCACTTGGGTCGACTCAACCTTTCCTTGGGTTGACCCTCTCGGAACCACAGAAACTTGCAATTCAGCCTTCCTTCACTTGGGTCGACTCAACATTTCTTTGGGTCGACTCAAGGTTCAGTTGGGTCGACTCAACTTCTTCTTGGGTCGACCCTCTCAGGGTTTCCATGTTAGATGTATGCCCTAGAAGCCAATTTGGCTGACACATTTTGATTCTAGGGACATAATTTTGTACTTGACTGTTTATTATTGAATAAATAAAAGGCATCTTTTTCATTCATATTATTTATGTGTCTATGAATCGTCCAAGAAATTAATAAGATGATGATACATATTCTCAAGAGTTGAGAATTTGAGCCATGTATCATTGGTGATTAATTTCTAAATGCTCCTGATCAATGGATCATCACGAGGACGGTGATCGTTCCGATCAGTGCACAGATCACTTTCCTTATGGATGGACGAGACTTGAGTCCACAGTGTAGGGACACTGAAGTGATAGTGCAGGTGCTTGTTAGAGAACAAGGGTACTGAGCGTGACCAAGACAAGAAGTCACTTAGATGTCTATCCACTCGTCAGTGACTTGCTTGATGTTGCAGTAGTGTGACTGGTCCTTTGACCTGCGGTGCTTCGGCTACTCACAGTGAGGTTATTATAGTTTGACTACACACATACATGGTCTCTAGCCATATGGGTCCATGCAGTGTAGATTGGCTGCAGTAGGTTCACTGTAGGAGTAGGGTATGCACCTATAAGGAATCTATCGACCTTGATAGAAGAGGAGTGATCCTATGTGATTTGTTAGACTGAGTTCTAAGACCTTGGCCAGGGCAGTAATATAAAGTGGAAAAAGAGTTTTCCACTATCGAACTCGAGTCGAATAAATCTTGACATATGACAGACGATGGGGTTTGACGAGTTGTCCATGACCTCCGTCCTGTAGGGATCCACGATAGTAGGACTGTATCACATGTTAACTGCACCTAGAGGTTCATCATTCCATTCTGCTGGGTAGCCACTACATGCTGCTAGGTGTCACTGGTGGATGGTGGGACTCATAGGGATTATCTTGATGATCGATAAACCCTAATGAGTTGAGTTGGAATCGTTCCAACCCATTGAAAGGAGTTTTCAATGATATTATGATAGAGATCATAATATATCTCACTACCAGTCAGAGTAGAACCTATGGGGTCACACACACTAGAAGTATTGACCGATCCAATGGTTGAAAAGTGATTATGAATCACAAGTAATCAATTCGATTGATAAGAAGCTGAAGAAGGAACAAAGGGAATTAATTAATTGGACTTAAACACAAATCCTACGATTTAAAGATTGATTTTGATGATCACAAAACCTTGAAGTATAAATACTAATGTTTGTGTTGCAAGGAAAAAGATATTTATTTTGCAAGGAACATAGCAAGTTGGAAGAACACAAGAAGGCCTCCAAAGCACTCAAGAAAAGTTGGAAGAAAGCTACAATTTATTGGCCCAAGTCTCAAGTTCAAAGGATTCAATTTAGAAGAGCAAGTTTTAAGAAAAATTCAAAGGAAAGGCACTCGAGTCGACTCCTACAGTTCCGAGTCGACTCCAAGGAGCAACAGACAGACGGACAGAAAGATTCATCTCAGAACCTGTCAACGAGTCGACTCCTGAAGAGCGCGAGTCGACTCCGATGTTCACCGAGTCGACTCCAGGGTAGTATGAGTCGACTCCTAGGAGTCACAGGCAAAAAAGTCAGAGAGCAGTTTTTGGGTCTGAGATTCAAGTCGACTTCAGTGGAACGCGAGTCGACTCCGATAGTTGGCAAGTCGACTCCAAAGAAAGTGAGAGTCGACTCTCAGAGGAACACAAGGAAAAAGACAGAAGACCAATTTACTGACTCTGAGATTCGAGTCGACTCCCGCAATACGCGAGTCGACTCCTAGACACCGCAATCCAAAGACAGAAGACGGTATTTTCGTCTCTGAGAGGCGAGTCGACTCCAAGATAGTTCGAGTCGACTCCAAGGCAGCGCGACCCCAAAAATGCAGAGGATCAGTTTTCGGGCTCTGAGAGCCGAGTCGACTCCAAGAGAATCCGAGTCGACTCGAGGAAGAAAATCAGAAAGTATGTCCTCTGGATTCATGGGATGAGCCGACTCCGAAGATGCCAAGTCAGCTCCAGATGTTGGCGAGTCGACTCCGGGTTAAGTCGAGTCGACTCCCAGTCAAGGCATGCACTTTAATTCAAATTTGGAACAGTGGCCGAGTCGTCTCCAGTAAAGCACGAGCCGACTCCTGCAACAGGCGAGTCGACTCCTGATCGCGCGAGTCGACTCCGATCCCAACGGTAATATTGTCAGGAAGTGCAGACTGTGTCCAACGGCTCTATTTTTGTCTCTAACGGCTATATTCTTGTTTCCACGCCATCTAAAGCTATAAAAACAAGAAGAGAGCTAGGGGAGAACTTATGGAAGTGGGAGAGAACATTTAGGAAAAAGATTCTAAAGAGATTACACGGAAAATCTCCCATAAGCACAAAAGGGCCATTCAAAGGAAAATAGAGAGAAGAAGAGCATCCAAGTGAATCCCAAAGCTTCCTCTCCATCCGTGTGCTGCCTCGGTGATCTTCTACTTTGGACAAAATCAGAAGAGGGTCAAGTAAAGAAGAAGCCGAGTTCCTCCATCTACAAATCTGTTTGAGGGCTTCTTCCCTTTACTTTACTTGTTTATATTTGCTATATTCGCTTATTTGAGAAGCTTGTACTTGATTTAAACTCTTGCTCTAAATATCTTGTAACTTGATTCAATCAAGGAATTGAATCAAGGGGTTAAGGTTTGTTGGTGAGCCAAAGGAAAAAACCAACGTTGTAAGGTTGTGGTTGGTGAGCCTTTGGGAAAACCAACTGGGTTGATTGTGAACCCGGAAAACAATCGTTGTAAGGTTGTGGTTGGTGAGCCTCTGGAAAAACCAACTGGGTTGGATTGTGAGCCGTGAAAACAATCGGGTGGTTCTAGTCGGTGAGCCTGGAAAAACCGACCGAGTTCGTTGTGACCTCGTAAAACAACAAGTTGGGTTGTGAGCTTGTAAAACAACCGGCTGTAATCTGTAGGATTATAGTGAAATTCCCAAGAGGTCTTGGGGAGTGGATGTAGGTGCTGGGGTGCACCGAACCACTATATGTTTGTTGTGTTTGTGATGCTTTTTGTCATTGTCTATCTTGCTCACTTACTTACCTAGATAAATTGCATGCTTAACTCTTATCCGCGCATCCTTTAGTTGCAAGCATATTAAATTTACTTAATCAAGTCTCATTCGATAAATCAACCTATTGCTAAGTTTAAATTCCACTGTGCAACTATACAACTTAGCATAATTAATTGAAAAGTGTTAGAAGTAGCTTAAAAGTTTTATAAGACCCAATTCACCCCCCCCCCCCTCTTGGGTTGTATCTACTGGGCAACAAGTGGTATCAGAGCAGGTGCTCAAATATTATTTGTAGTCTTAACCAACTAGAGCCAAAGATCATGACAACCCCACATAACGTATTACCTGCTGAGGGACTGTCCACAAACAGACCTCCACTGTTTGATGGATCTAACTATATTCAATGGAAAGCTAGAATAAAAATCTTTACTCAATCACAAAACTATGAGCTATGGAATGTCATAACAAATGGCCTACACACACCCACGAAATTAATTGAAAGTATGTTTGATAAAAATTTGGCTGAACTGAATGCTAAGGCTATGAACCTATTATATTGTGCATTAGATAGGAATGAGTTTAATTACATATCTTCTTGCATAACTGCTAAAGATATATGGAACATGCTTGAAGTTAAATATGAATGTCCTAACAAATCTGAAACATCATGTGTAGAAGAAGAGCAGTATCATATTGCAAATTCATGTTTCATGGCACATGAGGTACATGCTGAAACTGAAAGCAATTTTACATTTGATGAACTTCACTATGCCTTTTCTGATTTGTATTTAGAATATAAGAAACTTGTTTGTAAGAACAAGAACTTGAGGAAAGAAAATCAAGAACTAAATCAGAAAAACCAACTTCTCACTGAAAGCCATGATAAACTTAAGAAAAATAATGAATTGCTTTCAGAAGATAACAAAAGATTAACTAAAGAAGTTGACACATTAAAACCCGTTGTTGAAAGATTTACTTCTGAAAAGTTGAATCTAATGATAAATAATCAAAGAGCTGAATTTGATAATATTGGATTGGGATGTCAACCTTGGTACACCCAAAAATCTTTCAAGAATATGTTTGTTAAAACAGTTTCTAATCATTTTAAAATAGATTCTTATAATGCTGATAAACAGGAACAAAGGTTATGCAAAATGTCTTCTGTTCCTAAATCTGTACATTACAAATTTGATAAACCTAAAAGGCAAAAACAGAAAACTGAAGGGTTATCTACCACTCATGTTAAATCCATGTTTGTTAAATTTAATAAGAAGATGCAGAAATACACTTCTTGTAGCCCTAAAATCTGCAAGCCGATGGACAAAATAGCTATTAAGAAAATATGGGTTCCAAAAGGAACAATAATAGCTAACCTGCACGGACCCAAAAGAGCTTGGGTTCCTAAGTTGAAAATCTAAATATTTTCTGCAGGTGTGTCTAGCACTCAAGGCTCCAACAAAAGATGTTAAATTGGACATTGGGTGCTCTAGACATATATTAAAGAATGAAACTTAAAATATACTTAAGAAAAGTGACTAAAATGGAAGAAATAATGAAATTAGTAATTCTTGCATCCTCTCATACTGAAATTATTTTATTAGTTGATTAAAACACATCTTGCAAGTATTAATCATTCTTTTCTTGTGATATAAGTGATATTTCTGATATGAAAAGAAAATATATCCAAATCACTCTATCTTTCTAGATTATGCTTTACTTATAGATGGATAATTTGGTAAATCAATTCTCCTAAGAATAACTCTATGAATTCTCTATATGTTTGACTGAGAGTTTTTATCCATGGCATTATTGTTCATTGATCATAGATATGAAAATGTGTACTTGGTATATCTTTGAATATATGCATTATAAATACTATGATCAAAGAATTCTTTTTGGCATATAAAATTAACTTATGCTAGTATGGACCTAATCTCAAAAGATCTTGTCATTGGTTTACTTAGAATATCTTCTGCAAGGTCAAAGTTTACTATGCATGTTAACTAAGGAAACAAACAAGAATCAATTTCTAAATCTAAAGATGTTGTTTCCATCACTAAGTTTTCACAAGCTTACATTGGATTTGTTTTTGGCAAGTAAAATTAAAGTATTTTCTGCATTTGCTAAATCTTGTGAAAGGGATCAAATGAAAAAGGTTTGCAAACTATGAAAGTAAAAGAAGTATCATGGCATAGTGTTGAAAACCAATTTTGTATTAAGTTGTGCACAGAAAATAATATTGAATACAATTATTTCTGCACCAAAGAACACCATAAGTAAAATAGGGTTAATAGAATCCTTGAAGAAATGAAAAAGGCAATGTTGTACGATAGTCATTTAAAAGCTATCATCATTGCTTGTCATATGTATGGTTTCTATTAGGTCTATTTTTGATGAAAACTCCATTTGATCTTCTGAAAAATAGAAAATGAACTACTGCATATCTTTCATATTTTTTAGTCGTACACGTTATACTTGATATACTCTTATGAAAATAATGCCAAATCTGATAAAGATATTTCTATCCTTGGATATCATTCATCAAGCAATGCATATAGAATATTCAATGAAAAGATTCTAGTTAAAGAAATATCAATTCAGTTTATTCTTTATGAGACTAATGATTCATTATCAAGATACTAAAATCAAATTATATATGGATATGTTTAATCTTTTACATATGACAATCTGAAAACTTGTTAATAATTAGAACCAAATTAAGTTTTCAGAAATGCACTTAATGAAGAAAAATTGGTGACTACTAAAAGATTCAATCAAGAAAAGATGAATTAGATCTTGATGAAATTCTTGCATGATTAGAAGTAAAGATCACCATTATCATTTGCTTGCTTTATGAGCTTTATATTCTGTCAAATGAATGTGTAGAATATACGTCTATGTGGTTATTTCATTTAAAAAAAAATCTATATAAAATAACCACCTTATTTGAAAACACTCATTACCAATATGATAAAGCAATATGTGATTTGGAACAAGCATCAAAAGCATGATAGAATAATTATTTCATCATACACCTAATAGACCAGATTGTGTGATCATTATGTGCCCTTATGCAAGACTTCAATCTAACTCTAATGAATCATAATTTATTGATAACAAATGAATCATAATCTGAATTTTGATAGAAACAATTGTTTAAGGCAATTTGATCAAAACTTAGCTAGCATGCCTTATTGATAATTATCTTAAGCAAATAGAATCTAAGCTAAATTGATGTTGAAAATAAGAAATTAATTTGACCTTGATGAATCTTCCTATTGCTTCACATGCTTGTCCTTGAACAGTCTTGGTTAATGAAACTATCTCTTTAGTTCAAGTGACATATGTTTGCTTATGTTTAGGCAATCTCTTGAGTAAAGTGACTCAACATTCAATTATTATCATATCTTAGGTTGAGTTACCTAGTTAAGAAATATGCTATATGAATGTTTTGTATCTTGAAGAAACTAATAACTTTCTTTCAAGAAAGAAAAGAATTTTGTTAATAATGCAGGATCCTTGAGCAAGAAAATGAGAGATTTCAACTTGAAGGACACCTCCACATAAGATACAACAAACATTCAAATGCAAACAAGAGAGAGGATCTTCTTCAGCCAAAAGTTCACACGTAAGAATCTAGTTTGGCTTGAAGAATATATATAATGAATAGGTAATTTTAGATACCTTTCTCACAAATTAATTGAGCAAAGTCAATAACTTAAATCTTATGATGGCATGATTAAATTCTTTAATTATTAATTTTTGATATCATGTCTATATGTGTATTGACTGACTTATACTTTTAGAAACTGTTTCATGGTTTGCCCAAACTAAATGATTTCTTAGCCTATATCATAACCATGAAATACACAAGTATATGCTTAAAATTTTGGATGTAAAATAACTTGTGAGAAGTTATGAATCCATGAGCATAATGAAAATGTTGTTTGCATGATATACATATATATGATACATAAGATTAATTCTTTATTCTGCTCTTTCATGTAAATTACTTGAGAATAACAAAAAGAGAGAGAGATAAAGAAAAGAAAATGGATATTATTCAAGAGAAGTAAAATCTAAGTAAAGGCAAATACTTCATCTTAAGGAAAAGCAAAACAAGCATAATATATTTGACTTGTGAAAGGGATAAAATCCGTAATGAATTACACTTAAATAGAGGGAGAGTTTAAAGTAAATAGTTTAACCTTTCTATATTGCTCATCATAGGGATGGTGCCAATGGAGAGGCTAGTGGTAGTACCCGGCACTATTTGACCCAACTATTCGGTGTAGGGCATATTAGGGACGGCACAAGAGGGAGGCTAGTGGTAGTACCTCGTGCCCCTTTCCAACTCCACCGGATAGGGAGCAAGTAGAGTATAGAACATAGGAAAGTTAAAAATGAAAGACAAAGTAAATGAAAGTATATAAGAAGAATCAAGTCAAATTTTTAATCACTTGAAAACACACTTTAAGGATGAAATCAGTGCAAAATTATATTTAAATAGGGGGAGTTTATTTGAAAAGAATTGATTTTGATCCTTGATATGCTTGTTCTTATTATTTTAATGCATGACTTAACACATAATATATCTTGCATGTGGCATGATGTCTTGAATTATGGGTTCTCAATATTTTGTAATGCTTCATACTTGGACAATTTGATTGAATGTTTGAAATGCTACATAACATCTTTTGTTTGGTATTATTGAAAAGAAATTTTCAGATTTGTCGTTAACAATCATCGTTAAAACCTGAAAGTTGAATAAATTTGTAAAAAGGAGAAGAGAAGGATATCTCTATTTAGGCAAAATGAATTGAGTTGTTTTTATCCTTCATCTTGATTAACTTTGGTATATAATGTTCTAACTCATACCAAAACTCAACATAAATACAAATACTCTGAATATGCTCTTACATGTTTGAAATATGTGTTTTCAAACGTAATGATTTAAGATGAGCTACAATCTGGAAGATACATATCTCAAATTATGTTTTTGAAAGCCTCAATTGAAAATCCTATATAATTCAGAATCTGATTTTGTATAAAAGCTTGAACTCCATATGATTTCTAAATAAAATCTTAATGAAAGAAAAACAGAATTAATTTTGATGCCTTTGGTTGATTGCTCCGATATGCATCCGAAACATATCATTTCTTATCTTCAAAGTATACTAATATTGGCCTAAATGATGTGGCTTTCAATGATCTTGATTGCAAGTAAATATTTTTAAATATATGATTTTATTTTGATATTAAAAAAAAAATTTATTGGGCTTCATGTATACATTGCTGAAAAACTGTGATTAAGAAATTGAGTTCTATAAATATATATATTTCAATGATCATCTATATGTTTTTCTCTCCTACATTATTAAAGACAGAATAGAGTGAATGATCTTAAAGCAAGAAATATTTCAGCTCACTCGAATGATTCTAAAAGAAAGAAAATGTAAATGCCTTTGAAAGAAACTGAGCTTCAAATGAATCATTTTCTGATTAATATTTCTATACATTTTTCTCTAAGATTAGGAGAAAGCATAACTTGTTCTTAAAGGATTAGAAAGAGTGATTACTATAAATTTTGAATAATTCTAGATCACTCTACATTCTTGATATCATAAAGTTTCAGGTTTATTCACGTTTAACATTAAAATCTGAAATTCAACAAAAGAAAAGAATGATTAAAGAAGTATGCATCATTTGAGGGGGAGCTTTAGATATCTTATCCTAAAGTTACTTCAATTTGAAGCATACCTTGATTTTTATGGATTGATTTTGATGAACCTCCTTATAATGCAATACTTGCTTTAATTATAAGTTTATGCCTTGAGAAGAGTTCTATAAAGGTTGTCTTATCTCATACCTTGAGTCTTATGAAAATAAGCTGAAACTTATGGAAAACATATTTTTGAGATTGACAATTTTATTGAACATTATCTTCAAACTCTAAACTGTTAAATGGAATAATCAATTGAGGGGGAGAAAGAAAATTTCAGAAGGAGAGGTATTATGGAACTTAACCGCAAAAATCTTTATGATACATCTTGAGGATTGTTATTTGGTTAATATTTCTTATGCATACATCATGAACCAAATTGCAAGTCAAACAGTTGATCTTAAGAGCCTCTAACTTAATGAAAAAGGGGGAGAATAACGTGTTGAATTTTTTTTTTAGTATCTCTTAGAAAATCTATTTTGAAATTTACTAATGAGTCCAAATTGGCTTGCTCTTTAGAACTTAAATTGTGTGCCAATTCCTATTTTTATCTATCAAATTGTGCTTATTTTCTAAAGGAATAAAAGAAAGTCTTTAAGAAAGCTCTAAGATATATCAAAAATTGCATGAATCCATATTTTGGTATTTGTGCCCCAATGCTCTTATTATCATTAAAGAACTTTGAAGTCATTAAGAATTAATGATCCAACGTGATGATATGTTTTTCAAGTATATGAGTTTTGATCTTATACTCTGAAAATTAATTAAATTGCTCTCATGTTGATAAAATACTTAATATTTTGGGCAAAAGTTCTTAAATGAACAAGCTTTCATACTTATTATTGAAGAGAGGTTAGATTTCCATTCGTGTTTTCCTTGAATATCATTTGTGGGACTTCTTGAATTAACTTAAGAAAGATTCCACCTACACTTGATTAGAAAACTATCTGTGGTATCAAATTAGAAAACTTCTTGAAATCACATTCGATGTGTTCTGCTCTGAAATTATCTTAATTGTCTCTGATCTATGCTCATTAATCTGATTCTAATATTATTGCCTTGAGTTATATGATTCATATCCTTGCAATAATTTGACATGCACATCAGAGTACAATAAGAAAAAGAAATATTTGAGTATTCTTATCTTTGTGCTTAATGTTTCACTATCTTTTTGATGTTGTCAAAAAGGGGGAGAAATATCTAAGTATATGCTCAATGCTTTCTGTTTTGAATTGAATACAAATCAACTTAAATTGAAATATGTTGATTGTGTTAAGCTAATTAAATCTAAAGCATTATCATGAAGTATGTTCTTAAATATATATGTTTTTACTTCATGCAACTTAGCTATGCATTACTTCTAGAACACAATATATCTTATATTGCATATACTCCAAGTTTTGTCATCATCAAAAAGGGGGAGACTGATGACCCAAAGATTGATTTAAAGATTGATTTTGATGATCACAAAACCTTGAAGTATAAATACTAATGTTTGTGTTGCAAGGAGAAAGATATTTATTTTGCAAGGAACATAGCAAGTTGGAAGAACACAAGAAGGCCTCCAAAGCTCTCAAGAAAAGTTGGAAGAAAGCTACAATTTATTGGCCCAAGTCTCAAGTTCAAAGGATTCAATTTAGAAGAGCAAGTTTTAAGAAAAATTCAAAGGAAAGGCACTCGAGTCGACTCCTACAGTTCCGAGTCGACTCCAAGGAGCAACAGACAGACGGATAGAAAGATTCATCTCAGAACCTGTCAACGAGTCGACTCCTGAAGAGCGCGAGTCGACTCCGATGTTCACCGAGTCGACTCCAGGGTAGTATGAGTCGACTCCTAGGAGTCACAGGCAGAAAAGTCAGAGAGTAGTTTTTGGGTCTGAGATTCGAGTCGACTCCAGTGGAACGCGAGTCGACTCCGATGGTTGGCAAGTCGACTCCAAAGAAAGTGAGAGTCGACTCTCAGAGGAACACAAGGAAAAAGACAGAAGACCAATTTACTGACTCTGAGATTCGAGTCGACTCCCGCAATACGCGAGTCGACTCCTAGACACCGCAACCCAAAGACAGAAGACGGTATTTTCGTCTCTGAGAGGCGAGTCGACTCCAAGACAGTTCGAGTCGACTCCAAGGCAGCGCGACCCCAAAAATGCAGAGGATCAGTTTTCGGGCTCTGAGAGCCGAGTCGACTCCAAGAGAATCCGAGTCGACTCGAGGAAGAAAATCAGAAAGTATGTCCTCTGGATTCATGGGATGAGCCGACTCCGAAGATGCCAAGTCAGCTCCAGATGTTGGCGAGTCGACTCCGGGTTAAGTCGAGTCGACTCCGGGTTAAGTCGAGTCGACTCCCAGTCAAGGCATGCACTTTAATTCAAATTTGGAACAGTGGCCGAGTCGTCTCCAGTAAAGCACGAGCCGACTCCTGCAACAGGCGAGTCGACTCCTGATCGTGCGAGTCGACTCCGATCCCAACGGTAATATTGTCAGAAAGTGCAGACTGTGTCCAACGGCTCTATTTTTGTCTCTAACGGCTATATTCTTGTTTCCACGCCATCTAAAGCTATAAAAACAAGAAGAGAGCTAGGGGAGAACTTATGGAAGTGGGAGAGAACATTTAGGAAAAAGATTCCAAAGAGATTACACGGAAAATCTCCCATAAGCACAAAAGGGCCATTCAAAGGAAAATAGAGAGAAGAAGAGCATCCAAGTGAATCCCAAAGCTTCCTCTCCATCCGTGTGCTGCCTCGGTGATCTTCTACTTTGGGCAAAATCAGAAGAGGGTCAAGTAAAGAAGAAGCCGAGTTCCTCCATCTACAAATCTGTTTGAGGGCTTCTTCCCTTTACTTTACTTGTTTATATTTGCTATATTCGCTTATTTGAGAAGCTTGTACTTGATTTAAACTCTTGCTCTAAATATCTTGTAACTTGATTCAATCAAGGGATTGAATCAAGGGGTTAAGGTTTGTTGGTGAGCCAAAGGGAAAAACCAACGTTGTAAGGTTGTGGTTGGTGAGCCTTTGGGAAAACCAACTGGGTTGATTGTGAACCCGGAAAACAATCGTTGTAAGGTTGTGGTTGGTGAGCCTCTGGGAAAACCAACTGGGTTGGATTGTGAGCCCGTGAAAACAATCGGGTGGTTCTAGTCGGTGAGCCTGGGAAAACCGACCGAGTTCGTTGTGACCTCGTAAAACAACAAGTTGGGTTGTGAGCTTGTAAAACAACCGGCTGTAATCTGTAGGATTATAGTGAAATTCCCAAGAGGTCTTGGGGAGTGGATGTAGGTGCTGGGGTGCACCGAACCACTATATGTTTGTTGTGTTTGTGATGCTTTTTGTCATTGTCTATCTTGCTCACTTACTTACCTAGATAAATTGCATGCTTAACTCTTATCCGCGCATCCTTTAGTTGCAAGCATATTAAATTTACTTAATCAAGTCTCATTCGATAAATCAACCTATTGCTAAGTTTAAATTCCACTGTGCAACTATACAACTTAGCATAATTAATTGAAAAGTGTTAGAAGTAGCTTAAAAGTTTTATAAGACCCAATTCACCCCCCCCCCCCTCTTGGGTTGTATCTACTGGGCAACATACTTCGGGTAGGATTCCTAGAGTCCTAATTGGATTAGGACTGGGAATCCTAGTTGGAGTAGGACTGGGATTCCTACTTAGAATAGGATTCCTAAAATCCTAATGAGATTAGGAGTTTTGAATTAAAATTGGATTCCTACTTGGAGTAGGATTCCCAGAGTCCTAATCGGATTAGGACTCCGAATTTAAATTAGAGTCCTAATTGGATTAGGACTAGAATTAAACAAATCCTAATTGGATTAGAATTCCTTAAGTCCAAATTAATTATTAATCTAATGAATCAACATGACTCCTAATTGGATTAGGATTGAAGAGTTCAATTGAGTCATGGTTCATTCAAGTCCTAATTGGATTAGGACTAGCATAGATTGAACCCAATTTGGCTAATCCTAATTAGATTAGGACTAAACCATGAAAAGGGCACCTAATCCTCTTTGGAAGAGGATTAGGTTAACCAAGTAAGAGGGGCATCAGCCCCTCTCCAATTGGTTAGGGCGACAAGAAGAGAGAAGGGGCCGGCGCTCCAAAGAAAGAAAGTAGTCAAGGGCTCCTAACTTGTAGGAGCCCTTGATGCTTATAAAAGGGGACCTAGGGCCGGCGCCCTAGGGTGTGCTCTCTTCCTCCTTTTGCTGCCGCCACCAGCCCCTCTCCTCCCTTGGTTCAGCCGCAAGCAAGGGAAGAAGCTCTCCAAGTGTTGGCGGCCTCCTCCCCTTCCCTTCCTTCATCCAACGCAAGGAAGAAAAGATGGCTGCGTGGGGATTCTTCTTCTTCCTCTTCTTCATCCTTCTTCTTCCTCCTCTCAAGCACAATCAAGGGTTGATTGAAAGAGAGGCGATCATCCATCAAAAGAAGTCTTTGCAAGGGAGCTAGCACCCCGGGAAGACAAGAAAGCTTTGATCGGTCCTCTGCTTCGTGTGGATACCCGTAGAGGCCGGACGTTTGAACGGCTTCAAACGAACCTTCATCCTAAAACCACGATCATCAGTTTGCGGTGATCATCTTGAAAGAGTAGATGCCCTACAAGCCAATCGCAATATGTATTGCGAAAGGTTTTTTCTTTTGATTTGTCCAAATCATGTACATGACATTTAAATATGAATAAAGGCGTTATGTTTTATCATATGCTGTTGATTATATTTATGATAAACTCCTTAGTTTAGGGCAATGGTTTTAAGACTATGATGAGATCATACTAGTGAGACTTAAAATCCTAAAATCCTAATCTTAAATATTCCCAGTCATTGGTACATTGAGTCGGGGATCAATGATTACCGGAAAGACTGGCATGTCTTATGTATGCTCGATGCAGAGGATGATTGATCTCACAATCATTTGTGTGGAGACACTAATACAAAGATGTGGGTGCTCATTAGAGGAATGAGTTCACTGAATTGACCTACAAAGAGAAATCTTATGAAGTCTTACTTACATGTCAAAAGATGATTCTCTTAGTGGGAGTTGTGCAACTGATCCTATGACCTGAGATCACCATGGTATCTTGTGCACATGAACCCATATTTTGGTTTACACTCATTCATGACAATAAGTTATGTACGAGGTCTTCTGGATATGGTGAATTGTGTACGAAGATTATGAGTAGGTCAACAAGGAATTAATCACTTCTAGTAAGAGAAGATAGCATCCTATTTATTCTAATCATATGATAATTCAGGAAACCTTTGATCAAAGTAGAATGAAAATTAGAAAGAGTTTCTAATGTTTCATTATTTGAATTATCATTAAAAGATTGAGAAAAATATGAATATGAAATTGAGTTTGACATATATTCATACTCATATGCATATTTGGGATGCAGTTTGATTAAAGGATTGAATTGCATGGTAACTTGCCACTGAAGGGTATTTTTGGTATTTCCACCAAATTCCATATTTTCTGGGTAGACATGACACGTTGCTAGACGTCAATCTTGTTTTATAGGTTTGATCAAATTAAAGAGTTAATTCGATCACCAATTAGAAAGGATTCTAATTGTTAAGTTCGGGTTCGCGCAGTTTGGACTTAAATCGATTAGAAGAGTTCTAATCAAGTTGGGTCAACTCGCACTCACACCTATTGCTGGCTAAGTATGGAACCCAATGGGTCACACACAAGAAAACTTATCAAGGGTCTAATTGGATTAGATCATGTTTGCAAGATAAACATCCTAGCAGGTGTTGCAAACCTTAGCTCCTAATTCGAATTGGATTCGAATCTGATTCGAATTGGATTCGAATCGGATTCTTAATTGATCTAATTTGATTAGATCATATTCTAATATGGGTTAGCCAAGAGTTGGCACCTAATTGGCTTGGTTTGAGTCTAATTGGATTAGATTTAATAAATCATTCAATCTAGACCGTTAGATCTTGATCTACCGTTGGATGAAGACATAATGGAGAGTTGGTTTAACCCAATTGGATTGGGTTAGAGGATGGCTACCATAATTGACCATTGGATCTTAATCCCACCATTGGATGAAGACATAATGGGTCAAGTGAATGGCGCCTTGCATTGGAGCCCTTGGATCATCATCATGAAAGATCAAGAGGTGAGGCGTGATGGACATGTGATTAGCATGTGATGTTGACTTGGTCAAAATATGGCACCACATGAAAGGACAAATCATTTGATACACCTCTTCACTTGATCTGCACCTCCTCTTATTTGATATGGCCCTTAGATGATGTCTTTTCATGAAAGGATGTGTGGATGGGATGCATCCCTTGGAGATGCATCCCTACACCTATTATAAATAGGCTAGCACTCCATGGGTTTCATCATTCCAACTCCACCCCACTCCTCTCTTCTTTCTTTCTTACATTAGTTTCTTTCTTTCTAGCATTGCTTCTAGTGTGTCCTAAGCCAAGACAAGGTGGTCTTCTTTAGGACAAAAGGATTAGAAGTGATTTTAGAAGGTTAAAGAAAAATAGAAAGAAAGGAAAACAAGCCATTAGAGTTCTTTAAGAATTCTGCATTAAGGATCAAAGTCTTTGGAGCTTAAGACTTAAATCAAGTTTTCGTGTGGATCAACGTTGGAGGGTGAACACTTGGGCACCTAGTGAAAATTCTGCATATTGGATTAGCGTTAGAGGTATTCTTCTATTTCTGCATTTATATTATATTATTTGATTGCTTTCATTAAGGTGATCTTGGCTTATAAGGGTTTTATGTTAAGGAACTTTATCAAGAAATTTTTAAAATTTCTAACTTCCGCTGCGCATTATAACATGCTAAAATCCTTCAAGTGGTATCAGAGCCATCCTTAATTGGTTCAATCAAATAATTATGTATGATGTATGATTATTAATTTACTACGAGATAGTAATGTCATATGCTTAGAGAAATGCTGAAATGTATGATTAATATATGATATGTTATGTAATAAAATATCATGATATGAAATTTTTCATATGAAAATATGTTGAAGCATGTTAATTAATTGCTTATGATTTATACATGCTATGAGATAGCCATGATGCATAATAGTTTATTTTAGACATGTTAAATGTATGTTACAATTAAAGAATGTGCTAGAGACTAGTAAGCCCTCAATAAAAATTATATTAAGTCATAGTGTTGAAAAACTTTGAACTAACCCATTCTAGAACAATTAATCTAATTGGTGTCTAAGGAAAGCACTAAAGGTGGTTACTTAATTAGGACCTTACTCTCTGAGTAAGGGGAGCCTCCCACCTGCTTACCTGGCCAATTGTTTGATTGCCTATTATGGATAAGCTTAATATTGATATAACACTATTGATAGCCTTCCTTCATGCCTCGATATTATTATGTCAAGATCCATGCTAGTTTGTTGTGCTAACACAAGACTTGCAATGGGGACTGATGTTATACTGTCTTGGTGCATTAAGATGCTTATGGCATATTTTAATATATTGCCTTGTTGTGCAACCACAAGGGCAATATTATTCGAATATGACTATATGGAAATGAAGGGTTTGACTTAACTAAAATATTATTGTTTGTTGTGCTAACACAAGGCAATAAGTATTTTAAGAGGACAAGATAAAGTTGAGAATTGCATGAGATGCAATTGGAAAGAGTTTCCTACCTTTGAACTCATAAGAGTTTGTTGTGTAAACACAAGGCTTTTTATGATGAATTAGGATCTCAACCCTACTAAGAAAAATTATATTTTCACGTTTATCATAGGAGAGGGCTATGATATTCGATAAAAATAGTAGGAGACAAATTAGATTAAAGTCCTTATCTAGTTGCAAACATGTCATCATGATTGGTCTGCTTATATTAGTTTTGTTTTGCATATGTAGAATTATTAAATGGCTTCTTCACTTTCACTAAGAGGCATCTTAGATGCCAACAAGTTGACCGGACCAAACTATGTGGACTGGTTGAGGAATTTAAAGATAGTACTCACTCAGGAGAAAATTTCCTATATACTTGAAACCCCTGATCTTGGAGATCTAGGGGATGATGCTACAGAAGAGGAGGTTGCCACACATAAGATGTGGAAAAATGACAGTGTGACTGTCAAATGTATCATACTTGCCTCTATGAACAATGAATTACAGAGGCAACATGAAGGCATGGATACTCAATCCATACTTCTCAATTTAAAAGAGTTGTATGGAGAACAAAGCAGGACTGCTAGGTATGAGATATCTAAGCAGTTGTTCCGTGCTAGAATGAATGAAGGAACTCCAGTGCAAAACCATGTTCTTATGGTTATAGACTTGATCACCAGATTAAGTCAATTAGGTTTTGCTATGGATAGTGAGCTCAGTCAGGATTTGATCCTGCAATCACTGCCTGATTCATTCTCTCAGTTTGTTGTGAACTTTCACATGAACAAGCTGAACACCTCCCTGCCCGAGCTGTTAAATATGCTCAAAACAGCTGAAGGGCATATTAAGAAGGATAAAGGTCCACTCCTTCTTATAAATAGCACCTCTATGAGGAAATCGAGAAATAAGGGTTCTAAGAAACGATTGAACCCCAAGAGTAGTATCAAAAAGAAAAAAGGAAAGAAAAACTCCGGATCAAGTACCTGTTTTCATTGCGGCAAAGCTGGCCACTGGAAAAGGAATTGCAAGAGTTTTCTTGCAAGTATGAAGACCGATGCAAGAGTTGCATCAAAAGGTATGTTTATGTTACATGCCAACTTGTCATTAAGTTCTTCAAATTCAAATTCATGGGTATTGGATACCGGCTGTGGTTTTCACATTTGCAAATCTTTGCATGGACTACAGAAAATTAAAATTTTGAAGAAAGGTGACTTCGAGCTGTATGGCGCTGGAGGAGAGTCCATCCAGGCTGAAGCTGTTGGAACCTACAACTTGGAATTGCCTTCGGGAAAGCTCCTACAATTAGAAGATTGTTATTATATGCCCAAAATTATTAGAAATGTAATTTCCATTCCTTTGTTGTTAAAGAAAGGTTTTGAAATTAATGGAAAGGGCAATGGTTGCTCTATTTATTTTTCTAATAAGCATCTTTGCAATGGCATTATGGAAAATGGTCTTCTAGTTTTATTACTTAATGACAATGTCTTTCATATTAATAAAAGCAATAAAAGAAAGAGAGAGGAAGTGAATAATACCCTCCTTTGGCATTGCCGACTTGGTCACATAAGTGAATCAAGAATTAACAAGTTATACAAAGAAGAGTTCTTTGATCCTTATGATTATGAATCATTAGGAACTTGTGAATCTTGTCTTATGGGAAAAATGACCAAGTCTCCATTCACTGGACATGGAGAAAGGGCAAGTGAGTTATTAGGACTTATACATACAGATGTATGTGGTCCTATGACAACTCCAGCTAGAGGTGGATACTCTTACTTCATCACATTCACTGATGATTTATCAAGGTTCGGATTTGTGTATCTTATGAAACATAAATACGAAGCCTTTGATAAGTTTAAAAAGTATCAAAGTATGGTTGAAAAACAAACCGAAAAGTGTATTAAAATCCTTCGATCTGATCGAGGAGGTGAATACCTTTCTAGTGAATTTTTAAATCATCTTAAAGAAAAGGGCATTCTCTCTGAATGGACACCTCCGTATACGCCACAACTAAATGGTGTAGCTGAACGGAGGAATCGTACTCTATTAGATATGGTAAGATCCATGATGTGCTTTACAGATCTTCCTATTTCCTTCTGGGGTTATGCCTTAGAAACTGCTACATATGTGCTAAACAGGATACCTTCAAAATCTGTATCTAGTACTCCATATGAGATATGGAGAGGTAGAAAGCCCAATCTTAAATATTTTAAAATATGGGGCTGCCAAGCATATGTCAAAAGAAATTTTGGACATAAGCTAAGTGCTAGATCAGATAAATGTACATTTATAGGCTATTCCAAAGAAAGTATTGGATATCTCTTCTATCACCCTACTGAACAAAAGGTATTTGTTAGTAGGCATGCCACTTTCTTAGAAAAAGAGTTTATCTTAGAAAAGGGCAGTGAAAGAAGAATTGAACTTAATGAAGTTCAAGACCTACAAATAGAAACACAAGAAATTCTTCAACCAAATGTACCCATTGATGAAGTACAACCACAACACACATCTCCTCTCCAAAGGTCAGATAGAGTGCGAAATGCACCTAAGAGGTATGGGTTTATCATTGAGAATGATGAAGCCCACATCATCGAAAATGATGATCCTCTGACCTATTCGGAAGCTATCATGAGTAATGACTCTAACAAATGGTTAGAAGCTATGAAATCCGAAATAGACTCTATGTATACCAACCAAGTATGGACTTTGGTTGATGCACCAGAAGGTGTTAACCCTATAGGTTGCAAATGGGTCTATAAGAAGAAGATTGGAGCAGATGGCCAAGTAGAAACCTACAAGGCTAGATTGGTGGCAAAAGGTTTCAGGCAAAAGCAAGGAATTGACTATGATGAAACTTTTTCACCAGTTGCCATGCTTAAATCTATTCGGATTTTGCTTGCAATAGCTGCATACTATGATTATGAAATTTGGCAGATGGATGTCAAAACCGCCTTCCTTAATGGTTATCTTGAGGAAGAGGTTTACATGACACAGCCAGAAGGATTTGTCTCAAGTGGGAGAGCAAATCAAGTATGCAAGCTTAAGAGATCCATTTATGGATTAAAGCAAGCATCGAGGAGTTGGAACATCCGTTTTGATACAACAGTCAAAGAGTTTGGTTTTATCAAAAATGTGGATGAACCATGTGTGTACAAGAAGACTAGTGGGAGTGCCGTTGTCTTCTTAATATTGTATGTAGATGACATACTAATCATTGGAAATGATATTCCAATGTTACAATCGGTCAAGACTTGGCTATCAAAAAGCTTTTCCATGAAAGACTTGGGAGAAGCATCCTATATACTTGGTATAAAGATCTATAGGGATAGATCTAAAAGGATGCTAGGCTTGTCCCAGTCTAAGTACATAGATCGTGTGCTAAAAAGATTCAGCATGGAAGGAAGTAAAAGAGGTTACTTACCTATGAGTCATGGCATACGTCTCTCTAAGAAGATGTCTCCTAAGACATCTGAAGAGAGGAATAGAATGAATTCTATTCCCTATGCTTCGGCAGTAGGATCAATTATGTATGCTATGCTATGTACTAGGCCTGATGTTGCTTATGCCTTAGGCATAACAAGCAGATTCCAGGCTGATCCAGGAGAAAATCATTGGATAGCTGTGAAAAATATTCTTAAGTACTTAAGAAGGACTAAAGATATTTTTCTAGTTTATGGAGGATCTGAGTTGAAACTAGAAGGATTTTCTGATTCTAGTTTTCAATCAGATCCAGATGATAGCAAGTCCACTTCAGGGTATGTCTTTACCCTAAATGGTGGTGCAGTGAGCTGGAAGAGTTCCAAGCAGCAAACTGTAGCTGACTCAACTACTGAGGCAGAATACATCGCTGTAAGTGAAGCCGCTAAGGAAGCTGTCTGGATGAAGAAGTTCATCGCTGAGTTGGGAGTAGTTCCTGAGATTGCTGGACCAGTTTCAGTTTATTGTGACAACACTGGAGCTGTTGCTCAAGCAAAGGAACCAAGATCTCATCACAAATCCAAGCACATTCTAAGACGCTTCCACCTCGTTCGAGAGATCGTCGAGAGACAAGACATAGTCATTGAACGAGTAGACACAAAGAACAACTTAGCAGACCCGTTCACTAAAGCTCTACCACAACAGCAGTTCGATCGCCACCTCGATTGTATGGGGATAAAATATAAGAGCGATTGGCTTTAGTGCAAGTGGGAGATTGAAAGAGTAGATGCCCTACAAGCCAATCGCAATATGTATTGCGAAAGGTTTTTTCTTTTGATTTGTCCAAATCATGTACATGACATTTAAATATGAATAAAGGCGTTATGTTTTATCATATGCTGTTGATTATATTTATGATAAACTCCTTAGTTTAGGGCAATGGTTTTAAGACTATGATGAGATCATACTAGTGAGACTTAAAATCCTAAAATCCTAATCTTAAATATTTCCAGTCATTGGTACATTGAGTCGGGGATCAATGATTACCGGAAAGACTGGCATGTCTTATGTATGCTCGATGCAGAGGATGATTGATCTCACAATCATTTGTGTGGAGACACTAATACAAAGATGTGGGTGCTCATTAGAGGAATGAGTTCACTGAATTGACCTACAAAGAGAAATCTTATGAAGTCTTACTTACATGTCAAAAGATGATTCTCTTAGTGGGAGTTGTGCAACTGATCCTATGACCTGAGATCACCATGGTATCTTGTGCACATGAACCCATATTTTGATTTACACTCATTCATGACAATAAGTTATGTACGAGGTCTTCTGGATATGGTGAATTGTGTACGAAGATTATGAGTAGGTCAACAAGGAATTAATCACTTCTAGTAAGAGAAGATAGCATCCTATTTATTCTAATCATATGATAATTCAGGAAACCTTTGATCAAAGTAGAATGAAAATTAGAAAGAGTTTCTAATGTTTCATTATTTGAATTATCATTAAAAGATTGAGAAAAATATGAATATGAAATTGAGTTTGACATATATTCATACTCATATGCATATTTGGGATGCAGTTTGATTAAAGGATTGAATTGCATGGTAACTTGCCACTGAAGGGTATTTTTGGTATTTCCACCAAATTCCATATTTTTCGGGTAGACATGACACGTTGCTAGACGTCAATCTTGTTTTATAGGTTTGATCAAATTAAAGAGTTAATTCGATCACCAATTAGAAAGGATTCTAATTGTTAAGTTCGGGTTCGCGCAGTTTGGACTTAAATCGATTAGAAGAGTTCTAATCAAGTTGGGTCAACTCGCACTCACACCTATTGCTGGCTAAGTATGGAACCCAATGGGTCACACACAAGAAAACTTATCAAGGGTCTAATTGGATTAGATCATGTTTGCAAGATAAACATCCTAGCAGGTGTTGCAAACCTTAGCTCCTAATTCGAATTGGATTCGAATCTGATTCGAATTGGATTCGAATCGGATTCTTATTTGATCTAATTTGATTAGATCATATTCTAATATGGGTTAGCCAAGAGTTGGCACCTAATTGGCTTGGTTTGAGTCTAATTGGATTAGATTTAATAAATCATTCAATCTAGACCGTTAGATCTTGATCTACCGTTGGATGAAGACATAATGGAGAGTTGGTTTAACCCAATTGGATTGGGTTAGAGGATGGCTACCATAATTGACCATTGGATCTTAATCCCACCATTGGATGAAGACATAATGGGTCAAGTGAATGGCGCCTTGCATTGGAGCCCTTGGATCATCATCATGAAAGATCAAGAGGTGAGGCGTGATGGACATGTGATTAGCATGTGATGTTGACTTGGTCAAAATATGGCACCACATGAAAGGACATATCATTTGATACACCTCTTCACTTGATCTGCACCTCCTCTTATTTGATATGGCCCTTAGATGATGTCTTTTCATGAAAGGATGTGTGGATGGGATGCATCCCTTGGAGATGCATCCCTACACCTATTATAAATAGGCTAGCACTCCATGGGTTTCATCATTCCAACTCCACCCCACTCCTCTCTTCTTTCTTTCTTACATTAGTTTCTTTCTTTCTAGCATTGCTTCTAGTGTGTCCTAAGCCAAGACAAGGTGGTCTTCTTTAGGACAAAAGGATTAGAAGTGATTTTAGAAGGTTAAAGAAAAATAGAAAGAAAGGAAAGCAAGCCATTAGAGTTCTTTAAGAATTCTGCATTAAGGATCAAAGTCTTTGGAGCTTAAGACTTAAATCAAGTTTTCGTGTGGATCAACGTTGGAGGGTGAACACTTGGGCACCTAGTGGAAATTCTGCATATTGGATTAGCGTTAGAGGTATTCTTCTATTTCTGCATTTATATTATATTATTTGATTGCTTTCATTAAGGTGATCTTGGCTTATAAGGGTTTTATGTTAAGGAACTTTATCAAGAAATTTTTAAAATTTCTAACTTCCGCTGCGCATTATAACATGCTAAAATCCTTCACATCTACCCGCACAAGGTGAAGATCTGATCTTCTAAAGATTTTAAAAGTTTTTAATTCTTGCCTAACTACGAACGGTTCATGAAACAATGTTCATGCGATGAACGTTGATCCCGCACATGCCCCCTTTCTGCTGCCATCTGATTTTTGTTTTGAAATATCAGCGGCATGGGCAGGTTCCCAACAGTGGTATCAGAGCCTAGGCTTCGTAGATTAAGGTAAGAATTAAATATCTAAAGGCATATTAGATCTGAAAATTGAATGATCATGCATGCTGAAAAATTCTGCATGCAGATTTTTCAGGGGTGCTGATTTTTTGCATGCTGATTTTTATGTGATAAAAAGATGATTCTAAATGCATTGTTAATGGGATTACAAAGTTTAGAATCATGCTTAGCATGATCAGCGACCTATGTCATGATACAATTAGTTAATTTTCAGATCTGAAAATTATAATTGTTGCATACGGTGATGATCATAGGATTCAAACCCTTTTGGTATCAAATGTAATGACCTGCGATGTGATCTGCGATGTCATGTAATTTTTCAGATGCTTGCATGCATCTTATTTGATGTTTTGAGATGCCTGCGTGCCTCCTAAAAGGAGATGTAATTTATTTTTATTTTTATTTTACATCTGGTTGTATTTCTGTGATGTGATGTACATCAACGATCAAGTTGAAGCAAAGGCATGAGATGAAAGGTGATCTAAGCGGTTGATGGCGATGGGATCAAGAGTTGATCAAGGATCGAATCAAGGAGGCTTAGAACCAATTCAAGAGTTGAAGACCACTTGATCGATTGATGTGCATGTGCTTGTAATACGACCTAATTAGAATCTATGATCATCACCTATTTAAAGTTTAGCTTTATTTGATGCTGCGATTATAACTGCCTGTGATGTGCCGTTTGCATGTGATGTGAATGCGAGTCGGGTAGATAGGTTTACATGTGATGTAGCAAACCCAATTGAGACCTAAATCAAAACCTCCTCAATCAAGTCGAGAGTGAACCGACATGAGCGAGTCATATTAGATTAATTGATCTAATTGGTGTCTAGGAAAGCATAAAAGGTGGTTACTTAATTAGGACCTTACTCTCTGAGTAAGGGGAGCCTCCCACCTGCTTACCTGGCCAATTGTTCGATTACCTCTTATGAAGGGCTCAAGTTGCAAACACTAAGACCGGATTAACCAATATTAAGTCAATAGGTCTTCCACTGTAGTAGAGCTGCTAAGGCCTTTCTGATGTTGATTTGTCTCGGCTGGACACAGTGGTCAAGTTGCATCGGGGGGCTGGACCTCTCTATAGACATGAGATGTTGTAGGGTAAAGGTGGGGTTGGGCACCAATAACTGTTAGGTGAGGACCCAATGACGACTTTATTCCTACGGTTATACGGTGGGTCTGACTTAACTAAGAAATGGGACCAATAACTGTTAGGTGAGGTCTTCATGGCTTAGAGACCAAGTTGCACTGCAACATGCTTGAGAAGCATTGTACAAGAGTTGTACACTCATCCATCTATGTGTCACCAATAACTGTTAGGTGAGGTGGCATGTAAATCGGTGGGATCGTAGTACCCACTAGAAACCCTAGTCGTGTGGGATTTCCGTTTCCCTACCAGGGAAGTGTGAGGGATTCGAGAAAATAGTGGGAGTTACATTTGTTCTAAAAGACCTTAGAACAGATTAGGATCAAGTACAAAAGTCTAACTAGAATCTTTGGTAACTGCTGAGGGAGCCTTGAAAGGTTCAAGGGGCAATGTCCTTGCTGCTGAGTTGACTTCTGGTTCCAAGAGAAAGTCTACTTGGAAGAAAAAGAAGCCTGCAAAGAAGCAGAAGAAAGACAAGAAGCCAAAGAAGGAAGTTCAAAAGAAAAAGGCTAACGACAAAGGAAAATGTTTCCACTGCAATGTCGAAGGCCACTGGAAGAGAAACTGTCCTTCATACCTCGAGAGCCTGAAGAACAAGAAAGGTGACACACCTTCGGAAGGTATAGACTTGCTCATAATTGAAACTAATCTAACGGTTTCTTCTACTTCTAGTTGGGTTATAGATTCTGGTTCTAGTGCTCATTTGTGCACTACCATGCAGGGTCTAAAAGAAAGTAGAAGGCTGGCGGAAGGTGCGGTAACCCTTCGGGTTGGCAACGGGGCAAAAGTTGCTGCTGTGGCTGTGGGCACCTACCATCTGCGACTACCGTCTGGATTTAGTTTAATACTTAGAGACTGCTATTATGTACCTGTTGCTAGCAGAAATTTGATTTCTGTTTCATGTCTAGCACAGGAAGGTCATGTTTTTACATTTGACAAAGACTGCTGTTCTATTTATTTAAGAAATAAAATAGTTGCACGCGGTTTCATGATTGACAGTCTCTATCATTTACATATGGATGTATCTGTGAATGTTACCGAGCAAGATGTGAGTGCCAAAGGATCCAAAAGATCCAGAGATGAGATAAACCAAAGATATTTGTGACACCTCAGGCTTGGCCATATAGGAGAGGACAGAATGAACAAAATGGATAAAGATGGGCTTTTAGGCTCATTGACTTCCGAGTCATATCCAGTTTGCGAGTCCTGTCTTCAAGGAAAAATGGCAAGACTGCCCTTTGTAGGACATGGGGAAAGGACCACTGAATTACTTGCCCTAGTACATACAGATGTATGTGGCCCATTCGATGTGCTAGCCAGGGGACGTTATTCTTACTTCATTACCTTTACCGATGATTATTCGCGGTATGGGTATGTGTATCTTATGAGACACAAGTCTGAGTCTTTTGAAAAGTTCAAAGAGTTCAAGAATGAAGTAGAAAAACAAACTGGAAAACCTCTTAAGGCTCTTCGATCAGATCGAGGAGGAGAATACCTTAGTGGAGAATTCCGAGACTATCTCAAAGAAAACGGCATAGTCTCACAATGGACACCTCCGGGTACACCTCAACTCAACGGGGTGTCAGAGAGGAGGAATCGGACCCTATTGGATATGGTCAGGTCCATGATGAGCTTCACTGATCTACCTATGTTCCTTTGGGGAGATGCCTTACTCACAGCGATTTATTTATTGAATAGAGTTCCCTCTAAATCCGTTCCTACCACACCGTATGAGATATGGCATGGTAAGAAACCAAGTCTGGGTCATCTCAAGATTTGGGGATGTCCGGCCCACGTCAAGAGACTACAGGCGGACAAGTTAGAGGCTAGGACCATAAGTGCTCGTTTTATAGGATATCCTAAAGAGTCATTAGGATACAATTTTTACGTCTCAAAGGATCACAATGTGTTTGTGAGCCGTCATGCCATCTTCTTGGAAAATCAGTTTATCCTTGATAGAGGCAGTGGGAGGAAAATTGAGCTTGAAGAGAAAGTTTCTGAAAAGCAACGAGTCATGGATCCTATTGAACCCATTCATAAAGAACCAGTACACGATGTCCCTCGACCACCTCGTAGATCTAGTAGGGTCTCCCATCCTCCTGATAGATACTTAGGTATACTAGAAGAGGATACCGAGGAAATGTTCCTAGTGGGAGATAGGGATCACATACAGGATCCCAAAACCTACAACGAGGCGATATCTGATATCGATTCCGAGAAATGGCTGGAAGCTATGAAGTCAGAGTTAGACTCCATGCATTCCAACCAAGTCTGGACCTTAGTAGATCCACCAGAAGGTATTGTACCTATTGGATGCAAATGGATCTACAAAAGGAAGATAGGTTCGGATGGAGAGGTAGAGACCTATAAGGCAAGGCTTGTGGCGAAAGGGTATAGTCAGCGCGAAGGCATTGACTATCAGGAGACCTTTTCACCTGTAGCCATGCTAAAATCCATCCGAACATTGCTTGCCATTGCAGCATTTCATGATTATGAAATCTGGCAGATGGATGTGAAAACTGCTTTCCTGAATGGATATCTTGATGAAGATATCTATATGGAACAGCCTTTGGGTTTCACTTCCAGTGATGGAGATCACAAGGTCTGCAAGCTGCAAAGGTCCATCTATGGACTAAAGCAAGCATCTCGGAGTTGGAACACTCGTTTCGATGACGCAATCAAAACGTTTGATTTCATCAAAAACGAAGAGGAACCGTGTGTTTACAAAAAGGTTAGTGGGAGTGCTGTCGTTTTTCTCGTACTGTACGTAGATGACATTCTCCTGATAGGGAATGATATTCCCATGCTAACCTCGGTCAAGGTCTGGTTGTCAAAAGAATTCTCCATGAAAGACCTTGGGGAAGCATCCTATATTTTGAGAATAAAGGTCTATAGAGATAGATCTAGAAGGATGCTTGGCCTTTCACAGAAGATGTACATAAAGGAGGTGCTGAAGAGGTTCAGCATGGAAAACTCCAAAAGGGGTCTCTTACCCCTTAGGCATGGAATTCATCTCTCCAAGAAGATGTGCGCCAACACATCTGAAGAGATTCAACGCATGAGCAAGATTTCCTATGCATAGGCAATAGGAAGCCTCATGTATGCCATGCTATGTACACGACCTGATATAGTTCTTGCTGTGAGTGTCACAAGCAGATATCAGTCGAATCCAGGTGAAGAACACTGGACAGCTGTGAAGAATATTCTTAAGTGCTTGAGAAGAACTAAAGATTTATTCTTGGTCTTTGGGAGAAGATCAGTGTTGAAGGTAGAAGGATGCACACATATTGATGATAGAAAGTCTACATCAGAATATGTGCGATGATGGTTCAGTAAATTGGAAGAATTCCAAACAACCGATCATTATAAATTCTACCTTAGAAGCTGAATGTTAAGCCATATCTAAGGGTGCATTGGAAACCTTCTGGTAAAAGTTAATTGCAAAGTTAGGTGTAATGTCATTAGATGTCATAACACTTTACTGCGATAACATTGGCACCATAGCACTAGCTATGGAGCCATGGTCTCATCAGAAGTCCAAGCACATAGAGCGGCGCTTCCATTTCTTACGCGACTATGTTGAGAAGAAATATGTAGAGGTGCAGAGAGTAGACTCTGCGGATAACGTGGCAGACCCGTTCACTAAGCAGCTAAGTCAGTAAAAGACTGAAGCCCACCTTGAGAAGATGGGCCTAAGATATATGACCAATTGGCTTTAGTGCAAGTGGGAGATTGTTAGATGTATGCCCTAGAAGCCAATTTGGCTGACACATTGTTGATTCTAGGGACATAATTTTGTACTTGACTGTTTATTATTGAATAAATAAAAGGCATCTTTTTCATTCATATTATTTATGTGTCTATGAATCGTCCAAGAAATTAATAAGATGATGATACATATTCTCAAGAGTTGAGAATTTGAGCCATGTATCATTGGTGATTAATTTCTAAATGCTCCTGATCAATGGATCATCACGAGGACGGTGATCGATCCGATCAGTGCACAGATCACTTTCCTTATGGATGGACGAGACTTGAGTCCACAGTGTAGGGACACTGAAGTGATAGTGCAGGTGCTTGTTAGAGAACAAGGGTACTGAGTGTGACCAAGACAAGAAGTCACTTGGATGTCTATCCACTCGTCAGTGACTTGCTTGATGTTGCAGTAGTGTGACTGGTCCTTTGACCTGCGGTGCTTCGGCTACTCACAGTGAGGTTATTGTAGTTTGACTGCACACATACATGGTCTCTAGCCATATGGGTCCATGCAGTGTAGATTGGCTGCAGTAGGTTCACTATAGGAGTAGGGTATGCACCTATAAGGAATCTATCGACCTTGATAGAAGAGGAGTGATCCTATGTGATTTGTTAGACTGAGTTCTAAGACCTTGGCCAGGGCAGTAATATAAAGTGGAAAAAGAGTTTTCCACTATCGAACTCGAGTCGAATAAATCTTGACATATGACAGACGATGGGGTTTGACGAGTTGTCCATGACCTCCGTCCTGTAGGGATCCACGATAGTAGGACTGTATCACATGTTAACTGCACCTAGAGGTTCATCATTCCATTCTGCTGGGTAGCCACTACATGCTGCTAGGTGTCACTGGTGGATGGTGGGACTCATAGGGATTATCTTGATGATCGATAAACCCTAATGAGTTGAGTTAGAATCGTTCCAACCCATTGAAAGGAGTTTTCAATGATATTATGATAGAGATCATAATATATCTCACTACCAGTCAGAGTAGAACCTATGGGGTCACACACACTAGAAGTATTGACCGATCCGATGGTTGAAAAGTGATTATGAATCACAAGTAATCAATTCGATTGATAAGAAGCTGAAGAAGGAACAAAGGGAATTAATTAATTGGACTTAAACACAAATCCTACTTCGGGTAGGATTCGTAGAGTCCTAATTGGATTAGGACTGGGAATCCTAGTTGGAGTAGGACTGAGATTCCTACTTGGAATAGGATTCCTAAAATCCTAATGAGATTAGGAGTTTTGAATTAAAATTGGATTCCTATTTGGAGTAGGATTCCTAGAGTCCTAATCGGATTAGGACTCCGAATTTAAATTAGAGTCCTAATTGGATTAGGACTAGAATTAAACAAATCCTAATTGGATTAGAATTCCTTAAGTCCAAATTAATTATTAATCTAATGAATCAACATGACTCCTAATTGGATTAGGATTGAAGAGTTCAATTGAGTCATGGTTCATTCAAGTCCTAATTGGATTAGGACTAGCATAGATTGAACCCAATTTGGCTAATCCTAATTAGATTAGGACTAAACCATGAAAAGGGCACCTAATCCTCTTTGGAAGAGGATTAGGTTAACCAAGTAAGAGGGGCATCAGCCCCTCTCCAATTGGTTAGGGCGACAAGAAGAGAGAAGGGGCCGGCGCTCCAAAGAAAGAAAGTAGTCAAGGGCTCCTAACTTGTAGGAGCCCTTGATGCTTATAAAAGGGAACCTAGGGCCGGCGCCCTAGGGTGTGCTCTCTTCCTCCTTTTGCTGCCGCCACCAGCCCCTCTCCTCCCTTGGTTCAGCCGCAAGCAAGGGAAGAAGCTCTCCAAGTGTTGGCGGCCTCCTCCCCTTCCCTTCCTTCATCCAACGCAAGGAAGAAAAAAAGGCTGCGTGGGGATTCTTCTTCTTCCTCTTCTTCATCCTTCTTCTTCCTCCTCTCAAGCACAATCAAGGGTTGATTGAAAGAGAGGAGATCAGCCATCAAAAGAAGTCTTTGCAAGGGAGCTAGCACCTCGGGAAGACAAGAAAGCTTTGATCGGTCCTCTGCTTCGTGTGGATACCCGTAGAGGCCGGATGTTTGAACGGCTTCAAACGAACCTTCATCCTAAAACCATGATCATCAGTTTGCGGTGATCATCTACCCGCACAAGGTGAAGATCTGATCTTCTTGCCTAACTACGAACGGTTCATGAAACAATGTTCATGCGATGAACGTTGATCCCGCACATGCCCCCTTTTCGCTGCCATCTGATTTTTGTTTTGAAATATCAGCGGCATGGGCGGGTTCCCAACATTCCAGAGAATCTTTTCTGTTATCTGTTCTGCCATTACCTTTGGGTCGACCCTCTCAGGGTTTGGGTCGACTCAAGCTTGGGTCGACTCAACTTCATCTTGGGTCGACCCTCTCAGTATTTCTAGAGAACCATTTTTCTGAGTTGTTGAGAAGCTTGAAGTTTGGGTCGACTCATGCTTTCCTTGGGTTGACCCAACTTACTGTTCATCTGTGCCATTTTTGCAGAAGTGTGCCAAATGCTTTCTTGATGTGCCGGGGTCGACCCAATCATCCTTGGGGTCGACTCAATCCACACTTTGCTGCAACTCAAGGTTAGATTCATTCATATAAACAATGAAATGCATATTTATCTTGTTATACAAATATACTGAGAGTAACAGACTTATAAATGAAGTATCGAATTAGCTTATAGCATACTCTCGATTATTGCTTGTTAATCATCAAAATAACACTATCATCCTCAATGAGCTTCATTGACTTCTTATTCAATTATTAATGCTTTATTCACCATAGTTGTATAGGTAGTTAAGTAATATGGTGCCACTTCTTTCCTAATTTTAGCCTTTAGTCCCATTTTAAATTACTCAGTCATGCTCATCCCCAACCTCAGAACTAATTTGGCCAGCTCTATAAATTTAGCTTCGTATTTTGCAACTGTCATACTTCTTTATTTTAAATGAATAAAATTTTTCTCTTTCTGCATCGTCATACTTTGTGGGAAGTACTTGGCATAAAATGCTCCTCGCAATCTTGCCCAAGTGAGTAGCTCTCTATCTTGTTCATATTTTCACTCTAGCATCCGCCACCAGTTAAATGCATCACTTTACAATATGTAGGATACATAAAGGAATATCTTCTTGTCATCACAGCATGTTTGAATAGCAAATGCTTTCTCTATCTCTATGAGCCCATTTTCAACTTCTAAATGTTCTGTAGGCCCCTTGAAAGCTAGTGGAGCCAACTTCTTGAACTCTGCAATGTTACTTCGCTACTCCTGCTACTCCCACATCCTTGCTATTGCTATGTTTGCTGCTGCTGCTGTGTCTCTTATTATTGTTGTATATGCTGCTGTTGGAGCAACAATTGCTGCATCTGCATCATCCCAACTAAGTATCTTGTTGTTCTATCTGAGTATACCTCATAGGATTAATGACTCCCTTCTGCTGAAAAGTACCATCGACTTGCTGGAGAGTGCTTCCAACCTACTAGTTTGATGCCTATCTAGTAGCATCTTTGGTAGCCCTATTCATCTAATGTGGAGGTATCTTAACCTATATCCATCAAATGCCAGCAAAATCCTTATTAAGATTATTAATTAAGTAGAAGAATTATTAAGATAACTTATGTTGAATTTATCAAAAAGTAACACCCCAATGCCCTTAGTGTCTAATCACGTACACTCATCCAATATCTGAGTCTGTGTTATGTCTTATCCACTTATACTCTTATACCATATTAATTGCCGCATCCTTGACCTGAAATTATGAGTTGGGGATAACTGCCGCACACTCATAGAAAACTCTTTTCATAAGCAGACAGGGTATCTTATCATAATATCATAAAACAAATCGTGGAATTAAATAATCTGTTAAATAAGTCTAAAATTTGAATAGATAGAAAAATCCAAACTTTAATGTCTTAAAAAATCCAACAATATTTAAAGTTCTTACATCTGAGTTTAAGAAAATACTACTCTAAAATAAAGATACTAGACCTTGCTTCTAAAAGCTCTCCCTAGAGGCATATTCCCATGCTATCTTAGATCTTAGGATCTATAAAAATAGTAAAATATTAAAAATCAGCTAGAGAGCCCAACAAGAAATAATCACATTAACTAGATAAATCAAGTAATAAGATAATTAATAACTTAATAAAGGTAAGTATATGGAATACAATATGTTCAAGAAACTAGATCTAGATATACAACATCATCAAATTATCATTCGTACGAATCAAATCTTTCTCAAAATCCCATTTTTGTTCATAAATCTAATTTCTTTCAATATATCAAGTTTCTCTCGTCAGCCATAAACTGTGATCATATTTTTTTTTTTGTATAGTAGGATTATTATACTGCGCATCTTCTTGCGGTGTGCTGTGTATCTTCTAGCAGTGAAGTCCTTTGGGATTGGGCATCTTCTTGTGGCATAACCCTTAAGGACTAATAAAGTACCAACTTATAACCCCTACTAGCAAGGTCTTTAACATAGTTAGACTAAAAGTCCAAAACAATCATGCATTTCCATATTCCTATTCAGCAAAAATGTATGTAATCATACAATATCAAAATTAATCGAGCATAATCCATAACAAGATCAATGCTTTTGATTATGCATCATCATAATAATAAAACATATTCAATGATAAAGTATCATTTATGAAATTCATGCATCATGAATAGTATGATTCAAAGTTTATTAATGTAATACTTTATAATTTACTGATAAATCTAGAAAAAATGAAATGTTACTTACCTTGCAAGTGGAATCAACTGACAAATCTAGTTAACCCCAAAAATCTTCCTTAGAGCCTAGTATTCAAAAATTATTTTTTTATTAAAAATTTAGTACTGATTATTTTAAGAATAAAAACTTTAAGTCTTAGCACCCTCATAGTGTTGGACAAATAAGAATGCCTGACATCTCGATCGGTGCAATCAAAGTAATTTTATCTAGTCATATCAAACTAGGATACAAGTGGCTCAACAAAAATTGAGAATGACCAAATCTAGTAATATCGTATAAGGACTAAAGTGGAGGTTGGTATGACGTCCGGTAGCATAGGTCAGGATCCTCTTCACTAGGATCGATCAGGGTCATTAAGGAGAGGCCCTTCTCTAGGATCCAACAAAACCCTAGAGAAATAGTACATAGTGAACCATGTAAAGAAAGAAACAAGATAGAGAAAGTAGGGAAGAGTAAGAAAAGAGAGAGAAAGAAAGAAAATGGAGCCTCTCTCTCCAATAGAGTAAAGGGAAGCTTGAGGGTGGTGACTATCGCCCTAAAGATCAATGGTCGGCTACCATAAATGACGACCGGTGTTGATTGATGGCTAGCAAGGAGTCAAATGCAAAAATCAACCAATGTAGGAGCTTCGGTCCCAAATCCTGAGATCCATGGCACCCCAACAACTAAGACTTCGGCCATGGCCTCGAACTGATGCAACAAATTAGACAAAGGCTCCGATGATGGGTGCTAATTGATGAAGATGGCCGAAAAAGTGAGAAATAGGGTCGGAGGTTCAAATATAGGGAAAACATGGCATCTTCTATTAAAACAAAACTGGAATCCAAGTTTCATAGGCTGAGGAAGAGGTGGAGGGTTAATCGAAATATTCTGGGCTCTTACCTGGCTTCTGGTGGTACTTAGGCTATGCCAGTCACGGAAATCAATCAAAGGCTGACGAACTCTACTCAAGGCCGAGGTATCCAATTAGGGATCAAAGGGGAGGTGGGAGGGGCTTTAAATAAAGCAGAGGGAAGCATCGGAATCCATGTTGGCATCAGATTCCCTCGGATGAATTGGAAAGTAGGATGCTCCAATCGGGAGTCTGCCTCCCTCACTACACATGCACTTTCCCAGCATGTGCCAAGCTTGTGCCGATCCTTTTTTCTTTTCTTTTCTTTCAATTTTGGGCAAATTCATCTATTTGAGCCAGTCAAGTGGACAAGGCCTAGTTTCCCATTATGGTGAAATGGGCTGGGTATTATAGAAATAGTGGAAACACCTTTTGAGGTTTCTACAGATTGCTTGGAGGTAATCCCAGCTTCTAGATGTGAAAGCAGACTCTCCTTTTAAAATGCATGGCCTAAAACAAATGAGGGGCATAGTTGCTAGTGGGTAAGGATGGGGAGGGGTTGCTTGTTTGGTTCAGACATTGTAGTGGGGCTCACTTTAGTATAGTTCTCATGATAGGTTCATGTGGGGAGGAGGAATGGGGTGTCTGCTTGTTTTCTGACTCGAGGTTATGGATGTCTTTTCTTTCTATCAGCGTCAACACAGCTTCTTTGAACTTGTCTCATATTTTTTCATATGTATCCCAATCCATTTTCAAATACTTCAATTTCCAAAGCTAGATACCCCCACTAACTCATCATTATGTTGGAGATATTGCACCATTTGTCACTAGCGATTTATGTCATTTGCCGCATCCAATGACTATAGTCTAAGCTCCTCTAGTGTTTTGTCCTGCCTCGCTAGCACGAGCGACCACATAGCAGATGGCCACATGCCTTGTAGGGTTTGACCTATAGGACATGCAAGGCCTAAGGAAGATTTCAGATAGTATCAATCCAGGTAAACTAGGATGCTTAAAATTTCTTAAAATGATAAATATCCATAATACAAATTTCAACATTATTTTCAAACTCCAACAACGTTGGCTACATAGCATTTAGTAAATAAAAGGGATAACTCCTAGGCCCTAGTTCTTTCGCTCATAGAGAGCATGAAAATCCATTATAAGAGTATTGTAACGTGCTTCACTCTCGATGGCATAAAGTTGTTCGAGAGCAAGGCAAACATCTCATGCATGTGGCAACCTGATGACATGAACTATCATCTGATCGGATATGTTGTTGAGAAGCCATGCCAGAGCGATCTGATTACGAAGAAGCCATGACTTATATGCTGGATTAGAGACTGGCTTCTCTGTTCTTCCATCATCTAAAGTTGTGACAATCGTTGGAGGTAAAGGTGAGGTCGTGCCATCTATAAGATTCCATAGTCGGTTGGCTGTTAAGAGGGGTAAAATACGTGCCTTCCGGATAATAAAATTATTTCGGTTAAGTTGAACAACAATTGAAGGCACAGTGGTAGATATAAACATGTAGTTAGAGAAGGATGCCATAGAGATAGCTAAGGTTGAAGGCTCTAATGCCACGTAGAAAAGAAGAGCATGTGGGAAAGAAATATTATGGGAGTCGTTTCCTACCTCAATCTTATGAGGTGATAAGTATGTATATTTGTAGTTGAGAATATATAAGATATTACAACTAGGACAATACAAAGATAGAAAAAAAAATAACAAGTGGATCCATAGGATAAATCCAAAATTTATACTATTCAAAATTCAAAATTTAAAATTCAAAATTTCTCAAATTATGGATTCTTGATATATGGTTTGATATGGGGCTAAGATAAAAATACCGCAAACAAACGAAATAGATAAAAACCTGGTTGACGATTCTCAATATAGAGTATAAATAGGTGGAAGGCGCTGCAACATACAGTGCACTTCTGCATATAATAGTTGCGCCGAAGTGACTGCGCTATTGCTACAATTGATATGGATCCAACACTTTTTTTTTTCTCCTCTGAATATTCAGCGATTAAGACGGAACGGAAAAAAGGTAGTCATTCTTTTTTACAACTTACCTTCGCCCGTCAGCACATGAGGTACACTTTATTGCAATAACTTTTTCATTTTGGCCGCAGGAGCGGCTCAACCCTTAGGTAACTAAGGCCTAAGACCTGGACCTAAAGACTCTTAGCTATAAATGCATTAAGGCTTCTAAAAGATTCTTAGCTATAAATGCATTGAGGCCTCCAAGTCTAAAGACTCTTAGCTCTATAAATATAACACTGAGCGCCCAAGCTTAAAGACTCTAAGCTATAAATATAGCATTAAGGCCTCCAAGCCTAAAGATTCTTAGTTATAAATGCATTGAGACCTCTACAAGATTCTTAGCCATTGAAGCTTTCAAATAATTTTTAAATATATTTATTATTATTATTATTAGTGAGTTCGGCCTTCCAAATTTATCATGCTGCTCTTGATTTTAGATATGTTTTGCAGCTTTCCTTCGGCGGTCAGGAGGTCAGGTGCACCCTAACATCAATAATTTTTTTAATTTGAGACACTTATTGTATATATATATATATTATATATTATATATATTATATTATTTTAGGACACTTATTATAATTACTATTTTCATTTTTTTTCCAATCTAACTGGTTAGTGTGTCGCTGCCAGAGAATAGGCACCATTGCCTTTTAATTTTCAGCCAATCAAAGCCAGGTACATTCTACGATTAATAATTTTTTTATTTTGGACACTAATTGGATATATAATATTTTTTTAGAAAAATAGGCGCCTTTGCGGCACCCTGACAGGAATGCGGCCGCGAGCAAATCTGACACGCGTGGCTTGCAGATTTTTTATGGATCGCTCTTTACTGAAAAACGATAGATATGGATGAGACATAGCAACAGTTGATCGTGGAAAGTCTCGATCGCACACGTGCACGATCGTCTGTAGCCTTCCGTGTCAAAAAAAAAAAAAAAAAAAAAAAAAAAAAAGAGGCACGATTGCCTGCACGAGTAAACAAAAAGAGAATTAAAAAAAGTGGATGATGGGTCTGATTTCTAGTTTCTTTTGTCGGTGCATGCAAGATTCTGTTTAGCTTCGCGAATATCTCGGGTGCTGCCCCCAAAATATCCAGAGAGGCTGGCTGGCTCGTCCAAACGAGCCCGAATGAGACGGAGAGTTCCAGAGACGAAGAGTTGAAAAGCAAGCAGCGGACTCGGAGCAACGCTCTTGTCGGTGGTCTCCGTCGAAGACATCATCCACCACCGCCGTCGTCAAAAAAAAAAAAAAAAAACTGAAAAATTAGCTCCTCCCTAGGGTTTCGATATTGCCCTTTTCTTCCCTAACCAGTTCCATGGAAATGCCCGGGAGGAGATCCAGCTACTCCCTCCTCAGCCAATTTCCGGACGACCCGCCGCCCCCCAAATTCGAGTCGCCGCCGTCCGACAAGAGCCGCGGCCGATCCCCCTTCGATTGGCCATTACCATCGGACTCCATCGTTGCCGGCGACCACCGCGCTGTGAGGATCGGGCCGTCGGCGTTTCCTTCGGTGGGGCTACAAAGGCAATCCAGCGGAAGCAGCTACGGGGAGAGCTCGCTGTCAGGGGATTATTACCTCCCCACTACGCTCTCATCGATCACGGCCACCATCGACGAGGATGCCTTCAATCGGATCGCGACCGCTGGAGAGGCACGGGCGAAGGAGGGGGCGGAGGTGACCGGGTCGTCATCATCATCCAAAAGCTGGGCGCAGCAGGCCGAGGAGACGTACCAGCTCCAGCTCGCTCTGGCTCTTCGGCTCTGCTCGGAGTCAGCCTGCGCCAGCTATCCGAATTTCTTGGATGCTGGTGATCAGATGGTCCCAGCAGAGCGTGCCTCGGCGGAGTCCATGTCCCATCGTTTCTGGGTAGGCATATAGACATTACTTAATATTATTTCTGAATTAATCTATGAAGATGAGGAATTGTGGGTAGATATATCTAGATAATGGATCCAGTTTTTTGAATTCATTCTGGTAGTGTTTGCACTAAAAATAAGAAATATCGATGGACCAAATAAATCAACCAAAATTCAGTTAATTATTCATGCATGACACAATCAAGGCTCATGGTTGACCACTTGTCACTTGTCTACGGGTCTATGAAATTGACTTTCTAAAGAAAGTTATTTGGATAAAGGAGTACCAAGGGAAGTTATTGCTGAAAAAAACTTCCTCTTTCATGATAAAAGAAAACGAGAAGACTTCTTGAACTCTCTGATATCCTTATGCAAGACTATGATGGATCTACTACAGTGTCTATACTGAATGGGCTATTTCAACCTCTTATCTTAGAACGAGGATTCTTTTATATAGTGGAAGTGTGACCTTCTCTAGAATGCATCTTAGTGTTTTTGTATAAAGATGCTTGAAATTAGATTGAATGAAAGTCGAATGTTCTCTCTCTTTCTAATCTAACTTGCCTGTTTGGTGCTTATCTTGCTTTGTTCAATCATATGTATGAAATGGATCAGTATTGTATAAGTTCAGATTAAATGAAGATTGATTAAATCCCTGTCTTTTTATCTTATTCATGTTTTGGTGCATCTTTTACCTTATTCTTCATTCCAATCTCTTAGAAATATTTGGTCCTCTTACTTAAGGCGTGAAAAGAATATGCGCTCCTTTAATCAATCTAAACCAAAGATGATTATGAGAGGAAATTTAAAATATGCAAACATTTTTTTGGTTTGATTGCTAGGATGATGAGTGATTAATTTATAATGCTAACTATGGCTACACTTCCATAAGTGATTTGGCATCTACGAGTGAATGAAGCTGAGTATGACTATTTAGTAAAAGACTATTAGGATTCAACTGCTAAAACAATAAAAAGTTTCAAATCAGACATGATGTATAATGGCTAGATTATCTCAGATTGCGCAAAATTACTTTTAGACCAACACGATTATTCACCTAATGATTAGTCTCATATAAATGGGAAGATTGGAAATGGTCAGTTTCTTGAGAATACCAGATTTGTGGTCGTTATCAAAATACACCATCTAATCCTAAATTCGGGGTGGCATGGCCATTCAAAATATATGGTTGATTTACCTAAAAATTGACTCTATGAATATAGGACTTGTAGTCCTAAATTTGGAAGGCATGGTTATTCCAAACATATGGTCAGTTCACCCAAATATAAAAATCAAGATGTTTGTTACAATCTTGAACAAAGTATGCTGAACCGATCGGAACCAGTCCGTTTAGCCTGTACCGGACCGGTACCGACAGGCACCGGTCCGGTACAGCCCTTGAAATCGGTTTCGACCCCAGCATCGGTCTGATATAGCCCTTGAAATCGGTTCCAAGCCCGTATTGGTGCGAATCGGGTCGGTTCGCACTGGTACGGGTTACAAAAAAGAATTTTGCCGTGCGCCATGGCCTTTTTGAGCATAGCGTGCAGCCTTCTCCGCTACCATGTGGCCACGCGTTGTCTTCGCTGTGGCCGAAAGTGGCACAGGTCCACGCATTTTTTCGACAACGCGTGGCTGTCCAATCACTTCGAATTTGGCCTCTCCTCCGCTCAGCTATAAAAGCTGAATGAGGAGCACATTTCAGATGCGAGGCAAGGGAAGGAAATGGATTAGCCAAAAAATTGAGGAAGGAAAGGAAATGGTAGGAATTAGCCCAAAAAATATTGAGGAAGGGAAGGGAAGGGTAGGGATTAGCCAAAAAAGACGGAGGAAGGAAAAAAAGGCATCCAGCAGAGGAAGGGAAAGCAGATCGAGCAGGGATCTTGTAGAGGCCGCGTGAAAAATATTGAGGTGAGAGAGCTTCATTTTTTTTAAAAAAAGGCAGATAATATGTATTACAAGTTTGTCATTTTCGCCATATAAGCTGCCGGTTCCGGTGTTGATCCTTCAGATTCGAAGGACATCTACGGTGAGCTACTTGACAACAATAAGAAGTTAGAGAAACGGATTGCCTCCTACAAGAGCAAGTGGCCTACATATGGGCTTACTTTGATATGTGATGGTTGGACCGGTCCAATAAGGCTGAGCATCATCAACTTTCTGACATATTATGATGCGAAGATCTTTTTCCACAAGTTAGTTGATGCTTTGGATAAGGTGCACGATGCCTCATACATCCTTAGACTTATGGAGGAGGTAATTGATCAGGTAGGAGAGGAGAATATCGTGCAGGTTGTCACTGATAATGGTCTGCAATATGAGTTGGCCGGAGAGATCTTGATGGAGCGGCGACTACATATTTTCTGGATTCCATGTGCTGCATATTGTATCGACCTCATGCGGATATTGGAAAGATCTGTAGGGTGCAGTATACGGTGGAGATAGCCTAGCGCATCACCAAGTATATTTATAACCATACATAGGTTCTTTTGCTGATGAGAAAATTTGTAGGAAAAGAGATTCTGAGACTAAGTGTCACACGATTTGCTACGAACTATATTGCACTTGATAGCCTTATTGAGAAGAATGGAGCCCTATGTCGGATGTTTGTTAGTCCGGAGTGGCAACAAAGTAGATATGCCCAGGCTGGCACTGAAGGAAGCAAGATGGAAGACTTGGTTACAAAACAGTTATTTTGACAGCGGGCTACTGCGATAGTCAAGGTTATCAAACCATTATATGAAGTGCTGCGGGCCGTGGATAGCGAGAGATATTCCAGATGGGCTTTCTGTATCACATGATGGAGAAGGCAAAGGCTCAGATTATGGAGGTAGATCCAGCCCATGTCTAGGAGTACATCAACATCATTGAGCTGCGGTATGAAGCCCAAATGGGTAGAAAATTGCATTTAGTAGGTAAGCGATAACATTGATAATTCCTGATGGATGTATTTGTATAATTATTCTAAGACGGTCTTGTCTATGTGTAGTATACTACCTGAATCCTCGGTTCCAGTACGAGAGTCGAATTGGTATGGATGATAAACTTTTAGATGTTTTGCGTAATGTTATTTACAAGATGGAGCTTGATCCAGAAGTCGCTGCATCATGTATAGAAGAGGTAACTATGATTTAGTAGCATGTGTAAGTTATCGGATATTCTATTATTAATATAGTATAGCACGCTTCTTTTTCACAGACCAAATTATTTAGAGAGGGTAGCTACAGCTTTGGACAACAAGCAGCTGTCGTGAGTAAGACAACTATAAATCCAGGTATAATACAAATCAGCAAGATATTTTTACAGCTGAATTGTCTTCAACTATAAGGCCATCATATATGTAATTATCTTCAATATTTTTACAGCTAAATGGTGGATTCATTTTGGCGGATCTGCAAAAAATTTCAAGTAGATAGCTATCCAGATTCTTTTTCAAACGGTGTCCTCGAGTGGCTGTGAGCACAATTGGTCCACCTTCGCCCTCATTTATAGCAAACAGAGGAACCGTTTGACACAAAAGTGCCTCAATGATCTTGTTTATATGTACTATAATCTACGGTTGAGGCTAAAATAGATTCGGAAGGAAGTGAAGCTCAAGTATGCAGATCCCATTTATAAGACTTTCACAGATGATAACGATGATCCTATGCTCGGCTGGCTTGTGGGTCATCAGCAGGAGTCTGAGCTTGACGAGCTAGGATCGCTTCCACGACCAGCCGGCTTCATAGCCAGTGAGGCTAGGGTCGATCTAGAGTAATGGGCTGAGCGCAACATTCCACGCACTTCCACATATGATCAGCCACAGCCAGAGGGGAGCTAGTCACCACATGACTAGTACTACACACCTTCTCGGTAGATGATCGAGAGATGCTCAGACGAGGATGCTCTGATACCTAGTGGACTCGGTCAAGAGGGCGTCAATCCCAAGCAGAGAGGGGCACGAAGTGTAAGAAGGCACCTGGCCAGCAAACGAGAAAAGAAAAGGAAAGAGCCTCAATGGAGAGTGTCGAGAAGGAGACCTGGACCAACAACGATGAAGGTTTTGGTGGTGATGGGCCCCTCCATAGCCATGTTATCAACAACAAGACACCTCTCAAAGCTAGAGCTTCAACGAGAGATCCAAGAGTTCTTATGACCCGATGCACATTCCTCAGGAATTGAGCATACAAGACTACAACACCGCTTGGTTTGAGGGATGGGTTGATCTGCCTCCTTATTATGCTGATGATGCAGATATCGACGAGAAGCATCGCCACTCGACCCGAATTTAGATATCCGAGAGTGCTTTAAATGTATGTAATTGATTGTATCTTAATTTGAAGATATTTTATGTTCTTCATCTCATGATTTGAATCATTTGGAAGTAATAAGATGCATCATCTAGTTTTAAACCTTAAACCTAAACATAGAAACATCAAAAAAAAAGATCCAAAAGGGAAAGAACTTCCCCCCCCAAAAAAAAGACGCCCGAACTAGCCGAACCGGTACGTCGGTACGGTGCCCACTAGTACGTCGGTACGGTCGGTACAGCGGACCTTACTGTCTTGAATTTAGAAGGTATCATTTAAACTTGATCGAAAAGGCCAATTAACAAATGGCAGAAATATTTTAGGAATGTATATTGAATTTGATTGGAAAAAAAATCAATTGAGAATTGTTGTTCCACCAAATTCAAAATAAATACATCAGCCAAGTATGGTCAAATGACCAAGACCAATAAAGGCCAATTAACCAACAATGACAGATCAACTAAGGCCAAGAAAGACTGATCAACCAATAATTGTGGATCGACCAAGGCCAAGATGGGTCAATCAACAAAAAAATAGTTGATTGATTAAGGCCAAAAGGGCCAACCAATCAAAAATATTAAATAGATTGAGATGAAGAAAGGTCAATAAATCTAAAATAGTTAATACATCGAAAAAGAAAAAAAAAACTATTCAGCCAAAACATTTCTTCATGCCAGCCACATGTAATAGCATGAATCATAGCAATCATCCATATACAATCGTTTTTCATGCTATTAGTAATTTAAACTATTCGGCTATTTGGAGCCTATTTACTAAGAATTAAAGGTAGGTGGTTGGTATTCATAGCACATATATTTGGTACTGAATAAAATAGTATATGCTTTTCTAATCAGCCCAGACCATGGTCGATAGATATGAATATAGTTGATTGACCATAAGTAGTGGCCTATCACTTTGCATGACTTACCATATACTTTAGCTGGTTGATAAACATGATCAGTAGATGTTGGTTAGTATTTCTTATAGTTGATCGATCAAGTATTGGCTTATGTTTATCTAGCTTAACAAAACTATTCATTTTCATTGAGCGGTGGGGGCATTTGTTTATACTAAAACTAAAAAATATTGATCAAGCAACAAGATTCAATTAATTATTTATGCATGACACATGGAAGCCTCATGGTTGGTCACTTATCACTTATATATGAGACCATCTTTGTGTAATTTTTCTTTCCTAGAATTAACTTCCTAAAGGAAGTTCTTTGGACAAAGGAGAAGTTAGTCATGCAAGGAACTGCCAACGATCACCAAGAGAGTTACCAAGACAAGAAGCAATCATCCAAGGGAAGTTAATGCTGGAAATATCTTCCTCTTTCGTGTTAAAAGATAAATTGAAGATTTCATTTGGATTCTCTCAAATTCTTACACAAGACTATGACAGATCTACTAGTGTCCATATTGAATAAGCTTTGTCAACTTCTTATCTTAGAACTAGGATTCTTCTTTTGAGTGAAGGTGCAACCTAGTCTAGAGTGCATCTTGATAGTGGTGTATTAAAGATGCTTGTAATCAGAATGAATGAAGGACAAGTGTTCTCCCTCTTTATAATCTAATTTCCCTTTTTGGTTCCCATCTTATGTTGTCTTGCTTTCCTCAATAATATACATTAGATGTATCAATATTGTATGAATTTTCTAATCTAACTTCCCTCTTTGGTGCTCATCTTATATTTCTTGCTTTTCTCAAATATATGTATTAGATGTGTCAATATTGTATAAATTCAGATTGAATAAAGGTTGTTTTGATCCCTTCTATTTATCTTGTTCGTGTTGTTGGTGCATCTTTTACTTTTCTTTTCATTCAAGAACTGAACAATATTAAGTCCTCTTACTTGAGGTGTGAAAAGAATCCGCATACGTCTAAGGGCGACAAATTAGTGAAACAAATTATTTCTCTTTTTAAGTGAAATTGTAGATAGATATATCTGGATAATGGATCCAGTTTTTGATTCCTTTTTAGGGCAACAAATTAATGAGTACAATTTGATCAACTAATGCTACCTAAATGCTGAATTATGCTGAATTCACACTAAAGATTGTAATGGAAATTCCATATTTCTCGATATGCAATATAAGGATGAAGGATAAAGCATTATGAAGTTGGTGTAAACAAACTAGATTAAACCAAAAGAAATTAATAAAACCATGGAATAATTTACAAGTTCTACAGAAAAGAAAGAAATGGCAGCACATGAAGATGAAGAATTAAAGGAACACATATTCAGCATGATTTTTATACCTCAACTTGACATGTAATTATAAAGTTCAAAGCTGATTTGAAGAATGTAGTATACATTGGAGTGCAAATGCAATATTAGGTACAAAAATCATTAGATTTGTTGATGATCAGAATAAGTTTGTTGATGGAGTTTGTTAAGAAACAAGGTCTCTAAGAAAGTATGGTAGTGGTTGTTAAAGAATTGGATTTTTTTTTTTTTAATATTTAGACTATATGGTACTATAACATTTTTGTACAAAGTCAGATGTTCGCCGAGTTGGTACTGGAACTCGTACCGGTCGGCAGGCGGGTCTGTACGGTCCTGGTTCGGTACTGTATTGAGTACCAACACATGGTATACTTGGGGAACCTGCATGCCTAATTTTTTTTAAGCTTTTCAAGTTTGATTAATTGGTAATCAATTTTTATTTAACTTTTTCAATAATTTTAAGTATAATTTGATGTTTTTTAATATTTTTATGATCTCGGTATAAGCTAAATGATACAAAATATAAAATGGATAGTGAGATGTTGCTTGCTACAAGAAGCAATATGAAATATTTTAAAATCAACTAGTGAGATGAAAAATATAATATCATATTATCAATTATATGTTTTAAAGTACAATATATATATTGATATTTAAAATCTCATCGAGTAGCAATGCCTCTCGTAGATATCTGGATCATTAGTATAGTTAGAAAACATATTAGCCCACCCCTCTAACCAAGCAGCATTGTAGTCCTGCATATTCATCTCCTAAGGAACGCGCTCTGGGTTATAAGCATTCTTGGATCTCTTGTTGAAATTCTAGCTCTGAGAGGTGTCCTCTAGCTGATAATACTGATGTGGAGGAGCTCATTTGAATATGCCGGTAGCAAAATTCGATCTGTAAGATGCTCCGAGTTGCGTAGGATAGTAGCCATCGAAAGACGATGCCTCAAATATACCGTATTCATATCTATATCCGTATGGATCGTAGTCTGCCTATGGCTGCGGGTAATAGGATCTAGTATATGACTCAAAATTTGATACGTCTATGGATTTTACTTCACGTCTGAGGTCATCTACAACTGCATCGTATCTTTTTGAATGACCTTGAGGAGTCCATCTTCTATATGCAATCGTATCCTCGTGGGTTATACTAGATTGTGCACTGTAGTCCCTATTCTGTATAGCATGCGTAAACTAGGACTCACTGGTAAATAGAAGACCACCCTCCGGCTGTCTCATAAATGGTGGTCGTATATCATCCACTCCCTAACTAGCAGATCTATGACCACTAGAATTGTCATTGATGCTGCCCGTGGTCTCTAAATCTAAGTAAACTGGTTCCTCCACACTCTCTATAGAGCATGCAGGTGCCTTTTTTTTCTTTTTTGGTACACTGAGCAGCTACCTATTTACCCTTCATGCCTCTCTCTGCCTGGATATGCTAGAAGGATGGATGTTGCCCTTTTGACCGAGTTGATCGAGTAACGTGGTGGCTTCGCCTAAGCAACGTTCGATCATATCTCTGAGAGGATATCTCGGACAAAGAGTCATGTTATGATCGGTTTTTTAGTGATTTCTGTGGCTGTGGCTGATTAGCTGGAAGGATACGTGGAATGTTGCAATCTGCCCATTGTCTTGCATTGATCCTAGTCTCGCTTGCTATGAAATTGGCTAGTCGGATCACTCATCAAGCTCTGATTTCTATTGTTGGCCCACAAGCCATCTGATTATAGGATCATCCTCATTGTCAACGAAAGCATTATGGATCGGATTTGTGTACTTTAGCTCAATTTTCTTTTGAGTGCACTTCAGCCTTAACCTCAGATTGTAGTGAATATATAGAAGATCGTTGAGGCGCTTCTGTGTCAGACGATTCCTCTGTTTGCCGTGGATGAGGGAAAAAGTGGACTAGTTGCGCTCACAGCTACTCGAGGAGACCATCTGGGCAAAGATTTGGATAACTAGCCACTTAAAATTTTTCGTGGACAAACTAAAATGAATCCACGATTCAGCTACAAAAATATTGAAGAAAATTACATATAAGATAGTATTATATTAGTAACATCTAACGCTAAGTAATAGTTATCGTTGATGTGTAATATACCTGAATTCATACTTTTCTTACTTACGACAGCTGCCAAGACTCCAAAGCTATGCCCTCTCTAAATATTTTGATTTGTGAAAAAGAATCCTGCTGTAATATATTAATAATTGAAGAAATCAGTTAACTTACGTATGTCTCTTTTAGACATTGTGCTGCAACTTCTAGAATAGGCTTCATCTTGTAAATCACATTACGCAGAGCGACTAGAAGTTCTTCATCCATATCGATTTTAGGTACGGTGTACTGAAATCTTGGGTTCAGATAGTATGCTGCAGGTAGAGTTCGTAATTGTTTTAGTAAAATTGTACAAGTACAGGAGCAGTCTAAATTTCAATGTTCTTGTTTATCTGCTAGATGCATATTTCTACCTATCTGATAGTCCCATCGTCGCTTAATGATGTCGATGTACTCCTAGACATACGTCGGATCTGCCTTTCTGATTTGAATCTTTGCTCTCTCCATCATGTGATACAAGAAGCCCATTTGGAGGTATCTCTCACTGTCCACGATCCAAAACACTTCGTATAATGGCTTGATAGCTTTCATTATCTTCTCAGTCTATTGTCAAAATGTCTATCTCGTCCCCAAGTCCTCGACAATACTTTCTTCAGTGCCGACTCTTGCAAATCTATTTTTTTGTCACTTGAGACTGACAAACATTTGACGTAGGGTTGTTTTTTCTTTGAAGAAGGCTATCAAGTGCAATGTAGGGTCTTATGTTGTGGCCTATTATCAATGATGACCAGTATAACATTTTTCTCTCCTACTTGATCAATCACCTCCTCCATCAATCCGAGGATGTACATGGCGTTGTGCATCTGATCGGAAGCATTAACCGACTTATGGAAGAAAGTCTTCGTATCGCAGTATATCAAGAAGTTGATCATGCTCTGCCAGGTAGGATCGGTCCAACCATCACACATTATCGTCAGTCCATATGTGGGCCATTTGCTTTTGTATGAGGCAATCTACTTCTCTACCTCCTTATTGTTGTCAAGAAGCTCACCGTAGATGTCCTTCGGTCTTGAAGGATCTACACCGGAACCGGCAACCTGTATGACATAAATGACAGATCTATAATATGTATTGTTTACCGTATTTGTTGGGATGTAGCTAAAGTAAAACTAGGATTCAATAGCTCGCGATATATATTTCTTCTTATCCTTCTTTTGATTGTATCAACCTTTTGCTGCTTTGAATTCTTGTTCGAAAAGACATGCATCTAAATCATTGGTGACAGCTCCTGGTGGAATCTTTCTGGAGGACTTTTTTCTGCTACTAAAAGCTCCCGCGTAGATGTAATACGGACACCCTCTGGTGACGGCCTCTCTAGTTGAGGAAGTCCTCTTGAACTTTAGATCTGCTTTGTTGCTCGTAGAATCGGAGCTTGACTTGTAGTATGAGGGCCCAAATTGAGCCATATGCCTGGCCACTTTATTCTGCTGCCATTAATCATCCGAGTTCGCCTGAATGACAGCCTTGATCTATGCCTTCTTGTCGTCTGGAGCGGACGCATCTTCAGCCTTCTTGGAGTGTTAGGAAGGTGCTTTTGCCGTTTGACGGTCCACCTCTGCCTTCTTCTTGGCAATCCTCTCCTTTGCTGATATGAAATCAGCGAAGTACTTCTTCATTAGCTGCCGAACTTTCTATAGACTTTTTCAATACATAGATATGCCGGTGTAACCATTAGCTAAGTGCTGCTTCAACTTGGTTACCTCTTCTCTTTTGAACTTTGTATTGCATTAGTTGTACTTCCAGCGGTGCCGACTTGAGAGCATTTACCCATGATCTCAATCAATATCATGCTCTGGCTCTTTTTTTCTTAATGATTTCATTCGTGTAGGTTTATCAAGTACGTAGTTTATCAATTATTTAAAAATAGCAAAATTTTGTTACGATTAAGATAATATTTTTTACTTCAGAAAATACCTCTGATTTATCTAATATATACTACTAATTTTTCATATTTTTTATTCATTTATATATTTTTAATATTTTTTAAATTAAGAAATATGTTTAAATATCATAAATTCAAAATATATATTTTTTACTTCAAAAAATACTTCTAAAATATGTATTGCGTATTACTAATTTTTTATAATTTTTTATTAATTATGTATTTTTAATAATTTTTAAATTTAAAAATAATTTTTAAATATAAATATTAAAAAATTAATTTGATTTTAGATTCATGTAGAACTCTATCATGGATGCTATATATATTTTTCTAGGTCCGAGAGCATGCATCAAAAGCTATTTATTTTTTAATTTTTTTAAAATTTAGGTCTAGGCCACTATACTCATGATCCTATTAAAATTTGAATAAGTGGACACCAAATTTAGCTGGAGAGTAGCTTGCATGCTCCTAAATACGCTTCTGATTTTACATTTTTTTGAATTTTATTTTATTTTTTATTTTTTAGTCCAAAAATATTTTAAATTTTAAAAGGTATATATAATTCAAAAATTAAAAATTTTTATGTGATTGTATAGATCATCCATAGATCTACAATATACCATGAAATCACGTGAAAGTCAAAAATTTTGGTATGATCTCTTCTTGTTTTGCAAATTTCAAGATATTTTTGGCGTCCGAAAAGGGAGAAAATGAGAGGAGAGATGAAGTACACCTTATTTAGGATTGAATTCTTCTTTAATCGTGCTGAATCAGCATATTTTTTGCCGTGGGGCAGGGGGTTATTCGGATAGATTGGGAAGGCCCGAGAAACTCTTTAGGCAATTTATATTTAAAATTAAAGGAAGAGAGAGGGGAGGGGGACTATTTCTGAACCGGTCTGACTCGGTGCGAAATAGGCTGGTTTGGACCGAGTCTGTGTGTATCGCGACTGATCCCAACCTGTTCCAGCCGGTTCCGATCGGTTCGGGACCGGTTTCGGCCAATTCGGGGTCGACTTCGAAAAAGTTAGGTGAATCAACCCAGCCCCCCACCGAGTCGGCTCGGTAATGGTTCGACAAACCTTAGTATAAACAATGTTTCATTTGAAAAAAAATAAATGGAAGTTTTGGTCCAAAAATGATATGCCTACAGACTCAACATTGCTCTTACTAACATCATACATATTTAAGGAGCCAAGAGCTAGACAAAGATAGCTCCATACCAAGAAGACAGGCGATATACATTTTGTAGCTCCTTTAATTAATAATAGTAATTTTCATCCAATTTTGAATTTGAAAAGTGCAATTCTTTCACTTCTTTTTCTCTGAAAACTGGTAATCGTAATATACCAAAATCAAGTGAAAGCAACAAGCAAAGGAAAGGAAGCAAAGAACCTTTGATTCATTACTTAGATGATTACTATGTCTTTCCATCTAGAAAGAAGTTATTAAATGAGTGGTATAGTGGGACATATACTTTCTTGGGGAGAACCAAAGTAAAAATTGCAATGACTAGTAAAATCTGAAGCTTCTCAATTTAATGTTTCAAATTAATATAAAATGTTTTAGCAACAATCTGCCGGACCTCACCTGTCAGGTAACTTCTCCTTATCCAGTTTAGTTTCTCCCGTTCTTTACCGCCCACCATACAAATGCAGCAAAGTTTTTTGCGTATGAATACTTCTTTAGTAATGAAAGGATAATTGCAACTCATGAATGATGAATTCTTCAATATAATTTTTGTTAGGAAAAAAGAGTTAATTATGAGATTTTGACACCAAGTGTTTCAATTTACTTAGACATGTTTTAGCTATTTTTATGTGATATTATGATATGACTGCATTGACAAAGAGGCTAGTGTTTAAAAGGAAATAAATGGTATAGTTGGATTAATGGTAACATTCCATCACTTTCGAGCTCACTAAGCATATACAATCTCTATGCACAGCGTTGCCCCTTTTGCCTCTCAATTAAAATTTCCTCCACCCTTCGCTTTTTCCGCAACTTGGATGACCTTCCTTTCTACCCTTTGTAGAGTTCCAAACCTCAAATCTTCTAGGAATTCTTGCACCTTTTTGTATCCTTGTGTAACTACTTATTTGATATTTTTCATTACTTACTCCTTTAGTGCGACTATTGATCTTTTCCAGATATACTCATCCCCAACTATGTACTTGTTTTACTTTTTCCATATTAGCATTCCCCTCCACCTAACACTTATCTTATTTGCTTTCAAGTTTCCACTTCCTTTCAATTCAAAAAGAACAGAGGATATACCTGTTAATTAGCCAGTGTGTCATTTGGTTCCTTGCTAATGGTGTAAACTGGATATTTGTCATAATGGGCATTAGCTAATCCATTTGATGGAATGACAATGTTTCCTTAGCATCGCGTATTACTTTCATTTGTGAAAGTATTTCTTGCATTTGTAGCATTTTGTAGCTCATTTTTTCTATTTATTTTGAAAATTTTTCTTACTTTGTATTCCAGTTTTGCTTGCGTATTTTATTCTGCTTGTACTGTTATCTTACATCATAATTCATTGTTTTTATTCTCTACCAGGTAAATGGCTGTCTGTCGTATCATGATAAGATTCCAGATGGCTTCTACCTGATTCAGGGAATGGATCCATTTGTATGGATTCTATGCACTGATGTGCAAGAAGAGAGTCGGATTCCATCACTTGAATCGCTAAAAACTGTCCACCCCAGTGATTTATCTATTGAGGTGGTTCTCATAGATAGAAAAAGTGATTTGGATCTATGCAAGTTACGGAATTTGATAGCTGACCTTTCATGTAATTGTTCAACCGAAAAAGATATGGCGGAACAGCTTGCAGAGCTTGTATGCATGCAGATGGGGTGAGTTATGCTTAGTAGTCTGCATGTGAATGTGTGGAAATCATAATTTTCCTACCTGTTGCTTCCGTAATTAACTATCCATTTGTCTCACAAGGGGTGCAGCTTTTGACGAGGAAGAGAGTCTGATCCCTCGCTGGAAAGAATTCAGTGAGGTTCTCAAGGCTAGTTCCTGTTCGGTTGTGCTCCCGATAGGAAAGCTATCTGTTGGTCTTTGTCGGCATCGAGCCTTGCTGTTCAAAGTAAAGTGGTGATCTCTTTTTTTCAGATTCAATTTAGGAGAGTTTTGTAGGACATATACCCTTTCCTTTTTTATTCTGTTTGCTACGGATGGTTACTTACTTTGCATACAGTTCTAACCTCTTTTTCATCATGTGTTGAAGATGTTAGCTGACATGATAAATCTTCCATGCCGAGTTGCCAAGGGCTGCGCTTACTGTAGAAGTGATGATGCTTCCTCATGTTTGGTGCGCATTGGTCTTGACAGGTGCATGGTTTTCTTCCTCCATCCAACACATTAGAGAAGAAGGGAAAAAACAATGCCAATTTAATGCTTTGATCAGCATTTAGGGACTATAAAGCAAGTGTGCAGTGTACAGTGACTTGGAATAAGAAAAAGTAGCTGTAACTTCAGGTGCATTGGGCATTTTGTTGAGTGGTGGAATAGACCTGCTCACCTATGCATGCATGCATGCATGCATGCATGTAGCGTAATATACTAAAATGCTTTGTTGACCTAGACTTGCATCCTATAATATTAGGATGGCTAGTGTGGATGGGGTATCACCGAATCAATGCCCATCCATCCCAATTCCGAAGGTTCCGCCAATTGGCTGTTCCCCCTGTTGCTCATAGCATAATCTTTTATCTATTTTTCCAACTTGTTTGCTTCATGGGGGGTTTTAATATGTTAAAGAAATTTAGTCCTAGACAAAATGTGATCAATGACATTACATCCATCTACCACCTGTATGCTATTCAGCCTACCTCAGCATATGTAGCCTTCTTCTAGCTTCAGCCTCTATAGGCTAAACAACAGATTAAGAGCCTCCCTTCCCCTCCCCATTCCCCATCTTCTGCTCTCTTTAAGAGAACAAGTTGGAGATGTATTCTCAAGTCCTCAACATAGAATACCTAAACCAGAGATACTGCAAAATGATGGAATGGTGTCTCTTCCATTAATAATCCACAATGGGCACTGCCACATATGTATACCTATGTTCTTTTTGCCAGTCTTCCTTGAACTGATAAGCTTTCCACGAAGTGAAAGGAATTAGGTCCAAATTAAACAGTATATATGAATTTTTATCTTTGCCGGACACTTCTGTGTATTTGGTTTTCACATTTAGTTCTCTTTTCTTTGGAAACTTTCTTCATGAAACAAAGATTTTGATTTTTGAGGGAGTTAAACATTCGTGTCTATGTTTGTAGGAATCAGAGCAGTCTGTATCATGACATGTCTGTGCATGATTTGCCCTATGTTTACATTGGTAGCTGCATACTTGTCTTAGTTCAAATGTCAAAACCAAGTGCAGAATTTTTTCTAAACTTTGATATACTTTTTTAGCTGATTATTGAAAAGCATAAAACTTCTCTGATTTCACAAATTTCAATTGTGGCAGGGAATATTTGGTTGATTTGATTGGAAAGCCAGGCCAACTCTGTGAGCCTGATTCTTTGCTTAATGGTCCTTATTGTATTTCAATTTCTTCACCAATGCGTCCTCCGAAATTTAAATCAGTTGAAATCTCTGGTAACTTTAGATCTTTGGCCAAGCAATACTTTTCAGATTGTCGATCTCTCAATCTCATCTTCAGCAATGCTTCAGCAGGTGACTCCATCTATGCCTTATTTATTAATCGTTGAACACACCATTATATGATCCTATTTATGCTTGTCATTTTATGTTGGTCAATATGTTAGTCTTTACTTGTTGAAATGTGAAATTCTTTTGAATGTGATTACTAGTATAATTCTTGGCTTTACACGATATAAAATTGATCTTTCCAGAGCAGATCAATTAAAGTTCAATTTTAGAATTGCCGTTGACAACTCTTTAACCTTAAGAACAAATGTTAAATGCAAGGTTTTAAGTGTTGGCCCTGTTAGTCTTGATTCACATTGTTGACCCTTTCCTAATCAGCTTAAGCTTTAGAACTGTAGTGGTAAGTTAACATGATATCATTGCTTAGGTTTGCTAGAGGTCATGAGTTCGAATTCTCGAGTTCAGTTATTTATTTAATTATCCCTGGTTATCTATTAGTCTAATTTTGTCCTGTTTTGACTCAGTTACCCTCCACGTGCGTTGTCCAGGCCACATGTGGAGGGATGGTGTTAAGCCTGATATGCATTATTGACCCTTCCTTATTAGCTTAAGCTTTGGGGTCTAGTGGTAAGTTAACATGCCCATGCTGGTCCATATTGGGCCAATACAGACACCATTACATGATTAGTATGGCACATGAATTTATTTTTACAATTTTTAACCATAATAAAGTTTTTCTTAAAATTTTTATCTTTTTTCACATTTTTTGTTTCAGCATGGCTGCAGCATGTATAATGGCATGGCAAGGTATGGGCCATGCCAGCCAATGACTGACACTCCCATCTGGTACCAATACTTATTTGTTAAATGCATATAATGCTAAGTAATCATGTTCTTTTGTAAGTATTGAATTTACTTTTGGTTTAGGAGTTTGCAGCTGTAAGGACCAAACATTGCTTAATGAGGTTCCTGAATAGCAGACAAAGGCTAGAAACCTAGAACTGTAAAGCAGATTATTTTCTGGCTATCAGGTTATTGCTGATGGGGTTTGATTGGATGTCTAGGGCCTCTAGGCTAACAAATCCTTATATTTTGGTTTAGTATTCGTTTTCTGAATGTTGGCTAATGGAAAAGCTTTAGTATCTGTTCTGTTTGTGCTTTCATTTGCTTTAAAATTAATTGAATCTTTTTCTGTTCTAGAAAAAGCTTGTGTCGTAAAATAAGGAACTTTCTTTTCTTTTGAGATGAATTTAATGTTTGATGGAGATAAATCCTACTTAAATTCATTGTTTTGGAACTACAAGTCCTATTATTTCTGTTATCTCATCTTTTTTATCTTTCTTTTTCTTTTCTTGAATACAAATAGGAACTTCAAATCATTGTTATTTTCTTTAGATGCAGTCCTTAATAATATTCATTTTTCTTGTTTGAAGCCTGATTTGAAATTGGCTACCTGAGTTTCTATACCACATAGGCTGTAATCTCTGAAATTTCAGACTTGGAAGAGGTGTCATGATACAATTTACTTTAGTCCTCATAAGATCTGCTTGAAGCAAGTGATGCCCTTTAAGAAGACAAAGGCTCAACGTGCTAATTCCTATTGTCCCATGATGGAAAATTGTAATAGACTTAAAGAAGCCATGCAAGGGACCAAATTGCCAAATGTCATGTCAATGGTTCGCTGAAGGGATGGATACTACAATCTTTCACATGTATCAAGTCAAAACTCTGACAAATGAAGTCCTCTTTATTACTACGAGAAAATGTCAGGGAAATGTGTTTCAAGTAGTACTTCAAAGTAACATGTTTCTCCAAGATCTGGCCAGATACCTAAACACTTCTTAAGCCTTCTATCTATCATAAAGACCGACCCTTTGAGGCCTCTCTTTTAAAGGGCTGGTGTGGAGTTTAGTGATATGACTTGTATTCTTAGTTCCCTGTCTCCATTAAGTTATTCTGAATACAAATTTTATCAATAGTTTTGTGTATGAGGTAAAGTACTGGATGGTTGTCCTATGTCTACTGCAAAGATACTGTTATGCTCATTTATTGGAAATTAGTCTGGTAACTGTGCCCATCCTTTTGTTTACTGGTTCTCGATATCCTTTTTTGCTTGATAAAAGTTCTGGACATCCATTTTAACGTTGCAAAATTACTGTATTTGTTCACTGTGGATATCTCAAATTGTGCAACTGATTCATTTGGAACTGCTGCCTTGAGGAGGAAGTCCGCAAGTCTGTAGGTGAAGAATTTACCTCAGTGAACTCCAAAATCCAACAAGCATTTGCTTCTTGATGACATTTTTGCATTGGCTATCTCATGTTATGCATATTCTCCTTTCCCATAAATTCTAAAGGCAGCAATTTTCTCTCTTGATTTTTCTAATAAAATTTTTTGCCATCCTTCCTGCAGCTTGTGTTATAAAATCTCCTATTACCTGCCCATTAAGGTTTCATGTTAACAATTCTATATGCTGTTTGTCAGGTTGACTGCGAGAACTGCATTTACTCTCTTTACCTTATCTCATACTTGATAAAGTTTTGTATGATACCTGCAGATTGGGTTTAGGAAGCTATTTGTTTGGAAGCAAGTTGGTTAGTCATAACTACTGTAGTTGATGCAGTTGTTGATAGTTTATTCAATAATAGTTTAATCTGTTTTTACAGATTTTGATTTGACTTTGGTTATATATAGATTAAAGAGTACATTTAAATCTGTTAATTTTCAACATCTGAACATATATTCAAACCTACAAGAAGATTATTTATATTAATTTTTTTAAGAAGTGCACTGTCTGTGCCTCTATGGTGTTGGTAACTTCCTTTGGTTACATCTTATACGAAGTTATTGATTTCGAATGAGGGAACAAATCACACGTTTCAAATTTTAGCAGTACTTCCAATGAGTAAAATGTATATCCAGTACAAAGCTTTAACAAGAATTGCATGTTGCATGGTTACAGGTACCATAGTCGGTCAGGAAGATGCTGTGGAGCCATCTTCCTCTAAGCATTCTGATGAGAAGTATGGAGATGTGAAACCCTTTTCACCAGTAACAAGCAGTAAAATGAAACTCCCTGAGACACAGCCTCATGTCCAAATTACTGCTCGGCCAAATGGCCAAGAAGGGATTTCTCAGTTACAAAAGATGCACAATCTTCACCAGAATGTAAGAGGCTCAGAACCTATGAGACAAGAAGCAGCACAACAAAGACTCATCCCACAAGATGCACGTAGAGATGTTTTACCATTTATTGCCTTCTCTGATTCAAAATCTGAAAAAAGGAAAGATTTCTGGTTCATGGAGGAACATCAGCAAGGGCGAAATAAACCCAGCAGTGATATAACTCTTGCTATGGATGATCTGACCATTCCATGGGGTGATCTCGTTCTAAAGGAGAGGATTGGAGCAGGTAAATGTGTATATATTTTGAGTTTGGATCCTATCCAGTCACTGGAGAGGCCCAGTTCAGTCACCGGCCATGTGCGATACAGGGACTGAGGGTGATGTGGAACTGGACCTCCCCAGTTCAACTGTGAATTGGAGACAGTCTGGATTCATAATTTTTATCTAGCAGTATGTTGGTTCATCAACAAGCCATTTATATAGTTAAGACCTAGATGGTATAGAATCTATAGATAATGTTTGTCTCTCATGCTTGTCATAGAGTTCTGTCCTTGATTTTGTAAGCAGCTCTCCTTGAAAATGCTTAGTGTGTTCATTTTCAGGTTCTTTTGGAACAGTTCATCGTGCTGATTGGCATGGTTCGGTATGTAGCCAACTTCTTTTTCCCCAAGTTCAGAATGTTGTTTTTGCACTTTATATTCTAAAAATATCACCATAATATGTTATTGCTTCAAAAACTGCTATGCAGATTCAAGATGTTCTTTCTTTGCACTTTTATTGACCAAAATGTTTCCAAACATTACAATCAGCAGAAATGATTTGATAAAATGTGTTTTCCATTGGCCATGTGATTTGCATATAAGGTGGCTTAACGAGTTTTCTTACTTTGATGAAAGCATTTGAATGTGGATCAGAAGATTGTGTAACTATTACAATTTTGTTACTCCATGGAACTTTTTTCCTTTTTTCTCATGGGCAAGCTGGATTGCAGCCAGAACTCAGGCAAGTTCAGCTTCGTGAACCTTAATCTTGATCCTCAACCCTTGACATTTTAGGGTTGGCTTTGTGGACTTATTTTATCCAATCCTTCCTATTCTAGGTTATCTCTGATGTTCCTGTAAGCTTTTCCAAATTTTTCCTTACAATTTTCATCCTTGTGCTAGCAATGATACAGTTCATAACAAGATCTGTGGAACCATCCCGAACGCTTGGTTTGGGGCGTTCTGGGCCGTACCAGCGGCGGACCGGGACAGTTCCGCCATTGATATCGAGATGGCTCGCCGGAGGGGAAGAAGGAGAAGAGGAAAAGAGAGAGAGAGCGGGGAAGGGAGGGAGAGGGAGAGGAAGCAAGAGATGCCGACCGGCGGAGGCTGGGGAGACAGAGGCAGGGCTCTGCCGCCGGGCCCTGTTTCGAACGAAATGTTCAAAATAGTAGCCCGGAGGGGGCTCTTTTTATTTTTGCTTTTTTAAGTGAAGTCGGCAATGGGTTTGCCCTCTCCGTGTCTCCCCAGCCTCCACCTCCTCTGTGCGGAGTCGCCCTAGCTTCCGCCGGCCGGCCCCGGCCACCCTCTCTCTTCCCTTCTCTCCCTCTCCCTCCCTCCTCCGCTCTCTTTTCCTCTCTCGTTCTTCCTCTCTCCCACCGTAGAAGATGTGTCGATACAGATCCGGCACGGCACGACGCGGGCCCGTACCGGCTCGTCCCGCCGGGCAACCGGTACGGTGTCTGATATCGGTTCCACTGTCCTTGGTTCATAGTATTATATTTTGTTGTCACTTTTAGATTCAATTATTTTTCCTATTACCATCATACTCCTTTTTTGTTGTTATTAAAGTCTGATGTCCTTAGAGTTAGTGGTGAATGGCCTATGGATATTGAAAGTTGTACCAAAATGTGATTTCTGATATAGATAAAGTAATTAGAGATTTATTAGGAGAACATAAAGCTGTGGGATTTATGTGAAGTATGAATCCAAAAAGTAATGATGTTAATAGTTACAAAACAATGACAACATAGATTGCTTAAAGGATGCATAAATGAAAAGATGGATACTAGATAGTTAACAATAATGATGTGCAGTTGGTGAATAGTAGTGTATTCGGCTTAGTGATTACCGAACCGACCCGAATTGGATGGTCCAGCCCAAGGTATGCCCTAGGTATCGGGTTCCATATAGTTGCCACTCTGTTACTATGTTGGTAGCTTGGTACGGAGGCCAATTCGGTGTATCGGTATGCCCCTCATACTGCATTACTGCTATCGAGCCGGTGCGGTATGGTACGCTCTATACCGTCCGGTTAGGTACAATATGCCTTAGTTCAGTTTGTACCGAACTGAATCGATGCTAAGTCGGAACGGTTTAGTTGGTCGGTTCGGTTCGGTTATGAAACCTTTCCTACACCCCTTATTCGGTTATAAAACCCCTCCCCCACTAGTTCGGTTATAAACTCCCCTCCCCTATGTTGGTGTTCGAGAGCACCTCTCCCCTCTCTCTTTCTCTCTCTCACTTCACTAGGGTTAAGGTTAGGGTTAGGGTTAGGGTTCAGCCCTCCCCCTTCCTCCCCCTCTCTCTTCACTAGGGTTAGGATTTAGTCCTCAGCCCTCAACCTCTCTCCTTCCCTCCCCCTCTCATCTTGACTACTTGTAATTATTTCAATATACCCTCTATGTTCACATTTGTTCATTGATGCCCAGTAAATTACCTATAATGGCACTCAATTGTACGCTGCTTCCAGGCCAAGAAAGACCGAATGTAGATTCTCTCCTTTTTTATATCATTTTGCTAATTGTTTTAGTAAGAAAAAGAGAACTTTATTTTGTTTACCTAGAGTAAATCTCAATTGTTCTCTAAAGTTTTCATTTTTCTCATTTTTATTCCATTACAGATATCATTATATGAAATATCCAGGCCCTTTTGGGCCAGATATTGAACTTGGCTTAGTCCACTTGACCTGCCTAGTAAGTGCACCATAGCCCAAATGGTTCCCCAAAGGAAAATTCTAAACTCAACACATGCGCGACATGTGCTTTGGTTGGGGGGGGATATTTAACTGCACGTGCTTGAGGAGGGATGGACTCTCGAGTCATCTCCTTCAATCCGAGTGGGAGTTTGACATTGAGAAGGTCTCGAGCGCTTGAATTTGCCTCTATTTAAGTCCTTCGGCATCCGTCTGACGACCACCATCGATCACAGGTTCTCAAAGTCAAACATCGTTGGGGTTTCTTCATTTTCTTCTAGATGGCCGCCCACCCCCATCACTATGGTCGCAGCCTAACGTCGCGGGAATCAAAGTTTGATTCCTTAAATCTTCTAATTGATTCTCTTCCCTATATTCTTTAGCCCTAGAATCATGGTTTCTGGCAGGATTAGTCATTGGATTTAGCTGAGAAAGGGGTGCTCTGTTTCCCTTGTATTTTTTGGATTTATGATTTACTTCTTGCTTTTTTCGATCGTCTTTGTTGCTGGCGCTAGACATCGAGGCCTTGTCTGGTCCCTCGTGGTGACTTGTAGCTATCGTCAGTGCCTTAGCCGCCGAATACCACGGATTTCTTGGGTTTTGAGACTGAAATCCTTGTTCGAATGGACCCTTTTTTGGTTGTTTCCTTGCTGCCGACCATCTGCTATGATCAACTGTTGCTCACGGTGGTCAACCGTTGGTCCTCCAGCCAATAGTCACCACATCCCCTTCAAGGTTCGCCGGTACTCGTACCACTTATTATAGTGTGGGTATGCGATACGGTACAGTAAGGTTCAGCATACCGAGTGTTGGTACGGTATAGTTCCACATACTTATTCGGTACCGGTATGGTATGGTACTCGGTATGGTCTGGTACTCGGTATGATACAATACTGACTCGTACGACAAACCTTATTCTTCTTTCTCTGTTGGAGAGAGATTTTGTTCTCTTCTCTCTTTCCCACTACTGTTTTTCTCTCTTCCTCACTATTGTTTTTCTCTACATGGTTTCTCTCTACTCTCTCTGTGGTTTTGTTGGATCCTAGAGAAGGGCCTCTTCTGAATGACTTTGATTGACCTTGGTGAAGAGGTCTTGATCTATGGCTGTCGGGCAGCATATGCTAGCCTCTACCTTGGCCGTTGCCGGACACCATTGGTCACCCTTGCTCTCTATTGAGCCACCCATATGCTAGTCCAACCTTGATCAGAAGAAATTATCTTGATCGGACCAACCCAAGCTGTCGAGCACTGTTGCCGGGCCAGCCCCTGTTCCTCCAAATTTTTCTTATACTTTTCCATCATTATTATGCATTTCCATGAATGTTCTCTAATTGTTAGAATTGAATCTATGTAGGGGTAAAATTGTCTAGACAAAAAGATGTCCAGCGAGGGGATACTATGATATGGTCTCTAAATTAAGAATTTTGAGAATAAGTATTTGGAATTATTTGAATATATTAGTGTAATTGTGAGGTAAGTGATATAACTCTTTTTCTAGATTTATTGGTAAATTATTAATATTTTTTGAGTCGAATTATTCATGATTTATGAATTATTGCATAGGATTTTATTATTAGATATGCTATAGTCTAGAATATTATATGATGCATGGTCAACAAATTTGAGTTTGCTTTATTGATTTTGATGCCACATGGTTTTATGTATTTTTGTTACTTTGAAATATGAAATGTGTTTTCTAAAGAAGTCTTGATTCTAGATGGCTTTGAATTCTCAGCATGTCTGTAGAGAAGATCTCGCCAATAGGGGTTGTATGTTGGCTCTTGATTAATCTTGAAGAATTTACGCCGTAAAAGAGACGGCAAAAGTGGCACGACACAAGGACCCTGCCAATGGTGGTTAGACACTAGCAAAGGACTTAGCCAATGAGGGTTAAACATTGCCATGTATTTTATCTAGAGGGATTATACCGCAAGAAGATGCATGGTATCATGACCCTGCCATCGGAAAAATATGGTCATAGATCATGGTTGATGAGATAAATTTGATGTTTTGAAAAAAAAATTGAATTTATGAATGGAAAGTTGAATTTTGAGAAAGATTGGATTTGCATATATGATGACTTGATAATGCTGCATATCTCGTTTTGGTTTTGAATTGATGTATTTTGCATGTTTATTTTTAGTAAATTTTTATTTATTTTAATGCTTGATTAATCTAATTAAAGTGTTCATTACTTACTGAGCTATCTAGCTCATTACTCGATAACTTATTGTTTTTACAGATCCTGAGAACTAAGATGGCATGGGGATTTTTTTGGGAGTCTTTAGAAGCGGAGCTCTAGTTTTTTATTTTGGATTAGAATTTTATTAAAGTCTACATTAAGACTATTGGATACTATTGGAATTTTGTAATACATTAAGTTTGGATTGTAGTTATTTAAATTTTGGATTTACTTGATTGATTATTTATTTTGTTGTTTGCTTTATGATATCGTGATGAGATGCCTTTCATGCTTGTAGGAAAAATTTTCTATTATTACGTGGCGGCTGTCGTGACCTTAGCTCACAATTTTGGATTAGGGGCATGACAGTTTGTATGGGATTAGAGCATAAGTAGATAAATCGTAAGACAGAGAATCGGATATAGGATGAGTGTAGGCGGGTAGACACTAAGAACATTGGGATGCGAATCTGTGTCGATTGCACTATAAATTATATTAGTGTTTTTTCTATTAAGCTTTTTTGATTATGAATGAAAAGATCCAATATGCATAGGGAGCCACTCAGTGGTGATAGATTCTGTGGAGTCTGTTATGATAAATACCTCCCTCGAGGTGCAAGGACTTAAAAAAAAAGAGCTTGGTGTAAGATCACTAGGATATTTTGGCAAAATTGTTTCATACATTTTTGATATATGAGGATGGAAAGCTAGACAATCTTTGTCAAATTATGACTAGTTGAAGTGACCTAAATTAAGTACAAGAGGATTAGCCATGGAACACTAACGTGTTGTGATTATTTGTTCAAGTGAATTTGGAAGCTCAAATTTGATATGAGGGTTTACTGTGATATCACTTCTAGTTTTGAAGTTAATTATTGGCAATTAGTATCCATTCATAAGAAGTTGTTTGAGGCTTGGGCTAAGAAAAATTGTTATGATATCTGAGTAGAATATTTTTTGAAGTTTAAACTGGTATGTATATCATGTGTGGAACCGGTATGGAAGAAAAATGTATTTGGGGATATTGCAAGTAGGTTTATTTTCTTGTTGAAGTAATTAATTTTATTTTAATATTGTGGAGTATTTTCTCTGGTGGAATTTTTGATAATTTTAATTACCATCTTTGGATATATATTTTTGTCGGAGACTATGATGTGTGTGTGAAATCTAGTACTATATGGAGAATTTGATTTTCAGAGAGGCTTACATGATTATCATGGAAGGTGTTTGATGGATGCTAAAGATCCTGATGAAGGAAACTTTGAGGGAAATAACTGAGTTGATTTTCACTCATCTATATAGAGTTAGGGCTTTCTAACTCGGTGGAGCATCAAGAAAATTCTTCTAATTAATTTTGCTTATAGAAATTGATTTGGAAACATCTAATTGAATTGACAGGAAACTCAAGATTTAACTCATGTTTAGGTTGTAGTAATTGGCTCATATGACTGTTTGCAATGTGGCAATTGGCTCAAGGGTTAATCAAGATGGATGTGCTTAATGTAAATTGGGGATGAGACTCAAATGCTCTTCTTTGGGTTTACCTGGAATTTCAAATTTTGGATCTTATTAGTTTACAATATAGAGTAGTATTTTAATTGAAAGTCATTTAGTGAATCCAAAGAATTTTGGTGGTCTAAATTAGAGTGCGCAACCGAACTGTGGTGATCTGAATTATTTTTTTATGCTAATTAGAAATATTAACTATCTGATTTGAAAAGTTCTATTATAGGTGCCTTTATTTGATTTTTATTGTAAAGGAGGATTTCATTGATAAAGGAAGGGACAATGTTTTTGGTTCTTGGCTGTCTGGATGTCACTGTGCCCATTTCATTAGTAGGTTCTCCTATCTTATGTTGTGCTAAAGCAATTTTTGGTATAAAAAATCTAGGGTTAGTGGATCGTTGGTTCTTGGGTTAGTTGTCCTCGGACCTAGAATGTTTTGGTGTGGATATCTTTTCTCCTAGTTTTGAAACTTATACTCTGCAATCAATATTGTCCTTTTATCTATTTGAAAGAGTTTGTAGCTATCTATCGAGAGATTAGGATAGTGTACCCTAAAGTTTGAAAATCATAGATGCGGAAATTTTGGGGATGAAATTTTTTTAAAGGGGGAGAAAATAATACCCAGGCTTTTTAGGCCCTGATACTGAACTAGGCTTGGTCCACTTGACCGGCCTAGTAGGCACATTATAGCCAAAATAGCCCCCCTCCCCCGCCCCCTAATTAAAAAAAAAATCTAAACACGACACGTCATAGCACGTGCTTTGGGGGCGCGGGGGTATTGAATTGCACGTGCATTGCATGTGCTTAAGGCACGGACTCGTGATGGGAGTTGTCTCCTCCGACTCCGAGTGGGAGTCTAACATTGGGAAGGCTCGAATTCCTGATGGGAGTCGTCTCCTTCTTTGACTTCGAGTGGGAATTTGATATCAGGAAGGGCTTGGGCGCTCGAATCTGCCTCTATTTAAGTCCTCCGGCATCCCTCTGACGACCACCATTGATCACAGGTCTCCAAGTCAAACATCGTCAGGGTTTCTTCTTTTTCTTCCTTATGGCTGACCGCCACCATGAAGCACAACCTAACATTGCTGGAATCAAGGTTTGATCCCTCAATCTTCTAATTAATCCTCTTCCCTATCTTCTCTAGCCCAAGAATCATGGTTTTTGATGGGATTAGTCGCGAGATTTAGCCAAGAAAGGGGTGCTTTGATTCCCTTGTATTTTTTGTATTTTCTGGTTTTCTTCCTTTTTTCAGCTGTCTTCACTGTCGACGCACGTTGCCGAGGCTTTTGTCTGGTCCCTCACAATGGCTTGTAGCCATGGTTGAGCCCCAACCATCGGATGCCATGGATTTCTTAGATTTTGAGACTAAAACCCTTGTTCAGACGAACCTTTTTCGGTTGATTTCCTCGCCGTCGGCTATTTGCTATCACTTGTCACCGCTCCCGATGGCCAACCATCGATCCTCTAGCCAACAGTCACCACCTAGGAGCTTCCCATTTTTTTGTTAGGGAAAGGTTTCGTTCACTTACTGTTTTCTCTCTTTGCCACTCTTGTTTTTCTCTAGATGACTTCTCTCTCTACTTTAGTGTTTTGTTGGATCCCAAAGAAGGGCCTCTTCTTAATGACTTTGATTGACCTTGGTGAAGGGGGTCCTGACCCATGGCTGTTAGGCAGTATGCCGGCCTCCACCTTAGCTTTTGTCTAATACAATTATATTTGGTCACCCCCGATCTCTATTGCCACTTGTATCCTAGTCCGACCTTGATCAGATGAAATTATTTTGATTTGACCAACCCGGGCTGTCGGGCACCGTCGTCGGGCTAACCCCTGTTCCTCCAACTTTTTCTCATATTTTTCTATCATTGTTATGATTTTCCATCAATTTCTCTCTAATTATTAGAATTGAATCTATATAGGGATAAAATTGTTTATACAAAAAGATGTCCATCGAGGGTATACTATGATATGGTTTGTAAATTGAGGATCTTGAGAAGGAATTTTAGAAATTATTTGGATTTATCATTATACTTGTGAGATGAGTAATGTCATCCTTTTTTCTAGATTTATCAGTAAATTATTAATATGTTCCAAGTCGAGTTATTCATGATCTATGAATTGATGCATAGTATTTTATTATTATGTGTGCTATAGTCTTGAATATTATATGATGCATGATCGACAAAATTGAGTTTGCTTGATTGATTTTGATATTGCATGATTTTATGTATTTTTGTCGATCTGAAATATGAAACATATTTTGTAAAAGAGTTTTGATTCGAGATGGTTTGAACTCTTAGCTTGACTATGTAAAGGATACTGCCAATGGGAGTTGTACATTAGCACTTTATTAGTTTTGAAGGGGCGGTTTGCCGCAAAAGTAGCATGACACAATGACTCTGCCTATGAGGGTTAAATGTTGGGATATATTTTATCCTGAAGGATTGTACCGTAAGAAGTTGCACGATATCGTGAACTTGCCATATGGAAAATATGGTCATATCTCATAGCCGATGAGATGAATTTGATGTTTTGAAAGAAAATTGGATTCATGAATGGAAAATTGAATTTTAAAGATTGGATTGTATCTATGATGCCTTGGTAATGTACATATTTGGTTTTGGTTTTAAATTGATGTATTCCGCATGTTTATTTTTAGTAAATTATTATCTATTATATTGCTTGATTAATTTAGTTAAAGTGTTCATTGTTTACTGGGTTGTCTAGTTCATTTCTTGATATCTTACTATTTTTATAGATCCTAAGAGCTAAGATGGCATGGGGATTCTTTTGAGAGAGTGGTTAGAAGCAGAGTTCTGATCTTTTTATTTTAGATTAGAGTTTTATTAAAGTGTAACATAAGACTATTGGATACTATTGGAATTTTGTAATATATTAAGCTTGGATTTTAGTTATTTAAATTTTGGATTTACTTAATTGATTATTTATTTTGCTGCTTGCTTTATGATATCATGATGAGATGCCTTGTATGCTTGTGGGGAGAGTTTCCTATAAGTATGCAATGGTTGCCATGACCTGGCATGTGATTTTGGGTTAGTGAGGTGACATTATGCTTCTCACTTTGCAGTTTTATTAATTCTCAGGAACTCGGTAAATTAACTAGTTTAACCAAATTAAGTTTCCTCCATGATTTTCTTTTCGAACTTTCCCTAGATTCAGTGGTGGGTGTATGATTGACATCTAGCAACCAGAGGGAAAGGTGCAAGGGAGCGAATCACAGTGAGATAGAGACTAGATCTTGTATGAAGCCAGGGGATACAGGAGAGGAAGGAGGAGCCATATATGGATAAAGAGATCAGTGAGATTTGGTTGGAAAGATGGAATCTCTCACTATTTGCCAGTTTTTTCTGGGTTTTTTTGATGGCATTGTAAAACTAATGTAGAGGGCAGTACCTATAACTTTTGGGAGCCAATAAAGTACCCAGGGGAGGGAGGGGGTGGTGGGTGACAGAACACTTATTGGGGATCCACAGGAGATGTCCATTAAGGTATTAAGGGATGTTTCAGGACTGGCGGAGGAGAGGGGGGAGGGGGTGTTTAACCGACCCTCATTCTCATGTGGCTCTGCTGCTATGATTGGGCTTGCTGGGGAAGGCCTATCCTTTGTTCTGTAGCCCCCTAGAAGCTGGCAAGCTGATCTAGTCTAGCGCACAAAAATGTAAAATGGTTCCATGACATAGGGTTGATACATGTTTGTGTCAAACCATTGCCAGTACCACTCCCAAGCCCTAATGGAGTTGGTGGACTGGCATTTAGTTGACATCTAGTTGTTAAGGAAGACTTGTAGCTCTGAACTGCATCCTCATTTGCTTATCCATACTTCCGAATTTAACTGTAGTACCCCTAAAACTAAGAATTAATATTTTTCATCAATACCTGGTCATTTATGGTTTAGGATAATTTTCATTTATAAAGCTGGATATGTGAAATTTGTTTTTTTTATTATCTATAAAATGAATATAAACTGCAGGATGTTGCTGTGAAGATACTCATGGAACAAGATTTCCATCCAGAGCGTTTTAAGGAGTTTCTGAGAGAGGTATGCTCAAGATAATCTTTCTGCAGGTTATTTTAGATACTTCCCCTGGCCTTCTTCTATTAAGCTGGTCAGGTTCAACCTCCTGTGGTCTTTTTGGTTTACCAGGCCCTTGTTAACAAAATATGCATGCATTGAACTTGGAGCAAGTTGATGAACTTAAGTTATTAAGTACATTAGTTGTTTCAAATAATTTAGCTGGTTCCAGCATGTACATAAGCTTTTTGCTGATTAACAGCCTTGGCAGTGTTGTAATTATTGAACTTGTTAATGTTCTGCCTGGCTCGTGTTTATGGCCATCTCTAGTATGGTCATACTGCTGCAGTTCCTTAGCATCTCAATTTCAAAACATTGTGTTTGTTTATTCAAGTTCTTAGGTAAGCAGAGTGCTGTAACTGGCTGAGTTAAGTTTATATTATTCTTTGGATATCCAAGTGTACATCTAATACTTACAGTCAGACTTTTGTTGGTTCTAATTGCTCTTCATACAGAAAATTGTCAATGCAATCTTCTTAATGATTTGTTTTTCTGATATTCAAATATTATTGTATAAACCATATTTTACAGACATTGAAGACTACATGCTAGAAATTCAAATACTACTTAGGATAGACAAGTATGTACCTGGAAGCTGGAGCATGAAATCAATTTATTATAGATATCTCAAACCGTCTGATGTGCCCCTACTAGGGCTTATCAAGTGACTCTAGCAGATTCAGTTTGGGTCAAATATAAGCTCAATCAGGCTGCCACACCAAGTTAATTAAGCAGAAGTTGAAGCTGGTTGCTCGAAATTATTTTTGAAGAGCCTAAGAGAAACCCAATTTGATAAAAGCTTGGCTTGACAAGGCATGGAAATGTATGTCTAATATACTTTTGATAAAGTCATGATATATAAAAACATCGATTGATGGCTTAATTAGAATATAATGCTCCATAAAGTGATGATATAGTTGATCAGTTATTTATTTATTTTTGAATTTATGATTTATGATTAAGGGTCTAATTAGTAGATTATTTGAATTTTGAACTCATAGGATCAGGTTAAACTTTAATACAGCTTAAATCGATCTCAAACCGAGCTTGGTTCGAGCTTAACGTAAGCTTGAGCGGATATTGGCTCTGTTTAAGGTTATGAACCAACCAAAACAGGCGTGTTAGCTCAGCTTGAAATTGAGCTCAACTAGGCTCAGTCAAATAATTAGTGAGCTAATCTTGATCTTAAACTTCACGCTCAAAATAAATTTCAAGCTGATCTTGATCAAACCAAGACCAAATCAAGCTTGGTTCCCCCAACTTCATAAATGTAGATCATGGCTGTATGCACAGTGAACTTCTAGGATGGGGATTAATTTAAACTAGAGCAAAAATTTGTGATTTATCAGAAAAAGGGAAGGCATCATAGGCTCGAGCATATCGATATATGCAAGCATTGTGTTTAACATTGTATTGGGATAACTTAAGTAGAAAGCTTTTACCAAAGTGTCATGACCTGGAACCTAGCTTTGCCAAGTCCCTGGGATGAACATGTTGAATACATGAGAGCATTGCTTTTAACATTGCATTGGGATGAATTAAGCAGAAAGTTTTTACCAGAAGTATCGTTACTTGGAACCTGGCTTTTCCAAGTCCCTAGGGTGACTACAATCTTGATAAATCAATAGCCTGAATTCTATATTTGTTGATGCAGAAGCACAAAATTATCAGTTGAAACCTTGAGGCTAAAGGCCATTTGTTCAAACAAAGTAGAGATAAATCTCATCCATTTTTTTTTTTTTACAACACATAACTTTGAAGTCAAACCAAGATTCACTACATTCCATCATCTCGTAATGCACGAACTAGTGCAGCTAAAGACACATTTCATTTCCTTTAAAAGCCCCTCCACACTTTACTAAAACGACCACTTCTATGATTACAAGCCTTACCTTAAAAGGCTCAAAAGGTTCAAAGTCTTTCTAGTGGCAGCTTCATTATATAAGCTAAGAACACTCCAACAAGCTGCCAGCAGCCTAACATCGATAATAAATAAGTTGGTGAGCTAGACATCTTTGTAGGTAGTCAGGCATAGCAAAGAGTATAGTATTAGTAAAAAAATATGAGTATGGTAGGGGTAAGGGATTCACACTTCTTAAAAGTTAAAACTAAATATTTAGTAAACAAATCATATAAGAGATATCAATTGGGTATATTTACCACTGCCACTTTGTTTGAAAACACCTAAATGCTTTTAACATGATTACATCACTAAGATAAATGCCTTTTTATATAAAATTATTGAAAACATTCATTTGGGGAAACACTGAAATACCCTTAGAAACAGTTGAAGACACTGGGATACACTTAAAGGCACTTGAATACACTGAAACTTTAAAACACTTATTACAATAATTCTTATAATAACCGGTCAGTAAGCAGCTATTATATCTGTTGATCAAGGATTTCACTGAAACCAACTATTATATCCACTGCAGGGGTTTCATTGGTCAATAGTGATCATAGCTAAGAGTTCCCTCAGACCAACTACTATACCCACTGGTCAATGGTTCACTGATACCAACAATTGTACCTGCTGGTAGGATTCACTGAAACCAACTATTTTACCTGTTGTTTGGGGGTCCACCGACTGGTCAGAAGTTTTTATTTCAATAAGGTCACTTTTAGCTTGTAGGCAGTACAATTACTGAGGAACATTTTGAATGACTCTAGTCAAAAGCAATCTCTTTGATACATTATCATGATAACTTAACAGTTGATAAATTCGTATGCCACACAGTCATTCAAAACATATATATTTCAAAATTCACTTGCTACTAAACATTTGGGAAAAGATCAGAAAATCATCAAAACTTTGTTCATTTACAAATAGCATACAATATAATATATAATAATATTAATGTAACTGAACACATCTCAAAAGCCCTCCTTTACTAATACAACCGCTCCTCTGATTACAAGCCTTATCTTAAAGTACACACAAGGATCAAAGTCTTTGTAATTGTAGCTTCAATTATATACACGAACAACACTTCGAGCTTGCTACTAGCCTATTGTCGATCCCTCTTACACTCTGAAATATAATAAATAAGTGGGTGAGCTACATAACTCAGTAAGTAGTCAAACATAGCTAATAATATAGCATTAGAAAAACTAGAAACTAGAAGTGGTCTAGGATTCACACTTGTTAAAACTCAAAAAGTCAAACAATATCATATGAGAGAGATTGGTTAAGTACATTTACCAATGCCATTATGTTTAGAAAATCATCGAATGATTTTGAAATGATACATCACTAAGATGTATACCCCTTATGTAGAATTATTAAGAATACTTCTTTGGAGAAACACTAAAATACACTTAGAAATACTCAAATACACTAGGACATGCTTGAAGACACTTGCTTCATATGATCATTTCAATACCAACTGGTCAGTAACCAACTATTATACTCACTAGTTAGGGATTGACTAAAACCATCATACTTGCTGGTCAGGGGTTCAGTTATCAATAGGCCCAATAGCTAACGCTTCACTGAGACCAAGTATTAAACTTGCTGGTCAAGGGTTCAATGATACCAACAATTAAAATGGATGGTTAGTGGTTCACTGGCTCGCCACAAGTTTTCATTTCAATCCATAGCAAAAGAAACTTTTAAGTTTTCGGTGATATAATGATTAATGAACATTTTGAAAGACTCGAGTCAAAAGCAATCACTTTAATACATTTACATAAATTTTAAATCATGATAGCTCAACACTTGATAAATTTGGATGCAAATAGTCATTAAAAATCATACTTTCAAAATTCACCTACTATAAAACATTAATGAAAAAAATCAGAAAATCATGAAACTTTGATCTTTTACATATAACATATATGGATAATGATACGCCTCATAACCGACCATAGTTAATATAGAAGCCCGACCCATGAGAGCTTGCCACATGGCCGAAATCCTAGGATCAAAGATGACCTAGAGTTCTCGATCGAGCCGCCATTTGCATAGAAGATCATGGAGGAGCCTCTTCCACCGTGATTCAAAATGCCGTAGTTGGAGACTTATGATAGGACCTTGGATCCCCTAGACTACTTGGAGAGCTTCAAAGCTCTTATGATGCTTTTGGGGACCACCAACATAGTATCATGCGCTTGCCTGGACACACTTCAAAAAATGGCTTGGCTTTGGTATATCGGTCTTCGGCCAGGTTCCATCCACTCTGCCGAGCAGCTTGTCTGGCAGTTGCAGCCCACTTCATTTGCTGCTGAAGGCAAAGCAAGGGCTCGGAGTGTTTGTTCACCATGAAGCAGTAAGGGCGATTTCTTCAAAGACTACATTTCAACACGGCGACCTAAGAGCTCCGTAACTTGAATCCCTTGATCGCGATGACTGCTCTGAAGAGTGGATTGAGGCGTGCTTGGTTTCTCCTAGTTATAGATGTACGAGGTCAGGTGGTTTCTTGAGCCTCTGCGGGTACTTCTGGATTCAAAGGCACAAGAAGAGGTACACCCTATGCTGGTCAAGCCGCAGCGGTAAATGCTATTCGTACAGTAGTTGATCAGGGTATGCAACGAGCATTTGGAGAAGTTTTTAAGGGATTTCGTTGTGCTTCTCGCCTGAGTCAAGAAGTACATGAATGTCGAGGAGGCAACGACTAGCAGGATTAAGAGGATGCTAGGTGGGACCGATGCACTCTTGAGCAGTAGATCAACAACCGACCTACAACAAGGGTTATCAACACGATTTCTGACGGACCTATGGCTGAAGGGACTAGCTCGTTGGCTCGGAATTATGCTTGGGCTGCTCAAGCAGGAGACACGACACTAAAAAGCCAAACGACCGGAGACATTCTCGGATGCCGACCTTGGGGGAGTGCAAACTCCCCACAATGATGCTGTTGTAATCTCCCTCAATAGTGAACTATGATGTAAAAAGAATCCTTCTAGATAATGGAAGCTCGATAGATATGATTTTATGATGCTTTTTGTGAATGGATCTACTAGTAGATCAGCTAAAGAGGATCAATTCTCCTCTGATTGGATTCTTGGGAGATCTTGTTTTCGTGGAAGGCACCATCACTCTTCTGGTCAGTGTCATAGATGGTTGAGAGCCTCGGCTGATGGTTGTAATGTTGGACTTTTTGGTTGTAAAGGTCCCTTCGACGTATAATGCCATCCTAGGTTGGCCCAGCTTGAACACGTTGCAAGCTGTGGTGTCGACCTATCACCTCCTGTTGTGGTTCCCAACTGAGTGTGGAGTAGAAGTTTGAGGTGACCAGATACTAACTCGGCAGTGTTGACCACGCTCTGAGGAAAGAATTCAATCGAGATCCTGCCCATTAAAGGCTTTGATGCTCTAGACGAGCAGAAGTAGCAACAAGAAGAATTGACTGAGCTGATTCTCCTCAACGACTGAGATGTGAGTAGAATGGTGCAAATTGGCTCCCTAATGGACAAAGCAACCTAAGCTCGGCTCTTCGACTTCCTTTGAACTCATGGACATCTTCGCTTGGTCGGGCTCGGATATTAGTTCTAATGTTATTGTTTATAGGCTAAATGTGGACTTGATGTACTGACCAGTGCAGTAGAAGAAGAGGAGCTTCGCCTGGAGAGGTAGTAGGCCATTGACGACGAGGTGGACAAGCTCTTGAAAGCTGGATTCATCCATGAAGTCAACTACCCCAATTGGCAAATGAAGGGTTTGCATCAACTATGCCAACCTCAATAAGGCCTACCTAAGGATAGCTTCTCGCTGCCGAGGATTGACTAGCTCGTGGATCAACTTCAAGGTACTAGTTGCTGAGCTTCATGGATGCATTCTTGCGTTACAACCAGATCCAAATGGTCTCCGAGGATGAGGAGAATCTCTTTTATAACTAACAAAGGTCTATACTGTTATAGGATTACACCCTTCGGCCTAAAGAACGCAGGAGCGACATATCAATGGTTGGTCAACAAAATTTTCAAGAAGCAAATTGGCCGCAATATGGAGGTCTATGTCGATGACAAGCTAATGAAGAGCATAGAAGCCGAATAGCATGTGGCCGATTTGGAGGCCTTCACTACCTTGAGGAGATACCACATGAAGCTCAATTTGAGCAAGTGCATGTTTGGGGTCAGGAAGATTCCTAGGGTTTATGGTGACCTGGCATAGAAGAGAGGCCAACTTGGAAAAGATCTGAGCTATGCTAGAGATGTCACCGCCGAAGATGATGAAGGTGCAACACTTGGTGGGTTGGATCGCAGCGCTGAGCAGATTTGTGTCGAGGTCAGCGAATATGTGCCTTCCCTTCTTCAAGGCACTTAGATGAATTTTTAATGGATTGAGGAATGTTAGATTGCCTTTGACCCGCTTATAGAGTATTGGTTCGCCACCTTTCCTCACCAAGCCAAGCTTTAGAGAGATGCTTTACCTTTACCTCGTAGTATCTCCCACAACTCTAATCTCGGTCCTGGTCTAAGAAGGAATCTAGAAGCCGATCTACTATGCAAGCAGAGGCCTTCGAGATGTTGTGGTACTTGAAGTTTGAAAAGATGGCCTACGCTTTTATCATCTTGGCTTGAAGATTGCGACCCTACTTTCAAGTGTACTCCATCTTGGTGCTGACCGACCAACTGATAAGGCAGATTTTGTAGAAGCTAGACATGCCAGGGAGATTGACCAAGTGGGCGGTTGAGCTTGGGGACTTCAATATTCATTATTGACCTCGGCCCGCCATCGAAGCTCAGGCATTAGCGGATTTCCTTGTGGAATGCATTCTTGTTGAGGCAGGGGCCGAGGATAAGCAAGAGGAGGATGACTTGGAGGACTTTTGGATCCTTCACGTTGATGGATCCTCCAGCTCAGGCAGAAGTGGGCCAGGCTAACCTCATAAGCCTGGATGGAATCTTGGCAGAATATGCTCTGGAGCTCAGCTTCAAAGCTTCCAACAATGAAGCGGAGTATGAGGCTCTCATCACCCATCTCAAACTTGCTAGGGAGCTTGAAATTCATCATCGGAGGGCTTTTAGTGAGTCACAGCTTGTTGTTGGCCAAGTTCGAGGAGAGTACAAAGCAAAGGGCCCTACTTAGCAAATTCTCCAAAAGGTGAAGGATGTCTCGGTTTTTAGCAAATTTGATATTCCGTAGATCCCAAGGTCCGAGAATGCTTGGGCTGACTTACTATCAAAGTTAGCCACCTTGGAGTGTGTCGACCTGAAGAAGATGGCCTACTTCGAAGTGCTCGAGAACCTAGAATCAAGGAGTACTTTGAAGTGCTCGAGAAACCTAGCTTCACAGAGGAATCAAGCTTGGTGTTGTAAGTGGATTTCGAATTAGATCCTCTTGTCAACTACCTCTAGGGAAGAAGCTCTCCGAGGACAAAGGAAGCTCGAAGACTCAAGTACCAAGTAACTCGTTACATCCTCCTAGATGGAAAGTTGTACAAAAGATCCTTTTCCTTACCTCTTCTCAGGTGTCTTCGGCCATCTAAGGCGAACTTCGCTCTTCGAGAGATTCATGAGGGGTTTTGTGGCAATCACCTGGGGAAGAGCACTGGCCTACAAAGTATTATGACAAGACTATTGCTGGCCGACCTTACAAAAGGTTGCAGCCGACTTTGTGAAGAGATGTGACTAATACTAGCGATCTGCGAGCATCCAATGACAGCTAGCGGTGTTGCTGAAGTCGATCACCAACCCTTGGCCATTTGCCCAGTGGACGATGGATATCCTCAGGCCCTTTCCGCCAACAATCGGGCAAAGAAGATTTTTGATATTTGCCATTGACTACTTCAGCAAGTCGGTTGAGACCGAGCCCTTAGCTCGGATACCCCTATGTTGACTTCCCTGGATTGCTCTTGAGATTACCCCTTGCATGTCAAGACTCGAGCAATGTCCGGGATTTCATTTGGAAGGCAATCGTATGCAAATTCAGGCTTCGACGATCATCATGCACAACGGCCGGCTATTTGACAATGTCCGCTTTAAGGAGTTATACATCGAGCTTCACATCGACCATCGGTTTACCTTGATTGGTCATTTACAGATCAACGGAGATGCTGAGGTCACTAACAAAACAAATTTGTAAGGCTTGTAGATGAGGTTGGACTGAGCAAAGGGACTCTAGGCGGAAGAACTGCACAATATCTTTTGGGCATACCGAACTACATATCGGATCCTTATAGGAGAGATACCTTTCAGCCTCGCTTTCGGCATGGAAGTAGTGATCCCGATAAAAATCAGCCTACCATCTCTTCGAATGGACACCTTTGACGAGCAGAGGAAACCACACGACCTTTGAGCAAATCCGAACTTGCTTGAATAGACAAGAAAGCGAGCTCAAATACGTATAGCGGCCTACAAGTGAAGAGAAAAGGTCAAAGGGAATCGAGACCTAATACTTAGAAATGCTGAGATGGCACAGTCAGGAGAACAAGGAAAACTTGCTCCAAATTGGGAAGGGCCGTATAAGTGACCAAGCTCGTCTGTCTGGGAACTTATTGCCTGGAGCATCTTCATGGGGTGCTTGTACCTCGGACATGGTATTCTGCTAATCTTCGAGCATATCACCAATAAGATGTACAGTTATATCTTGTAGACCTGACTATTAATGAAAAAAGCATCTTTTCTCCAAATTTTGTCTTAGTGTTTCAGGTCGGGCACCCTACTCTTAAGTGACTCAACATGCCAAACGTCATTGGTCGATGCATCTTGTAAAGACCACCAACCTCCAAGAGAGAGGACAACCTAGAAATGCATGGGACCTTCGACTTATGAGCCCATGAGGCTAGAGAGAAACCTTTGGGTACTCCATGGAGATACCCTAGAATTGGCTAGGACCTCCGTTCTACAAGCGTACATGGCTAGGGAGGTAAACCTCCAGGTACTCTCGTGGAGACGATCCAGAAGCAACTGGGACTATTGTTATACTGGCCAAGAGTTGATAAAAAGACCTCGTAAAAAGCTAGGCTCGGATGGGAGGAAGCACCCTTGGCCTAATCACGATGTTAGCTCTCCAAAAAAACCCAATTGAATAGAAGATCCGATAGACTAAATTCCTAATGCCCACGTCTTCAGTTTAGGAACCGAGACCCTGGGACAAGGAGCTGATCTCCAAGCGATGAGTTGAAGGCCATGATGACCTAGGGAGGAACAAAGTCTGAGCTAACTGCAAATGCTCAGCCTCATGCGTAGTTGCTATGGCTCGCCACCTTGACCAGCAATTATATGATTTTTGATCTCCATAGCTTGGGAGTTAAACCTTCGGGTACTTCCAACCTACATGGTCATGCTAATGAGGATCCAAGTCCTCTACGTTGGCCTGGAAATGGTGGGGAAAATCCCCGACAACCTCCCGAAAAGATCTCTTACCTCGGCCTTAGGGAGAGCCGACTTGAATGACCACCGAGGCAACTGCACCTAAGCCTTCTGAGGCACTCCAGCATAAGCTCGATTGATCAAACATCTGCTAGATGACCTATGCTACTTAGCAAGAGAATAATTATTCATTACAGGCAAATCTGACAAAAATGAAGTACAGACAAAAATACTTTCATTCATAACTTCGATTGCAAGACAAAGTTAGCTCAACAACTAAGCTATTTTACAAAATTGGTACAAGGAGACTAGGCTTAGGAAGACACCTTCCATCTCGTCTAGCGCCTCATCTTCACTGGAAAGTAGCTCAAGGATGGACAAACCCTCGTTGATTACAAAAAGGGTCTACTTTGTTTGTTCTGATGAAGGCTTGTTCACTGAGCTTCACCCCCTGGCTTCGTTCTCGTTGGGGATGAAGTGGATAAGCTTAGGATGGAGCTTCGCTGCTCCTTTCTAGCACTTCCAGAAGCCCTGGAGGAAGGACTTGGTGATCTCCCACTCGAACTCATTCTATGACCTGTATTCCTTCGCTACTCAGAGAGCTCTTCCTTCATCCTCGATGACTTGCCACTTGCCCACCTGCAGCTTCTTTTCGATCTATGAAGCCCGGGCTTAGCTTCCTTTGTCCTATCCTCATCGCCTTAGCTCGGGTTCCATCTCTGACATCCTCTGATCAATGCCCATGGGAACCATTTCGGCCCCAGCCTACTCCGGAGGAGGCCTAACTCGGCCTCAACCTCAGCCACCTTCTTCATGGCCCTTTGTAGAGCTAGTTGAAGAACTTCAATGCGGTGATGAAGCCCTCTTTCTAGCGAAGAATCCAAGGAAGTTTACCTTGAAGCCGAGAAGGAGAAAGGAACAGGAGGGACATTCAGAAGCTCTCCAAGAATGGATGAAGAATGTCTAATGTGGGGGGAATATGCTCCTTTCTATTTATAGGGCTTTGGACAGCCTGGATCGCCTCGTCCGCACAGATCGGCGGACACTTGTCACGACCTCTTTGCTCCAAATGGTTGGCATCCCTTTGAAACTAAAAAAGTCAACCTGAGGTCAAGACTCATCAAAGTTCAAAGTTTTGTCCTCGGAGGGACAACCCTCTTTAAGGCAACACAGAAACTGACAAAAATATGTTAATTCAGCCATTGAGTGATCAGAGTCAAAGTTCGTCTGTCGAGGGACCATCGTTCGAGGAAGGCACCTTGGAATGATCAAAGTGACATAATGTGATGAAGTTCGTCAAACCCACTATCCATGTGGTATCCATTATGAAGATGCTCCAGAAAGGTTAGTGGATGCCTCAAGGCAATAAATGCAGACTCTAGAATCTTCCGAAAAGCTCCCAAAATGTCAACTTCAGCTGGTTGGCCTTGTGGTTCACCCCGACTGGTCAGCTCGGCTATTATGACAACTATTTCCTTCGCTCGAGCCAAGAAAGCTAGCTCGGCCTCGAAAGTAGGAGGCAAGTGTTATGCCTCAGAACTGACCATAGTGGCCGTGACAACCTGATCCATGAGCTCGCCATGTGGCCGGAATAAAAGCGCACGGAGGTATTTAAATTTCGAATTCTCTCTAGCTGGTTTGTTATAGCTTGCCCCAGGATCGCGAATGGTTAATCTGTGGCGGTGAGGTGCACGGCTTAACACATGGGCGAGGTGAACAGGGTAACGCATGGGTGAGGTGCACAGCGTAACGCATGGGCGGGGCGTGTTGGCATAACTTGTAAGCGTGATGCTCAGGCGAGATGCGTGGGTCGTTACCAAACCATTAGCATGTATGCTCGTTTTGCTTAACGATGGGTGCCGACCCTCACCCATATAAACCACATCCGGAGGACCTCCAAATATGTTCTCTTGACTCCATTGTTACCTCGAACTCTGCCACTCCAAACCTCCTCTGTTTTTTTGAGATCACCACTTGATTTAGGCATCAGAGGGTCCCCCACCGGACACAATCCGACAACTTGACTTCTTTTTTCCTATTTCATGTTAGATTCGATGTAGGAGTTGTTGTCCGAGTATAATCACCGCCATCCAACCCTTCTTCCTCAGCTCGGAGACCTACAACAAGCCCCAAGACGACTTTTCCAAATCTAAAAACCCTTGCCAACCTGTCCAGCAACCTTAATGGTTCGGTGCCTAAGGTCGGGCCATATTTCAGTGGCAATAGATAACATATAAAAATTTTCATATAACCAAATGCATTGCTGAAGTTAGAATCGATAAGCTACATAACTTTAGTTGGAAATAGTTAACAAGGTTCACCGTCTCGGTACCAAATCTCGTACTACTGCCACACTAGCATTGTGTCAATATGGTATGGTATAGAGTCTTTTCGACGTATCGAGGGTCAATACACTTCTTGTACTGGATGCCGGTACCGAACTGATATGGTATGGTACACTACATTCTGTACTGCCCGGTTTGGGCTGGTGCAACGAACCCTAGAAATAAAGATTCTGGATAGTTCAGTAGATAGTGAAGAAAAGAAAATAAATCTGAATCCATATAAAATCTGTCAATTTTTTGCCAAAATATAGGTCATCAACTATGTAAGGACACTTACGAGAATATATTCCAAAGCTTCACACTGCAGCTTCTCTTTTTCCTGTAGCTTGCTGCTATTCTCTACTGTATTTCTTTTCCTCACTAGCTACTTGCTACAGTTGGCTGGGGTTTCTATAGTTGCAAAACAGTAGAAGGGGGCACCACCATTCTATTTATAGATGGCTTCTAAGCATGAGGTTTCTAGCTTTCCCAATTTAGTAGCTAGGTGTCAAGTCCAGGTTGAGCTAGTTGGCTGAATATCTAGCATGAGGTTGCTTCTTTACCATGATGTGTAACAAACATGAGATGGCAGCTTAAAGGAAATTAGCACGAGGTGGCTGTTCCTAAGAAAGATGAGGTAGCAGCTCAAGCACAAGATGATACAAGCAGGAGGTGGTAATTTTATGGTATACATAAGATGGTACCTCAGTAAAGAGAGCAGACGTGCCAGCCACTAGACAAGAATGAGGTGGTCATAAGCATGTGGTGGCATTAAGCACAAGGTGGTCATTAATATATTGGGAATTTAGTCCTTAAACCTTTTTAATTCATGCTTAGGGTCTTATCAATCATTAAATTCAAGTCTTTGCTATTAAAATTTCCATATGAAGGATTTGTTTTGATGATCTCATTTACAAATGATCATATAATAGGCACTAATATTTTTGGGTATTACAAGCAGAGTCAAGATTAGTTGGAGTGTTTCAGTTGGTAAGTTGAAGAACTTGGTCTCTAGGTTTATTTCTTGGCTTCTCATATTAAGTGATTTCAGAATAAAATGTCTTGTGCTGCAGGAAGCCACAGAAACAATGATTCTCATTTGGCTTCTATAAGCATTAAATAACACTGACTGAAATTTGTACTTTTGTTCTTTTCTGTTTTGATTTTAATGCTATGACGTTATATGTCAGGTTGCGATAATGAAAAGCCTGCGGCATCCTAATATTGTTCTCTTCATGGGAGCTGTTACTCAGCCTCCAAATCTCTCAATTGTCACTGAATATTTATCTAGGTATTTTTTTAATCTAATCTTCTTATGCTTCATTTCTTTATACTACACTTTTTTTCAGCACTGGAGCAAGTCCATTCTGCCTCTGGAGATTTTTACGTGTAGTTTGCTTCTCTACAAATTGCAGAGGCAGCTTGTATAGGCTTTTACATAAACCTGATGCCAAGGAAATTCTAGATGAGAGGCGTCGATTGAATATGGCATTTGATGTGGTATATCTTTCTATGAATAATATATCTTGATACTGTTTATTTTAAGAAATTTCTAATTTATATAATGTGCAGAATGCTTTGTCCAAAATTTGGACAATTTAAACAGTCATCCAAACTTGGTAACGGCTTACATCTTATGAGATCATAATGAAGTTACTTGATATATGTATATGTAAATAATTTCCTTTTACAGGCAAAGGGAATGAACTATCTTCACAAGCGTAATCCCCCAATTGTTCATCGAGATTTGAAATCTCCAAATCTTCTTGTGGACAAAAAATACACAGTGAAGGTAAGACTTGTAAACTGCTTCCACTTGCGATATTGGAACTGTACTTGCATCTGTTTATTTTTTGCTTTGATTTGTTATGCTTTCTCATAATCATGATGCCTCTGCACCCTTTAAATAACTTCTGGCGATGAAGTTTAAGTATCCAATAATTCTAAATGTAATTTTAAGGAGTAGCCTGATTTTCCTGTCTTAGATGGGCTTTATATCATTTATGAGTGATATAAAGAACTTAACAAATTATTATTCAGGTTTCTATTGTTCAACTGGTTCAGTGAACGGTCTAGTATATATATGAATAACAAGCCTCATCCTGTCAATTTGGGCTCAGAATTAATGATCTTAATTTGCATTTAGTGTTCTTCTAAGGTGATTTTAAGGATTAATTTTGATTCTGGATTAACTATTTCAAGGTCCGTGTTTTACTACATGGAGAAAAAGGGAAAAGGTCTGTGGTTTTAGTTACATCTTTCTTCCCCCCTTCTCTTTTTTTTATAGAGAGAGACGAGGGGACCCATCTAGAGTATAATCACCCAATGTCCAGATTCTTTGAGGCTGCACCACCAAAAAAATCAAACCCAGAACCTTGGGGTGTGACCAGTAGAGCAAGCCCCCGTTCACTTTCCCTTCTATATTATGAAAGCACTTTTAGCTAAGCTGTAGGGTCTTTTAAATTCCCGTATGTCTCCTATATGCTGTTAGCCTTCTATATCTTTGGAATTAGTGTTATCATTTGGTAGCCTTAGGGAAAAATTTGATGGTTTGTGTATCAAAGTAGATTTGCTTCTTGTAGTGTCTTAGAATTTCAGTGCCATTTTTTTATTGAACTTCGTTTATCATCGTTTGCTTGTGTGAGCAAGCTGGGGTTTTTATCAGTTTTAATTAGAAATTAATTTCTGATAATTAAGGTATGCGATTTTGGTTTATCACGATTGAAGGCAAACACATATCTATCCTCTAAATCTCTGGCGGGGACTGTAAGTTATTTCAAACTAATTGTCGTTATATCTTTTTCCTTTATTTTATATGTTTATGCGTTATTGAATTTTAAAGTTACCTATTATTTTATGAATGTTAGCCTGAGTGGATGGCCCCAGAAGTTCTACGTGATGAACCATCGAATGAGAAATCAGACGTTTACAGCTTTGGTGTGATCTTATGGGAGCTTATGACGCTTCAACAACCATGGAGTAATTTAAATCAAGCTCAGGTTATAAATCCAAAGTTGGAGTTCATTAGTTTATGTATAATGTATGATATTTGAGACATATAGGTGATTGATGGCATATAGTTATACATCAGAAAAAATGCTGGTTTATTGGAAAATTATAATTCATAATGGCAATGCCCAGTGCTTTTTCTTGATATGAGATTGCTAATAGCATGCCATTTGGATTGCTAGTGGACTTCTTTGCAAAGTTTATATAAACCTGGACTATCAGTGAGCTGCTTTGAATGACCAGTATGGTAATCAATAATAGTATCACATTTAATCCATTGACTTACTGACAATGGCTCTGATTGTGGTTACTAGGATGCAGCCCATGCAATTTTGTGTTTTTTATATGCAACTTGCAATGTTGAATCATCTTGTCAGTTTAACTGTCTTGGTATCCTCTTGCAGGTGGTGGCTGCTGTTGGTTTCAAGGGCAGAAGGCTTGAGATTCCGAATGATGTAAATCCACAGGTGGCTGCCATAATTGAGTCTTGCTGGGCCAAGTATGTAGGAATTCATTTATTTTAACAGTTCTGCTTCAAAATGTTCCCCTCATTGTGCTTTCCTTAATGTGAGATAACCCATCAATCTGCAGTGATTCATGGAAAAGACCTTCTTTTGCCAGTATCATGGAATGCTTGAAGCCTCTGATTAAGCTTCCGCCAACTCAACCAGTACGTGCTGAAATGTCACGGTTTACCTGAAAGAGCATATGTTGCAAGATTGTGCATTCTGTAATGATATAATTTGGAGGCAGAGTTTGTAGTGCTATCATCTAAGGTGCTGGTCTCTGATCTTGCTGCTTAGTCCTATTCTTTCTAATTATCAATATTCAGTTGATGGCACTAATGTATACTAAAAGTCTAAATATGCTTTAAGTTTAAGTTAAGTTTATAATTCAAATTTTTTTTTATCGTTCAGTATGGTTAAATAAGGAAAAAAAGTACATGAACCTGGAACATCCTTGCGATATAACTTCAGACTTTACTGCTGTAAAATCAATAATAGTTAATTTTTGATGAGCTATGATGACTGTAGGGAATAACACTCTTGATTTGGTAATACTTTTCAATCATGAATCCAAATATGCATGTATTCACAAGTTTACTTCATACTGATGTGCTTCTATGTGGCAGGTACTTCACACTGTATGATGATGATCATCATTCCTCTAGTCTGCTCCATGGGCTGGATATGAAACCAAATGATGAAAAGCTCATATGGCTGAATGTGTGTTATTGTACTGGTTTTGACTCTTGTTAAGGACCAGTTTGCTTTGATTCATAAGACTCAATCTCTATCTGTGGATGCTTAATTAAAAAAATGCATAGTTTGATCTATTAACTTAACAACTGAATATGCAAAGATTTCCTTTTTCAGTTAATAAGTTGGTTTGATGCCATTATCCGAATAGCTATTAAAGCCAATGCTATCATCCCACAATGGTGGTGATATTAATTAAAGGCATGTTAAATTATTTCAGGAAATGCTGGTCAAGACTGAATCAATTGATTAATAGATCCATATCCTTGAAGGCCAAAGTACAAGTTAAATTGCAGCACTCTTAAAATACATTACATCTCAATTTATTGGCAGGATCATCAGCTTGCTGTCGTTTCATGCTAAGATTGAGAAGACAGATTTCCAATGCAATGGGAAGCTACCAATGGTTATTGTGCTGCTGGACTGGTCCCCCACCAATCTTATGTTGATCAAGTAAATTCTAATGTTTATCTATTTGTGGTGCATTCACGTACATTATCTTGTAGTTAAATGCAAGTCATTGTAGAGAATGAGCTTATTTGCAGGAATCTGACTGTTTGAGCTTCAAAGCAGTTAAGGGTATGGGCATGTTTGTACGTTGTCTGCACACCCACCAGTCTTCTTTAATTTATATTTGTAAGCGGTTCCTCATTCAGCTTTATGTGTAATGATAATTTGCTCACTGGTATAGCACATCAGCATTGTAGAACACATTTGTATGGTAAAAACGACTGCATCATGCTAAAATCACTGGACATTTGATGTTCATTGGGCATGATTACTATTTATGGGTGTTAGAGAGTTATTTTTGATGTTTTTATTTTTGAAGTTTCACATTTTATACTAAAATCTTGTTTTTCGTTTCTTGTTTTCATCTCGGCTAAGATCTCAATTTGTATCGGTGTTAAGCACGTCGTGATATGAAAAATCTCAAGTTCTGTTATCTTGGCTTATAGGAACAGATAGCTTCCAAGGTAACCTATTCCAGTCATTCTTTTTTGTATTTATATGAGATTAATATTCATTTCAGTAAATTATAAATGGTAAATTTGAAGTTCTTTTTTTGATAAAAATAATTTTGAAGTTTTTAATATTATGAAACAAGATTGTGAGTGATCGATACATTCTGATATAGAACTTTAGATTGACCTCTAATTGAATATTGACACTTTATTATAAATAGTAGGGTCATTACTTTCAACCATGCTTGAGAAGCACTTATGGTCGAGGCCCAAAAGAAATTGCAAAGTCAATGCCTAAAGTAAGTTGCTAATCTTGGCATTACCATGTGAGTCGAAATTTTGACTCGGTTCAAAAATATTGGTCGAGCTGCGAGAGATTGGGCTTTCAAAAGATTCCATACTTTCTATCTCAGCTAAGGTGGATGGAGGTCTGGGTTCATCTGTGGTTTTAAGGAACTCGTATTTCTCTACCTGACAAGGACGTATGTCTTTGTGAATGCAGGAATTAGAGCTGCATTTGGTTGGGGTTAACAGAGGGTTAAGTGGAATAATGCTCGTTTAGGATGCTTATTCCGTTTTAAGCTATCAAATACTAAAGAAGTGACTAACTTATTTCGAGAGAAAACGAGACATTTTAAAAGGATAGTTAGAGTAAAGTTCAAGGGAATCAAGGTTCCTTTAACTGATTTATTCCACTTTGATTAACCAAAACTAGAAAAGCATCAAAGTGAATGTTTTTAGAAGTTAGAAAAATATTGATCCAAAATAAACTATTGGTCTTATAAAGTGAAGTTGTTTATTCCGAATTAAAATGCCTTAACAGTGTGTTTACATATTGAATTTGGATAAACTTGTTTGGCAACCAAATGTCAAGCTGGTGCTCAAGATATTATTTTGTCAGTGACAAGTACTTTTTAACATGTCTCGGTTTCAAAAATTAAAATTCAGATGTAAGTTTGAGGGGAAACTAGAGAGTTAATCTATTCCACAATTCATATATGTAAATTATTTTTGAAATGGGGATAGACTAGTTAGAGAAAATGTACAGCATTTATTGTATACCAAATTTTGGGAAATATCTATTATGTCTTCTTGAACAAGTAATTTAGGCCCTCTTTGAGAGAGTTGTTGGCCGTAAAACTGTTGGAAGTAGAGCTTTCTGAAGTAGAACTTTTATAAAAAGCTATTTGTTGTTTTGTAACTATAGTCTAAAATGCTGTAGCACTTTAACATGTGCTTGGAAAACAAATTAAGAAAGCACTTTTGTATGACAAAATTACTATAAACGACATTGCATAGTATTATACCATAAAACATAATAAAATATAACATATATTTTACATAAATATATGATATAGTATAATAATACTGTACTGTAATTTAACATTATTATAATATAGTAATATAACATTGTATACTATAGTATAATAATTTAATATAATATTAAATTATTTAGCATAACATATCAATGTATTATGATAAAGTAATATAATATTATATTTATAGTATAATACAATAATAGAAAACAAAAATACCTTTTCTTGCATGGAAGGGAGTCTGATCTACAGTTAGGGTTATTTGTTAGAGCTCTAGCAGATTTTTAGGTTTATAAAGGAACAAAGTATGTAATTGTTATATTTTATTATGGATATTTTGGTTAAAAAAACAGCTTTCCGATAAAGCTCAAAACAGTTTTTTTGGAAAGCTCCAAAATGGAGCTCTCCCCCAAAAGTTGTTTTTAACTTTCTGAAAAAGCTAAAATAGCTTTCCGAAATTTTTACCAAACACTTTTTTTTATCTAAAAATATTTTTGGAGGGCCAGAAAGTGCTTTTTGGCTCTCCAAAAGCTTCCCAAATGGGGTCTTAATTTAAGAGCTTAATGCTGGAATAGGCGGAAAGGATGCCCCCTAAATGGGGGGATATCCTGCCTAACATCCTAAAACCCACTTGAATAATTTATCTGATCAAGAGAGAAGAAATGATGTCAGACAAGATAAAGATATTAGACCTTCTCAGTCGAATCGTTTTATTATGTGGAATTGGTGAGCAATTATCTCATCCAATCACCATTTTACCTTAGCCTTTTTAATACATAATAAAGGGCAATTTGTCAATTACCTATAAAACAAGAATTTATCCTCCCAACCAAATAGCATTAACTTTATTTTCAATGGAATAACCTGTGCACAACCAAACACACAACATCCTATCCCACAGAATATTTCTACAATTATCCGAATAAAATCAAATTTATTTGAATCAAATTCTATTATGTTGTCCCCTCAGTCTATTCTTTGATGAAACACAATCTAAACCAGTGTTTGGCTGAAAATGGAATAAAGGGTTCAAAGGCTTTTACTTCTTTCTGTTCTCCAGCCAAACACGCTGAGAGTCTAGCGAGAAAACTAGCCACTAGTAATGAAAGTGAAATTGCAGGTGTCTTGCCAAGCATATGCAAGTGTGATAGCTTTGGTATGTGAAACTATACTAATAGTGAAAGTTTCATTACTTAATCAAGTAGATCTCTTATTCCAAGTCATTTCACCTGTATAAGACTCCCACAAATACCATGTATCTAGCACCTCATTAAAAGCATGTCAGGAAAATCCGATCTGGTCTGCAGGATCCAGCAGGAGAGGCTGAAGAGAGGGAAGGGAGAGGATGGATCATGGAGCCTAATCCCCATGGAATGATAAAAATGTTTTGAGAGTTTTTTTAAAAAAATTTGTATTTTTTAATGTTGTTGGAATGCGCCCTCCCTTTCTTTATAGGACCGAAAATAGATCATATATGGAATGAATATTAGGATATCCATATTTGTATCCATTATTTTCATCATATATGGATCTAGATATAGATATTAAATGGATATCAAAATTAATATCTATATTTGTTATAAATATATATCTGAATCAGAAATTAATTATATTCATTTTTGTTCTAAACCGATATGGATACAAATATGAGATTAAGCATATTGATATTTTTCTATCTGGATACGAATATAAATCAAATATTATTTCAATTATTAATCAGATTTTTAAGCAGAATTTAATAATGAAACTATAATACCTGAACCCTTTTAGTGCTTGATTATGAATTGGGCCAGGTCCATTTGATTGGCCCAAAAGTATGCTTCGGCCCAAAAAGGAAACCGAAAAAAAAGGGTCGCATGTGCTCAGCATGTGCGACAAAAGAAGAAGACTCCCAATCCTCCTAACCTCATCGGAAGGAATCTGACCAAGGGCCGGATTCCAGCCTTCCTTAACCTTTTTTAGAGCTCCTTGGATCCTCTCTTTGATCTCACCGAAAAGATTGGGTCCCCTAATCGAAGTCATTGCCAAAATCTCCATTTTCTCCTCTCTAAATGCTAGCTGCCTTTTGCACTATGTGACAGCCAACGTCGTCGGAAACCAGTTAAGGGCCCGACCCCTTCGATTTACTGCTCTCCACTTTCTTTCGACCCCTTAAACTCTTGATGCTGGTGCTGGATGGAAGCCACGGCCGAAATACCGGCCACCAGGATGCCATGGATTCATGATTTAGGTGGAATTGAAACCTTTGTTTTTGTGAGTTTTATCACCGTTGACCGCTCGCCACCACCGGCCGTGGTTCTCCGGGCCTCCTGTCTTCCCCCAGCAGCAGCCACCTCTCCTCGTCTTGGTTAGAGAGAGAGTTTTGTTCTCTTCCCTCTCTCATTCCATCCTTTCTCTCTCTTATTTCTCCCTCTACAAAGTTTCTCTCTCTATCGGACTTTCATTTTCTAGAGTTGATTGGATTCCGTAAGTACGACTATTAGTGATTTTTGCATCAACTTAGGTGAAGGGTCTTGATCTAAGGTCGTCATGCAGCATGTCAGCCCCCACCCTAGCCCCAGCCAAACACTATTATATTTGATCGCCTTATTCTTTGTTGAACTATTTGTGTCCTAGTTCGAGCATGATTCGATGAATTTTATTTTGATTGGACTGGTCGGGATGTCGGGCATTCCCACTTGGTCAACCCTACGAGGGTATTAGAATTTAATATTTTTATTTTTTAAAAATATTTATGATAAAAATTTAATAAAAAATATAATTTTTAGATATTAAGCTCAGAAGAATTTTTGGGATTAATTAGATTTGTTATTTTTTTTGGTAAAAAACTGTCACTCACGATAATTTGGCGTGAGTACAACCAATTGAGTCAAGATACAAAACGTGGCCTAAAAAAGGGGTACAATATCAGCCCATATCCATGGGACCTATTCGGACTGATGGGCAACAAAGGGTGCCACCCAGTTAGCCGCCCTATTTATTAGATTTGTTAGTTGGATAGCATTCGCAAGATAAGTAATCTTTCATTTTTTTTTCAAATTTATCTGCGATCATTAAATTATTATATTCATAACTTTTGAATGGTATTTGTCATGCTCCGGATCCGGATCCGTGACACGGTCTTGCTATTGCCGACTACCGTGCACAATAGCACGAAGCCTCATACAAGGGTAATAGGCAGCCAAAAGTAGTCAAACTTTTATGTATTAAAATATTTGCAATACAACCTTTAAGGCTGATACAAAATGTAGAACTTCCATACTATTTATGTATATAAAAGTATGTATGTTTCACCCAAAAATAAAGAAGCCCTGCTGCAAAAGAAAAGTACTTCTGATGGCAATCACTAGTGATGATCTGAAAGAAAATGTAAACAAACGGGTATGAGCTACACGGCTCAGTAAGTAATCCTGCATAATCTTATCGGATCAACTAAAATGCTAAACAAGTTTAAACAAGGTTTGAGAAGCTGACATGTATATTATCTAACAATTTATCATGACAAAATATTTATACTGAGTAAACAAATCAGTATTTTATGTTGTTGTCGAATTCCTGTTTATCTGAAAATGCACTAAACAGATCGTTGTTAGAACCGACAAACAAAGTTTTAAATTAATTATACTCTTACTTTTTCTACTCGAAGAATAGTGGTCGTAAGAGGTCGATCCACAGGAAGGCGATTGGAGTTGCATAAAGATCAAAACATTCACTCGGATTCAATGCCTATTTTTGAATAATAAGAAAAAAATATTACTTCGGGGATGTTGAATGATTCTCTAGTCTACCAGAGAATGTTTTCAATTTGAAAATAACGAAAAGACAGATACTTGGAATCGAAGTCTAATGCAGAGTAGCGGTCAAACAACAAAAAAAAATATTTAAATAAGATTTCCAGTACACATAAAATAAATTGCAGAAACTGAAACTTATAATATAGATTGCATAAAAAGAGATTTATGGATTGCATAAAAGGACAAGTACAAAAATAAAGTGAAGATTGGAAGCCTAATGCTTCCTCCTTCTACAAAATAAAATATAAAAACAAAGGAAGAAAGAAAAAAAAATTAGAAAACTCCTCCTGTGGCATGCTCGGTGGGCTTTTTTTTTAATATTTCTCTTTCTGTCAAAAATAGAGCATGGCTCTGTTTTCCTTTTTCTTTCGGATCTCCTCCCCTCTTTGGACCAGCCGGGCACTCCACCCTCCCCCCTTAGCCCCTGCCGATGGCCCTCTTTATATAGCCAACTCTCACTCGGTGATGGATCCCATGGGAGCGTGCTGGTGGATGGATGCGAATCCAGAAGCGGGGGATGGCTAGATGCTTGGGCTCATGCCTGATCTCAAGGGATGCTGGAAGCGTTGATCACGGAAGAGATTTGGTTGCGGTTGGAACGGCTCCAGAAGCTTCATCGATTTCCCTCTTTGGACCACGGAAGGGGCGCTCTGGGAAGGAGGCTAATCCGGAAGAGAGCTGGCTGCGGGATGCTGGGAGGAACGGGATCCGGATGAAGTCGAAATGGAAGGAGTGGTTGGATGCTGGGCAGATCGCTCCGGACGACTTCCTTCTTTGGACCACGGGAGGAGCGAACGTGGGATCGTTGGAATCACAGAATCTTGGGCACCGTGGGATGCTGAAACAGGAGGCTTGATTGCGAGCTGGCCGCGGGATGCTGGGAATGGAATGCCCGGAACGGCTGCGGGAGGCTGGGAGGAGGACGTGGATCCACTAAGGAGGATGGCTTGGAGGTGGCTGGAATGGGGAGGCTGATTTGGAAGCCTGGATGCGGTGAGATGTTATGTCAAGATGGGTTGATATGGAAGGGTGTGGATGCCGGTCCATGGAGATGCGGGCGCATGGAATGCACGTGGGAGGACTCCGAAAGGTTGTGATGAACTTGTTCAATTGGACACACGGGATGCTGGATCAAGGGTGCTTCGTGGAAGATAGACGGCTCGGCTTGGGTTGGCATCCTTCTGAAGTCAATTTGTACTCAATGTGCATTCCATCTCTAATTTATGATAATCTGTGCCAAACATAAATATAATATTAATCCAGTGAGTTTATCATGATATGTTAGCAGTAATACTAATTTAAGCAGCGTGTAGATCGTACTTTTGTGCTCTCATCACACCCCCCCAACTAGCTTATTGCTAGTCTCTAGCAATTAACAAGCAAATGATAAAATGAGAGTACAAAAGATGTAGTCTAACCCATGACTTTTTATTGAAGCTAAGTACAAAAAAAACTAAGATTTGTACCTACTTTCGTAGAGCATCACGATTGTACTTAGCACGTGCAACAAGCCTTTAAACCCCTACGTTATCCTAGTGGACGAGTGTTGTCTTGTGAGGGTTTGCAGTGAAGTTACCCACAAACTTCATCAGTCAGGAATTTCCAATTTTTGACTCGAAATTTGAACAAGTATTATTGTATGAACCTAAAATTGCAAGGACAATAGAAACTTATTGCTATCATATTTAGGTAGATTCTAACTCAAGTTTTATTACAACCCATCTATCTGCTAACAAATCAGAAATGTAGTGAGGTGCAAGATGGTATCATATGAATGAGTAGCTTTCACCTACTTCCAACATGATCACTCTAATTTTCAAGACTTTCTAGAGTTAAATGGTAATGAACGCCCGAGATTTAACTTTTAATCAGACTGAATGCTAAGAAGAATGACTTGTGCAATATCTAGCCTCATTAAGCTTTCTAGCTGACCCATGTAGCGAGTGTTAGGCCAATGACTCCCGATCCAGATAGCTTAGGGCACTAGGTGCAGAAACACCTTAACAGGCTTGATAACTCAAGTCAACTAAGCTCCAAGGCCGAATTAGTCACTCGGAGTTTAATCTAAGTCATCTTCACCTTTTTACGCGAACACTCGCTGCTTGCCAGGCAAGAGGCCCGGTTACTCAGTGAGAAGACTTAAAATAAACCTTTTTTTTAGGGTGTTCATCACACATAACTTTAAATTATTCAGAAGATTAAAAGTATTCATATTAGTTGCAAGTTTATATACCCCACTATTCATGTGCTTACATGTAGGTGCTAAATCATCTTCTATCATGTTAGCATAAGATAGGTAGGACGAAAACTCAAGCTAGAATTGTTATCATATTCCTTAACTCAAAGCTATTGTTAAAATAATTCCTAGTTTATACAGCCAAAAAGATTAGATTTTGAGTTAAAAATTTGAAATCTCCTTTTTTTTCTCTTTTTTTTGAAATCTTTTTAGGTAGAAAAATCAAAAATGTTCTCACCCCCATACCTAAATTCAGCATTGTCCTCAATGTTGAGAAAATTAAAACAGTAATAGGATAGAGGAGACATTACCTGATTTTAGACCTTGATATGGCAGGATAACTTGAAGATTGGGGAAAATACCCCCAAACCTATATATTAGTAAAATTTTATAATTTATATAAATTGGGTTGCCTCCCAAGAGCGCTAAGTTTTATGTCTTCAGCCAGACAATCTTAACTTAATTAGTATAAACAGGATCTACCAGAAGTGTTTCTTCAACTTTTGGATTCAGATAATCGAGGTATGGTTTGAGGCGATGTCCATTAACTTGAAAAGATCTGCCATCCTTGGTATTGCCACAGTTTTTTCAAGGATGGTCTTGATTTCTCGATTGGAAATTTCGACTTATCCACTTATTTGTGGATGATATGGTGTACTGACCTTGTGATTAATGTTGTACTTTCTCATAAGGGCTTTAAAGATTTTATTACAAAAATATTTTCTCCCATCACTAATGATAGCAAGAGGGGTGCCAAAACGAGTAAAGATAGATTCTTTAAGGAACTTGATCACCACTTTGTTATCATTGGTCTTACATGCGATAGCCTCAATCCATTTTGATACATAGTCAATTGCCACAAGAATGTACTGGTGCCCAAACGACATAGAAAAAGGACCCATAAAATCAATACTCCAAACATCGAAGATTTCTATAATTAAGATAGGGTTCAGGGGCATCTCATTCTTTCTCGAAAGTTTTCCTAATCGTTGACATCGATTGCAAGATTTACAATAGTCATGCGCATCTCGAAAAAGTGTGGGCCAATAAAATCCGCACTGCAAAACTTTTGTAGCAGTTTTCTTCCCACTAAAATGACCACCACAAGCATGGTCATGACAAAAGAAAAGGACATTCCTTTGATCGTGTTCAGGGATGCATCGTTTGATGATTTGATCAGGACAATATTTGAACAAGTATGGTTCATCTCAAAAATACCATTTTACATGAGCTAGGAAGCAGAATTTCTCTTGTTTGGTCCATTAACTGGGCATTCGTTCAGTAACTAGATAGTTGACTACATCAGCATACCATGGAACATTGGTATGGAAAATCATCATTAATTATTCATCAGGGAAGGTCTCGGACACAGGCATGGATTCTCCAGATGATTCAACAATTAATCTGGACAAGTGGTTAGCTACAATATTTTCAGATCCCTTTTTATCTCATATTTCAAGATCAAATTTCTGGAGCGATAGGATCCAATGAATGAGTCTTGCCTTGGCATCCTTCTTTGTGAGAAGGTACTTAAGGGCAGCATGATCAGAATAAATAAGGACCTTGGATCCTATCAGATAGGGACGAAATTTGTCAAGAGCAAAGACAACAGCCAACAACACTTTTTCAGTGGTAGAATAGTTGAGTTGGGCGTCATTCAGAGTTTTGCTCGCATAATGAATCACAAGGGGAAGCTTCCCTACTAGCTGACCTAGGACGGCATTGTTGCCCAGATAGACAACCCAAGAGGGGGGGGGGGGTGAATTGGGTTTTAAAATAATTTGAATAATTAAAACGATGTGGTTGACTAATTAAAAACTATTGCAAGTTATTTAATTAATGCTAAGTGCTGTGAGTGATGTGAGGGGAAGAAGAAGAGAGACAATCCAACGCAAACACAAGGTTTTATAGTGGTTCGGAGCTAACCCTTGCTCCTACGTCCACTTCCCAAGTCTCACTTGGGAATTCACTATAACCCCCTTGGATTACAGCCGGTTGTTTTCCAAGCTCACAACCAAACTTGTTGTTTTACGAGCTCACAACGAACTCGGTCGGTTTTCCCAGGCTCACCGACTAGAACCGCCCCGATTGTTTTTCCGGGATCACAATCAAACCCTTACACACGTTGGTTTTAACTCGGCTCACCAACCAACCTCAATCCCCTTGATTCAATCCCCGATTGAACCAAGTAAATACAAGTTGTAGAAAGAAACAGAAAATGAGCTTCTCAAAAAGCAGATGAAAACAATATGAACAATAAATGAAGTTAAGAAGCCTCAAACGCTTTTAGATTGGAGATGAGGAATGGCTTCTTAAACTTCTGGTCTCCTCTTGAAAGAGTAGTCGACTTGAATGCAGGAGAAGGAGGCTTTAATTGCTGGGAAGATGTAGTTGGAAGCAGTAAATGCAGATCTTCCTCTTTTTCGTTGAAGAGCACGTTGCAGAGCTTGAATGCTTGATTAGTTGGAGTGGAATGGTTGTTCTCTGCCTTGCTACAGTCCTCTGTGGCTATTTAAGCCAACCCCCACGGAAACTAGCTGTTAGAGTGCTTTTTCTGCCCATTCTGAACACTCTGCGCAGCCTGACAATATGACCGTTGGTGGGTTGGAGTCGACTCGCGCGATCAGGAGTCGACTCGGCTGTAGCGGGAGTCGACTCAAGCTTTTCCGGAGTCGACTCGGCAACTGTTCCAAATTTGAATTAAAGTTGCCTTCACGACTGGGAGTCGACTCGTCTTGACCTGGAGTCGACTCGCCAACTTCTGGAGCTGACTTGGCAATTTTGGAGTCGGCTCATCCACTGAAGTCCGTGGATCCAATTTTGAATTTTGTCCACTCGAGTCGACTCGACTGTCCTGGGAGTCGACTCGAATCTCAGAGCCCGAACTCCCGATCCTCTGTCTTTTGGCTCGTCCAGTCTTGGAGTCGACTCGAACTTCCTTGGAGTCGACTCGGCTCTCAGTTTCCGAAAGATGGTCTTCTGCCTTTTGACGTGAAGCTGTCTTGGAGTCGACTCGAGCTGTCTGGGAGTCGACTCGAATCTCAGAGGCAGTAACTTGGTTTTCTGTCTGTCTTGGGGTCGCGGTGTCTTGGAGTCGACTCGCGTATTGCGGGAGTCGACTCGAATCTCAGAGTCCATAAAATGCTCTCTGACTTTTTCTTTGTGTACCGCTGAGAGTCGACTCTTGCTTTCTCTGGAGTCGACTTGCCACCTATCGGAGTCGACTCACGTTCCACTGGAGTCGACTCGAATCTCAGACCCGAAAACTGTTCTCTGACTTTTCTGCCTGTGACTGCTTGGAGTCGAGTCTTACTTCCTTGGAGTCGACTCGGTGAACATCGGAGTCGACTCGCGCACTTCGGGAGTCGACTCGCTGACAGGTTCTGAGTTGAAGCTTTCTGTCCTTCTGTCTGTTCTTAGTCGGAGTCGACTCGTACTTATCTGGAGTCGACTCAAGCTCGTGCCAGTGAACTTGATACGCTTGGAGTCGACTCGTGATACTCGGGAGTTGACTCGAGTCTCAGACATTGGTTCAAACAGACTCCTTAACTTATCCAAAAATTATGAACCAAGTCTTGGGACACTTAGACAGGATTTTCACTGAAACACTTAATTGAATTCATTAGTAATCAAAAGATATACTCAAATGCTTTGAGCTCATCAAAATCAAATGGGGTTTTAATCAATCACTCCACAATCTCCCCCTTTTTGATGATGACAAAACTTTGAGTATATGTAAAATGAATTGCTCAATAAATAATGAAATAAAATCCATAAATGAATTCAAATGTCTGGTAATTCAATTTATCCAAGCTTGAAAGGAGTGAAACAATAAATTTCGGAGTTAAAGCTCCCCCTTTCATTTGGAATTATACAAGCCTTCATATTATGCAATCAATTGTTTGGCTTATATGTCATTAATGATTTAGTTTGATTAAAATTCAGATTCTCTCCCTCAACATATGCATTCAACTATGTTTTGATTCTCTGAATTTCCTTTTAATGCTTTGAAGTTTTTGAACTGAATTTTTTGTATTTAGAGGGAAAATCTGTCAATTTGTTCTTGTGTAGGATTCAGCTAATCTCCGAATATCCCTTGAATAGATTCTGGAGATTACTCCATTAGGAGCCCCAAAAGAGAGATAATGAGCCTCGAGGTACCGAATCCATTTAGAACAAATTTGTGTGTTTTTAAGAGTTTTATGTTTTTATTGATTTCCATTGATTTCTTTTACATATTTCGCCCCTTTTACATACTTTATACATATTTTATTTCTCCCCCTTTTTGTCATCATATCAAAAAGGAGGTAATCACACACAATCAATGGCACAACCAATCATCAAATGGCACATAATTGAAGATAAAATGTCTACTCATTGTATTGATATGAATGTGAATACATGTGAGAATACAATAAGTAAAGTAAAACAAGACAAAACACAAAAACATCTATGGCCTCCTCGAGGATGAGGCACCTCCTCTCGAGGATGTGGGTCCTCCTCTCGTGGATGTGGCTCCTCCTCTCAATCGGCTCTGCTCCATGAGGAGGGTGACTGCATCTGTAACATGGCCAAGCTGCGTGATAATAGACGTAGTGGCTCTGCTATGTGTAGTGGAGAGCTCAGTCACCGACGTCTGAAGCCCAGTCACCGACGTCTGAAGTGCGTCCAGCTTGTCGATGAGTACATTCGACAAGCGCTCGGCCCCCTCGGTGGTGGTGTGCATGTCACGACCTATGTCCTCTCGCATCTGTCGAGTGGTGCTCGTGACCTCACTCATGCTGTGGAACTGGGCCTGGACCAAACTCCGGACATTGTAGATCTCTTCCCGTACATGAGCCGTCATGTCAGTCATGGCTGTCAAGGAAGGGATCAACTGAGAAGATACGGGTGCAGGAGTGGGAGCAGGCACCGCACCTCGGAGCTCCCGAAGCAGCTCATCCCTCACATCTCTGACTATCTCCTGTCGCAGCTCCTGGAGCTGCTCAGGATCAATCCGGACTTCCATGGATGGTGGAGCCGAGGAGGAAGGTCCGGCGGAGGTGGTAGGAGCAGGAGGAGTGGATGGAAGGTCTGGATGGTCTGGAAGGTCTGGGTAGTCTGAATCGGGCTCAGGACTGGGTGAAGGTCTGGTGGTCTGAGCGGTGAGGGTAGACTTCCTAACCCATACCCCCTCTCTCTTCCGAAACCCCATCCTGTGTAGGGTCCCCGCACGCGTGCGATCAGTCCATCGCAAAGTGCGAAAGGGCTCCCCCTCAGGAATGGGAACCTCGTACTCCCTAAAAAGAAGGGTGAAAATCATGCCGAATGGGAGGGTGAGCCTAGGTCTATCTAGGGGCTCACACATATACCTATAGATGAGCTTAGGGAAGTTGATTGGGGTGTCCTGAAGGATATAGTGTTGTCGGCGCCCGCACCGGAACCCACTCACACCAGCGCCGCCACCAACGTCGGACAAGCAAGAGAGATACAAACGGATAAGCACTCTCTCGCTCCCTCGACTCCGGACTCAAGGATCACCTCTTCGCTCCGCCTACGAAGGGCAAAAGATTACCCCGTGGTATCAGTAGGGTAAAACACTTGAGCACCGCAACGGATTATCAAAGATCAAAGGAAGAAGAAGGAAGAAAATAGCAAAGCAAACACAAAGATGTAACGAGGTTCGGCTACAAATAGCCTACGTCCTCCACCGCTCCAAATCTCAATAAGGATGAACTGATTATAGAGATAGCACACACCCGAACGATCACAAGCGATCGATCTACAAGAGATTCACACAGAATTTCCTTTGCATAAGAAGTAGGATCCCAATCCTCTTCTTCTCTAGAACCCTAGCCTCACAAATAAGAGTCTCTCTCAAATATACGGCCAATCACCCTATCCTAGGGCTCTCATGAGTCCTATATATAGTCTCAAGACCTTCAGATGATCATAGCCGTCGAAACGCCACCAAAAACACCAAAAGAAAATCGTCCGTACGATTTTTCGCGAGCCCGAGTCGACTCGGCTGTGGTTCGAGTCGACTCTGGCACGTCTGGACAAAACTGGCACGATCTAGAGTCGACTCGACTGTAGCTCGAGTCGACTCGACGATGCTTCGAGTCGACTCGACTGTAGCTCGAGTCGACTCTGACAGTCTAGACAGAAACATGGTTTTTCGGCCTTTCTTCTTCCGGGTCGACTCGACGGACCTCGAGTCGACTCGACTGTTCCCGAGTCGACTCGACTGAAGCTCGAGTCGACTCCGACAGTCCGCCAGACAGAAAACTATGCAGAATTGATTTTCCTTCAATTCTCTTCATCACCAAAGGTCTCCACATACCCCAACAATCTCCCACTTGGAGACCTTGGGTATATCCTCTTGTTACTTGGCTCTCCTCTGTGCTCCCACTGAAACTAAATCATCCTAGTGAAATAGGTACGATGCCTCCTCAACGTCTTCAAGCATGAAGACCAGCAGAAGCTGAACAACTCCTCAGCTTCTCCACCGTGACGACCTTCGTCAACATATCTGCAGGATTCTGACTTGTATGAATCTTCTCCAACTTGACGAGTCCCTGCTCGAGCAATGACCTCACGAAGTGGTACCGTATGTCAATATGCTTCGTCCTTGAATGGAAAACTGAATTCTTTGCCAGATGAATTGTACTTTGACTATCTGAATATAACATGCAATCCTTCTGCTCCTTCCCAAGCTCCTTCATCAAGCCCTGAAGCCATATTAGTTCCTTGCACGCCTCTGTGGCTGCCACATACTCCGCCTCCGTAGTCGACAATGCAACAACTGGTTGCAACCTAGAAATCCAACTGACGGCTCCACTGCCCAAGGTGAACAAGTACCCTGTCGTGCTTCTCCTGCCGTCCAAGTCCCCTGCCATGTCTGAGTCCACATAGCCCTGTAACCGGATCTCAGAACCTCCATAGCACAATAACATGTGCTCAGTGCCTTTCAGATACCTCAGTATCCATTTGACCGCGCGCCAATGCTCCAAGCCTGGGCAGCTCATGAAGCGACTCACAACTCCCACTGCTTGAGCAATGTCTGGTCTCGTACACACCATAGCGTACATCAAGCTCCCCACTGCCGATGCATACGGAATTTTTGACATATTGAGCTCCTCCACCCGCGTCTTCGGACTTTGCCCTTTTGAGAGCTTAAAATGGGCACCCAGCGGTGTGCCAACAGGTTTGGCACCCTCCATGCAGAATCTCCTGAGTACTCGGCTGATGTACTCCGCCTGAGATAGTTTGAGGATATGTTTAGACCTATCTCTACTAATCCGCATCCCAAGGATCTATTTTGCTGCTCCTAGATCCTTCATTGCAAATTTTTTTGACAGCTTCAGCTTCAATTTTGCAATCTCATGCATGCTAGCTCCTGCAACTAACATGTCATCAACATACAATAGCAAGATAATGTAAGATGTACCGAAGTCCCGGAAGTAGCAACAGTGATCCTCCTGACATCTCCTGTATCCTATCTCAAGCATGTAACTATCGAACTTGAGATACCATTGTCTGGGTGCCTGTTTCAAACCATAGAGGCTTTTCTTTAGTTTGCAGACTAAGTCACCCGTGCCAGCTGCAATGTATCCCTCCGGCTGCTGCATATATATCTCCTCATCGAGATCTCCGTGGAGAAAGGCCGTCTTCACATCAAGCTGCTCTAAGTGAAGATCCTCTACTGCCACCATGCTCAGCACCGCTCGAATAGTACTCATCTTGACTACAGGAGAAAAGATTTCTGTGAAGTCGATACCTGCTCTCTGCTGAAATCCTTTTACAACCAGCCTGGCCTTGTATCGCTTCTTCCCGCCTTGCTCTTCCTTCAGCCTGTAAACCCATTTGTTTGACAGTGCTTTCTTCCCCTTGGGCAGATCCACCAAATCCCACGTTTGATTCTGCTCCAATGACTTCATCTCATCATCCATGGCCAACACCCACTCCTTCCTGGTATCAACCTCCAATGCCTCCGTGAAGCATTCAGGTTCGCCATTATCTGTGAGCAGCAAATAACTAAGAGTCCCATCATACCTTTGAGGAGGCTTCCCATGAGTACTACGAGTGGACCTTCTTAGTTGTGGAGGGGGTGCCAATGCTTCAGGTTCTTGCTCTGACTGAGTCTTCTGACCAGAATTTGTAGACTCCTCTTCAGGATCCACAAAACACGGCTCAACAGGTTTTGTTTCTGATTCAGTGCTCTGCTGCATTTTCTCATTGAATACCACATCATTACTACGAATGATCTTCTTGTGTTCGGGATCCCAAAGCCGGTACCCAAACTGTTGACCTCCGTATCCAACGAAAATACACTTCTTTGATTTGGCGTCTAGTTTGCTTCTTTGACTGGAATCAACATGGACATAACTGGTACAACCGAATACTCGTAAGTGCGCCAAATCAATCTTCTTCGCTGTCCATGCTTCCTCAGGAATCCCAAATTCAAGTTTCTTTGATGGCCCTCTGTTGATCAAGTAGGCAGCAGTGTTAACTGCTTCCGCCCAAAACTGCTGTGGCAATCCAGCATGTATCCTCATACTCCTGGCACGCTCATTAATTGTTCTGTTCATCCTTTCAGCAACTCCATTTTGTTGTGGTGTTCCTGGAACTGTCCTTTGCCTGACGATCCCAGCATCTGCACAGTAGTCCTCAAACTCCCTGCTACAATACTCACCACCGTTGTCCGATCTCAGGCATTTCAACCTCTTTCCTGTCTCGAGTTCTACCATCGCCTGCCATCTCCTGAAGACCCCAAATACCTCTGACTTGTGCTTCAAGAAGAACACCCAAAGCTTCCTGGTAGCATCATCAATAAAAGTAACATAGTACTGAGATCCACCAATGGAAGAAACTGGTGCAGGCCCCCACACGTCCGTGTGCACGAGATCTAGCTTTTCTTGCTTCCGAAGTTTACCTTCTTTGTTGAATGAAACACGCTTCTGCTTTCCGAGAACACAATCCTCACAGGAGTCCATCTCAACACTCCTGAGACCCTGCAGCTTTTCTAACTGGTGCATCACCTCCAGTCCCTGATAACTCATGTGCCCAAGTCTACAATGCCATAACTTGGTGTCCACATCTGCTGCAACAACTCCAATAGAGTTCTCCGTGCCGTTGGTGACATAAAGTGTCCCAACCTTCTTGCCACTAGCCACCGTCAACGAACCTCTGGATATCTTCCACTGATCAGCTGTGAAAGTAGCCTTGTACCCCTGGCTCGCCAACTGTCCAACAGAAATCAGATTCCTCTGCAGTTGAGGTACGTGCCGTACGTCCTCAAGCTCAAGTGAAGATCCAGAAACCAACTTCACTTCCGCGCTTCCCCTTCCTTGTATGGTGCAAGGCTCTCCATCCCCTAGGTAGACTTTGCCAAAGTCTCCCTTCTCATATCCTTCAAGAAGCTTCCGTTGGGATGTAGCATGAAAAGACGCGCCCGAGTCTATCACCCAAGACTCGTCACAGGTAGACAAAGATAGAACGAGAGCATCCATATCACCGTCTTCAGCAAGATTTGCCAGATCCTTGCTGACTCCTTCGGTGTGGTCGCCTTGCTTCCCTTTAGGAGATTTGCAATCCCTCCTAAAGTGCCCCGTCTTCCCGCAGTTCCAGCACTTCGCTCCCTTGTTCTGAGGTGCTCGAGACCTGCTGGATCTCGACTTCGAGTCGCTTCGAAATCGACCGTCCTTCTTTTGTCTTCCCCGGTCAGAGGTGTTTAGTGCACTTCCAGACGACTCCGTAGCTCCAGAAGATTTCCTTCTTGCTTCTTCACTCAGAAGCACTCCCACAACGTCATCAAAAATCAACTTCCCCGTTGCCGAAGAGTTGCTCACCGCCATCACCAGGCCCTCCCAGCTATCAGGCAATCCGGAGAGGATTAGCAATGCCCGAATCTCATCGTCAAAACTAATCTCCACTGACTCCAACTGGGCCGTGAGTCCATTGAACTCGTTGAGGTATTCTGCTATGCTGCCGCCATTTTTCATACGAAGATTAAACAACCTCTTCATGAGAAATACCTTGTTTGATGCTGAGGGTTTCTCGTACATCCGCGATAATGTTGCCATCAACTCCATCATCGTCTTCTCGTTTTTGATGTTGAATGCCACTTGGGATGCAAGTGACAATCTGATGGTGCCGAGCGTCTTCCGATCGAGGACCTCCCAGTCTTCATCGGACATCTTCTCTGGTTTCTTTGCTCTACCTCCAAGAGGTAAATAGAGATCCTTCTGGTAAAGGTAATCTTCTATTTGCATCTTCCAAAATCCGAAGTTCGTGCCATTGAACTTCTCAATTCGCAACTTCCCTTCATCCGCCATTGCAGAATAACCAATAGCTCTGATACCAATTGTTGTCGGCGCCCGCACCGGAACCCACTCACACCAGCGCCGCCACCGACGTCGGACAAGCAAGAGAGATACAAACGGATAAGCACTCTCTCGCTCCCTCGACTCCGGACTCAAGGATCACCTCTTCGCTCCGCCTACGAAGGGCAAAAGATTACCCCGTGGTATCAGTAGGGTAAAACACTTGAGCACCGCAACGGATTATCAAAGATCAAAGGAAGAAGAAGGAAGAAAATAGCAAAGCAAACACAAAGATGTAACGAGGTTCGGCTACAAATAGCCTACGTCCTCCACCGCTCCAAATCTCAATAAGGATGAACTGATTACAGAGATAGCACACACCCGAACGATCACAAGCGATCGATCTACAAGAGATTCACACAGAATTCCCTTTGCATAAGAAGTAGGATCCCAATCCTCTTCTTCTCTAGAACCCTAGCCTCACAAACAAGAGTCTCTCTCAAATATACGGCCAATCACCCTACTCTAGGGCTCTCATGAGTCCTATATATAGTCTCAAGACCTTCAGATGATCATAGCCGTCGAAACGCCACCAAAAACACCAAAAGAAAATCGTCCGTACGATTTTTCGCGAGCCCGAGTCGACTCGGCTGTGGTTCGAGTCGACTCTGGCACGTCTGGACAAAACTGGCACGATCTAGAGTCGACTCGACTGTAGCTCGAGTCGACTCGACGATGCTTCGAGTCGACTCGACTGTAGCTCGAGTCGACTCTGACAGTCTAGACAGAAACATGGTTTTTCGGCCTTTCTTCTCCCGGGTCGACTCGACGGACCTCGAGTCGACTCGACTGTTCCCGAGTCGACTCGACTGAAGCTCGAGTCGACTCCGACAGTCCGCCAGACAGAAAACTATGCAGAATTGATTTTCCTTCAATTCTCTTCATCACCAAAGGTCTCCACATACCCCAACATATAGAACATAAGAGCTAGGTCTCTCTCATTTACAAAATCAAATCTCCCTGTCTTAGGGAAGATGGACCTAGACAAAATACTCAAGAGGATCCGCACCTCAATCGGTAGTGAGCTCGCGGATACCTCGTCTAGAGGTGACTGGGGTGGATGTCCTAGAACGGCCGTAAGGGCCTCAACCCTATCCTCAGGGTGTGCGGGAGCCACCCCTGCTAATGGAAGGTGGAGGATGTGGGCAATAAGATCCTCCGTGACACGCAAAGGGACACCGGCTACTGTGCCCTCGATACCTCCATCTCCCCGATGGACGGTACCATAGAACTCTCTAATAAGGCCCGGATAAGTGGGGAGGTCCAGTGTAAGGAAGTACTCTAGGCCCTGGGCCCTAAGTCTATCACCTATGGTGAACCCTTCCCGGGAGAGGAAGTCGAAATCGACATACCTCCCGGTGGAGACGACCTTCCCGGCCAATGGCCTCACGGGAACCGCCCTAGGCGGGGAACGAGCCGGAGGTGGTTGCCTCGCGGGATCGTGCCGCGCCTTGGAGCGCCGCTCGGGACCGGCCTCGGGTCGGGACCTCTTCCTAACTACGGTCTTACGCGGCATTTTGACCTAAACTGAGAAGAAAAACCTAGAGGACGGTGAAGGACCGACGGAAAAGACTCGGAACCGACCGGGAATGACCTAGGAAGGGAGGAGAACTCAATGTCCGGCGAAGAATCGACGGAAAAATGGCTTGGAGACGATCGGGGACGACCTAGGAGTCGGCTCTAGGGCTTTTTGAACAGTGGCGGCTTGAAAGAAAAGTGTTTTCGAAACGACAAATCTAGGGTTAAAAAGTCGGATCCCGACTGCGAGTCGACTCGACCTCGAGTCGACTCCAGAATATGCGCGAGTCGACTCTCCTTATGCGCCTGTGGACCTCGAGTCGACTCCCGACAGTATGCGAGTCGACTCCCCCTCTGCTGCCATCTTTGCGAGTCGACTCCCGCCAATGCGTGAGTCGACTCCCCCTTAGGAGCCGGCTCTGAAACTTACTCGAGTCGTCTCTAACCTTGGCACGCACCTAAAAATCATGCTATAATCGTGCCAAATGAGGGAAAATCACCTAATTAAGATCTGATTTGATGATCATTGAAAAGGAACTCTATTTTAACCACATTGTAATCATCAAAATCAATGAATCTAGTGGAAACTACCACTAGGATGGATCAATCACTCCTAATCCCCTCCTAAGCACACTAAACCTCTCTTCACTTAGGGGTTTTGTAAAAATATCTGCTAATTGATTATCAGTACAAACAAATTGGAGTGTCACATCACCATTCAATACATGATCTCTTATGAAGTGATGTCTTATCTCAATGTGTTTAGTTCTTGAATGTTGAATTGGATTTTTAGTTAGGTTTATGGCACTTGTATTATCACAATTAATGGAAATTTTATCTTGTTTAATGCCATAATCTTCTAATTGTTGTTTAATCCATAAGATTTGAGCACAACAACTCCCGGCTGCAACATATTCAGCTTCTGCAGTGGATAATGCAACCGAGTTTTGTTTCTTGCTAAACCATGAGATAAGGTTTTCTCCTAGAAATTGACACGACCCGCTGGTACTTTTTCTATCAAGCTTACATCCAGCGAAGTCTGAATCTGTGTACCCTATTAAGTTTAGGCTAGATTCTTTAGAGTACCATAGCCCTATGTTCTTAGTTCCTATTAAGTATTTAAAAATTCTCTTAACTGCAACTAGATGTGATTCTTTAGGATTAGCCTGATATCTAGCACACATGCACACACTAAACATAATATCAGGTCTACTTGCAGTAAGATACAGTAAAGATCCTATCATACCTCTATAAAGTTTTTGATCTACAGATTTACCTGATTCATCTTGGTCTAACTTGCATGATGAGCTCATGGGGGTGCTGATTGACTTGTTTCCCTCCATGTCAAACTTCTTGAGCATCTCCTTGATATATTTGGCTTGATTGATGAAGATGCCTCCTTCAGACTGTTTGATTTGAAGCCCGAGAAAGTAGTTCAGCTCTCCCATCATGCTCATCTCAAACTCACTCTGCATCAAATCAGCAAACTCTTCGCAGAGGCGATTGTTAGTAGCACCGAAAATAATATCATCAACGTAAATCTGCACTAATAACATATCTTTGTTTTGCTTTTTCAGAAATAGTGTTTTATCTACATTACCCCTAGAGAACTCATGTTCTAATAGAAATTTGCTAAGCCTCTCATACCATGCTCTAGGTGCTTGTTTCAAACCATAAAGTGCTTTGTTCAATTTATATACATGATTAGGGTATTGATGATTTTCAAAACTAGGAGGTTGTTCTACATATACCTCCTCATTAATATACCCATTTAAAAATGCACTTTTTACATCCATTTGAAATAGTTTGAAGTCCTTAGAGCATGCATATGCTAATAATAATCTAATAGCCTCAAGTCTAGCTACAGGAGCAAAGGTTTCATCAAAATCTATACCTTCTTCTTGATTATACCCCTTTGCTACTAGTCTAGCCTTATTCCTTATAACAATTCCATTTTCATCAAGTTTATTTTTATAAATCCATTTAGTACCAATAATTGGATATTCAGAAGGTCTCTCTACTAGATTCCACACTTTGTTTCTAGTAAATTGGTTTAGTTCTTCTTGCATTGCATTTATCCAATTTACATCATTTTCGGCTTCTTCTATATGTTTGGGCTCAAAGTGTGAAACAAAAGCTAGATGGTTATTCAAATTCCTAAGGGATGCTCTAGTCCTAACGGGTTGAGATGGATCATCTAGAATTAGTTTTTTAGGATGCCCATGAGCATACCTCCAAGCTTTAGTTAGCCCATGATCCATAATAGCCTCTTGGCTTGATGATTCTCCTTCAATCAACTTTTGATTATTATCTTGTAATCCCATCTTATCTATCTTTTCTTCAAGTATTTCAACATCATCATCAAAATTAACCTTCTTACTAGACGAGATGTCACTAGAGTCATCAAAAATAACATGTATAGATTCTTCTATAACTAAGGTTCTTTTATTAAAGACTCTATAGGCTTTACTAGTTGTAGAATAACCTAAGAATATTCCTTCATCAGATTTAGGGTCAAATTTTCCTAGATTATCTTTCCCATTATTATGCACAAAACACCTACATCCAAAAACATGAAAATAATTAACCTTTGGTTTTCTGTTTTTCCACAATTCATAAGGTGTTTTCTTTATAATGGGTCTCAATAGAACTCTATTTAGTATGTGACAAGAGGTATTAATGGCTTCTCCCCAAAAGTACTTAGGGAGGTTACTTTCACATAACATAGTTCTAGCCATTTCCTCTAGTGTTCTATTCTTCCTTTCCACCACTCCATTTTGTTGTGGTGTCCTAGGTGCTGAGAAATTATGGGTTATCCCTTTCTTACTACAAAATTCATTAAATGACTGATTTTCGAATTCGGTACCATGGTCACTTCTAATGGCTATGATTGAAGACTCTCTAGCATTTGTTACTTCCTTATGGAACTTCTTAAACATAGAAAATGCTTGATCCTTATGCACTAGGAACATGACCCATGTGTACCTAGAGTAATCATCTACTATAACTAGACCATATTTATTTCCACCTAGGCTTGTTGTTCTAGTTGGACCAAATAGGTCCATGTGTAATAATTCTAGAGGCCTAGAGGTAGAGACACATTTTATGGATTTAAAAGAGTTCCTAGATTGTTTGCCAAATTGACATGCTTCACATATTTTGTTCTTTTCAAATTTTAATTTTGGCAAACCTATCACGGAGTCTCTTTTAACTAGTTTAGTTATTGTGTCCATGCTTGCATGACCTAACTTACGGTGCCATAACCAACTAGCATCATTATCTTTAGTTTCATTTACAACTAAACATTGGTTATGTTTTGCAAGATCTTCTAGGTCTACAACATATACCTTTCCACGTCTAATCCCTTTAAAAACTAAACTATTATCATTAGGGTTTGTTATAATGCATAGTGATGGCTTAAACATAACATCATACCCTTTATCACATAATTGACTAATGCTTAATAAGTTATGCTTAAGACCATCAACATATCTAACATTATCAATAAAAGTAGAAGGGGTGATTTGAACTTTACCAATACCAATGATGTGACCTTGGTTGTTGTCTCCAAAAGTCACAGCACCTCCCTTCTTAGCTTCAAGGGTGAAAAATTGATCTTTGTCACCCGTCATGTGCCTTGAGCAGCCACTATCCAAGTACCAGCAGTTTTTGTTGACCTTGGCTGCAAGACACTCCTACACAAGCAAATCATGTTGTTGCCCAAGGTGACAAGCCAAGAGGGGGGGGGGGGTGAATTGGTTTCTTCTAAATTTTGGTGCTTTAAACGTTTTCTTAATTAAGTGCGGTGGATGCTTCCTTAAACTATTTGAATGATTTAAACTAGTGCAAAGATAGAAGATGATGCAAGAATAAACGTAAGCACAAGCACAACACAAACACAACAATATATAGTGGTTCGGTGCTCTCCTTAGCACCTACGTCCACTCCCCAAGCGTCCCCTTGGGAATTCACTATAATCCCGCGGATTACAGTTGGATTGTTTTTCGGGCTCACAATCCAAAAACCTTTGTTGGTTTTACGGGCTCACCAACGAACCTATACACTTGGTTTTCTGGGTTCACCAAAAACCTTTGTTGGTTTTGCGGGATCACCAACGAACCTATACACTTGGTTTTCCGGGTTCACCAAAAATCTTTGTTGGTTTTGCGGGCTCACCAACGAACCTTTACAAAGTGTTTAACAAATAAAAAGAAAAGATTCAAACTCCTAAATGAGCATATAAAACAATATGAACTACAAAGAAGAGTTAGAAAGTATTTATCGCTTTGAAGTCGCTTTGCTCTTCTTTGTCAAGGATGCTTCACTCTTCAAGGGAGGATGGAGCTCTTGATGACTCTTTGAATCTGCTCAACCCCTTTCTTTTGACTCTTGAATGAAGCACTTGGATGAAGCTTGCCTTGCTAGGGTTCTCTCTTGAATGCACTTGATGTATTTTCCCAAAAGCTTGCTTCCTCTGATGAATACTCCCTCTTAAATACTTCTCCAACCTCCAAATAGTCCTTTCTGACCGTTGGATTGAAGAAACTAGCCGTTTATAGCCGTTGGGAGTCCAAAAAGCATTTCTGCACAACTAGCCGTTATGTTCAGCCCGTGTTTGGGTCGGCTCAACCTGTCCTTGGGTCGACCCAACCTTTACTTGGGTCGACTCAAACATTCCTTGGGTCGACCCTCTCAGAAACCACAGAAACCTCAATTTCAGCCTTCCTTCCCATGGGTCGACCCAACCATTCTTTGGGTCGACTCAAAGTTCACTTGGGTCGACTCAACTTCTTCTTGGGTCGACCCTCTCAGTAATTCCAGAGAACCATTTTCTGTCTGTCTTTCTGTCTTGTCTTTGGGTCGACCCTCTCAGGATTTGGGTCGACTCAAGATTGGGTCGACTCAACCACTGTGTGGGTCGACCCTCTTAGTAAATCCAGAGAGCATTCTTCTGTTGTGTTTTGAGGTTCTTTGGAGGTTGGGTCGACTCATGCTTACCTTGGGTCGACCCAACTCACTGTTCATTTGTGCCATTTTTGCAGGAGTGTGCCAGATGACTTCTTGATGTGCCGGGGTCGACCCAATCAACCTATGGGTCGACTCAAACCACACTTTGCTGCATTCTCAAGGTTAGATTCATCCAAATGAACAAGGCCATTTATCCATTTTCAATTAAACAAATATACTGAGAGTAATGAACTTATAAATGAAGTATCAATTTAACTTATAGCATGCTCTAGATAATTGCTTGTTAATCATCAAAATAACACTATCATCCTCAATCTCCCCCTTTTTGATGATTACAAAATAAAGAGTATAAGCCTATTGATACTTGTCTTTAAAATCAGTTTATAAAAGGGATTAAACTGCTGAATTTCAGCTTTTCATATATACTTGTGAAATCTCCCCCTATATCATTTAAATGTTGCCAATTTGACTCTTTGAATTGCTCCCCCTTTCATTTATAATTCATTAGCGATGAAACTTCAAAAATTTGAGATAATATGAGTTTCAGGCTATGTATCGGGGTGCGAGAGGTGCGTGCCAAATTCTGAATTTATGTGTGCCAAATTCTGAAATTTGATATAAATTTTTGAGTTGATCATTTTCATTGTTGCAAATTGCTCCCCCTTGGATGTATATGCTTTCCTATATGATTTTCAATTTGTTTTACAAATTATTTCTCTTTCTTTCTTTACTTCTCCTCTTATTACTCTTTCTTTACTTCTCCCCCTTTTTGTTACTCTATTTACTCTAAAGATATCTTTACTTCTTCCTTTACTTCTCCTAAGATACTCTTTCTTTACTTCTCCCCCAAGATGATCTTTGCTTCTCCTAAAGTACTCTTTCATTACTTCTCCCCCTTTTTGTTATCATCAAAAAGATACATGGGAAAAAATGCAATAAATGATAAACTTCAAACTTCATTGATCAAAGCAGATACAATGTTCCTTAATCAAAGTTTAAAGATGCATGATAAACACAAAATACATATGAGAACTAGATACATATCCTAGGCTCTAAACAAGATCATGAGACTCTCCCGGATCGCTTGGCTACGACTCTCTTGGGTCCCATTTCTCCAAGATCTTGAAGTAATCTACTGTGTGGAGATGATTGGAGAAGATTTGAGAGTGGGGAATAGGGTTTTCAGAAGAGGACAAGGGCAAACAGTGCCCTAGATAGCTCACGGGTCCCCCTTTTAACAGTGGGATCCCGACGTTGGGTCGACTCAAGAAACTTCTTGGGTCGACTCAACGTTGGGTCGACCCTATTCTGGGTTGGGTTGACCCAAGTGCAGTATTTTTCTTTTCTCTTCCTTTTTGCTTCTAAAAATTTTCCTGGCTTCCAATCCTTATAAATTCTTTCTGGGACAATGATACATGAGTAAGGAATCTATAGATAACAAGTTTGACTCATGTTTCATGGATTTTTAGAAATTGGAGGAATGTATCATGAGACTACTGGCTCCCTTTTATATTTCTTCAATAAAAAGGATCACATATACCCAATTCTCTCCTTAGCGTGCAGAATCTATCTTTACTCAAGGGTTTTGTGAATATGTCGGCTAATTGTTTTTCAGTACATATATGCTCAATACATATGTTTCCATTTTGCACATGATCCCTAATAAAATGATATCTTATTTCTATGTGTTTGGCTTTAGGAATGAGATATTAAGGATGTAAGCCAGAAGTGATCTCTAAATGTAGATTCCAAAGATATTTTTCAAATCAAGTGTAGATGGAATCTTTTTCAAGTTATTTCAAGGAGTATCAAGAATAATATTCAAAGAAGGCACGAATGAAAACTCAACATCTTTATATATATATATATATATTAAGTATATAACAAGATGAGAGCAATCTAATTAATTTTCAGAGTATAGTATAAGAGCAAATAAAGATCAAAACTTATATACTCGAAAAACATAAGATTATGTTGAATCCTTAATTCTTAATGACTTCAAAGTTCTTTCATGATATAAAAGTATTGGAGCATAGATACCAAAATATGAATTTATGCAATGTAGGATACATAAAATTCAGGGCTTTGAAAGTTCTTTGAAAGCTCTCTTAAAGACTTTCTTTTACTCCTTTAAAGATCATATCATCAAAATCAATTAAAATGAATTGGCTCATGATTGAAACACTAAAGTGCAAGCCAATAAGAGCTCATTAGTAGATTCCAAAGTAAATTTCCAATACTAAGACAAATGGAATCCTTTTCACTTAGTTTTCAAAACAAGTGATTTACCAGTTAAGTACAGATGAAAATCCAACTTTCAAAAGATATTCAATGAGGCACAAAGTTTAATACCACTTTACATTTAGTATTCTTTCTCTCATCTTTAGTTGTGAATTTACATGATTAAGTTCTATATGATCTCTCCCTCTGAAATTTTCTTTCTCCCCCTTAATTAATCATTCCATTTGAGAGTTTAGAGTTTGAAGATAATTTTCAATAAAGAGATTGAGTATTTAAAGCTCCCCCTCAAAAGATGCATTCTTCTTTAATTATTCTTATCTTTTGTTGAATTTCAGATTTTAATGATAAATGTGAATAAAACTGAAACTTTATGATATCAAGAATGTAGAGTGATATAGAATTATTCAAAATTTATAGCAATCACTCTTTTTAATCTTTTAAGAACAAGTTATGCTTCCTCTTAATCTTTGAGAAAATGTACTAAAATATTAATCAGAAAATAATTCATTTGAAGCTCAAATTCTTTCAAAAGCATTTACATTTTCTTTCTTTTAAGAATCATTTGAGTGAGCTGAAATATTTCTAAACTTAAGATCATTCACTCTTTTAATAATATATATATACATATATATTTTGATAGAAGTCTTTAATAAGAGAGGAAAAAAAAAATTAATTTCTTAGTCATAGTTTTTCAGCAATGTATATATGAAGCACCATAAATCTTTTTAATATCAAAATAATATCATATGTTTAGAACCATTTATTTGCAATCAAGATCATTGAAAAACACATCATTTAGACCAATTTCAGTACACTTATAAGATAAAAAATGATATGTTTCATATGCGTATCGGAGCAACCAACCAAGGTATCCAAAGTAATTCTATTTTTCTTAAACCGTAGATTTCATCTAGAAATCATATTGAGTTATTCCCCAAAATGATGCAATCATTGAAGTACATAATGAAAGTTACAAAAACGCAACGATAGAAGCATTTTTAAATTAAATTTAAGCTTTTATCCTTAAGGTGTGTTTTCAAGTGATCGAAACTTCATTTGGCTTTTCACAAGCTTTTTATATACTTTCATTTATCTTGTCATTCATTTCCTCATTTTTGAATTTCTTCCTTTAACCACTCAGTGAATATTCTAATCTTCATTTCTTTTGATTTTACTTTTCTATGCTCTATACTCTATTTGCTCCCTATCCGGTGGAGTTGGAAGGGGCACGAGGTACTACCACTAGCCTCCCTCTTGTGCTGTCCCTAATATGCCCTACACCGAATAGTTGGGTCAAATAGTGCCGGGTACTACCACTAGCCTCCCCATTAGCACCATCCCTATGATGAGCAATATAGAAGGGTTAAAATGTTCACTTCAAACTTTTTATGTAATTAATTACAGATTTTATCTCTTCCAAAAGGAATGTTCATATTAGTCTCACAAATGTGCCAAATATATTATGCTTGTTTTGCTTTTCCTAAAGATTGGAGTATTCCCTTGAATAATTGTTCATTTTCTTTTCTTTATCTCTCTTTCTTTTTATTATTTCAAGTAATTACATGAAAGAGCAGAATAAAAAATTAATCTAATATGCTGCATATAAATATATACCATGCAAACAGCATTTTCATTATGCCCAATGATTCATAGCTTATCACAAGTTATTTTGAATTAGAGGTTTGAGGCATAAGCTTGTGTATTTCATGGTTATGCATTATATAGAAAAAGGTAGTTTAATCACACCATGAAACAATTATTACTAGCATGAGAATGAAGCATGATATCAAGATGATCAACAATTAAAGGTTTAATCATGCAACCATATAATTTCACACTATTGATTTTGCTCAACTAACTCGCAAGAGAAGAGTTTAGATTACCAGTGCATTTAGCATTCTTCAAGCCAAATACCTTTTAGATTCTTTACACCCTTGGCTGAAGAAAATCTCTCTCTTTTTTTTGTTTGCAAGGGAATGTTTATTGTATCTTTCATCGATGTATCCTTCAAGTTGAAATTTCTTGCTCATAAATCCTGTATTATTAATAAAATCTTTTTCTTTCTTGAAGGAAAGTCATTAGTTTCTTCAAGATACAAAACATTCATACAATATATTTCTTAGCTAGATGACTCAACATAAGATATGACAATAATTGAATATTAAGTCACTTTACTCAAGAGATTGTCTAAATATAAGCAAGCACAAGTCACTTGAACTAAAGAGATAACTTCATTAAGTAAAATGGTTTAAGGACAAGCATGTGAGGCAATAGAAGGATTCATCAAGGTCAAATCAATTTTTTTTTTTATTTTCAGAATTAATTTAGCTTAGATTCTATTTGCTTAAGATAATTATCAATAAGATATACAAGTTGAGTTTTAATCAAATTATCTTAAACAATTGTTTCTATCAAAATTCAGATTTTTACATAGAATCAAAGTGATAAACTATATTCTCAATAAAAGATCTAGTTTTAATAAGAATAATATAAATTGATCTTTCTACAACTAGTATCTTTTCATTGAATATTCTATATGCATTGCTTAAAGAGTAATATCCAAAGAAATACTTGTTTTATCAGATTTGGCATATATTTCATTCTTGAGAACATAATGTGTATAACTGAAAAACATGAAGGTATGCAACATTTGATTTTCTGTTTTTCAAGAGTTCACATGGGGTTTTCTTTAAAAATAGATTTAATAGAAACCTTATAATATGACAAGCTATGATGATAGTATTAATCAACTGCAATCACAAAGCATTGTCCTTACACAACAAAGGTTCTATTTTTATATTTTTATAACCCCTATATGCAATAGTGTTCTTGGTGCAAGCACAATTGTATTCAATACCATTTTCTGTACAAAACTTATCAACAAATTGGTTTTCAAAGCTGTGCCATGAATTTTCACAGTTTGCAAACCTTTTTCATTTGAAACCTTTTGTAAGTTTGTGCCAAAGCAGAAAATATTTCAATTTAAGTGCCAAGAATAAAACCAACATTAGCTTTGAGAAATCATCCATAATTACAAAATTAAAGAGCTTATCTCCTAGGTTCACAATCCTAGAGATCCAAATAAGTTCTTATGGAGAATTTCCAACGGCTAAAAGGTGGAAACAATGTTTTCAAATTTAGAAATGATTCTAGTTTATTTTTCTAGATGACATACATAGCAAACTTTGACCTTGCAAAAATTAATCTAAGTGAACCAATGACAAGGTCTTTTGAGATTAAGTCCATACTAGTATGAGTTGATTTTATATGCCAAAACTAGACTCTTTAATCTTGGTATTCTTAATACATATATTTAAAAAAAAATATACCAAGTAGACATTCTTATGTTTATGATCAATAAAGGATAATGCCATGGATAAGAACTCTCAATCAAGCATATAGATAATTCAAAGAGTTATTCTAAGAGTATTGATTAAGCAAATTATCCATCAATAACTGAAGCATAATATAGGAAGATGGAGTGATTTGGATATATTTTCATTTCATACCAAAAGTATCACCTATATCACAGAAATGATTAATACTAGCTACAATTTCAATATGAGAGGATGCAAGGATTACTAATTTCATTATTTCTTCCATTTTGGTCACTCTTCTTAATTATATTTTAAGTTCTATTCTTTAACACGTGTCTAGAGAACCCATTGTCCAGATAACTTGGAATCTTGGGTAGCTAGGCACATTTGCTAACAATGATCATGTTTTCAACTTAGAAACCCAAGCTCTTTTGGGTCCTTGCAGGTTAGCTATAATTGTTCCTTTTGGAACCCATATTCTCTTAATTACCATTTTGTCTATTAGTTTGCAGGTTTTAGGAGTACAAGTAATATACTTCTGCATACTCTTGCTAAATTTAAACAACATAGATTTAGCAAAAATAGATAATGAATTTTCAGTTTTCTGTTTTTGTTTATTAGTTTTACCAGATTTGTGAAAAATCGTTTTAGGATGAATAGTGGAGGATTTAAGAAATATATTCTCGAAAGATTTTTGAGTGTACCAAGGTTGATATCCCAATCCAGCTTTGTCATATACAGCTCTTGAGTTTTCTATCATTAAATTCAGTTTTTCAGAGCTGGGAGTGAATCTTTCAACAGTAGGTTTCAAATTATCAACTTCTTTAGTTAATTTTTCATTATCTTCTGAAGGCAATTCATTGTTTTTCTTAAGTTTATCATGGCTTTCAGTGAGAAGTTGATTTCTCTGATTTAGTTCTTTATTTTCTTTAATCAAGATTTCATTTTTATTATTTAGTTTTAGTTTTTCATCTATTAGAATTTGATTTTCATTCTTCAAGTTCTTGTTCCTACAAATAAGTTTCTTATGTTCTAAATACAAATCAGAAAAAGCATCATGAAGTTCATCGAATGTAAAATCAGATTGAGCTTCAGTATGTACTTGATTTTTGAATGAGAAATCACTTTGTGTTCGAGTACATACCTCATCTTCATGTGCTCCAAAGCATAGATTTTCAGTTTCAGTTTGATGCTCTTCTTCTTCGGAACTAGTTTCAAATTCACTAGAAACGTTAGTGCATTCATATTTAACTTCAAGCATATTCCATATTTCCTTAGCAGTTATGCAAAAAGATATGCTATTAAGTTCACTATCATCCAATGCACAATATAGAATATTCATGGCTTTTGCATTTTGCTGAGCCCTTTCTTTATCATGATTAGTGTTTGTGTGTAGCCCATTGACTATGATACTCCATAAATCGTAGTCATGTGCTTGAATGAAAATGCGCATGCGTGCTTTCCAATATGTGTAGTTTATACCATCAAATAGTGGAGGTCTATCAATTAATTATCCCTCACTCATAGAATATCCCACTTGGGTTGTCATGATCTTTAACTTTTGATTGTGAGATCAATGAGTACTATTAGAGAACCTGGCTCTGATACCACTTGTTGCCCAAGGTGACAAGCCAAGAGGGGGGGGGGGGGTGAATTGGTTTCTTCTAAATTTTGGTGCTTTAAACGTTTTCTTAATTAAGTGCGGTGGATGCTTCCTTAAACTATTTGAATGATTTAAACTAGTGCAAAGATAGAAGATGATGCAAGAATAAACGTAAGCACAAGCACAACACAAACACAACAATATATAGTGGTTCGGTGCTCTCCTTAGCACCTACGTCCACTCCCCAAGCGTCCCCTTGGGAATTCACTATAATCCCGCGGATTACAGTTGGATTGTTTTTCGGGCTCACAATTCAAAAACCTTTGTTGGTTTTACGGGCTCACCAATGAACCTATACACTTGGTTTTCCGGGTTCACCAAAAACCTTTGTTGGTTTTGCGGGATCACCAACGAACCTATACACTTGGTTTTTCGGGTTCACCAAAAACCTTTGTTGGTTTTGCGGGCTCACCAACGAACCTTTACAAAGTGTTTAACAAATAAAAAGAAAAGATTCAAACTCCTAAATGAGCATATAAAACAATATGAACTACAAAGAAGAGTTAGAAAGTATTTATCGCTTTGAAGTCGCTTTGCTCTTCTTTGTCAAGGATGCTTCACTCTTCAAGGGAGGATGGAGCTCTTGATGACTCTTTGAATCTGCTCAACCCCTTTCTTTTGACTCTTGAATGAAGCACTTGGATGAAGCTTGCCTTGCTAGGGTTCTCTCTTGAATGTACTTGATGTATTTTCCCAAAAGCTTGCTTCCTCTGATGAATACTCCCTCTTAAATACTTCTCCAACCTCCAAATAGTCCTTTCTGACCGTTGGATTGAAGAAACTAGCCGTTTATAGCCGTTGGGAGTCCAAAAAGCATTTCTGCACAACTAGCCGTTATGTTCAGCCCGTGTTTGGGTCGGCTCAACCTGTCCTTGGGTCGACCCAACCTTTACTTGGGTCGACTCAAACATTCCTTGGGTCGACCCTCTCAGAAACCACAGAAACCTCAATTTCAGCCTTCCTTCCCATGGGTCGACCCAACCATTCTTTGGGTCGACTCAAAGTTCACTTGGGTCGACTCAACTTCTTCTTGGGTCGACCCTCTCAGTAATTCCAGAGAACCATTTTCTGTCTGTCTTTCTGTCTTGCCTTTGGGTCGACCCTCTCAGGATTTGGGTCGACTCAAGATTGGGTCGACTCAACCACTGTGTGGGTCGACCCTCTCAGTAAATCCAGAGAGCATTCTTCTGTTGTGTTTTGAGGTTCTTTGGAGGTTGGGTCGACTCATGCTTACCTTGGGTCGACCCAACTCACTGTTCATTTGTGCCATTTTTGCAGGAGTGTGCCAGATGACTTCTTGATGTGCCGGGGTCGACCCAATCAACCTATGGGTCGACTCAAACCACACTTTGCTGCATTCTCAAGGTTAGATTCATCCAAATGAACAAGGCCATTTATCCATTTTCAATTAAACAAATATACTGAGAGTAATGAACTTATAAATGAAGTATCAATTTAACTTATAGCATGCTCTAGATAATTGCTTGTTAATCATCAAAATAATACTATCATCCTCACATGTCATCTTAGGTACCCAAGTTTTCTTGGGTCCTTCATGGTTAGTCAAGTTGGTTCCTTTTGGAACCCATACCCTTTTAATTTTCTTTTTTATTTTATTTTTCCTAAAATTACACACATTTGCTTTATGACCTATAGTACCACAGCAAAAGCAAGTTATTTTCTTAGTTTTAGTTTTCCCAGCTTTAACAAAGAAGTTACTAAGAAGTTTTTGTTTATTTCTTGGTTTATACCCTAAACCCGCTTTATTAAATACGGCTCGTTGACTATTAAGTATCATGTTTAATTTTTCAGAACTATATGTAAATTTTTCAACTAAGGGTTTGTATTTGTTAAGTTCTTTAATTAGAGTTTGATTTTCTGCTTTTAGGTCATTAAGTTCTTTTGTGAGATCCTTATTTAAGATTTGTTTATGATTTTTAAGTTCTGAAAGTTCCTTAGTTAGTTTTTCATTATCTTTAGTTAAGGTACTATTCTTTTGAGTTAAAAGTTGGTTGCTTGTCTTAAGTTCTATATTTTTTTTGATGATTAAATCCTTATCCTTAGCTAATTTATCGTATTTATGTAGGTATGATTGATTAGCTATTTTTAGTTCTTTATTCTTAAGATTTATGGCCTTATATTCTACCATTAATTCATTAAATGCATCATAAAGTTCATCAAAAGAAAAATCAAGATGCGTATCGGAAGTTACCTCGTTTTCGTTGGCCATGAAGCAGAAATTGGCCTTCTCTTCTTGTTCATCATCTGATGAGGAGGATGATGAGTCGGAGTCGGATAGTGTAGTGACAAGAGCCTTCTTCTTCTTGTACTTACTCCCCTTCTTCAGTAAGGGGCACTTTGCTCTTATGTGACCCGGCTTCTTGCACTCGTAACACCCAATCCCCTCATTTTCCCTTTCCTTACCTTTGTCCTTGCGGTAGGAATTTGAGGGGCCTCTCCTTTGATGATACGCCTTCTTGTGGTTGATAAATTTCTTGAACTTGCGCACAAGAAGTGCCTCACCATCATCTTCCTCATCTTCTTCTTTTTCACTGCTGCTGCTGCAAGATAAGTCCTTGTTAGATGAAGTAGATTTTAGTGCTAATACCTTTTTCTTATGAGAGGACTCTTCCTCGTTGTGTTGCTTGGTTAGCTCGTGCGTCATCAAGGATCCAAGGAGCTCCTCGAGTGGTAAATTTGTTCAAGTCCTTAGCTTCTTGGATTGCCGTCACTTTAGCTTCCCAAGACCTTGGTAGACACCGAAGGTTTTTTCTGACAAGCTCACTGTTAGTATAGTTCTTGCCAAGGCTTTTTAGGCCATTGACAATATCAGTAAACCTAGTGAACATGCATGTAATTGTTTCATTAGAATCCATTTTAAATAGTTCATATTTATGAACCAATATATTAGTTTTGGATTCTTTAACTTGATTTGTGCCCTCATGGGTCACTTCAAGTCTATCCCAGATCTCTTTTGCAGAGTTGCAAGTAGAGACCCTATTAAATTCATTTCTATCTAAGGCACAATAAAGTACATTCATAGCTTTAGAATTAAGTTGTGCCTTCCTCATGTCATGTTCATCCCAATCCTTTTCTAGTTTGGGTACCTTGACACCCTCTACATATATGGATGGGATGTATGGGCCATTTACTACAATGGTCCACATCTCATAGTCTTGGGCTTGGATGAATATTCTCATCCTAGCCTTCCAGTATGAGTAGTCGGATCCATTAAAGAAAGGGGGTCTTTGGGTGGACTGACCCTCAATGTGGGAAGATCCAAATGGGGTTGTCATTTTGATCTTTTAACTCTTGGGTGGAAGAGTTTTAGGCTCTGATACCACTTGTTGCCCAGATAGACAACCCAAGAGGGGGGGGGGGTGAATTGGGTTTTAAAATAATTTGAATAATTAAAACGATGTGGTTGACTAATTAAAAACTATTGCAAGTTATTTAATTAATGCTAAGTGCTGTGAGTGATGTGAGGGGAAGAAGAAGAGAGACAATCCAACGCAAACACAAGGTTTTATAGTGGTTCGGAGCTAACCCTTGCTCCTACGTCCACTCCCCAAGTCTCACTTGAGAATTCACTATAACCCCCTTGGATTACAGCCGGTTGTTTTCCAAGCTCACAACCAAACTTGTTGTTTTATGAGCTCACAACGAACTCGGTCGGTTTTTCCAGGCTCACCGACTAGAACCGCCCCGATTGTTTTCCCGGGATCACAATCAAACCCTTACATACGTTGGTTTTAACTCGGCTCACCAACCAACCTCAATCCCCTTGATTCAATCCCCGATTGAACCAAGTAAATACAAGTTGTAGAAAGAAACAGAAAATGAGCTTCTCAAAAAGCAGATGAAAACAATATGAACAATAAATGAAGTTAAGAAGCCTCAAACGCTTTTAGATTGGAGATGAGGAATGGCTTCTTAAACTTCTGGTCTCCTCTTGAAAGAGTAGTCGACTTGAATGCAGGAGAAGGAGGCTTTAATTGCTGGGAAGATGTAGTTGGAAGCAGTAAATGCAGATCTTCCTCTTTTTCGTTGAAGAGCACGTTGCAGAGCTTGAATGCTTGATTAGTTGGAGTGGAATGGTTGTTCTCTGCCTTGCTACAGTCCTCTGTGGCTATTTAAGCCAACCCCCACGGAAACTAGCCGTTAGAGTGCTTTTTCTGCCCGTTCTGAACACTCTGCGCAGCCTGACAATATGACCGTTGGTGGGTTGGAGTCGACTCGCGCGATCAGGAGTCGACTCGGCTGTAGCGGGAGTCGACTCAAGCTTTTCCGGAGTCGACTCGGCAACTGTTCCAAATTTGAATTAAAGTTGCCTTCACAACTGGGAGTCGACTCGTCTTGACCTGGAGTCGACTCGCCAACTTCTGGAGCTGACTTGGCAATTTTGGAGTCGGCTCATCCACTGAAGTCCGTGGATCCAATTTTGAATTTTGTCCACTCGAGTCGACTCGACTGTCCTGGGAGTCGACTCGAATCTCAGAGCCCGAACTCCCGATCCTCTGTCTTTTGGCTCGTCCAGTCTTGGAGTCGACTCGAACTTCCTTGGAGTCGACTCGGCTCTCAGTTTCCGAAAGATGGTCTTCTGCCTTTTGACGTGAAGCTGTCTTGGAGTCGACTCGAGCTGTCTGGGAGTCGACTCGAATCTCAGAGGCAGTAACTTGGTTTTCTGTCTGTCTTGGGGTCGCGGTGTCTTGGAGTCGACTCGCGTATTGCGGGAGTCGACTCGAATCTCAGAGTCCATAAAATGCTCTCTGACTTTTTCTTTGTGTACCGCTGAGAGTCGACTCTTGCTTTCTCTGGAGTCGACTTGCCACCTATCGGAGTCGACTCGCGTTCCACTGGAGTCGACTCGAATCTTAGACCCGAAAACTGTTCTCTGACTTTTCTGCCTGTGACTGCTTGGAGTCGACTCTTACTTCCTTGGAGTCGACTCGGTGAACATCGGAGTCGACTCGCGCACTTCGGGAGTCGACTCGCTGACAGGTTCTGAGTTGAAGCTTTCTGTCCTTCTGTCTGTTCTCAGTCGGAGTCGACTCGTACTTATCTGGAGTCGACTCGAGCTCGTGCCAGTGAACTTGATACGCTTGGAGTCGACTCGTGATACTCGGGAGTTGACTCGAGTCTCAGACATTGGTTAAAACAGACTCCTTAACTTATCCAAAAATTATGAACCAAGTCTTGGGACACTTAGACAGGATTTTCACTGAAACACTCAATTGAATTCATTAGTAATCAAAAGATATACTCAAATGCTTTGAGCTCATCAAAATCAAATGGGGTTTTAATCAATCACTCCACAGGCATGTTAGATGTATGCCCTAGAAGCCAATTTTGGCTGACACATTATTAATTCTAGGGACATAATTTTGTACTTGACTATTTATTATTGAATAAATAAAGGCATCTTTTTATTCATATTGTTTATGTGTCTATGAATCGTCCAAGAATTAATAAGATGATGCGTATTCTTAAGAGTTAAGAATTTGAGCCATGCATCATTGATTAATTTTTGAATGCTCCTGATCAATGGATCATCACAAGGACGGTGATCGATCCGATCATCACAAGGACCACAGTGTGGCGACACTGAAGTAATAGTGCAGGTGCTTGTTAAGAACAAGGGTACTGAGCGTGACCAAGACAAGAAGTCACTTGGACGTCTATCCACTCGTCAGTGACTTGCTTGATGTTGCAGTAGTGTGACTAGTCCTTTGACCTGCGATGCTTCGGCTACTCACAGTAAGGTTATTGTAGTTTGACTGCACATATACATGGTCTCTAGCCATATGGGTCCATGCAGTGTAGATTGGCTGCAGTAGGTTCACTGTAGGAGTAGGGTATGCACCTATAAGGAATCTATTGACCTTGACAGAAAAGGAGAGATCCTATGTGATTTATAAGACTGAGTTCGTAAGACCTCGGTCGGGGCAGATTGCATAGTGGAGAAAGAGTTTTCCACTCTCGAACTTAAGTCGAATAAATCTTGACATATGACAGACGAAGGGGTTTGACGAGTTATCCATGACCTCCGTCTTGTAGGGATCCACGATAGAAGGACTGTATCACATGATAACTGCACCTAGAGGTTCATCATTCTATTCTGCAGGGTAGCCACTACATGCTGCTAGGTGTCACTAGTGGATGGTGGGACTCATAGGGATTATCTTGATGATCGATAAACCCTAATTAGTAGAGTTGGAATCGTTCCGACCCATTGAAAGGAGTTTTCAATGATATTGTGATAGAGATCACAATATATCTCACTACTAGTCAGAGTAGAACCTATGGGGTCACACACACTAGAGGCATTGACCGATCCGATGGTTGAATCGTGATTAGGAATCACAAGTAATCAATTCGATTGATAATAAGTTGAAGAAGGAACAAAGGAAATTGATTAATTGGACTTAAAACAAGAGTCCTACTTGGAGTAGGATTCGTAGAGTCCTAATTGGATTAGGACTAGGAATCCTACTTGGACTGGGATTCCTACTTGGATTGGGAATCCTATTTGGAGTAGGACTAGGATTCCTACTTGGAGTAGGATTTCTATAATCCTAATTAGATTAGAAGTTTTGAATTAAATTTGGATTCCTACTTGGAGTAGGATTCCTAGAGTCCTAATCGGATTAGGACTTCGAATTCAAATTAGAGTCCTAATTGGATTAGGACTAGAATTAAACAAGTCCTAATTGGATTAGGATTTCTTAAGTCCCAATTAATTATTAATCGAATGAATCAAGATGACTCCTAATTAGATTAGGATTGAAGAGTTCAACTGAGTCATGGTTCATTCAAGTTCTAATTGGATTAGGACTAGCATAGATTGAACCCAATTGATTCATGATTTGGACTAAACCAAATAGGAGCCCTAGATGCCTTTAAAAGGCTTTGAAAGGAGGTGCCCTAATGATAGGTGAAGCCCTCCTCCTCTCCAACTCGTGGCCACCCTTCTCCCCTCTTGGTTTCAGCCGCCATCAGCAAAAAGGTGAGAAGAACAAAGCTTGGCGGTAGCCTCCTCCCTCCTCCTTTGCTTCATCCAACGCAGGGGAAAGAAAAGGGCTGCAAGGTGCTTTGATTCTTCTTCAAGATCCCTCCTTCTTCTTCCTCCTCCCAAGCACAATCAAGAGTTGATTGAAAGGGAGGTGATCAGCCATCAAAAACATATCTCTGCAAGGAAGCTAGCACCCCGGGGAGATTGAAACGTTTGAATCGGTTTCTGCTTCGTGTGGATACCCGTAGAGGCCGGGCACTTGAACGGCTTCAAGCGAACCTTCATCCAAAAACCACGATCATCAGTTTGCGGTGATCATCTACCCGCACAAGGTGATGATCTGATCTTCTAATGTTATTTAAAATTTTTTAATCCTTATCTATCTACGAACGATTTTTAAACAACGTTCATGCGATGAACGGTTGATCCCGCGCATGCCTCTTCCGTTGCATCTGAAATTTTTTTTTAAATTTTCTGCGGCATGGGCGGGTTTTCAACAGTGGTATCAGAGCCTAGGCATCGTAGATTAAGGTAAGGATTAATTATTAATAGGCTTATTAGATATGAAATTTAAATGGTTATGCATGCTGAAAATTTTCTGCATGCAGATTTTTTCTAGGGTGCTGATTTTTGCATGCTGATTTTTATGTGATAAAAAGATGATTCTAATTGCATTGTTAATGGAATTACAAAGTTTAGAATCATGATTAGCATGATCAGCAACCTATGTCATGAAATAATCAATTAGATTTCAGATCTGAAAATTATAATTGCTGCATGTGGTGATGATCATAAGATCAAACCCTTTTGGTATCAAATGTAATGACCTGCGATGTGATCTGTAATGTCATGTAATTTTTCAGATGCTTGCATGCATCTTATTTGATGTTTTGAGAGGCCTGCGTGCCTCCTAAAAGGGGATGTAATTTATTATTATTTTTATTTTACATCTGGTTGTATTTCTGTGATGTGATGTACGTCAACGATCAAGTTGAAGACAACGCATGAGATGAACGGCGATCTAAGCGGTTGATGGCGATGGGATCAAGAGTTGATCAAGGATCGAATCAAGGAGGCTTGGAACCAATTCAAGAGTTGAAGACCAATTGATCGATTGACGTGCATGTGCTTGTAATACGACCTAATTAGAATCCATGATCATCACCTATTTAAAGTTTAGCTTTATTTGATGCTGCGATTATAACTGCCTGTGATGTGCCGTTTGCATGTGATATGAATGAGAGCGGGGTAGATAGGTTTACATGTGATGTAGCAAACCCAATTGAGACCTAAATTAAAACCTCCTCAATCAAGTCGAGAGTGAACCAACATGAGCGAGTCATATTAGATTAATTGATCTAATTGGTGTCTAGGAAAGTATGAAAGGTGGTTACTTAATTAGGACCTTACTTTCTGAGTAAGGGGAGCCTCCCACCTGCTTACCTGGCCAATTGTTCGATTACCTCTTATGAAGAGCTCAAGTTGCAAACACGAAGACCTGATTAACCAATATTAAGTCAATAGGTCTTCCACTATAGTAAAGCTGCTAAGGTCTTTCTGATGTTGATTTGTCTCGGCGGGATACAGTGGGCAAGTTGCATCGGGGGGCTGGACCTCTCTATAGATATGAGATGTTGTAGGGTAAAGATGGGGTTGGGCACCAATAACTGTTAGGTGAGGACCCAATGACGACTTTATTTCTATAGTTATACGGTGGGTCTGACTTAACTAAGAAATGGGACCAATAACTGTTAGGTGAGGTCTTCATGGCTTAGAGACCAAGTTGCACTGCAACATGCTTGAGAAATATTGTACAAGAGTTGTACACTCATCCATCTATGTGTCACCAATAACTGTTAGGTGAGGTGTCATGTAGATTGGTGAGACCGCAGTACCTAATAGAAACCCTAGTCGCGTAGGACTTCCGTTTTCTTACTAGGGGAGTGTAAGGGATTCGAGAAAATAGTGGGAGGTACATTTGTTCTAAAAGGCCTTAGAACATGTTGACCCCCTAATGGATTTTGATGAATACAAAACACTAGAGTATAATTCCATTTTGTTAGATGTATGCCCTAGAAGCCAATTTGGCTGACACATTGTTGATTCTAGGGACATAATTTTGTACTTGACTATTTATTATTGAATAAATAAAAGGCATCTTTTCATTCATATTATTTATGTGTCTATGAATCGTCCAAGGAATTAATAAGATGATGATACATATTCTCAAGAGTTGAGAATTTAAGGCATGTATCATTGGTGATTAATTTCTAAATGCTCCTGATCAATGGATCATCACGAGGACGGTGATCGATCCGATCAGTGCACAGATTACTTTTCTTCTGGATGGACGAGACTTGAGTCCACAGTGTAGGGACACTGAAGTGATAGTGTAGGTGCTTGTTAGAGAACAAGGGTACTGAGCGTGACCAAGACAAGAAGTCACTTGGATGTCTATCCACTCGTCAGTGACTTGCTTGATGTTGCAGTAGTGTGACTGGTCCTTTGACCTGCGGTGCTTCGGCTACTCACAGTGAGGTTATTGTAGTTTGACTGCACACATACATGGTCTCTAGCCATATGGGTCCATGCAGTGTAGATTGGCTGCAGTAAGTTCACTGTAGGAGTAGGGTATGCACCTATAAGGAATCTATCGACCTTGATAGAAGAGGAGTGATCCTATGTGATTTGTTAGACTGAGTTCTAAGACCTTGGCCAGGGCAGTAATATAAAGTGGAAAAAGAGTTTTCCACTATCGAACTCGAGTCGAATAAATCTTGACATATGACAGACGATGGGGTTTGACGAGTTGTCCATGACCTCCGTCCTGTAGGGATCCACGATAGTAGGACTGTATCACACGTTAACTGCACCTAGAGGTTCATCATTCCATTCTGCTGGGTAGCCACTACATGCTGCTAGGTGTCACTGGTGGATGGTGGAACTCATAGGGATTATCTTGATGATCGATAAATCCTAATAAGTTGAGTTGGAATCGTTCCAACCCATTGAAAGGAGTTTTCAATGATATTGAGATAGAGATCACAATATATCTCACTACCAGTCAGAATAGAACCTATGGGGTCACACACACTAGAAGTATTGACCGATCCGATGGTTGAAATCGTGATTAGGAATCACAAGTAATCAATTTAATTGATAAGAAGTTGAAGAAGGAACAAGGGAAATTAATTAATTGGACTTGAAACAAGAGTCCTACTTCGAGTAGGATACCTAGAGTCCTAATTGGATTAGGACTGGGATTCCTACTTGGAATAGGATTCCTACAATCCTAATGAGATTAGGAATTTTGAATTAAAATTGGATTCCTACTTGGAGTAGGATTCCTAGAAATCCTAATTGGATTAGGACTTCGGATTCAAATAGAGTCCTAATTGGATTAGGACTAAAATTAAATACATCCTAATTGGATTAGGATTCCTTAAGTCTAAATTAATTATTAATCTAATGAATCAACATGACTCCTAATTGGATTAGGATTGAAGAGTTCAATTGAGTCATGGTTCATTCAAGTCCTAATTGGATTAGGACTAGCCTAGATTGGATCCAAATTGGTTCACCCTTGGGCTAAGCCTAATTGGATTAAGGCTAAACCACATTAGGGCCTCCCAATCCTCATTAGATGAGGATTAGGGCAACATGAGAGGGAGGGGCTCACGCCCCTCCTCCTTGGATCTCTTGGTGCGGCAACAAGAGGGGCCGGCGCTCCTCTTGGTAATACATCAAGGGCTCCTAACTTGTAGGAGCCCTAGATGTTATAAAAGGAGGACTCTTGGGGGCTGACCTAATGGATATAGGAATCCCCCTCCTCTCCATCACGTGGCCACCCTCTCCCTCCCTTGGTTCAGCCGCCAGCAAGAAGAAGGGAAAAAGAAGCCATGGCGCCCTCCTCTTCCTCCTTTCCTCCTTCCAACGCAGGAAAAAGAAAGTAGGCTGCAGGGGCCTTGCTTCTTCCTCTTCTTCTTCCTTCTTCTTCCTCCTCTCAAGTACATTCATGAGTTGAAAGAAAGAGAGGAGATCATCCATCAAAAGTTATCTCTGCAAGGGAGCTAGCACCCCGGTGAGATAGAAAGCTTGGATCGGATCCTGCTTCGTGTGGATACCCGTAGAGGCCGGACGTTTGAACGGCTTCAAGCGAACCCTCTTCCAAAAACCACGAATTCAGATTTGCGGTGATCATCTACCCGCGCAAGGTGAAGATCTGATCTTCCTAATAGTTTTAAAAGTTTTAATTCTTACCTAATTACGAAAGGTCTCGAAACAACGTTTATGCGATGAACGTCGAACCCGCGCATGCCGATTCCGCTGCCATCTGATTTTTGTTTTGAAATATCAGCGGCATGTTCGGGTTCCCAACAGTGGTATCAGAGCCTAGGCTTCGTAGATTAAGGTAAGAATTAAATATCTAAAGGCATATTAGATCTGAAAATTAAATGATCATGCATGCTGAAAAATTCTGCATGCAGATTTTTTCAGGGGTGCTGATTTTTACATGCTGATTTTTATGTGATAAAAAGATGATTCTTATTGCATTGTTAATGGGATTACAAAGTTTAGAATCATGATTAGCATGATCAGCGACCTATGTCATGATATAATCAGTTAGTTTTCAGATCTGAAAATTATAATTGTTGCATACGGTGATGATCATAGGATTCAAACCCTTTTGGTATCAAATGTAATGACCTGCAATGTGATCTGCGATGTCATGTAATTTTTCAGATGCTTGCATGCATCTTGTTTGATGTTTTGAGAGGCCTGCGTGCCTCCTAAAAGGAGATGTAATTTATTTTTATTTTTATTTTACATCTGGTTGTATTTCTGTGATGTGATGTACATCAACGATCAAGTTGAAGCAAAGGCATAAGATGAAAGGTGATCTAAGCGGTTGATGGCGATGGGATCAAGAGTTGATCAAGGATCGAATCAAGGAGGCTTGGAACCAATTCAAGAGTTGAAGACCACTTGATCGATTGATGTGCATGTGCTTGTAATACAACCTAATTAGAATCCATGATCATCACCTAGTTAAAGTTTAGCTTTAATTTGATGCTGCGATTATAACTGCCTGTGATGTGCCGTTTGCATGTGATGTGAATGCGAGTCGGGTAGATAGGTTTACATGTGATGTAGCAAACCCAATTGAGACCTAAAACAAAACCTCCTCAATCAAGTCGAGAGTGAACCGACATAAGCAAGTCATATTAGATTAATTGATCTAATTGGTGTCTAGGAAAGCATGAAAGGTGGTTACTTAATTAGGACCTTACTCTCTGAGTAAGAGGAGCCTCCCACCTGCTTACCTGGCCAATTGTTCGATTACCTCTTATGAAGGGCTCAAGTTGCAAACACTAAGACCTGATTAACCAATATTAAGTCAATAGGTCTTCCACTGTAGTAGAGCTGCTAAGGCCTTTCTGATGTTGATTTGTCTCGGCTGGACACAGTGGTCAAGTTGCATCGGGGGGCTGGACCTCTCTATAGACATGAGATGTTGTAGGGTAAAGGTGGGGTTGGGCACCAATAACTGTTAGGTGAGGACCCAATGACGACTTTATTCCTACGGTTATACGGTGGGTCTGACTTAACTAAGAAATGGGACCAATAACTGTTAGGTGAGGTCTTCATGGCTTAGAGACCATGTTACACTGCACCATGCTTGAGAAGCATTGTACAAGAGTTGTACACCCATCCATCTATGTGTCACCAATAACTGTTAGGTGAGGTGGCATGTAAATCGGTGGGACCGCAGTACCCACTAGAAACCCTAGTCGTGTGGGATTTCCGTTTCCCTACCAGGGGAGTGTGAGGGATTCGAGAAAATAGTGGGAGTCATATTTGTTCTAAAAGACCTTAGGACATATTAGGATCAAGTACAAAAGTCTAACTAGAATCTTTACTCTCTGCAGATACAATGTCGGCTTCAAACCCTTTGACCCGTATTCTTGAGACCAACTGACTGACCGGAACCAATTACAAGGACTGGCTTAGAAATCTCAAAATAGTTTTGGACTGTGAGAAGATAGGCTACATACTCGATTCAGATATCCCCACATTACCAGCACGTCCCACTGATGTTCAGCGTGAGATGCATAAAAAGTGGTTGGACGATGACATTAGAGTAAAATGCTATATGATGGCATCTATGTCTAATGAACTCCAATGCCAGCATGAAAATATAAAGACTGCTGGGGACATACTGGCACACCTGCAAGAGTTGTATGGTGAGCAGAGTCGCACAGCTCGTTTTGAAGTGTCCAAGAGGCTCTTCAAAGCGAAGATGCGCGAGGGGCAGTCTGTCCATGATCACGGTCTGACCATGATCAAGGACCTTGAGGAGCTTGAGAAGCTCGGTATGGACATGCACAAGGAATTACAAGTGGATTTGATCCTACAGTCACTTCCTGATTCATTTGGTCAGTTTATAGTAAACTACCACATGAATAAGATTGAATGCACTAAGACTGAACTAATCAACATGTTGGTAACTGCTGAGGGAGCCTTGAAAGGTTCAAGGGGCAATGTCCTCGCTGCTGAGTTGACTTCTGTTTCCAAGAGAAAGTCTACTTGGAAGAAAAAGAAGCTTGCAAAGAAGCAGAAGAAAGACAAGAAGCCAAAGAAGGAAGTTCAAAAGAAAAAGGCTAACGACAAAGGAAAATGTTTCCACTGCAATGTCGAAGGCCACTGGAAGAGAAACTGTCCTTCATACCTCGAGAGCCTGAAGAACAAGAAAGGTGACACACCTTCGGAAAGTATAGACTTGCTCATAATTGAAACTAATCTAACGGTTTCTTCTACTTCTAGTTGGGTTATAGATTCTGGTTCTAGTGCTCATTTGTGCACTACCATGCAGGGTCTAAAGGAAAGTAGAAGGCTGGCGGAAGGTGCGGTAACCCTTCGGATTGGCAACGGGGCAAAAGTTGCTGCTGTGGCTGTGGGCACCTACCATCTGCGACTACCGTCTGGATTTAGTTTAATACTTAGAGACTGCTATAATGTACCTGCTGCTAGCAGAAATTTGATTTCTGTCTCTTGTCTAGCACAGGAAGGTCATGTTTTTACATTTGACAAAGACTGCTGTTCTATTTATTTGAGAAATAAAATAGTCGCACGTGGTTTTATGATTGACAGTCTCTATCATTTACATATGGATGTATCTGTGAATGTTACCGAGCAAGATGTGAGTGCCAAAGGATCCAAAAGATCCAGAGATGAGATAAACCAAAGATATTTGTGGCACCTCAGGCTTGGCCATATTGGAGAGGACAGAATGAACAAAATGGATAAAGATGGGCTTTTAGGCTCATTGACTTCCGAGTCATATCCAGTTTGCGAGTCCTGCCTTCAAGGAAAAATGGCTAGACTGCCCTTTGTAGGACATGGGGAGAGGACCACTGAAATACTTATCCTAGTACATACAGATGTATGTGGCCCATTCGATGTGCTAGCCAGGGGACGTTATTCTTACTTCATTACCTTTACCGATGATTACTCACGGTATGGGTATGTGTATCTTATGAGACACAAGTCTGAATCTTTTGAAAAGTTCAAAGAGTTCAAGAATGAAGTAGAAAAACAAACTGGAAAACCTCTTAAGGCTCTTCGATCAGATCGAGGAGGAGAATACCTTAGTAGGGAATTCCGGGACTATCTCAAAGAAAACGGCATAGTCTCACAATGGACACCTCTGGGTACACCTCAACTCAACGGGGTGTCAGAGAGGAGGAATCGGACCCTATTGGATATGGTCAGGTCCATAATGAGCTTCACTGATTTACCTATGTTCCTTTGGGGAGATGCCTTACTCACAGCGATTTATTTATTGAATAGAGTTCCCTCTAAATCCGTTCCTACCACACCGTATGAGATATGGCATGGTAAGAAACCAAGTCTGGGTCATCTCAAGATTTGGGGATGTCCGGCCCACGTCAAAAGACTACAGGCGGACAAGTTAGAGGCTAGGACCATAAGTGCTCGTTTTATAGGATATCCTAAAGAGTCATTAGGATACAATTTTTACGTCTCAGAGGATCACAATGTGTTTGTGACCCGTCATGCCATCTTCTTGGAAAATCAGTTTATCCTTGATAGAGGCAGTGGGAGGAAAATTGAGCTTGAAGAGAAAGTCTCTGAAAAGCAACGAGTCATGGATCCTATTGAACCCATTCATACAGAGCCAGTACACAATGTCCCTCGACCACCTCGTAGACTAGTAGGGTCTCCCATCCTCCCGATAGATACTTAGGTATACTAGAAGAGGATACCGAGGAAATGTTCCTGGTGGGAGATAGGGATCACATACAGGATCCCAAAACCTACGACGAGGCGATATCTGATATCGATTCCGAGAAATGGCTGGAAGCTATGAAGTCAGAGTTAGACTCCATGCGTTCCAACCAAGTCTGGACCTTAGTAGATCCACCAGAAGGTATTGTACCTATTGGATGCAAATGGATCTACAAAAGGAAGATAAGTTCGGATGGACAGGTAGAGACCTATAAGGCAAGGCTTGTGGCAAAAGGGTATAGTCAGCGCGAAGGCATTGACTATCAGGAGACCTTTTCACCTGTTGCCATGCTAAAATCCATCCGAACATTGCTTGCCATTGCAGCATTTCATGATTATGAAATTTGGCAGATGGATGTGAAAACTGCTTTCCTGAATGGATATCTTGATGAAGATATCTATATGGAACAGCCTTTGGGTTTCACTTCCAGTGATGGAGATCACAAGGTCTGCAAGCTGCAAAGGTCCATCTATGGACTAAAGCAAGCATCTCGGAGTTGGAACACTCGTTTCGATGACGCAATCAAAACGTTTGATTTCATCAAAAACGAAGAGGAACCGTGTGTTTACAAAAAGGTTAGTGGGAGTGCTGTCGTTTTTCTCGTACTGTACGTAGATGACATTCTCCTGATTGGGAATGATATTCCCATGCTAACCTCGGTCAAGGTCTGGTTGTCAAAAGAATTCTCCATGAAAGACCTTGGGGAAGCATCCTATATTTTGGGAATAAAGGTCTATAGAGATAGATCTAAAAGGATGCTTAGCATGTCACAGAAAATGTACATAGAGGGGGTGCTGAAGAAGTTCAGCATGGAAAACTCCAAGAGGGGTTTCTTACCCCTTAGGCATGGAATTCATCTCTCCAAGAAGATGTGCCCCAACACATCTGAAGAGATTCAATGCATGAGCAAGATTTCCTATGCATCGACAATAGGAAGCCTCATGTATGCCATGCTGTGTACACGACCTGATATAGCTCTTGCTGTGAGTGTCACAAGCAGATAACAGTCGGATCCAGGCAAGAAGCACTGGATAGCTGTGAAAGAACAGTCTTAAGTACTTGAGAAGAACTAAGGACATGTTCTTGATCTTTGGGAGAAGATCAGAGTTGAAGGTAGAAGGATGCACACATATTGATGATAGAAAGTCTACATCAGAATATGTGCAATTGTGGTTCAGTAAATTGGAAGAGTTCCAAACAACCGATCATTATAGATTCTACCTTAGAAGCTGAATGTTAAACCGTATCTAAGGGTGCAGTGGAAACCTTCTGATTAAAAGTTAATTGCAGAGTTAGGTGTAATGTCATTAGATGCCATAACACTTTACTGCGATAACATTGGCACCATAGCACTAGCTATGGAGCCATGGTCTCATCAGAAGTCCAAGCACATAGAGCGGCGCTTCCATTTCATACGCGACTATGATGTAGAGGTGCAGAGAGTAGACTCCGCGGATAACGTGGCAGACCCGTTCACTAAGCAGCTGAGTCAGCAAAAGACTGAAGCCCACCTTGAGAAGATGGGCCTAAGATATATGACCAATTGGCTTTAGTGCAAGTGGGAGATTGTTAGATGTATGCCCTAGAAGCCAATTTGGCTGACACATTGTTGATTCTAGGGACATAATTTTGTACTTGACTATTTATTATTGAATAAATAAAAGGCATCTTTTCATTCATATTATTTATGTGTCTATGAATCGTCCAAGGAATTAATAAGATGATGATACATATTCTCAAGAGTTGAGAATTTAAGGCATGTATCATTGGTGATTAATTTCTAAATGCTCCTGATCAATGGATCATCACGAGGACGGTGATCGATCCGATCAGTGCACAGATTACTTTTCTTCTGGATGGACGAGACTTGAGTCCACAGTGTAGGGACACTGAAGTGATAGTGTAGGTGCTTGTTAGAGAACAAGGGTACTGAGCGTGACCAAGACAAGAAGTCACTTGGATGTCTATCCACTCGTCAGTGACTTGCTTGATGTTGCAGTAGTGTGACTGGTCCTTTGACCTGCGGTGCTTCGGCTACTCACAGTGAGGTTATTGTAGTTTGACTGCACACATACATGGTCTCTAGCCATATGGGTCCATGCAGTGTAGATTGGCTGCAGTAAGTTCACTGTAGGAGTAGGGTATGCACCTATAAGGAATCTATCGACCTTGATAGAAGAGGAGTGATCCTATGTGATTTGTTAGACTGAGTTCTAAGACCTTGGCCAGGGCAGTAATATAAAGTGGAAAAAGAGTTTTCCACTATCGAACTCGAGTCGAATAAATCTTGACATATGACAGACGATGGGGTTTGACGAGTTGTCCATGACCTCCGTCCTGTAGGGATCCACGATAGTAGGACTGTATCACACGTTAACTGCACCTAGAGGTTCATCATTCCATTCTGCTGGGTAGCCACTACATGCTGCTAGGTGTCACTGGTGGATGGTGGGACTCATAGGGATTATCTTGATGATCGATAAATCCTAATAAGTTGAGTTGGAATCGTTCCAACCCATTGAAAGGAGTTTTCAATGATATTGAGATAGAGATCACAATATATCTCACTACCAGTCAGAATAGAACCTATGGGGTCACACACACTAGAAGTATTGACCGATCCGATGGTTGAAATCGTGATTAGGAATCACAAGTAATCAATTTGATTGATAAGAAGTTGAAGAAGGAACAAAGGGAATTAATTAATTGGACTTGAAACAAGAGTCCTACTTCGAGTAGGATACCTAGAGTCCTAATTGGATTCGGACTGGGATTCCTACTTGGAATAGGATTCCTACAATCCTAATGAGATTAGGAATTTTGAATTAAAATTGGATTCCTACTTGGAGTAGGATTCCTAGAAATCCTAATTGGATTAGGACTTCGGATTCAAATAGAGTCCTAATTGGATTAGGACTAAAATTAAATACATCCTAATTGGATTAGGATTCCTTAAGTCTAAATTAATTATTAATCTAATGAATCAACATGACTCCTAATTGGATTAGGATTGAAGAGTTCAATTGAGTCATGGTTCATTCAAGTCCTAATTGGATTAGGACTAGCCTAGATTGGATCCAAATTGGTTCACCCTTGGGCTAAGCCTAATTGGATTAAGGCTAAACCATATTAGGGCCTCCCAATCCTCATTAGATGAGGATTAGGGCAACATGAGAGGGAGGGGCTCACGCCCCTCCTCCTTGGATCTCTTGGTGCGGCAACAAGAGGGGCCGGCGCCCCTCTTGGTAATACATCAAGGGCTCCTAACTTGTAGGAGCCCTAGATGTTATAAAAGGAGGACTCTTGGGGGCTGACCTAATGGATATAGGAATCCCCCTCCTCTCCATCACGTGGCCACCCTCTCCCTCCCTTGGTTCAGCCGCCAGCAAGAAGAAGGGAAAAAGAAGCCATGGCGCCCTCCTCTTCCTCCTTTCCTCCTTCCAATGCAGGAAAAAGAAAGTAGGCTGCAGGGGCCTTGCTTCTTCCTCTTCTTCTTCCTTCTTCTTCCTCCTCTTAAGTACATTCATGAGTTGAAAGAAAGAGAGGAGATCAGCCATCAAAAGTTATCTCTGCAAGGGAGCTAGCACCCCGGTGAGATAGAAAGCTTGGATCGGATCCTGCTTCGTGTGGATACCCGTAGAGGCCGGACGTTTGAACGGCTTCAAGCGAACCCTCTTCCAAAAACCACGAATTCAGATTTGCGGTGATCATCTACCCGCGCAAGGTGAAGATCTGATCTTCCTAATAGTTTTAAAAGTTTTAATTCTTACCTAATTACGAAAGGTCTCGAAACAACGTTCATGCGATGAACGTCGAACCCGCGCATGCCGATTCCGCTGCCATCTGATTTTTGTTTTGAAATATCAGCGGCATGTTCGGGTTCCCAACACATTTATCTTAACAATTTACTTGAGGATTTCATGTGTTTAATTAAGAATATTGTTAAGAAATGTCTAGGCAAGTTCCCATAATTTTTATGAATTTATTGAAGAATTTTTGAGCTGAAGAAAACAGATCAGGGACAGCCGAGACGTCTCCGGGTTGTCTCAGAGACATCTCTGGCACAAACAGGAAGAACTGGCACGACTGGAGACGTCCCCGGCACCTACCAAGTCGTCCCCGCGATAGCGGAGTCGACTCTCTCAGTAGCGGAGTCGACTCTCTCAGAGGCGGCAGAAAGGCCGATTTCAAGTGATATGCGCGAGTCGTCTCCACAGTAAGCGGAGTCGTCCCCGCAAGTAAAAAGTAAACCTCCCGAGTCGTCCCCGAGGTAGCGGAGTCGGCTCTCTCAGAGTTTTTCAGAGGATGTCTTTTTCGGTGATAAGGCAGCGGAGACGTCCCCTGAAAGAGCGGAGTCGACTCTCTCAGAGAATTCCAGAAGACATGTTTTTCGGAGATATAACGGCGGAGTCGTCCCCAAGGTAGCGGAGTCATCCCCATGCAAAAAGCGCAAACAAGCCGAGACGTCCCCGCAAAGTGCCGAGGCGACCCTCTCAAAAAACAGAAAAACAAGGATTCAAACCGTTCATCATCAGAGTCGTCCCCGTAAAGCGCCGAGTCGACCCCAAACAACGTCAAAAGTAAAATCTTACAGCCGAGATGTCTCGCGTTGAAGCGGAGACGTCTCCGGAGCGCTTGGGACGCGACTGACACCTTTTTGCAGGATGTTTTGAATTTCAAATCTCTTTAACTTTATCTCTAACGGCTATATTTGCTTTTTGGGCTATAAAAGGGACCTCTTAAGTGCTTCTCAATAACTTCTCACCAACCCAACACAAGATCATTCAAGAGAGAAGCAAGAGAGAGAGGTTCAAGGGAGTTAGTGCATTCAAGTGAAGAAATCAAGTGCCTTCAAGCTTCCCAACTGATTTCAAGCTCAACTACTCTCTTCCGCTCGGGATTCAAAGCTCACACTCAAGCCAACGCGATCCACATCGGAAGAACCATCATCTCCCACGCTTCCAACGGCTAAAAGGGTTCTTCCGGGTTCTATTGCTTATCATTGTTATATTTGCTTATTTAGAGCTTTTAAATCCTTGTAAAACTTTTTCAATATTGTGCTTGTTCCAGTCAAGGGACTTGAAACAAGGGAAAGGCGTCCCAAGCCTAGGTTAAATTGGGGGTTATAGGGTTCGTTGTTAGCCCGGTGTAAAACAACGAGTTGGGTAGTGCACTCGCAAAACTACCGAACTGTAATCTTGGATTATAGTGGAAATTCCCAAAGGTGCTTTGGGGAGTGGATGTAGGAGCAGTGGAAGCTCCGAACCACTATAAAACCTCGTGTTTGCGATTGACTGTTCTCATCCCTCCATCTTTACTTTAGTTCATACATCTGCGTGTTTTATTTTTTAAATAGTCAAAAAGTTTTAAAACACCCAATTCACCCTCCTCTTGGGTGACCATCTCTGGGCAACAAGTGGTATCAGAGCAGGTGCTCTGTGTATTTCTTGAAAGTCCTAACCGTCTTAGCCAAAGATCTAGATGGCAACACCCTTTAACAATGTTCCTGCTGAGGGGCAGGCAACCAATAGACCTCCACTCTTCAATGGGACAAATTATACCTATTGGAAGACTAGAATGAGGATCTTTATTCAAGTACAAGATTATGCCTTGTGGAGGGTTATAGTCAAGGGACCACAAGAACCATCACACATGGTGAATGGCATTCAAGTTCCCAAACCTGAGGAGGATTGGGATGAGAATGATAATAGGATGGTTCAACTCAATTCTAGAGCCATGAACTCATTATTTTGTGCTCTAGATGTAAATGAGTTTAATAGAGTCTCCACATGTAATTCCGCTAAAGAAATATGGGATAGGCTTGAAGTTACCCACGAGGGTACAAATCAAGTCAAAGAGTCTAAAGTGAATATTCTTGTTCACAAATATGAGTTGTTTAAGATGGAACCCAATGAAACCATCACATGCATGTTTACACGCTTCACTGATATAATTAATGGTCTAAAGAGTTTGGGTAAATCTTATACTAATCCGGAACTTGTGAGTAAAATTCTCAGGTCTTTGCTGAAAGCATGGGAAGCAAAGGTCACGGCAATCGTAGAAGCCAAAGACCTCAACACCTTGGGACTAGAACAACTATTGGGCTCATTGATGACGCATGAGCTCACAATGAAGCAACATGAAGAAGAGTTGCCAAAGAAGAAGACAATCGCACTCAAGGCTACCTCGAGTGTGTGTGAAGAAGAAAGTAGTGAGAGTGAAGAGGAAAGCGAAGATGAGGATTTGGGTTTAATAGTAAGGAAGTTTAAGAAATTTATGAGAAGAAAGAAACCCTTCCCAAGAAAGAAATTTGGAGGGAGAAATGATTGGGAAAAAGAAAAGGAAAAAGAAAGAGACCCAATCATATGCTATGATTGCAAGAGACCGGGACACATTCGTTCCGAATGCCCTCAACAAAAGAAGTACTTTGGGAAGAAGAAGAAGAAGGCATTAAAGGCAACTTGGGACGATAGTGACACATCCTCCTCCGAGGAAGAGAAGGAAGAGACCGCCAATTTGTGCTTCATGGCGTTCGAAGACGACGAGGTATGTCAAAACTCAACTATAAACTTTACTTTAGAAGAATTGTATGAAGCTTTTCAAGAACTTATGAGTGATTGTAGTATGTTAGGAGCAAAGAATAAAGAATTAAAAGCCTCCAATCTAAAACTAAAGGAAGATATTAAAAATCTATTGATTGAGAAAGAGAGCGTTGAAAATGTTAACACCATTGATCTAGAAAACAAAAATTCAAAACTTAGCATTGAAAATGAAACGGCAAAAACACTAATTAAGGAATTGAATCTAAAAGTTAAATCTCTACTCAATAATAATACCTCACTTGCACAAAATGTTGAATCCCTTAAAAAGGACAAGGAAGAACTAGTTAAAGAAAATTTGAATCTTAAGAATGAGATACATAAGTACAAACCAATTGTTGAAAAATTTACACAAAGCTCTGAAAAATTAAATCTTATTCTTTTAAATCAAAGAGCTGTTTTTAATAAAGCCGGATTAGGATATAAAACTAACAAGCAACAAAAGTATCTAAAGAATTTCTTTGTGAAAGCAAAAGATGTCAAAACTGAAAAACCTACATGCTTTCATTGTAAAAAAGGTGGACATAAAGCCTACTCTTGTATTCAAAGAAAGATCCAGACTAACAAGAGTACATTTGTAAAAGCTAAAAACATAACTAAAGTATGGGTGCCTAAGGGAACCAACTACACTAACCACGAAGGACCCAAGAAGACTTGGGTACCTAAGAGCCTCACATAATCATTTTGCAGGTATGCCTTGCAACCGGGAATAAAAAGAGAATGTGGTATCTTGATAGTGGTTGCTCAAGGCATATGACCGGTGACAAGAGTCTCTTCGTCACCTTGAAATCAAAAGAAGGAGGAGTAGTCACATTTGGAGATAATGCTAAAGGTCAAATAATTAGTGTTGGTAAAATCTCCATATCACCCTCCTCTTTTATTGACAATGTATTGTTAGTTAATGGACTAAAACATAATTTATTAAGTATAAGTCAATTTTGTGACAAGGACTTTAAAGTGTCATTTGAATCATCACTATGCATAATTAGTAGTCCAATTGACAATGAGATCATACTCACAGGACATAGGCATGGAAATGTTTACATGGTAGATCTTGATGATCTCACCATGAAGGATGGCCAATGTCTTGTAGCCATGGATCCCAAAGTCAATGAGACTAGTTGGTTATGGCATCGTAGGTTAGGACATGCTAGCATGGATTTAATTTCTAAATTGATTACAAAAGATCTAGTCAAAGGACTACCAAAGATAGATTTTGAAAAGAACAAAATTTGTGCTGCATGTCAATTAGGGAAACAAACGAGAAGCTCTTTCAAGCCTAAAAACATAGTCTCAACAACAAAACCCTTAGAACTAATTCACATGGATTTATTTGGACCCACTAGAACTGCTAGTCTAGGGGGTAAGAGATTTGGTCTTGTAATTGTTGATGATTTTTCACGCTTTACATGGGTTTCATTTCTTGCACATAAAGATGAGTCCTTTCCCGCTTTTATCAAGTTTCATAATAGAGTTTCGAATGAACTCAATCTTAAACTAAAAGCAATTAGGAGTGATCATGGTACCGAGTTTGAAAATCAGCACTTTGAAAAGTTTTGTGACGAAAATGGTATCAATCACAATTTCTCGGCCCCTAGGACACCCCAACAAAATGGGGTGGTAGAAAGGAAGAATCGCACACTAGCAGATATGGCTCGTACCATGTTGTGCGAATCGGATCTACCAAAATATTTTTGGGCTGAAGCAATAAATACTGCATGTCACATTTTAAACCGTGCATTAGTTAGATCTATTTTAAAGAAAACACCTTATGAGCTAATAAAAAATAAGAAGCCCAATATAAGTTACTTTCATGTGTTCGGTTGTAGGTGTTTTATTTTAAACAATGAAAAGGACAATTTAAACAAATTTAGTGCTAAATCAGATGAGGGGATCTTCTTAGGTTATTCCTCATCTAGTAGAGCATACAGGGTCTTCAACAAGAGAACTCTCGTTGTTGAAGAATCTATTCATGTTGTTTTTGATGAAGCTAATGAAGATTCTTCTAGAAAAGAAGAAGATGGTGATGCAGGTATACTTGAAGACCGAATGAAGGAATTCTCCATACAAGACAAACAACATGAGGATGAGATCAAAGAAGATACAATTCAACAAGATGAAGAAGATCAACCTCCATTGAGAAATCAAGATTTTCCTAAGGAATGGAGGTATGCACATGGTCATCCAAAGGATCTAATCCTTGGTGATCCCTCACAAGGGGTAAGGACAAGATCCTCTCTAAGAAATACTAGTAATTATCTTGCTTTCGTTTCACAAATAGAGCCTAAATCACTAGAAGAAGCCGAAAAAGATGATAATTGGATGAATGCTATGCAAGAAGAATTAAACCAATTTGAAAGAAATGAAGTTTGGACTCTAATGAAAAGACCCCCTAATGTTTCAATTATAGGCACCAAGTGGGTGTATAGAAATAAACTAGATGAAGATGGAATAGTTATAAGAAACAAAGCCAGACTAGTTGCCAAAGGCTATAATCAGGAGGAAGGAATAGATTTTGATGAAACTTTTGCTCATGTTGCTAGGTTAGAGGCTATTAGACTACTTTTGGCATATGCATGCTTCATGGATTTTAAACTCTATCAAATGGATGTAAAAAGTGCCTTTTTAAATGGTTATATAATGGAGGAAGTTTATGTAGGACAACCTCCAGGTTTTGAAAATTACTTACATCCAGATTATGTATATAAATTGCATAAAGCATTGTATGGACTTAAGCAAGCCCCTAGAGTATGGTATGAAAGATTAAGTAATTTTCTAATTGAAAATAAATTTAAGAGAGGAAATGTAGACAAAACCCTCTTCATTAAAAGAAAAGGAAATGACTTATTGCTTGTGCAAATTTATGTGGATGATATAATTTTTGGTGCTACTAATGATAGTCTTTGTCAAGAGTTTGCCAAGCTTATGCAGGGAGAATTTGAAATGAGCATGATGGGTGAGCTCAACTTCTTCCTTGGGCTACAAATAAAACAATCAGAGGAAGGCATCTTCATCAGTCAGTCCAAATATATCAAGGAAATGTTGGAAAAATTCAAGATGAAGGATGCAAAGAAAATTAGCACACCCATGGGCTCAAGCTGCAAGCTTGACAAAGATGAAAAAGGTAAAAGTATAGACTGCAAATTGTACAGAGGTATGATAGGCTCTTTACTTTACCTTACTGCTAGTAGGCCAGATATATTATTCAGTGTTTGCATGTGTGCTAGATACCAAGCATGTCCTAAGGAATCACATTTGCAAGCTGTTAAAAGAATTTTCAGATATCTAGTAGGGACACCTAATGTAGGCTTATGGTATTCTAAATAATCTGACATAAATTTAATTGTTTACTTCGATGCTGATTTTGCCGGGTGCAAACTCGACAGAAAAAGCACAAGTGGCACATGTCAATTCCTGGGTACTAATTTGGTTTCTTGGTTTAGCAAGAAACAAAATTCAGTTGCCTTGTCCACAGCTGAGGCTGAGTACATTGCAGCTGGAAGCTGTTGTGCCCAAGTTCTTTGGATTAAGCAACAACTTGAAGACTTTGGTATCAAAATGGACAATATACCAATTAGATGTGATAACACAAGCGCAATTAATTTAACGAAAAATCCTGTCCAACACTCAAAATCAAAACATATAGAGATTAGGCATCACTTTATTAGGGATCATGTGCTGAAAAATGATGTGATGATTGAATATGTATGTACTGAAAATCAATTGGCCGATATCTTTACAAAACCCCTTTGTAAAGATAGGTTCAACTTCTTAAGGAATGCCTTGAGCTTGTATGATCCTAGCAAATAAATTCAACTTGTATTGCAATACTTTGCTACTCAAGCTAGTAATCCACCTCAAGGTCAACATAAGTGAAAGCATGAATCCATCTAAGCTAAATGACGAACTGTTTGACTTTCCGGAGGATGGTTACCCTCCCTTGGACTCTTCGTGGAGATATTTTCAGAGCCTATTTCATAGGTATTCGAAATTTGGTCAAACATTCCTCATTTCAATATTAATGATTCAAAAATCATTATCAAACTTTTATAGGATGTATTATTAAGGGGGAGGATCACAAACAAACTCACTCTGTATTCACAAAAAGAAATCATGTTGATTAAACTGATTAAATGAAACAAATTGGGAAAAGATAAAAATCAGTCTGAAATTTTTCAGTGCCGGAGACGTCTCTGGCAAATCGCAGAGACGTCCCCCCGGCGAGACGTCTCGCATTAGTCGCGGAGACGTCTCGGGGACCGAACGAGGGTTTTTAAAATAAGTCGAAACAGCTCGAGCCGACCCGAGCTATACCTTTCATCCCCGACAAAAACAAAAACCCTAGCCTCCATTTTCTCTCCAACACAAACCCTAGCCTCTTTCTCCTCATTTTCCTAGGATTTCCATTCAATGGCACCTAAAAGAGCTAGGAGGACTGGTGGGAGGCGTCCTAGGGCAGCGACCGATGGTGAGGAACGGAGGGAAGAGCCTTCCGCGCTGTCTCCTCCGGTTGCTCCGCCAACCATGACCATTTTCTGTGCGAATCGCACAGCAACCACTGGGAGGTACATAGATTTCCATTTTCTAGATAGTGAGGGGTTCTCTATTGGAGAGAGACTCCGTGCCCAAAGGTGGGAATATCTTTGTACACTCAATACTTCAACCTACCCCGGCCTAGTTAGAGAACTATTTAGCAATATGGCCTTAGGGGACTTAGGGTACACTGCATATGTTCGGGGGACGTTGGTAGAAATTAATGAAGATGTCCTATCTAGCGTCTTGCAAATCCCTAAGGACGGTGAGGCTCCGACCTCACATCCCCAAAGGGAAATAGCCCTAAACTTGCTTTTAGGACGAGAGGACTGCGGCCCTCTCGATGTGGTTAACTCCCAAGACCTAAATACCGAGATGAGACTCCTTTTGAGTATTGTCAACTGAGTCTTATTCCCTAAAACCGGCCGCTTCGATTTTGTTTCGGAGCGAGACCTAGTTATCATGCACCACATCCTACTAGGGATTCCCCTAAACCTCTCTAGACTTATGTTGAACTACATTGCTACATGTCATAGGTATTCTAGGTTTAGCATACCTTATGGGATGATCCTTACCCTACTCTTCAAACATTTCAAAGTACCCATTCCAAAAAATGAGCCTGCAAAACCCTTGAGAAACACCGACTATTATAATGAGAGCACAATGCGTAGAATGGAGTTTCACAAGGTAGATGGGTCATGGGTCAAGGTACCAAAGAGAAAAGCTCAAACCCTAGAGCCTGAGATCCCACTTCAGGAGCCTGACCACCACTATCCTCCACATAGCCACATGGACTTTCCTGATGTACCCTCCAGCTCAGCTGGACCTTCCACATCCATGCCACCACCTCCTCCAGTCAGTGGGCCCTACTCCCTATCAGAAGACCAGATGCGCACTTTAGCATCTGTAATTTGCCAGCAGATGAGGGAGGAGATGAGATCGATGATCTCTACTGAGTTGGCCCCCATCAGAGCCTCACATGAAGGGATTCTACAAGAGCTGAAGGAAATTAGAGCTCAGATAGAAGCTACAGCGCAAGAACTAGTTAGTGTGAATGCCACCCAAACCTTCAGATCAATTGAGCTACAAGACAGCTTGAGGACCATTTCAAATAGCCTTCAAGAATTGACAAGCCCTGGAGGCAATGTGGGCACTTTGGTTGCCCAACTTAGAGAAAGAATTGATAGGGCAAGCATTGAATTTGAAGCACTAGTGGCAGCCTTTCATCAGTCACAGGGAGATCAATTCAGAACACTGCTAGATTCCATCAATGCTTTTATAGATGCAGCTGCCAGAGTTTATGAGCAACGTCGCCGATGAGGGACACCTTGTAGACAACTAGGGTTCTTCTTTTTGTAAACCCTAGGCTCATTTTGAAACACTTTTTGTATTAGAAATCAATACTTGTAATGATTTCCTCTTTTAACTTTGTAATGACTTCAAAGGTTTACAATGATACATGAATGACATACAATTTCTTTTGAAACCTTGTATACATTGTTGCTAACTCTGTGTATGTGATTCTGTGATTGTGTATGTGATTCTGTGATGTGCCATAAAAATCTCATAACATACCTTAAATGTTCAAATTTGACATAATTTATCAATGCATATAAAATAGGGGGAGAAAAGAGGAGTCTGAAATGAATTCCAAAACAAAGGAGGAGTAAAATGAATGCAGAATTCATTAATAGAAATAACTTGAATATCCTTGAGTGGTTCATGGTAATATGCTGAATTTTACTAGAACTTGAGTTTTAAGTACCTAAGGATAATTTGTCCCCTTCATTGTTGATGACAAAAAGGAGGAGTAGAACCAATATGGATATTGGATATATTGGAATGCAAAATTTATGGTGGAATGCAAATTTGAAGAATTAGAAGAGATAAAATTGAAGAATATTGGCTTTTAGATAATTGCCCTTCTGGAAAAGAAAGGGGGAGTCAAAAAGAACTTAGCTTTCAATTATCTTGAACATCAATATTTCATTTTAACTTGATTCAAATTCAGTTGATATGCTAAAATTGCTTAAGAGCTATTAAGATCAATCTTATGCATAAGGATAGAAATGAAAGTTGACTATTTTGAATTATGCACACTGTATCTAGCTCTAATCAAAACATTATACTTGTACATCTGATCAAATACTGTGTATATGTTTAAATTTCGAATTTTGCATATACTCAGTGTTTTGTCATCATCAAAAAGGGGGAGATTGTTGACCCCCTAATGGATTTTGATGAATACAAAACACTAGAGTATAATTTCATTTATCTTAACAATTTACTTGAGGATTTCATGTGTTTAATTAAGAATATTGTTAAGAAATGTCTAGGCAAGTTTCCATAATTTTTATGAATTTATTGAAGAATTTTTGAGCTGAAGAAAACAGATCAGGGACAGCCGAGACGTCTCCGGGTTGTCTCAGAGACGTCTCTGGCACAAACAGGAAGAACTGGCACGACTGGAGACGTCCCCGGCACCTGCCGAGTCGTCCCCGCGATAGCGGAGTCGACTCTCTCAGTAGCGGAGTCGACTCTCTCAGAGGCGGCAGAAAGGCCGATTTCAAGTGATATGCGCGAGTCGTCTCCACAGTAAGCGGAGTCGTCCCCGCAAGTAAAAAGTAAACCTCCCGAGTCATCCCCGAGGTAGCGGAGTCGGCTCTCTCAGGGTTTTCCAGAGGATGTCTTTTTCGGTGATAAGGCAGCGGAGACGTCCCCTGAAAGAGCGGAGTCGACTCTCTCAGAAAATTCCAGAAGACATGTTTTTCGGAGATATAACGGCGGAGTCGTCCCCAAGGCAGCGGAGTCGTCCCCATGCAAAAAGCGCAAACAAGCCGAGACGTCCCCGCAAAGTGCCGAGGCGACCCTCTCAAAAAACAGAAAAACAAGGATTCAAACCGTTCATCATCAGAGTCGTCCCCGTAAAGCGCCGAGTCGACCCCAAACAACGTCAAAAGTAAAATCTTACAGCCGAGACGTCTCGCGTTGAAGCGGAGACGTCTCCGGAGCGTCTGGGACGCGACTGACACCTTTTTGCAGGATGTTTTGAATTTCAAATCTCTTTAACTTTATCTCTAACGGCTATATTTGCTTTTTGGGCTATAAAAGGGACCTCTTAAGTGCTTCTCAATAACTTCTCACCAACCCAACACAAGATCATTCAAGAGAGAAGCAAGAGAGAGAGGTTCAAGGGAGTTAGTGCATTCAAGTGAAGAAATCAAGTGCCTTCAAGCTTCCCAACTGATTTCAAGCTCAACTACTCTCTTCCGCTCGGGATTCAAAGCTCACACTCAAGCCAACGCGATCCACATCGGAAGAACCATCATCTCCCATGCTTCCAACGGCTAAAAGGGTTCTTCTGGGTTCTATTGCTTATCATTATTATATTTGCTTATTTAGAGCTTTTAAATCCTTGTAAAACTTTTTCAATATTGTGCTTGTTCCAGTCAAGAGACTTGGAACAAGGGAAAGGCGTCCCAAGCCTAGGTTAAATTGGGGGTTATAGGGTTCGTTGTTAGCCCGGTGTAAAACAACGAGTTGGGTAGTGCACTCGCAAAACTACCGGACTGTAATCTTGGATTATAGTGGAAATTCCCAAAGGTGCTTTGGGGAGTGGATGTAGGAGCAGTGGAAGCTCCGAACCACTATAAAACCTCATGTTTGCGATTGACTGTTCTCATCCCTCCATCTTTACTTTAGTTCATACATCTGCGTGTTTTATTTTTTAAATAGTCAAAAAGTTTTAAAACACCCAATTCACCCCCCTCTTGCGTGACCATCTCTGGGCAACAGAACAGATTAAGGATCAAGTACAAAAGTCTAACTAGAATCTTTACTCTCTGCAGATCATAATGTCAGCTTCAAACCCTTTGACCCGTATTCTTGAGACCAACCGATTGACTGGAACCAATTACAAGGACTGGCTAAGAAACCTCAAAATTGTTTTGAACTGTGAGAAAATATGCTACATACTCGATTCAGATATCCCCACACTACCAACACGTGCTACTGATATTCAGCGTGAGATGCATCAAAAGTGGATGGATGATGACATTAGAGTCAAGTGCTATATGATGGCATCCATGTCCAATGAACTCCAATACCAGCATGAGAATATGAAGACTGCTAGGGACATACTGGCACACCTGCAAGAGTTGTATGGTGAGCAGAGTCGCACAGCTCGTTTTGAAGTGTCCAAGAGGCTCTTCAAAGCAAAGATGCGCGAGGGGCAGTCTGTCCATGATCACGGTCTGACTATGATCAAGGACCTAGAGGAGCTTGAGAAGCTCGGTATGAACATGCACAAGGAATTGCAAGTAGATCTGATCCTTCAATCCCTACCTGATTCATTTGGACAGTTTATAGTAAACTACCACATGAATAAGATTGAATGCACTAAGACTGAACTGATAAATATGTTGGTAACTGCTGAGGGAGCCTTGAAAGGTTCAAGGGGCAATGTCCTTGCTGCTAAGTTGACTTCTGCTTCCAAGAGAAAGTCTACTTGGAAGAAAAAGAAGCCTGCTAAGAAGCAGAAGAAAGACAAGAAGCCAAAGAAGGAAGTTCAAAAGAAAAAGGCTAATGACAAAGAAAAATGTTTCCACTACAATGTCGATGGCCACTGGAAGAGAAACTGTCCTTCATACCTCGAGAGCCTGAAGAACAAGAAAGATGACACACCTTCAGAAGGTATAGACTTGCTCATAATTGAAACTAATCTAACGGTTTCTTCTACTTCTAGTTGGGTTATAGATTCTAGTTCTAGTGCTCATTTGTGCACTACCATGCAGGGTCTAAAGGAAAGTAGAAGGCTGGCGGAAGGTGCAGTAACCCTTCGGATTGGCAACGGGGCAAAAGTTGCTGCTGTGGCTGTGGGCACCTACCATCTACGACTACCGTCTGGTTTTAGTTTATTACTTAGAGACTGCTATTATGTACCTGCTGCTAGCAGAAATTTGATTTTTGTTTCATGTCTAGCACAGAAAGGTCATGTTTTTACATTTGACAAAGACTGCTGTTCTATTTATTTCAGAAATAAAATAGTCGCACGTGGTTTTATGATTGACAGTCTCTATCATTTGCATATGGATGTATCTATAAATGTGTCTGAGCAAGAAGTGAGTGCCAAAGGATCCAAGAGATCCAGGGATGAGAAAAACCAAAAATATTTGTGGCACCTCAGGCTTGGCCATATTGGAGAGGACAGAATGAACAAAATGGATAAAGGTGGGCTTCTCGGCTCATTGACTTCCGAGTCATATCCAGTTTGCGAGTTCTGTCTTCAAAAAAAAATGGCTAGATTGCCCTTTGTAGGACATGGGGAGAGGACCACTGAAATACTTACCTTCGTACATACAGATGTGTGTGGCCCATTCGATGTGCAAGCCAGGGAACGTTATGTTAGATGTATGCCCTAGAAGCCAATTTGGCTGACACATTGTTGATTCTAGGGACATAATTTTGTACTTGACTATTTATTATTAAATAAATAAAAGGCATCTTTTCATTCATATTGTTTATGTGTCTATGAATCGTCCAAGAAATTAATAAGATGATGATACATATTCTCAAGAGTTGAGAATTTAAGCCATGTATCATTGGTGATTAATTTCTAAATGCTCCTGATCAATGGATCATCACGAGGACGGTGATTGATCCGATCAGTGCACAGATCACTTTCCTTCTGGATGGACGAGACTTGAGTCCACAGTGTAGGGACACTGAAGTGATAGTGCAGGTGCTTGTTAGAGAACAAGGGTACTGAGCGTGACCAAGACAAGAAGTCACTTGGATGTCTATCCACTCGTCAGTGACTTGCTTGATGTTGCAGTAGTGTGACTGGTCCTTTGACCTGCGGTGCTTCGGCTACTCACAGTGAGGTTATTGTAGTTTGACTGCACACATACATGGTCTCTAGCCATATGGGTCCATGCAGTGTAGATTGGCTGCAGTAAGTTCACTGTAGGAGTAGGGTATGCACCTATAAGGAATCTATCGACCTTGATAGAAGAGGAGTGATCCTATGTGATTTGTAAGACTGAGTTCTAAGACCTTGGCCAGGGCAGTAATATAAAGTGGAAAAAGAGTTTTCCACTATTGAACTCGAGTCGAATAAATCTTGACATATGACAGACGATGGGGTTTGACGAGTTGTCCATGACCTCCGTCCTGTAGGGATCCACGATAGTAGGACTGTATCACACGTTAACTGCACCTAGAGGTTCATCATTCCATTCTGCTGGGTAGCCACTACATGCTGCTAGGTGTCACTGGTGGATGGTGGGACTCATAGGGATTATCTTGATGATCGATAAACCCTAATGAGTTGAGTTGGAATCGTTCCAACCCATTGAAAGGAGTTTTCAATGATATAGTGATAGAGATCACAATATATCTCACTACCAGTCAGAATAGAACCTATGGGGTCACACACACTAGAAGTATTGACCGATCCGATGGTTGAAATCGTGATTAGAAATCACAAGAAATCAATTTGATTGATAAAAGTTGAAGAAGGAACAAAGGGAATTAATTAATTAGACTTAAACACAAATCCTACTTCGGGTAGGATTCCTAGAGTCCTAATTGGATTAGGGCTGGGAATTCTAGTTGGAGTAGGACTGGAATTCCTACTTGGAATAGGATTCCTACAATCCTAATGAGATTAGGAATTTTGAATTAAAATAGGATTCCTACTTGGAGTAGGATTCCTAGAAATCCTAATTGGATTAGGACTTCGGATTCAAATAGAGTCCTAATTGGATTAGGACTAAAATTAAATACATCCTAATTAGATTAGGATTCCTTAAGTCTAAATTAATTATTAATCTAATGAATCAACATGACTCCTAATTGGATTAGGATTGAAGAGTTCAATTGAGTCATGGTTCATTCAAGTCCTAATTGGATTAGGACTAGCATAGATTAAACCCAATTTGGCCAATCCTAATTAGATTAGGATTAAACCATGAAAGAGGGACCTAATCCTCTTTGGAAGAAGATTAGGCTAACCAAGTAAGAGGGGCATCAGCCCCTCTCCACTTGATTAGGTGCGACATGAAGAGAGAGGGGGCCGGCGCCCCCTCTTGGAAAGTTGTCAAGGCTCCTAACTTGTAGGAGCCCTTCATCCTTATTAAAGGAGGACTAGGGCCGGCGCCCTAGATGACCCTTTCTCCTCTTCATCACGTGGCCACCCCCTCTCCATCTCTCCTTGGTTCAGCTGCCATCAGCAAGGGGAAAAGAAGAGGAGGCGTCTCCCTCCTCTTGGTCTTCTTCCTTGGCTTCAGCGCGTGTGAAGAGAAGAAAGCTGCGAAGGGATTTGATCTTCTTCCTCTTCTTCATCCTTCTTCTTCCTCCTCTCAAGTGCAATCAAGAGTTGATTGAAAGAGAGGACATCAGCCATCAAAGCTATCTCTGCAAGGGAGCTAGCACCCCGGTGAGATAGAGAGCTTGGATCGGATCCTGCTTCGTGTGGATACCCGTAGAGGCCGGACGTTTGAACGGCTTCAAGCGAACCCTCTTTCAAAACCACGAATTCTGATTTGCGGTGATCATCTACCCGCGCAAGGTGAAGATTTGATCTTCCTAATAATTTTAAAAGTTTTAATTCCTACCTAATTACGAAAAGTCTCGAAACAACGTTCATGCGATGAACGTCGAACCCGTGCATGCCGATTCCGCTGCCATCTGAAAAATTTTTGAAATATCAGCGGCATGGGTGGGTTCCCAACAGTGGTATCAGAGCCTAGGCTTCGTAGATTAAGGTAAGAATTAAATATCTAAAGGCATATTAGATCTGAAAATTGAATGATCATGCATGCTGAAAAATTCTGCATGCAGATTTTTCAGGGGTGCTGATTTTTTGCATGCTGATTTTTATGTGATAAAAAGATGATTCTAAATGCATTGTTAATGGGATTACAAAGTTTAGAATCATGATTAGCATGATCAGCGACCTATGTCATGATATAATCAGTTAGTTTTCAGATCTGAAAATTATAATTGTTGCATACGGTGATGATCATAGGATTCAAACCCTTTTGGTATCAAATGTAATGACCTGCGATGTGATCTGCGATGTCATGTAATTTTTCAGATGCTTGCATGCATCTTGTTTGATGTTTTGAGAGGCCTGCGTGCCTCTTAAAAGGAGATGTAATTTATTTTTATTTTTATTTTACATCTGGTTGTATTTCTGTGATGTGATGTACATCAACGATCAAGTTGAAGCAAAGGCATGAGATGAAAGGTGATCTAAGCGGTTGATGGCGATGGGATCAAGAGTTGATCAAGGATCGAATCAAGGAGGCTTGGAACCAATTCAAGAGTTGAAGACCACTTGATCGATTGATGTGCATGTGCTTGTAATACGACCTAATTAGAATCCATGATCATCACCTAGTTAAAGTTTAGCTTTAATTATTGCCGCGATTATAACTGCCTGCAATGCGCCGTTTGCATGTGATGTGAATGAGAGTCGGGTAGATAGGTTTACATGTGATGTAGCAAACCCAATTGAGACCTAAATCAAAACCTCCTCAATCAAGTCGAGAGTGAACCGACATGAGCAAGTCATATTAGATTAATTGATCTAATTGGTGTCTAGGAAAGCATGAAAGGTGGTTACTTAATTAGGACCTTACTCTCTGAGTAAGGGGAGCCTCCCACCTGCTTACCTGGCCAATTGTTCGATTACCTCTTATGAAGGGCTCAAGTTGCAAACACTAAGACCTGATTAACCAATATTAAGTCAATAGGTCTTCCACTGTAGTAGAGCTGCTAAGGCCTTTCTGATGTTGATTTGTCTCGGCTGGACACAGTGGTCAAGTTGCATCGGGGGGCTGGACCTCTCTATAGACATGAGATGTTGTAGGGTAAAGGTGGGGTTGGGCACCAATAACTGTTAGGTGAGGACCCAATGACGACTTTATTCCTACGGTTATACGGTGGGTCTGACTTAACTAAGAAATGAGACCAATAACTGTTAGGTGAGGTCTTCATGGCTTAGAGACCAAGTTGCACTGCAACATGCTTGAGAAGCATTGTACAAGAGTTGTACACTCATCCATCTATGTGTCACCAATAACTGTTAGGTGAGGTGGCATGTAAATCGGTGGGACCGCAGTACCCACTAGAAACCCTAGTCGTGTGGGATTTCCGTTTTCCTACCAGGGGAGTGTGAGGAATTCGAGAAAATAGTGGGAGTCACATTTGTTCTAAAAGACCTTAGAACAGATTAGGATCAAGTACAAAAGTCTAACTAGAATCTTTACTCTCTGCAGATACAATGTCGGCTTTAAACCCTTTGACCCGTATTCTTGAGACCAACCGACTGACCGGAACCAATTACAAGGACTGGCTTAGAAATCTCAAAATTGTTTTGGACTATGAGAAAATAGGCTATATACTCGATTCAGATATCCCCACACTACCAGCACGTCCTACTGATGTTCAGCGTGAGATGCATAAAAAGTGGTTGGATGATGACATTAGAGTAAAATGCTATATGATGGCATCCATGTCTAATGAACTCCAATGCCAGCATGAAAATATAAAGACTGCTAGGGACATACTGGCACACCTGCAAGAGTTGTATGGTGAGCAGAGTCGCACAGCTCGTTTTGAAGTGTCCAAGAGGCTTTTCAAAGCGAAGATGCGCGAAGGGCAGTCTATCCATGATCACGGTCTGACCATGATCAAGGACCTAGAGGAGCTTGAGAAGCTCGGTATGGACATGCACAAGGAATTGCAAGTGGATTTGATCCTACAGTCACTTTCTGATTCATTTGGTCAGTTTATAGTAAACTACCACATGAATAAGATTGAATGCACTAAGACTGAACTAATCAACATGTTGGTAACTGCTGAGGGAGCCTTGAAAGGTTCAAGGGGCAATGTCCTTGCTGCTGAGTTGACTTCTGGTTCCAAGAGAAAGTCTACTTGGAAGAAAAAGAAGCCTGCAAAGAAGCAGAAGAAAGACAAGAAGCCAAAGAAGGAAGTTCAAAAGAAAAAGGCTAACGACAAAGGAAAATGTTTCCACTGCAATGTCGAAGGCCACTGGAAGAGAAACTGTCCTTCATACCTCGAGAGCCTGAAGAACAAGAAAGGTGACACACCTTCGGAAGGTATAGACTTGCTCATAATTGAAACTAATCTAACGGTTTCTTCTACTTCTAGTTGGGTTATAGATTCTGGTTCTAGTGCTCATTTGTGCACTACCATGCAGGGTCTAAAAGAAAGTAGAAGGCTGGCGGAAGGTGCGGTAACCCTTCGGGTTGGCAACGGGGCAAAAGTTGCTGCTGTGGCTGTAGGCACCTACCATCTGCGACTACCGTCTGGATTTAGTTTAATACTTAGAGACTGCTATTATGTACCTGTTGCTAGCAGAAATTTGTTTTTTGTTTCATGTCTAGCACAGGAAGGTCATGTTTTTACATTTGACAAAGACTGCTGTTCTATTTATTTAAGAAATAAAATAGTAGCACGTGGTTTTATGATTGACAGTCTCTATCATTTACATATGGATGTATCTGTGAATGTTACCGAGCAAGAAGTGAGTGCCAAAGGATCCAAAAGATCCAGAGATGAGATAAACCAAAGATATTTGTGGCACCTCAGACTTGGCCATATTGGAGAAGACAGAATGAACAAAATGGATAAAGATGGGCTTTTAGGCTCATTGACATCCGAGTCATATCCAGTTTGCGAGTCCTGTCTTCAAGAAAAAATGGCTAGACTGCCCTTTGTAGGACATGGGGAGAGGACCACTGAAATACTTACCCTAGTACATACAGATGTATGTGGCCCATTCGATGTGCTAGCCAGGGGACGTTATTCTTACTTCATTACCTTTACCGATGATTATTCACGGTATGGGTATGTGTATCTTATGAGACACAAGTCTGAATCCTTTGAAAAGTTCAAAGAGTTCAAGAATGAAGTAGAAAAACAAACTGGAAAACCTCTTAAAGCTCTTCGATCAGATCGGAGAGGAGAATACCTTAGTGGGGAATTCCGGGACTATCTCAAAGAAAACGGCATAGTCTCATAATGGACACCTCCGGGTACACCTCAACTCAACGGGGTATCAAAGAGGAGGAATCGGACCCTATTGGATATGGTCAGGTCCATGATGAGCTTCACTGATTTACCTATGTTCCTTTGGGGAGATGCCTTACTTACAGCAATTTATTTATTGAATAGAGTTCCCTCTAAATCCGTTCCTACCACACCGTATGAGATATGGCATGGTAAGAAACCAAGTCTGGGTCATCTCAAGATTTGGGGATGTCCAGCCCACGTCAAGCGACTACAGGCGGACAAGTTAGAGGCTAGGACCATGAGTGCTCGTTTTATAGGATATCCTAAAAAGTCATTAGGATACAATTTTTACGTCTCAGAGGATCACAATGTGTTTGTGAGCCGTCATGCCATCTTCTTGGAAAATCAGTTTATCCTTGATAGAGGCAGTGGGAAGAAAATTGAGCTTGAAGAGAAAGTCTCTGAAAAGCAACGAGTCATGGATCCTATAGAACCCATTCATAAAGAGCCAGTACACGATGTCCCTCAACCACCTCGTAGATCTAGTAGGATCTCCGATCCCCCCGATAGATACTTAGGTATACTAGAAGAGGATACCGAGGAAATGTTCCTAGTGGGAGATAGGGATCACATACAGGATCCCAAAACCTACAACGAGGCGATATCTGATATCGATTCCGAGAAATGGCTGGAAGCTATGAAGTCAGAATTAGACTCCATGCATTCCAACCAAGTCTGGACCTTAGTAGACCCACCAGAAGGTATTGTACCTGTTGGATGCAAATGGATCTACAAAAGGAAGATAGGTTCGGATGGAGAGGTAGAGACCTATAAGGCAAGGCTTGTGGCGAAAGGGTGTAGTCAGCGCGAAGGCATTGACTATCAGGAGACCTTTTCACCTGTAGCCATGCTAAAATCCATCCGAACATTGCTTGCCATTGCAGCATTTCATGATTATGAAATCTGGCAGATGGATGTGAAAACTGCTTTCCTAAATGGATATCTTGATGAAGATATCTATATGGAACAGCCTTTGGGTTTCACTTCTAGTGATGGAGATCACAAGGTCTGCAAGCTGCAAAGGTCCATCTATGGACTAAAGCAAGCCTCTCGGAGTTGGAACACTCGTTTCGATGATGCAATCAAAACGTTTGATTTCATCAAAAATGAAGAGGAACCATGAGTTTACAAAAAGGTTAGTGGGAGTGCTGTCGTTTTTCTCGTACTGTACGTAGATGACATTCTCCTGATTGGGAATGATATTCCCATGCTAACCTCGGTCAAGGTCTGGTTGTCAAAAGAATTCTCCATGAAAGACCTTGGGGAAGCATCCTATATTTTGGGAATAAAGGTCTATAGAGATAGATCTAAAAGGATGCTTGGCCTTTCACAGAAGATGTACATAGAGGAGGTGCTGAAGAGGTTCAGCATGGAAAACTCCAAGAGGGGTCTCTTACCCCTAAGACATAGAATTCATCTCTCCAAGAAGATGTGCCCCAACACATCTGAAGAGATTCAACGCATGAGCAAGATTCCCTATGCATCGGCAATAGGAAGCCTCATGTATGCCATGCTGTGTACACGACCTGATATAGCTCTTACTGTGAGTGTCACAAGCAGATGTCAGTCGGATCCAGGCAAGAAGCACTGGATAGCTGTGAAGAACAGTCTTAAGTACTTGAGAAGAACTAAGGACATGTTCTTGGTCTTTGGGAGAAGATCAGAGTTGAAGGTAGAAGGATGCACACATATTGATGATAGAAAGTCTACATCAGAATATGTGCAATTATGGTTCAGTAAATTAGAAGAGTTCCAAACAACCGATCATTATAGATTCTACCTTAAAAGCTGAATATTAAGCCGTATCTAAGGGTGCAGTGGAAACCTTCTGATTAAAAGTTAATTGCAGAGTTAGGTGTAATGTCATTAGATGCCATAACACTTTACTGCGATAACATTGGCACCATAGCACTAGCTATGGAGCCATGGTCTCATCAGAAGTCCAAGCACATAGAGCGGCGCTTCCATTTCATACGCGACTATGATGTAGAGGTGCAGAGAGTAGACTCCACGGATAACGTGGCAGACCCCTTCACTAAGCAGCTGAGTCAGCAAAAGACTGAAGCCCACCTTGAGAAGATGGGCCTAAGATATATGACCAATTGGCTTTAGTGCAAGTGGGAGATTGTTAGATGTATGCCCTAGAAGCCAATTTGGCTGACACATTGTTGATTCTAGGAACATAATTTTGTACTTGACTATTTATTATTAAATAAATAAAAGGCATCTTTTCATTCATATTGTTTATGTGTCTATGAATCGTCCAAGAAATTAATAAGATGATGATACATATTCTCAAGAGTTGAGAATTTAAGCCATGTATCATTGGTGATTAATTTCTAAATGCTCCTGATCAATGGATCATCACGAGGACGGTGATTGATCCGATCAGTGCACAGATCACTTTCCTTCTGGATGGACGAGACTTGAGTCCACAGTGTAGGGACACTGAAGTGATAGTGCAGGTGCTTGTTAGAGAACAAGGGTACTGAGCGTGACCAAGACAAGAAGTCACTTGGATGTCTATCCACTCGTCAGTGACTTGCTTGATGTTGCAGTAGTGTGACTGGTCCTTTGACCTGCGGTGCTTCGGCTACTCACAGTGAGGTTATTGTAGTTTGACTGCACACATACATGGTCTCTAGCCATATGGGTCCATGCAGTGTAGATTGGCTGCAGTAAGTTCACTGTAGGAGTAGGGTATGCACCTATAAGGAATCTATCGACCTTGATAGAAGAGGAGTGATCCTATGTGATTTGTAAGACTGAGTTCTAAGACCTTGGCCAGGGCAGTAATATAAAGTGGAAAAAGAGTTTTCCACTATTGAACTCGAGTCGAATAAATCTTGACATATGACAGACGATGGGGTTTGACGAGTTGTCCATGACCTCCGTCCTGTAGGGATCCACGATAGTAGGACTGTATCACACGTTAACTGCACCTAGAGGTTCATCATTCCATTCTGCTGGGTAGCCACTACATGCTGCTAGGTGTCACTGGTGGATGGTGGGACTCATAGGGATTATCTTGATGATCGATAAACCCTAATGAGTTGAGTTGGAATCGTTCCAACCCATTGAAAGGAGTTTTCAATGATATAGTGATAGAGATCACAATATATCTCACTACCAGTCAGAATAGAACCTATGGGGTCACACACACTAGAAGTATTGACCGATCCGATGGTTGAAATCGTGATTAGAAATCACAAGAAATCAATTTGATTGATAAAAGTTGAAGAAGGAACAAAGGGAATTAATTAATTAGACTTAAACACAAATCCTACTTCGGGTAGGATTCCTAGAGTCCTAATTGGATTAGGGCTGGGAATCCTAGTTGGAGTAGGACTGGAATTCCTACTTGGAATAGGATTCCTACAATCCTAATGAGATTAGGAATTTTGAATTAAAATAGGATTCCTACTTGGAGTAGGATTCCTAGAAATCCTAATTGGATTAGGACTTCGGATTCAAATAGAGTCCTAATTGGATTAGGACTAAAATTAAATACATCCTAATTAGATTAGGATTCCTTAAGTCTAAATTAATTATTAATCTAATGAATCAACATGACTCCTAATTGGATTAGGATTGAAGAGTTCAATTGAGTCATGGTTCATTCAAGTCCTAATTGGATTAGGACTAGCATAGATTAAACCCAATTTGGCCAATCCTAATTAGATTAGGATTAAACCATGAAAGAGGGACCTAATCCTCTTTGGAAGAGGATTAGGCTAACCAAGTAAGAGGGGCATCAGCCCCTCTCCACTTGATTAGGTGCGACATGAAGAGAGAGGGGGCCGGCGCCCCCTCTTGGAAAGTTGTCAAGGCTCCTAACTTGTAGGAGCCCTTCATCCTTATTAAAGGAGGACTAGGGCCGGCGCCCTAGATGACCCTTTCTCCTCTTCATCACGTGGCCACCCCCTCTCCATCTCTCCTTGGTTCAGCCGCCATCAGCAAGGGGAAAAGAAGAGGAGGCGTCTCCCTCCTCTTGGTCTTCTTCCTTGGCTTCAGCGCGTGTGAAGAGAAGAAAGCTGCGAAGGGATTTGATCTTCTTCCTCTTCTTCATCCTTCTTCTTCCTCCTCTCAAGTGCAATCAAGAGTTGATTGAAAGAGAGGACATCAGCCATCAAAGCTATCTCTGCAAGGGAGCTAGCACCCCGGTGAGATAGAGAGCTTGGATCGGATCCTGCTTCGTGTGGATACCCGTAGAGGCCGGACGTTTGAACGGCTTCAAGCGAACCCTCTTTCAAAACCACGAATTCTGATTTGCGGTGATCATCTACCCGCGCAAGGTGAAGATTTGATCTTCCTAATAATTTTAAAAGTTTTAATTCCTACCTAATTACGAAAGGTCTCGAAACAACGTTCATGCGATGAACGTCGAACCCGTGCATGCCGATTCCGCTGCCATCTGAAAAATTTTTGAAATATCAGCGGCATGGGCGGGTTCCCAACACGTTATTCGTACTTCATTACCTTTACCGATGATTATTCACGGTATGGGTATGTGTATCTTATGAGACACAAATCTGAATCTTTTGAAAAGTTCAAAGGGTTCAGAAATGAAGTAGAAAAACAAACTGGAAAACCCCTTAAGGCTCTTCGATTACATCGAGGAGGAGAATACCTTAGTGGAGAATTCCGGAACTATCTCAAGGACAATGGCATAGTCTCACAATGGACTCCTCCGGGTACACCTCAACTCAACAGGGTGTCAGAGAGGAGAAATTGGCCTCTATTGGATATGTCCGATCCATGATGAGCTTAACTGATCTACCGATGTTTCTTTGGGGAGATGCCTTACTTACCGCAGAATATCTACTGAATAGAGTTCCCTCTTAAGATTTGGGGATGTCCGGCCCACGTCAAAAGACTACAGGCGGACAAGCTAGAGGCTAGGACCATAAGTGCTCGTTTTATAGGATATCCTAAAGAGTCCTTGGGATACAATTTTTACGTCTCAGAGGATCACAATGTGTTTGTGAGCCGTCATGCCATGTTCTTGGAAAATCAGTTTATCCTTGATAAAGGCAGTGGGAGGAAAATTGAGCTTGAAGAGAAAGTCTCTGAAAAGCAACGAGTCATGGATCCTATCGAACCCATTCATACAGAGCCAGTACACGATATCCCTCAACCACCTCGCAGATCTAGTAGGGTCTCCCATCCTCCCGATAGATACTTAGGTATACTAGAAGAGGATACCGAGGAAATGTTCCTAGTGGGAGATAGGGATCACACACAGGATCCCAAAACCTACGATGAGACGATATCTGATATCGATTCCGAGAAATGGTTGGAAGCTATGAAGTCAGAGTTAGACTCCATGCATTCCAACCAAGTCTGGACCTTAGTAGATCCACCAGAAGGTATTGTACCTATTGGATGCAAATGGATTTACAAAAGGAAGATAGGTTCGGATGGAGAGGTAGAGACCTATAAAGCAAGGCTAGTGGCGAAAGGGTACAGTCAACGCGAAGGCATTGACTATCAAGAGACTTTTTTACCTATAGCCATGCTTAAATCCATCCGAACATTGCTTGCCATTGCAGCATTTCATGATTATGAAATCTGGCAGATGGATGTGAAAACTGCTTTCCTGAATGGATATCTTGATGAAGATATCTATATGGAACAACCTTTGGGTTTCACTTCCAGTGATGGAGATCACAAGGTCTGCAAGCTGCAAAGGTCCATCTATGGACTAAAGCAAGCATCTCGGAGTTGGAACACTCGTTTCGATGATGCAATCAAAATGTTTGATTTCATCAAAAACGAAGAGGAACCGTGTGTTTACAAAAAGGTTAGTGGGAGTGCTGTCGTGTTTCTCGTACTGTACGTGGACGACATCCTCCTGATAGGGAATGATATTCCCATGCTAACCTCGGTCAAGGTCTGGTTGTCAAAAGAGTTCTCCATGAAAGACCTTGGTGAAGCATCCTATATTTTGGGAATAAAGATCTATAGAGATAGATCTAAAAAGATGCTTGGCCTATCACAGAAAATGTACATAGAGAAAGTGCTGAAAACGTTCAGCATGGAAAACTCTAAAAGGGGTCTCTTACCCCTAAGACATGGAATTCATCTCTCCAAGAAGATGTGCCCCAACACATCTGAAGAGATTCAACGCATGAGCAAGATCCCTTATGCATCGGCAATAGGGAGCCTCATGTATGCCATGCTATGTACACGACCTGATATAGCCCTTGCTGTGAGTGTCACAAGCAGATATCAGTCGAATCAAGGTGAAGAACACTGGACAGCTGTGAAGAATATTCTTAAGTACTTGAGAAGAACTAAAGATTTATTCTTGGTTTTTGGAGGATCATCAGAGTTAAAGGTAGAAGGGTACACAGATTCAGACTTCATGACTGATGTCGATGATAGGAAGTCAACATTTGGATATGTGTTCTTGTGCAATGGTGGTACGGTGAATTGGAAAAGTTCTAAACAACCGATCATTGCTGATTCTACTACAGAAGCTGAATACATCGCCGCCTCTAAAGCTGCTAAAGAAGGCTTCTGGTTCAAGAAATTCATTGCAGAGTTGGATGTAATGTCATCAGATGCCATAACACTCTACTGCAATAATAATGGCGCCATAGCTCTTGCTAAAGAGCCAAGGTCTCATCAGAAGTCCAAACATATAGAGCGGCGCTTCCCCCTCATACGCGACTATGTTGAGAAGAAGTATGTCGAGGTGCAGAGAGTAGACTCCGCGGACAACGTGGCAGACCCATTCACTAAGCAGCTAAGTCAACAAAATACTGAAGCCCACCTTGAGAAGATGGGACTAAGATATATGACTGATTGGCTTTAGTGTAAGTGGGAGATTGTTAGATGTATGCCCTAGAAGCCAATTTTGGCTGACACATTATTAATTCTAGGGACATATTTTGTACTTGACTATTTATTATTGAATAAATAAAGGCATCTTTTTATTCATATTGTTTATGTGTCTATGAATCGTCCAAGAATTAATAAGATGATGCGTATTCTTAAGAGTTAAAAATTTGAGCCATGCATCATTGATTAATTTTTGAATGCTCCTGATCAATGGATCATCACAAGGATGGTGATCGATCCGATCAGTGCACACATTGCTTTCCTTATGGATGGACGAGACTCGAGTCCACAGTGTGGCGACACTGAAGTAATAGTGCAGGTGCTTGTTAAGAACAAGGGTACTGAGCGTGACCAAGACAAGAAGTCACTTGGACGTCTATCCACTCGTCAGTGACTTGCTTGATGTTGCAGTAGTGTGACTGGTCCTTTGACCTGCGATGCTTCGGCTACTCACAGTAAGGTTATTGTAGTTTGACTGCACATATACATGGTCTCTAGCCATATGGGTCCATGCAGTGTAGATTGGCTGCAGTAGGTTCATTGTAGGAGTAGGGTATGCACCTATAAGGAATCTATCGACCTTGATAGAAAAGGAGAGATCCTATGTGATTTATAAGACTGAGTTCGTAAGACCTCGGCCGGGGCAGATTGCATAGTGGAGAAAGAGTTTTCCACTCTCGAACTTAAGTCGAATAAATCTTGACATATGACAGACGAAGGGGTTTGACGAGTTATCCATGACCTCCGTCTTGTAGGGATCCACGATAGAAGGACTGTATCACATGATAACTGCGCCTAGAGGTTCATCATTCTATTCTGCTGGGTAGCCACTACATGCTGCTAGGTGTCACTAGTGGATGGTGGAACTCATAGGGATTATCTTGATGATCGATAAACCCTAATGAGTAGAGTTAGAATCGTTCCGACCCATTGAAAGGAGTTTTCAATGATATTGTGATAGAGATCACAATATATCTCACTACCAGTCAGAGTAGAACCTATGGGGTCACACACACTAGAGGCATTGACCAATCCGATGGTTGAATCGTGATTAGGAATCACAAGTAATCAATTCGATTGATAATAAGTTGAATAAGGAACAAAGGGAATTGATTAATTGGACTTAAAACAAGAGTCCTACTTGGAGTAGGATTCGTAGAGTCCTAATTGGATTAGGACTAGGAATCCTACTTAGACTGGGATTCCTACTTGGACTGGAAATCCTATTTGTAGTAGGACTAGGATTCCTACTTGGAGTAGGATTCCTATAATCCTAATTAGATTAGAAGTTTTGAATTAAATTTGGATTCCTACTTGGAGTAGGATTCCTAGAGTCCTAATCGGATTAGGACTTCGAATTCAAATTAGAGTCCTAATTGGATTAGGACTAGAATTAAACAAGTCCTAATTGGATTAGGATTTCTTAAGTCCCAATTAATTATTAATCCAATGAATCAAGATGACTCCTAATTAGATTAGGATTGAAGAGTTCAATTGAGTCATGGTTCATTCAAGTTCTAATTGGATTAGGACTAGCATAGATTGAACCCAATTGATTCATGATTTGGACTAAACCAAATAAGAGCCCTAGATGCCTTTAAAAGGCTTTGAAAGGAGGTGCCCTAATGATAGGTGAAGCCCTCCTCCTCTCCAACTCGTGGCCACCCTTCTCCCCTCTTGGTTTCAGCCGCCATCAGCAAAAAGGTGAGAAGAACAAAGCTTGGCGGTAGCCTCCTCCCTCCTCCTTTGCTTCATCCAACGCAGGGGAAAGAAAAGGGCTGCAAGGTGCTTTGATTCTTCTTCAAGATCCCTCCTTCTTCTTCCTCCTCCCAAGCACAATCAAGAGTTGATTGAAAGGGAGGTGATCAGCCATCAAAAACATATCTCTGCAAGGGAGCTAGCACCCTGGGGAGATTGGAATGTTTGGATCGGTTTCTGCTTCGTGTGGATACCCGTAGAGGCCGGGCACTTGAACGGCTTCAAGCGAACCTTCATCCAAAAACCACGATCATCAGTTTGCGGTGATCATCTACCCGCACAAGGTGATGATCTGATCTTCTAATGTTATTTAAAAGTTTTTAATCCTTATCTATCTACGAATGGTTTTTAAACAACGTTCATGCGATGAACGGTTGATCCCGCGCATGCCTATTCCGCTGCATCTGAAATTTTTTTTTTTAATTTTCTGCGGCATGGGCGGGTTTCCAACAGTGGTATCAGAGCCTAGGCATCGTAGATTAAGGTAAGGATTAATTATTAATAGGCTTATTAGATATGAAATTTAAATGGTTATGCATGCTGAAAATTTTCTGCATGCAGATTTTTTCTAGGGTGCTGATTTTTGTGCTGATTTTTATGTGATAAAAAGATGATTCTAATTGCATTGTTAATGAAATTACAAGGTTTAGAATCATGATTAGCATTATCAGCAACCTATGTCATGAAATAATCAATTAGATTTCAGATCTAAAAATTATAATTGCTGCATGTGGTGATGATCATAGGATTCAAACCCTTTTGGTATCAAATGTAATGACCTGTGATGTGATCTGTAATGTCATGTAATTTTTCAGATGCTTGCATGCATCTTATTTGATGTTTTGAGAGGCCTGCGTGCCTCCTAAAAGGGGATGTAATTTATTATTATTTTTATTTTATATCTGGTTGTATTTCTGTGATGTGATGTACGTCAACGATCAAGTTGAAGACAACGCATGAAATGAACGGCGATCTAAGTGGTTGATGGCGATGGGATCAGGAGTTGATCAAGGATCGAATCAAGGAGGCTTGGAACCAATTCAAGAGTTGAAGACCAATTGATCGATTGACGTGCATGTGCTTGTAATATGACCTAATTAGAATCCATGATCATCACCTATTTAAAGTTTAGCTTTATTTGATGCTGCGATTATAACTGCCTGTGATGTGCCGTTTGCATGTGATGTGAATGAGAGCGGGGTAGATAGGTTTACATGTGATGTAGCAAACCCAATTGAGACCTAAATTAAAACCTCCTCAATCAAGTCGAGAGTGAACCAACATGAGCGAGTCATATTAGATTAATTGATCTAATTGGTGTCTAGGAAAGCATGAAAGGTGGTTACTTAATTAGGACCTTACTTTCTGAGTAAGGGGAGCCTCCCACCTGCTTACCTGGCCAATTGTTCGATTATCTCTTATGAAAAGCTCAAGTTGCAAACACTAAGACCTGATTAACCAATATTAAGTCAATAGGTCTTCCACTGTAGTAGAGCTGCTAAGGTCTTTCTGATGTTGATTTGTCTCGGCTGGATACAGTGGGCAAGTTGCATCGGAGGGCTGGACCTCTCTATAGACATGAGATGTTGTAGGGTAAAGATGGGGTTGGGCATCAATAACTGTTAGGTGAGGACCCAATGACGACTTTATTTCTACGGTTATACGGTGGGTCTGACATAACTAAGAAATGGGACCAATAACTGTTAAGTGAGGTCTTCATGGCTTAGAGACCAAGTTGCACTGCAACATGCTTGAGAAACATTGTACAAGAGTTGTACACTCATCCATCTATGTGTCACCAATAACTGTTAGGTGAGGTGCCATGTAGATTGGTGAGACCGCAGTACCTACTAGAAACCCTAGTCGCGTAGGAATTCCATTTTCTTAGAATAACATGGCGTCATTCAGAGTTTTGCTTGCATAATGAATAACATGGGGAAGCTTCTCTACTCGCTGACCTAAGACAGCACCTATGGCATAATCGGATGCATCACACATGATTTCAAATGGCAGATTCCAATCAGGAGACCTTATGATGGGTGCTGAGGTTAGTTCAGACTTCAGTCTTTCGAAAACAGTTATAAAAATCGGCGAAAAATTAAAAATAGCATCTTTCGCCAACAGATCACATAAGGATTTCGACAATTTACTGAAATCCTTGATAAAGCGGCGGTAAAAACCCGCATGCCCTAAAAAGGATCTGACTTTTCTAATAGTTTTGGGAGGTGGTAACTTAGCAATTAATTCTACTTTGGCTTTATCCACCTCAATTCCCCTTTGTGACACAATGTGTCCCAAAACAATACCTGATTGAACCATAAAATGACATTTTTCCCAGTTAAGAACTAAATTTTTCTCTTTACATCATTCTACAACAAGGGTCAAGTGATGCAAACATTCATTAAAATTAGATCCAAATACAGAAAAGTCATCCATAGAAACTTCTAAAAATTTCTCCACCATGTCAGAGAAAATGCTCATCATACACCACTGGAATGTAGCCGGTGCATTGCATAACCCAAAAGGCATGCGACGATAGGGAAAAGTGATATAAGGACCGGTGAATATGGTTTTCTCTTGATCCTCACGTGCAAATGGAACTTGGTTATATCCAGAATAACCAACAAGAAAACAGTAATGAGAGTGGCCAGCTAGTCGTTCTAACATTTGGTTAATGAAGGGTAATGGGAAGTGGTCTTTCTAGTCATGGCGTTCAGCTTTCTGTAGTCGATGCATACTTGCCATCTAGTTTGGATTCGAGTTGGGATTAATTCATTGTGGTCATTCTTAATTACAGTAATTTCAGATTTTTTTGGTATGACTTGAACTGAGCTCACCCACTGGCTATTAGAAATAGGATATATAATCCCTGCATCTAAGAGTTTAATGATTTCAGCTCGAACCACATCCTTCATGACTGGGTTAAGTCGCCTTTGTGGTTCTCTAGAGACTTTTGCATCCTCTTCTAGATGAATTTTATGTTGGACCACAGAAGGGCTAATCCCCTTGATAACAGCTATAGACCAGCCGATCGCTTCTTGATTTTTTTGAAGGATATTTAACAACTTCTCTTCCTGTTCTTCAGTTAAATTTGATGCAATAATAACAGGTAAGGTGTTGTTGTCCCCGAAAAATGCATATTTTAAGTTTTCAGGCAGATCTTTAAGTTCAAGCTAGGGAGGTTTGACACATGAAGGTACTAGCTGGGATTCAGGTATAGATAATGATTCAAATTTAGTAGCCCATCTGCTAGTATCCATTATAGGAATGGAATCTAACAATGTATTAACCTCCTGATTCGACTCTCCTTCCTCACAATCTTGACTGAATTGGGCCAAACATCTTTCTAGTGGATCAGAATAACTTGATTCCTCGAAGGACTTGCTGATTATATTCTCAATCATGTGAATTTCTTCTAAATCGTCCATCTCAGATGGTTGATTACTACTGTGAAAGACATTGAGCTGGACGGTCAAGTTTCCAAATGCTAAGGTCATTATCCCGTTTCTGCAACTGATCACAGCATTTGAAGTGGCCAAAAATGGTTTACCTAGAATTACCGGGATATAACTACCTGGATTTTTCACTGGTTCAGTTTTGAGGACTACAAAATCCACAAGGTAGTAAAACTCATTCACCTTTACAATTACATCCTCTACAATTTTCTTAGGATACTTCACAGTCCTATCTACTAATGACAAAGTAATGTTTGTGGACTTTAATTCCCCCAAACCTAGTTCGGTGTAGACAGAATAGGATAACAGGTTTATACTTGCTCCTAAGTCTAATAGGCCTCTCTGAATGATCGTTTCTCCTATTTTTATTTCAATGGTAGGGCAACCAGGATCTTTATATTTTGGGGCAATCTGTTGTTGAATGAGAGATGAAGCCTGTGCAGCCATAACAGCTTGCCTAGGAATGCTGGTTTTTTTTTTACCGTGGTAAGGTCTTTCAAGAATTTTGTATAGAAGGAAATTTGTCGTATGGCATCAAGAAAAGGTATATTTATTTGAACATTTATAAAAACCTCCATTATTTCATCAAAGTTAGATTATTTCTTTGAGTCCTAAAGTCTACTAGAAAAGGAAATCTTAGGTTTGTATGTTTCTATGGGTTCTTTCTTTTTTTCTAGTTTGTCCTGTTCTTGACCCCTCTTTTGAATAGGGTTCTTATTGGGTTCATGTTTATTTTCTTTTACGTGTTCAGAAAGTTGGACTTTACTGTCCACTTGCTTGCCAGACCTTAAAGTGGTAATTGCCTGGACTTCATGGGTCGGATTTTCATTAGAATCGATTTGATACTGACCTCTCTGACCTTATTGTCTACTAGGGTTAGGCACTGGTTGACTAGGTAGTTCACCTTTCTTCCTATCCCCTAGAGACTTTGCTATTTGGCTCAGACTAACTTTAAGTTTTGCAATTGCTTGCGCATGGAATTGGTTAGTCTGGGTTTGGGTCATATTGGTCTGTTGTTATTGTTGGATAAAATCTTGTTGTTGTTTCATCATATTAGCCATCATGGTTTCTAATGGTGAAGATTGTTGTGGGATAGGGGTATTTGTTCGTCCGGTTCCTGTTCACCTAAAAATATGCTAAACAGATCGTTGTTAGAACCGACAAACAAAATTTAAATTAATTTTACTCTTACCTTTCCTACTCGAAGAATAGTGGTTGTAAGAGGTCGATCCACAGGAAGGCGATTGGAGTTGCTTAAAAATAAAAACGTTCACTCGGATTCAAAAGCGATTTTTGAATAATAAAAGAAAAACATTATGTTGGGGATATGGAATGATTTACTAATTGAAATTAACGGAAAGACAAGTACTTAAATTCGAAAAGCATTTATATATTTAATGGAAAAGAAAAGCTTTGGCATAAATTAAAACGGATGAAGACAAGAAGATTGAAGCGAACACAAATTGCATAAAGGAACATTTCATGTATTGCATAAAAAGCAGAAATTAAACGGAACCTAGAACAAGGATTGCACGAAAGGAAATTGCTTGACTTCATGAAAAGAAAACTAATTACAAAAAGTAAAAAGGAAGATTGGACATGAAGCCTGATGCTTCTTTATTCTGCAAATAAAAAAATAAAATAAAAATAAGAAAATTCCTTTCTCTCCCATGATGGAACATAAACTACTCTTCTTTTTCTTTTTCTTTTTTTCTTCTTTCCAAGAATAGAGCATCCCCTGTTCTTGGCCAAACCGAGCTTTCCCTTGGACCCGCCGGCCACCACCACTCTGAGCTCACCTTCCTCCCCCTCTTCCCTGTTCCTGCCTTCTTCCCCTCTTCTTATAGCCCTTGGAGATGCGTTGGGGACGAGCTGGCAGCACGGTGATTGCGGAGCGCTGGGATTTCGGGAGAATCACGGGCGGAAGGGATGCTGCAAATGGGATCCGCTGGCTGGAGAAGAAACGGAAGGATGGCCGCGAGATCGACGGGGAAGAGCCGATCGTGGATGGGTGTTGGATTGGAAATGGAAGGAGGGAGAGGGCGGATGCTGAGGACGTTGATCCGGAAAGGAGGAAACGTGGGATGCTGTCGCGGAAGGAAGGAGGCGCGCGTGGAGGCAGAGGGCGTCAATCCATGGGATTACGGGTTGCATTTGAAATGGGCGGAAGAAATGGCTGGAAAATCGCTCGGGATCCTTGGATGCTTGAGCTCACGGGAGAGGCGGACGCTGGGAGGAGGCATTAATGAAGCGGAAGGAGGGATCTGCGGGATGAATGCTTCATGGATGGAAGCTGGGAGGAGGCGATCACACACGAACTCGGTTGGATGCCATTCGAACGGGCGTTTGGGATCGATGTAGCGGACGGGTTGGCTAGGCGCTGTGCTTGGATTACGCTGCAGTGGGAGAAGGAAATGAAATCACGGGTCATCTGTTCTGACTGGAGGTCAATTGCAAGTCTTTCAAGTCATGGGTCACCCAGCACCTCATAGTTATGATATGGCCAAATTAAATTTGCCCAAAATTATTTCCCAAAAGCACAAAAGAAATGGATCCGATTCGGATCCGAACCCGACTCGGACCCGACCCGATCTTCAACCGGGTCGGATCTGGGAAGGGATCGTTCTGAAGTCAAATTTGTACTCAATGTGCATTTTATCTCTAATTTATGAAAATCTGTGTCAAACCCAAATATAATATTAATCCAATGAATTTATCATTATTGGTTAGCAATAACACTAATTTTAGTGACATGTAGGTCGCACTTTTGTGCTCTCATCACACCCCCCAACTAGCTTATTGCTAGTCTCTAGCAATTAACCAGCAAACGATAAAATGAGGGCACAAAAAGATGTAGTCTAACTTATGATTTTTTCTCTTTTTATTTATTTATTTATTTATTTTTAAATTGAAGCTAAATACACCAACTAAGATATGTACCCATTTTCGTAGGGAGTCACGATTGCACTTAGCATGTGCAACAAGCCTTTAAACCCCTAGGTTACCCTAGTGGACGAGTGTTGTCTCGTGAGGGTTTGTAGTGAAGTTACCCACAAACTTCATTAGTCAGGGTTTTCTAATGTTTACTCAAAATTTGAACAAGTATTATTGTATGAACTTAGAATTGCAAGGACAATAAAGACTTATTGCTATCATATTTAAGCAAACTCTAACTCAAGTTCCATTACTCCCCATCTATCTACTAACAAGTTAAGAATGTAGAGAGGTGCAAGATAGTATCATATAAATGAGTGGCTTTCACTTACTTCCAACATGATTACTCCAATTTTCAAGACTTTCTATAGTTAAATGACAATAAACACCCCAGATATATATATATATATATATATATATATATATATATATATTTCAAACTGGATGCTAAGAAGAATGACTTGTGCAATATCTAGCCTTTTTAAGCTTTCTAGCTGACCCATGTAGCGAGTGTTAGGCCAATGACTCCCGATCCAGATGGCTCAGGGCAGTAGGTGTAGAGACACCCTAACAGGCTTAATAACTCAAATTAACTAGGCTTCAAGGCCAAATTAATCACTTAGAGTTTAATCTCAATCATACTCACCTTTTTACGCGAACACTCGCTGCTTGCCAGGCAAGAGGCCCGATTACTCAGTGAGAAGACTTAAAATAAACTTATTATTTTATTTTATTTTGTCCGTTTTTTTTTTCGTTAGGGTGTTCATCACACATATAACTTTAAATTATCCCGAAGATTAAAAGTATTCATATTAGTTGCAAGTATACATACCCCACTATTCATGTGCTTACGTGTAGGTGCTAAATCATCTTGTATTATGTTAGCAGAAGATAGGTGGGACGAAAACTCAAGCTAGAACTGCTATCATATTTCTTAACTCAAAGCTATTGTCAAAGCAATTCCTAGTTTGTACAGCCAAAAAGATTAGAGTTTGAGTTAAAAATTTGAAATCCCCTTTTTTTTAATTTTTTTTTAAATAGCATAAAAAATTAAAAATATTCTCACCCCCATACCTAAATCTAACATTGTCCTCAATGTTAAAGAAGATTTAAAGCAGTAATAGGACAGAGGAGAAGTTACCTGATATGGATGGGTAAAGTGACAACTGGGGCCAAAAACCTCCAAACCTGCATGTTAGCAATTTATTGAAAATTATTAAATATTTTATTATTATTAGTTTTTTGTATATATATATTTCTATAATATTTACATGTTGGGTTGCCTCCCAAGAGCGCTATGTTTTATGTCTTCAGCCAGACAAAATGTCGATCCCCTTTTTTTCAACCATTATCTAAGAATGGTTTTGGAAGAGTCCGAGGAAGAACAGTCGGCTGATGACGATCTATGCTCATAAGGAGAACAGAACTAGCGAGTGCATGCTCGACCCCTTCCTCGAAATGGGCAAGGTAAGCCTCTAAAGGGTCCTTATTATAGGTTTGATTGAAAGTCTCCTGAACCAGACTTTCAATCATGTCAACTTCATTGATTTCTTTGTCGTCTGGTGGTTGTTTACTACCGGAATGCATTCACTTCGGACATCCAAAATTTGATTTAATCTTCGTGTTTGTTCCTGCTTCTTGATTTGCCTCTCCGGCAACGGCGCCAAAATTCTGTTCGTCCGGTTCCTGTTTACCTAAAATTATGTTAAACAGATCGTTGTTAGAACCGACAAACAAAGTTTAAATTAATTTTACTCTTACCTTTCCTACTCGAAGAATAGTGGTTGTAAGAGGTCGATCCACAGGAAGGCGATTGGAGTTGCTTAAAAATAAAAACGTTCACTCGGATTCAAAAGCAATTTTTGAATAATAAAAGAAAAACATTATGTTGGGGATATGGAATGATTTACTAATTGAAATTAACGGAAAGACAGGTACTTAAATTCGAAAAGCATTTATATATTTAATGGAAAAGAAAAGCTTTGGCATAACTTAAAATGGATGAAGATAAGAAGATTGAAGCGAACACAAATTGCATAAAGGAACATTTAATGTATTGCATAAAAAGCAGAAATTAAACGAAACCTAGAACAAGGATTGCACGAAAGGAAATTGCTTGACTTCATGAAAAGAAAACTAATTACAAAAAGTAAAAAGAAAGATTGGACATGAAGCCTGATGCTTCTTTATTCTGCAAATAAAAAAATAAAATAAAAATAAGAAAATTCCTTTCTCTCCCACGATGGAACATAAACTACTCTTCTTTTTCTTCTTTTTTTTCTTCTTTCCAAGAACAGAACGTCCCCTATTCTTGGCCAAACCGAGCTTTCCCTTGGACCCACCAGCCACCACCACTCCGAGCTCACCTTCCTCCCCCTCTTCCCTGTTCCTGCCTTCTTCCCCTCTTCTTATAACCCTTGGAGACGCGTTGGGGACGAGCTGGCAGCACGGTGATTGCGGAGCGCTGGGATTCCGGGAGAATCACGGGCGGAAGGGATGCTGCAAATGGGATCCGCTGGCTGGAGAAGAAACGGAAGGCTGGCCGCGGGATCGACGGGGAAGAGCCGATCGTGGATGGGTGCTGGATTGGAAACGGAAGGAGGGAGAGGGCGGACGTTGAGGACGTTGATCTGGAAAGGAGGAAACGCGGGATGCTGTCGCGGAAGGAAGGAGGCGCGCGTGGAGGCAGAGGGCGTCAATCCATGGGATTACGGGCTGCATTTGAAATGGGCGGAAGAAATGGCTGGAAAATCTTTCGGGATCCTTGGATGCTTGAGCTCACGGGAGAGGCGGACGCTGGGAGGAGGCGTTGATGAAGCGGAAGGAGGGATCTGCAGGATGAATGCTTCACGGATGGAAGTTGGGAGGAGGCGATCACACGCGGACTCAGTTGGATGCCATTCGAACGGGCATTTGGGATCGATGTGGCGGACGGGTTGGCTGGGCGCTGTGCTTGGATTACGCTGCAGTGGGAGAAGGAAATGAAATCACGGGTCATCTGTTCTGACTGGAGGTCAATTGCAAGTCTTTCAAGTCATGGGTCACCCAGCACCTCATAGTTATGATATGGCCAAATTAGATTTGCCCAAAATTATTTCCCAAAAGCACAAAAGATATAAACCCGACTCGGATCCGAACCCGACTCGGACCCAACCCGATCTTCAACCGGGTCGGATCTGGGAAGGGATCCTTCTGAAGTCAAATTTGTACTCAATGTGCATTTTATCTCTAATTTATGAAAATCTATGTCAAACCCAAATATAATATTAATCCAGTAAATTTATCATTATTGGTTAGCAATAATACTAATTTTAGTGACATGTAGGTCGCACTTTTGTGCTCTCATCGGTATTGTAAGGAGGTACAGATGGAACCAAAGGTTGGTTCATTTGTGATGGACCTATCCTGAAAAAGTTACTCTGAAAATCTGGTGGACCACCTTGATGTTGAATAGGTTCATTTTGCTTGTATGAAAAATTTGGGTGGAACCTATTATCAGGAATGGTAGACTGGGCTGAATGAATTGGGAATGGGCTTCTTGAAGGCACTATATGAATTTAGAGTATTTGCTTGCTCGTCTTTTATGGTGGGCAGATTAGGGCAGCACTCCACTAGATGCTCCGGACTGTTACATAAGACACACAAACTATGTGACTCGTGATCCACTTTCATGATGGGATTTGACTCTTTATATGAACTCGAACTAGCAGAAATAGTGAAAGCATCAAACTTTTTACTTAAATTGTTCACTCCAGTCACCAGATTGGACATGACATTTTTGAGATCTGGGTCTACTTTTATTTCATAATTACCTGGTTTTCTAGATCCGAACTCATCTCTATTTACTTCCTCACCATAGCTACTCCAATTTTGGGCGTTCTTGGCTAAGTCAATAAGAAATTCATAGGCTTGATCCGGGGTTTGGTTCATGAACCTACCTTTGTGCATGGACTCGATCATGTTTCTTTGTGTCGGAAGTAGTCCTTTATAAAAGAAGTGGACCAGATCAGCCTTGTCAAGCCCATGGTGTGGGCATTTGACCAACAAGTCATGGAATCGTTCCCAAGTTTGGAAAAATTCCTCTTCAGATTTTTCTCTAAAAGTTCTTATGGCATCCTTATTTTTTTCTGTTTTAATCATGAGGTAAAATTTTGCCATAAACTTTCTAGATAGTTGTTCCCATGTTGTGGTGGAATTTGGGACCAGAGAATATAGCCATGTCGCGGCTCGATCCTCTAAGGTCATTGGGAACAATCTCAATTTTACACTTTCTTCATCTAAATTTTGATTTTTGAAAGTTTGACAAATTGTCATGAATTTATTTAGATGAATGTAGGGTTGTTCACTTTCAAACCCATGGAATTTGGGTAGTATATTTATTGTCGCAGCCCGAATTTCAAATTGGGCTGCGTTATTTATTGGCAACACTATGCATGTAGGTGGATTAGCGGATGCAGGAGCGAATAATTCATTCAGGGTTCTAATATGATCACCCATTGTAGAGATTGGTGGTTGATCAATAATTTGTTGGATGTGACGATATTTTTTTCCAACCTCTGGGTTAAATGGTGTTAACTTATCCCTTAATGACCTTCTACCATGCATACATTATCCACAATTAATTAGACTCGACTCCTAAACGAAATCCTAAAAGAGAAGAAGAAGGGCTAGACCAAGATGACCACAATCAAACACCACACAACGGATTGGCTCTTTAATCTTGAGATTAAAGAAAGTTTAGTAGCTTTTAATCTAGTTGTACAAAGATTTATCAGGTTAAAAAGTTTCTGAAATTCTCTCCTAGATTAGATAGCTCCTAATCTTCCTTCTAGATTAAGCTTGAGCTTACCAGTTAAGCGATCCAGTAACCAATGACCAGAAAAGTTCCGGAGTGTGTGGTGGTGCCAGAAGGGATACACTAGTACCACAATATCCGTAACAGTTCTCACTGTTGTAAAACTTTCCTAGACATCACCAATTACTAAATTCTCACTTGAGTGGCGTTCAACTGCTTCTTTCTAAGAGCCTAATTGAGCTCGAAAATTCTAAAGCCAACGTCTAATTGATTTTAATTTAATTTAGCTTAGAATATGTATGCAAGGAGGTGATTTTTGGGGTAAGGACAGGTAATGACTTTCCAACCTTATCTTTTTAATAGGTTTTGCCCTTAAATTATTTTATGTAAATGCTTAATACTAAATGCAGCAAATATTCAATGATTTTTTTAAAGTTTATGAAATGTCATTAGGTTGTACTGGTTAAATGAGCAAGCAAAAAAATTTTTCTTTTTTTTTCTTTTTTTTAAATTTCAAATTTCAAATTTTAGAATTCAAATTTTGAATTTAAATTTTTAAATTTTAGAATTTTGGAATTTTTTTTAAAATTTTTAATTTTTTTTCAAAATTTTAAATTTCAAATTTTAAAATTTAATAACTACAAAATTATTAACTAAAAATAATCACAACAAAAAACATAAAAATAAAAAAACTTATTACCGGAGTGCGTTCACTCCGGGCATCCAAAATTCGATTTGATCTTCGTGATCGTTCTTGCTTCACGATTTGCCTCTCCGGCGACGGCGCCAAAATTTTGTTGTCGAATTTCTGTTTACCTGAAAATGCACTAAACATATCGTTGTTAGAACCAACAAACAAAATTTTAAATTAATTATACTCTTACCTTTTCTACTTGAATAATAGTGATCGTAAGAGGTCGATCCACAGGGAGGCGATTGGAGTTGCATAAAGATCAAAATATTCACTCGGATTCAAAACCAATTTTTGAATAATAAGAAAAAAATATTACTTCGGGGACGTTGAATGATTCTCTAGTCAACCAGAGAATGTTTTCTATTTGAAAATAACGAAAAGACAGATACTTGGAATCGAAGTCTAATGCAGAGTAGCGGTCAAACAGTAAAGAAAAATATTTAAATAAGATTTCCAGTACACATTAAATAAATTGCAGAAACTGAAACTTAGAATATAGATTGCATAAAAAGAGATTTATGGATTGCATAAAAGGACAAGTATAAAAATAAAGTGAAGATTGGAAGCCTAATGCTTCCTCCTTCTACAAAATAAAACATAAAAACAAAGGAAGAAAGAAAAAAAATCAGAAAACTCCTCCTATGGCACGCTCGGTGGGCTTTTTTTTTAATATTTCTCTTTCTGTCAAAAACAGAGCATGGCTCTGTTTTCCTTTTTCTTTCAGATCTCCTCCCCTCTTTGGACCAGCCGAGCACTCCACCCTCCCCCCTTAGCCCCTGCCGATGGCCCTCTTTATATGGCCAACTCTCACCTGGTGATGGATCCCCTGGGAGCGCGCTGGTGGGCGGATGCGAATCCGGAAGAGGGGGACGGCTAGATGCTTGGGCTCACGCCTAATCTCACGGGATGCTGGAAGCGTTGATCATGGAAGAGATTTGGTTGCGGCTGGAACGGCTCCGGAAGCTTCATCGACTTCCCTCTTTGGACCACGGAAGGGGCGCTCTGGGAAGGAGGCTAATCCGGAAGAGAGCTGGCTGCGGGATTGCTGGGAGGAATGGGATCCGGATGAAGTCGAAACGGAAGGAGTGGTTGGATGCTGGGCGGATCGCTCCGGACGACTTCCTTCTTTGGACCACGGGAGGAACGGATGTGGGATCGTTGGGATCACGGCATCTTGGGCACTGCGGGATGCTGAAACGGGAGGCTTGATTGCGAACTGGCCGCGGGATGCTGGGAATGGAATGCCCGGAACGGCTGCGGGAGGCTGGGAGGAGGACGTGGATCCGCTAAGAAGGATGGCTTGGAGGTGGCTAGAATGGGGAGGCTGATTTGGAAGCTTGGATGCGGTGAGATGTTATGTCAAGATGGGTTGATATGGAAGGGTGTGGATGCCGATCCATGGAGATGTAGGCGCATGGATTGCACGTGGGAGGACTCCGGAAGGTTGTGATGAACTTGTTCAAATGGACACACGGGATGCTGGATCAAGGGTGCTTCGTGGAAGATAGACGGCTCGGCTTTTCTTTTACCAAACAAGCCCGAGCTCGAGCTCAATACAGAGCTCGGTACCGAGCCCGAGCCCGAGCCCGAGCCCGAGTTCTGTGAAACGAGCCGAGCCCGAGCCTCCCCAAGCTCGGGCTCGGCTCGGCTCGTTAACAGGCCTACTCAATGTGTATTCTATCTCTAATTTATGATAATCCGTGCCAAACACAAATAATATTAATCCAGTGAGTTTATCATTATATGTTAGCAGTAATACTAATTTAAGCAGCGTGTAGATCGCACTTTTGTGCTCTCATCATATGTCAACAAGAATTTTCATGGAATATACGTACCCCCGGCATGCCGTGGTTCATACTCTCGGATGCTACTGCGAAGTTGTTATCGGCCACTGGTGGGGCCAGCTCAGATTTTTATCAGCCACTAACGGGGCCGGGTCAGTCATTCTCGGCCACTGGCAAGGCCGGCTCAGTTGCATTCAATCAGTAACATCTTTGAGCTCATTAATAGTACCTCTTGCAAGTAGTACATCTTGGATGCTAGGGCGAATTCATTAACGGTCACTGGCGGGGCCAACTCAGTTTTGTATCAGCCACTGGCGAGGCCGGCTTAGTCATTCTCGGCCACTGGCAAGGCCGACTCAGTTGCATTCAGCCCATCGCATCAAGAGCCCATAGTACCTCTCGCAAGCAGTACACATAGCAAGATGCAATTTACCATAATAATTTGCATGCATGATTAATTTAAAATCAGTATAAACATGATGCATGCTTAACCGTAAATTATGAAATTGGCATTTTACTTGCTTTTCATAATATGCCATACATGAAGTATGTATATGAATAATACCTCGAAAAATCTTAATAAACATGATGCTTGCATGATTCATATTAAGATTAAAGAACAAGCTACTTGCATACATGATTCAACAAGATGAGGACAAATAATTTATACTTGTTAATTCATGTAAGAAGGCATAAACATAACATGATCTATTAAAGATTAAGGCAAGTTACTTACTTTTCATAACATATCATACATGAAGCATATACCTAAATAATACTTAGGAAATATTAATAAACATGACATGATCCATAATAGGATTAGGACGGGTTACTTACAAAAATTCGTTATCCAACTCCTTAAGTCCAGGTGACATATCTTTGATCCCTAAAACCACATTATAAAAATTATATTATCCTCTATTTATTATAGAATGTAGTTCATTTTACCATGGACTTGCTTGGATCCCATCCAAGAATCTTAGCCCAACTCAATTCACCTAATTTGAAGCCTTTGGGGTTCAGTTAAAGCAAATTTGGGTCCATATGGTTTAATTGGGCTTTTAATAAAAGGGTTGGGCCTGATTTATGATTAAGTCCAACCTTTTCTAGCCAATTTGGCCTTCTGCCAATCTAATGGGACTTAATCTGGGCCTAATTGAAAATTAATTGGGCCTGCTGAGAATAACATGGCATGAATAGGGTTCGGATCCAGCTCAATTAAGCTTAATTGGGTTCGGGTTTAATCCAATTTGCTTAATTGGGTTTGTTCAGGCTCAGTTAGGTTCAGATCTGACGCTATTTGGGCTTAATTTAACCCATTTAATTCAATTGGGCTTAGTTCAACCTTTTTATTGGGTTTACCAAACCCATTTTAAGTTATTTGGGCCTAACGGGTTTCGGATCCGAACCCATTAGGCCAGCCCGCTTAAGGGCCTTCTCGTTTCTTCCAGAGGCTTCGACCTCTTCTCGTCTCCCGTGCCGATCTCTCTCCTCCGATCTCTCCCTTTCTCTCATTGCCACCGAAACCCTCGCCAATCCGGCCGAAACCCCCGGCCTCCTCCTCCGCTGGCCCCCGTCCTCTTTGCTCACCACCTTCCGGCTCCTCTCTTTCCTTTCGCAGGTGACCGGGGAGGCGAGGCTCCCTTGATCCACCGGCCGAGGCGGAGCTTCCCCTCAGGGCAGCGGCGGATGGAAGGCCGGCCCTTCCTCTTCTCCGAAGTAATGCCGGAGAAGAGGAAGAGAGCCAGGAGGTGGCGCCGGGGTCGGATCTCCTCTGGGAGGTCCTCATCTGCTCCGACCACGGCGAGGTAAGGCTGCCGTCCGAGGATGAAGCCTCAAGGGTCCGATAAGCCTTCTTCCACAGAGGGGTTTCTCCACCCTTTTTCTTACTTAAAACCTTTTTCATAGTGGCCCTTACCTTGCTTTGGCCGGTTGCAGTCGGGCAGTACCACCTCAGCAAGCTCCCTCCTTCCTCTCCTAGGGCTGCAGGGTTTCTTTAGCCTCCAGCTCCAAGGTCTGGCTCTCTGGTGCAGTATTCTAGAGGGTTAGAGGTTAAGAGGGTATAGCAAGTCTTAGATTAAGGAGCTGAGGGTTTAAATAATATTGTTAGTGAAATGACCCCTTGGAGAGGTGGCATCCTATCCTTCACCATTGCTCCGGGAGCCACCAGTTGCCCCCCTCCTCAGGCCAGCTCAGTTCTCCTTTAACCGAGGGTGAAGAGGTGGCGGGCTCCCGTTTTTGCATGGTTAAGGCCTTCTCTCTGATAGCCAGCTGGGGTCCTATCCTTTCAGCCCTTAAGCGGGAGATGGCAGCCCTCCATGGGCTGCTCTCCATGGGCCAGTATGGCCTACTAACCATCTGGCCCAAATACTCTCCAACTGGGCCCTAAAAGTATTGGGCCCGATTTGTATTGGGCCCGAACATTACAGTATTATTCAAGATGTATGAATTTGATAGATAGTATATTATTACAAAATATATTATTTTGGAATATAATTATGATATATAATCTTATTACGGATATGATTGATTGATATTGACACCGCATGATTTTAAAATTTAAATATGAAACCTAGAACTATTTGAATTTCAACCTGGTAATATTGAGGACCCCGCAAATGGAAGCTATTACGTTGACAATTGATTTGTCCTGAAGGTTGTGTCCAAGATAACGAGGGGTATATTGCATGCAGATATGCGGTCCTTAAAAAATTTGCTGCAAGATAATGCATAGCGTACCGCAAGAAAATTAGCCGATGTTATGACCCTGCCATAGAAAAGATGTGGTCATAGCTCAGGATTGATAACACGAATTGAATATTTGAAAGAATTTGAATTTATGAACAAAAATTTAATATTTCAAAAAAGATTTGATTTATATATTAGTATTGTCTATATGCTTATTTTCTATAAATTATTATTTATTTAATTTTCTTATTTGTTTAGCTTAAGTGATCATTGCTTACTAGGCTGTCTAACTCATTATACATTTTTTTTTACAGATTCAGAGAACTAATATGATCGGGGTTTTCAATTAAAAAAGCAACTAGCAGAACTTTGGCACAGATTATCTTAGATTTTATTTAAATTAATGTATTACCCTAGAATATTGCTAGAATCATGAGACATTTAAATGTTGAGTTAGTTATTGAAATAAAGTTTTCATATTATTATTTAAATTATTTTATTGCATATTTGTGATATCATGTTGAGATGCCTTTTATGCTTATAGAAAGTGTTCTCTATGAGTATGCAGCGGTTGACACAACCCTCAATTCATGAATTCGGGTCGGAGGCATCACAGAAACTAGAAATAATGACATAATCATAAAGGATAGATTCAATAAAAAAATATAATTTTATCAAGCATTAATGAATCAAGAAGCATCATAATAATAATAATAATAATAATAATAATAATAATAATAAAAAACCTTCATTGAAAGTAAGAATCGAATAATAAAAACTAACAATAATGACATAATTATAAATGATAGATTCCATGAAAAATTGAATTTTCAGTAAAGCATTCATTGAAAGAAGTCAAACTTCATTGAAGAAACAATTCAAAATCCAAAACTATAATGACATATTTATATGGGATAGATTTAAGAAAAATTGCAATTTCAGAAAGCATTTACTCCAAGCAAGAAATCATAATCATAATCCAAAATTCCATTGGAAGCAAGAAGTGGATCATAAAATTCTAAATATAAAAATAAATTTAAGAAAGGAAATAATAGATATACTATATTGAGAATCCGAATGATCAGCAATACTCTTCCTAGTTAACATGAATGCATGCTCATCCGTACTAGGAACACTCACGCGCATTAATCAATAAGTAGAACATATGATGAGTGAAAGAATGGAGAGTTCTTAGTGTTCAAAGAACTAAGAAATTCAGGGGATGTCTTTTATCAATCACCTAATAATGAAATGCTCTAAGAGATATCACTAACATTTTGTTCAACACATTGCTTTTGAATCTAATAATGATCAGATGTGGCAATTCTCTTGATAGTCTTGGAGAGTATTCGCTGATACCCAATGAGAACATCAGAAAATACAAGCACCTTACATAGCATGAGTTGACCTTGATAGTTAATTTTAAAGACCACGCAATAGCACGTATCTAGTAGGATAGTGATTACGGGTATCGATCCACAAGGATTGGGGTACAGTTGTTTTCTTAAGAAAAATATTTAAAAGAAAAAGTTTGTGAAGAAAATTAAACTAAGAAATTTAATAAAAGAAAATGCAATTAAAAGGATATCAGTTTAGGGAACCTAGGGCAAGGAATTCACCACTAACATTGGAACAAGGATTAATTGTATTTTAATTTATTCTTGGATTAACATGCAAATTGGCTACAAGCCTAATAAGCATTTAAATAGAAATTCACAAAAGCAATTTGGGAATAATCCATCTTCAGTTGGCATGAAATGTCTACCCTAATCTAAGGTGGTAGCACACCGCATCTTCCTTAAGCATGGACTATCTTATATTTACTTAGTGATCATGAAGAACAGTTGTATAAACTTCCCATTTAAAATCACAGAAATTAAACATGAAATAAAAGAAGATATTCATTAAAAACAATAAGTTCATACAACTCCAAGAATATAAAATAAAATCTAAAACCCGTGTTCCTTTGTTAGGGCTGCATCCAACCCTAGAGAGGAGATCAGCCTTCCATGAAGTCATGGGTGACAGCAGCAGTGGCACAGCAGCGGGCTCCCATTTCTTCCTTCTCTTCCTTCGGCGACTCCCCTCTTATCATTTCATTTCTTTTCTCTCTTTTTTTTTTTGTGGGAAGTAATTCCCAGAATATCCCAAACTATTATCTCTCCCTTTACTTCTTCTTCTTCCTGTGGGATTTGGCCTCCGAGAGATGATGGGAGCAGCCCCCGGTGGGGGAAGAGGGAATGCCCCCCGGAGGGGGGAGAAGGATGCCCTTCTCGGTTCACACCTGGGCCTTTTATAGGCTGCAACTCCCCCTCTATTCCTGGTTGAGAGGAGATGAGGATGAATCACGGAGAATACGCGGGAGGTTACAGGGACTGGAGCTTATCCGGGAGAAGATTGGGATGATGAGAACGGACACTGGGAGAATCTGTGGACGATGGAGCAGGGGAGATGAAATCATCCGTGGAGGGAAGAGGCCTTGAATCGCGGACGGGAGGGAAGACACGCGGAGGAAACGCCTGAAGCTGCTTCGCGGAGACGTGGACGGCTTGATTCTCTGGATCCATGGTCGTGAAGCTCGCGATTGGAAGATCCAAATCCTGTTCCGCGGAAGCAGGGGATAAGGAAAAAGTGTTCTTTTGTGATGCTCGGGATGATGACCTGATCCGTGATGACGTGAAGATACAGATACTGGGAAGAGAATGGAATGAAGGAGCTGGGAGGTAAGATCGGATCCTGAGTTCGGTGGGAACAGGGGATTCGGAGAACGAAGCAAGGCTGGAATTGTGTGCGTGGATATGGATGAAACGAATCCGGAAGAAAAGGATCACGGGATAAGCCTTCATCCGGCTGGGAGCAGATCTTTGGATGATGCGGACTGATGGATTACGAATGGGATGCTGGGAATTTGGCTGAGAGGTGATAGAAACAGGGGAGATGAATATGTTGGGATTTGGGTTCATCCAGATGGGGCTCTGTTTCATGGAAGGAGCTTTGGATGCGGAACTGTGAATGGTATGCAAACGGGATGGAGATACGATGGGAGTTTGGGACTTCGTTAACGGGATCTGGGATGGCTGGGGGATGATTCGGAAGCATGGGAGAAACACACGGACGCTGGGATGAAAATGGAGTTGATCCCGAACGAGAGGATCTGGGAGGATCAAAGCTAATCCGGAGGACTCCTTTGACTGGGAACAGGGGAGATGGGTTTTAGTTGGGAACGTGATTCGTGGAAGCTTTGGAATGTTGGAACATTTGGGAATCCAGCTGGGATCAGTCCGGAAGAAGAGGGAATGAATTCATGAGCTGGGGACGATCCTTCACGGATGGAATGGAGTTTGGATTCGGAAGTTGGGAGGAAGCGAAAGAAGCTGGGAAGAACTTACGGACAACTGGGAGGAAATGCCGGAGTGCGTGATGCGTGGGAGGAATCCATCACGGGTGAGGATGGATCATAACAGGATGAAGGGAGTTCTTTGGACGAGCTCTGTTCGTTGGACACAGGTGATCCCATGCGAATGCAGAGCAAGGGAGATAATTCGTGGATTTGATTTGGCTTAGTTGGGAAGATGGGAATTGAACTGTTTGAAGCAGAGGAATTAATCCTATTCGGCTGGGAAGATGTCCATTCGAGACCATTTGGGTGGGAAGAGGTTCACATGCCTATTAAATTCGGGAGGAATCACATAAAAGGTGGAATGCACAGTGGACGGCTATTCTGCTAAAGCAGGAAATACCGTTAGTTGGTTTGAGTGGACTTGTGAAATAGTTTGGGCATCATCCAATTGAATTTGACTTGACCTGCATTCATTAGGCTCAATCAATAAATAATTAAATCAACTCGAATTACCTCTTATAATTTATTAAAATATAATGATGAAGGTAACACATTTTTTTGGTTAAATTTATAAAATATGTGAATTAAAATAATGGTAAGTGCTATGAAAAAGAGGATAATTTATGTATTATTTAGCACTTATAACACCCCCAACCTACATTTTGCTAGTCCTCGAGCAAAATAATAAAAAAAAAAACTAACTCACTTTCGCAGGAATCGCGATTGCATTTACCGTATGCAATAAGGCTTTAAACCCCTAGGTGGCCCTAGTGGACGAGTTTTGTCTCGTGAGGGTTTCCGGCTCAAATACCCACAAACTATTGTCGATAGAATTTATTTTATTGTTTTATAAAATCTAATTTCAAATGCCTTAATGTCAAGAATTTCAAAAGCACACAAAGTTTTAATTACTAAGTCAGCCCAAATCCTAGGTCAGTATGCAACTTAAGTTGAAGTCATTAAGTTTCTGTTAGGAAGTTGTAAGGCTAATTTATACTTAGGTGCTCGGTGATATCTGGATCATACACAAGTTAAGGCTTTGGATTCTCCAAAATACTGCTAAAGCTAGTAGTTTCCAAGAATTGGTCAGATAAGACCTAATCACTGATTCAAAATCATCCTATCTTGCAGGATTTCGAGAGTTGTGGATGTTTACTTTAATACCTCATGGGCTTTATCTGTAATATTTCAGTTTACTCGAATTTTTACAATGGTGGCTTTCACACTATCGTCTTTTTCAAGGTCAATATTATTTTTGCTTTTTTTATATATATATTTTGTATTTATAAATAAATTATGCACTTTTACTCTTGTAATGATTCCTCCATGTAGCGAGCATTCAGTCAACACTCCCACACCAGATGGCATTAGGTGTTAGGCATCAAGACTCCCCTACGGACCTATGCTCGGATTCCTCATACAAGCCCGCTGACCTTTGACAATAGGTAGCCCTTTTCGATGTACCTGACTAAATTCACTCTTTTTTTCTCTTTTTATTTATTTATTTATTTCAGAAGATAATAGTGAATTAGATAGGTATGATTCATCAGGACTCAAGGTTGCTACCAGACTTAACAACATAATGTTGAACCTAACCCTTAGAAGGCAGGCCATGTGTGTTGTGAAATTTCAAAGTAAAAATTATCTTACAACTCGCTAAAAGAACTTCTAATAAAAAGAACTCAAATTGTCTTACTCCTGACTAGTCATTGGGCTTTTTAGATTTTATATACTTTGTACATTTATCATTTCAGCACTAAGACATAGAAATTAGGTTCATTTTTTTTTCGAAAAACTTATTCAATAATGCAAAAATGCAAAAAAAAATTTATAAAATTCGAATCTTATATTATAAAATTCGAATCTTATATTATAAAATTCGAATCTTATACCCCCCAACCTAGATCAGACATTGTCCTCAATGTTTTTTTTTGAAGATATTATATTATTATTATTATTATTTTATATTATTTTATTTTGGACGAAAATATGATGCATATGGAGGATAGAAGCATTTTACCGTAGTTGCATCAGTAATATGAGGGATCCTATTAAGAAAATAATAAAAAAAATGTAAAAATAACCTGCGAAAATTGGGTTACCTCCCAATAAGCGCTAAGTTTAACGTCTTCAGCCAGACTCAACGCATCCTTATCAAATCATACCGGGTATAGTTGATTCTAATGTTCTGATCTTAGCTCGAATATTCCTAAGGGTCCGTTCTATTTCAGGGTCAAAAGATAATAGTTCAAGAGATCTGGAACGACACCCTAGCATGCACCAATACTCTTTTGATCAGTCACGTACAGTCAAGCATGCACTAAAAGAAAAATATATCAAATCCTTGTATTTGCCCTAAAATCATTAGACAGCTCCTAACTGGTTTGAAGAGGGCACCTAAGCCTCCAATCTGGTCTAATGAACTTAGTTGACCAGGTAAGCTCCCAGGTAAGTAGGGGGGTCACGATGCGTTCGCAAAGGTCCCACTTAAAAACCACTTGCCTCGAACAGATGAACTGTCTCCCTTAAGGGACAAAGCTTGCCTAGACATCAACTGAGCCACAGAGCGAAATTGGTGCAACTTTCGGTGATCTTGGTCCTATTGAGCTCGAATGTCCCTAGGGGCCAACGTCTAATTGATTTTAATTAAAGTGATAGCTATGTGAGAATTGATTCACCTAATTTTGGCAAGAATCTGGTGATGAAATCGAGTTCTTATCTTGTTGGGGTGATTGCCCTTACTATGTGCGGATTAATTGGTGTATGTGTATCAAGCATGCATTCACACTTTTTGCTGAATTTAAATTTAAACAATCATCACAAAATTTCAAGCTAATTGGGAATTAATTTAAATAAGAAAGATTTAAAGGTTACCAAAGGAAATTTTTCCAGCAAATTTTTATTTTAAAGCAAACCTCTACAGCATTCTTTTTCCAGTAGTTCCCTTTTGATCGTCCCAAATTTTCTCTTCGATTCCTGATCAAATAATACCAAAAGAAAAATAAAAAATTAGTAAGAGGGAGAAAGGAGATAAGGGAAGTAAAAAAAATAGAAAATATTTTTATTTTATTTTAGATATATATCTTATTATTATTATTATTTTATTTTTGATTTTTTATGAAAAAAAATTTATGAAAAGAAAAACAACTATGCTAGCAATCCCCGGCAACGGCGCCAAAAATTGATAGTCAATTTTAAAGACCACACAATAGCACGTATCTAGTAGGATAGTGATTACGGGTATCGATCCACAGGGATTGGGGTACAGTTGTTTTCTTAAAAAAAAATTTAAAAGGAAAAGTTTGTGAAAAAAATTAAACTAAGAAATTTAATAAAAGAAAATGCAATTAAAAGGATATCAGTTTAAGGAACCTAGGGCAAGGAATTCACCACTAACATCGGAACAAGGATTAATTATATTTTAATTTTGTTGCCCAGTAGATGTAACCCAAGAGGGGGGGGTGAATTGGGTCTTTTAAAACTTTTAGACTACTTCTAAAACTTTTCAATTAATTATGCTAAGTTGTATAGATGCACAGTGAAATTTAAACTTAGCAACAGTTTGATGTATAGAATGTGACTTGATTGAATATGCTTGTAACTAAAGGATGCGCGGATAAGAGTTAAGCAAGCAATTTATCTAAGTAAGTAAGTGAGTAAGTTAGACAATGACAAGAGGCATTACAAACACAACAAACATATAGTGGTTCGGTGCACCCCAGCACCTACATCCACTCCCCAAGACCTCTTGGGAATTTCACTATAATCCTACAGATTACAGCCGGTTGTTTTACAAGCTCACAACCCAACTTGTTGTTTTGCGAGATAACAACGAACTCGGTCGGTTTTCACAGGCTCACCGACTAGAACCAACCGATTGTTTTTCCGGGTTCACAATCAAACCCAGTTGGTTTTCCCACAGGCTCACCAACCACAACCTTACAACGATTGTTTTTCGGGTTCACAATCAACCCAGTTGATTTTCCCAAAGGCTCACCAACCACAGCCTAACACCGTTGGTTTTTCCTTTGGCTCACCAACAAACCTTAACCCCTTGATTCAATCCCTTGATTGAATCAAGTTACAAGATATTAAAACAAAGGTTAAAACAGATCAAAGCTTCTTAAACAAGCAAATGTAACAATATAAACAAATAGAGTAAAGAGAAGCCCTCAAACGAGTTTTGAAGATGAGGGAGCTCGGCTTCTTCTTTACTTGACCCTCTTCTGATTTGGCACGAAGTAGAGGATCTCCGAGGCAGCACACGGATGGAGAGGAAGCTTTGGGATTCACTTGGATGCTCTTCTTCTCTCTATTTCGCTTTGGATGGCCCTTTTGTGCTTATGGAGGATTTCCCTTGTGATCTCTTTGAGATCTCTTCTCTAAATGTTCTCTCCCACTTCCATCCTTTCTTTTCTAGCTCTCCTCTTGATTTTATAGCTTTAGATGTCGTGGAAACAGAAATCTAGCCGTTAGAGACAAAAATAGAGCCATTGTGCACAGTCTGCAACTCCTAACAAAGCTTCCGTTGGGATCGGAGTCGACTTGCGCGATCTGGAGTCGACTGGCCTGTTGCAGGAGTCGACTCGTGCTTTTCTGGAGACGGCTCGGCAACTGTTCAAAATTCGAATTAAAGTGCTGTCTCGACTGGGAGTCGACTCGACTTGTCCCGGAGTCGACTCCCCAAAGTCTGGAGCTGACCTGGCACTTGGAGTCGGCTCATCCCAAGGAATCCATGGATGCATTTTTCAACTTTGCTCACTCGAGTCGACTCGAAAATTCTGGGAGTCGACTCGGTGCTTAGAGTCCGAACTCCCGAGCTTCTGTCTTTTGGCTCGTGCTGTCTCGGAGTCGACTCGAACTGTCTCGGAGTCGACTCGGCCCTCAGTATCCAAAAAACGGTCTTCTGTCTTTTGGGGTCGCGCTGTCTTGGAGTCGACTCGAACTTTGCGGGAGTCGACTCGGCTCTCAGTGTCTGAAATTGTCTCTCTGACTTTTTGCTTGTTTTCCTCTGGGAGTCGACTCTAGCTTCCTTAGGAGTCGACCTGCCAGCCATCGGAGTCGACTCGAGTTCTTCAGGAGTCGACTCGGCTCTCAGAGTCCAAAATAGCCTCTCTGTGTTTCTGTCTTGTTACTCCCTGGAGTCGACTCGTACTATCCAGGAGTCGACTCGAGGACTATTCTTTTGGATTTTCCTTTGAATTTGCTCGTCCAACTTGAGTCCTTTGAACTTGAAACTTGGGCCAATGAAGTGTAACTTTCTTCCAACTTTTCTTGAGAGCTTTGGAGGCCTTCTTGTGTTCTTCCAACTTGCTATGTTCCTTGCAAAATAAATATCTTTCTCCTTGTAACACAAACATTAGTATTTATACTTTCAGGTTTTTGTGATCATCAAAATCAATCTTTAAATCAATCTTTAGGTCATCAGTCTCCCCCTTTTTGATGATGACAAAACTTGGAGTATATGCAATATAAAATATATTGTGTTCTAGAAGTAGTGCATAGCTAAGTTGCATGAAGTAGAAAAGATATATATTTAAAACATACTTCATGATAATGCTTTAGATTTAATCAGCTTAACATAATCAACATATCTAAATTTAAGCTGGTTTGTATTCAATTCAAAACATAAAGCATTATGAACATATATTTAGATATTTTTTCCCCTTTTTGACAACATCAAAAAGATAGTGAAACATTAAGCACAAAGATAAGACTACTCAAATATTTCTTTTTCTTATTGTACTCTGATTTGCATGTCAAATTATTGCAAGGATATGAATCATATAACTCAAGGCAATAATATTAGAATAAGATTAATGAGCATAGATCAGAGCCAATTAAGATAGTTTCAGAGCAGAACACATCGAATGTGATTCCAAAGATAGTTTTCAAATTAAGTGTAGGTGGAATCTTTCTCAAGTTAATTCAAGAAGTACCATGAATGATATTCAAAGAAAGCGCGAATGGAAATCTAACCTCTCTTCAATAATAAGTATGAAAGCTTGTTCATTTAAAAGCTTTTGCCCAATATATTAAGTATTTTATCAACATGAGAGCAATTTAATTAATTTTCAGAGTATAAGATCAAAACTTATATACTTGAAAAACATATCATCATGTTGGATCATTAATTCTTAATGACTTCAAAGTTCTTTTATGATAATAAGAGCATTGGGACACAAATACCAAAATATGCAATTTTTGATACATCTTAGAGCTCATTTAAAGACTTTCTTTTATTTCTTTAGAAAATAAGCACAATTTGATACATAAAAATAGGAATTGGCACAAAATTGAAGTTCTAAGGAGCAAGCCAATTAGGACTCATTAGTGAATTTCAAAATAGATTTTCTAAGTGATACTCAAGAAAATTCAACACATTATTCTCCCCCTTTTTCATTAAGTTAGAGACTCTTAAGATCAACTGTTTGAATTGCAATTTGGTTCATGATTTATGCATAAGGTATATTAACCAAATAACAAGCCTCAAGGAGTATCATAAAGATTTTCAGATTTAAATTTCAGATGATACATATTGGAGAGCATTAGGATCACTTTTCACTTAGTAGACTTTCTCTCTCCTTTAGTTATAGATTTATGCAATTAAGTTCCATAAGATCTCTCCTTCTGAGATTTTCTTTCTTCCCCTCAATTGATCATTCCATTTAAGTGTTTAGAATTTGAAGATAATGTTCAGTAAAATTGTCAATCTCAAAAAAAATATATTTTCTACAAGTTTCAGCTTATTTTCATAAGACTCAATGTTTGAGATAAGACAACCTTTATAGAACTCATCTCAAGGTATAAACTCATTATATACTTAAAGCAAGTCTTGCAATATAAGGAGGTTCATTAAAATCTATCAAGGTATGAGATACTGAATATCTAAAGCTCCCCCTCAAAAGATGCATTCTTCTTTAATCATTCTTTTCTATTATTGAATTTCAGATTTTAGTGATAAACGTGAATAAAACTGAAATTCTATGATATCGAGAATGTAGAGTAATCTAGTATTATTCAAAATTTGTAGCAATTACTCTTTCTAATCCTTCAAGAACAAGTTATGCTTTCTCTTAATCTTAGAGAAAATGTATAGAAATATTAATCAGAAAATGATTCATTTGAAACTCAGTTTCTTTCAAAAGCATTTACATTTTCTTTCTTTTAGAATCATTTGAGTGAGCTGAAATATTTCTAGCTTTAAGATCATTTACTCTATATACATATTTTGATGGGAGTCTTTAAGAATGTAGGAGAGAAAAACATATAGATTATCATTGAGGTATATATATTTATAGAACTCAATTTCTTAATCACAGTTTTTGAGCAATGTATACATGAAACACAATAAATCTTTTTAATATCAAAATAAAATCATATATTTAGAAATTTTTGTTTGCAATCAAGATCATCGAAAGACACATCATTTGGACCAATATTGGTACACTCTAAAGATAAGTAATGATATGTTTCGGATGCGTATCGGAGCAATCAACCAAGGCATCAAAATTAATTCTATTTTTCTTTCATTAAGATTTTATTTAGAAATCATATTGAGTTTAAGCTTTTATATAAAATTAGATTCTGAATTTCATAAAGATTTTCAATAGAGGCTTTCAAAGTCATAATTTGAGATATGTATCTTCCACATTGTAGCTCATCTTAAATCATTATGATTGAAAACACATATTTCAATAACATTAGAGCACTTTCAGAATCTTTATATTTAATATTGAGTTTCGATACACGATGGAGGATATTTTAACAAGTGTTAGGACATTATGTATCAAAGTTAGGCAAGTAGAAAGATAGATCAAGATCAATTCATTTTGCCTAAATAGAAATATCCTTCTCTTCTTCTTTTTGCACATCTATTTAACTTTCAAAGATAAACGTGAATGACCAAACTGAAATAACAAGCATGTCAATGGTCAAAATCAATTCTTTTCAAATAAACTCTCCCTATTTAAACATACTCTTGCATTGATTTCAACCTTATTGTGTGTTTTCAAGTGATTAAAAATTTGACTTGATTCTTTTTATATACTTTCACTTGCTTTGTCTTTCATTTTTACTTTCTTATGCTCAATACTCTATTTGCTCCCTATCCGGTGGAGTTGGAAGGGGCACGAGGTACTACCAATAGCCTCCCTCTTGTGCCGTCCCTAATATGCCCTACACCGAATAGTTGGGTCACATAGTGCCGGGTACTACCAGTAGCCTCCCCATTGGCACCATCCCTATGATGAGCAATATAGAAAGGTTAAACTATTTACTTTAAACTCTCCCTCTATTTAAGTGTAATTCATTACGGATTTTATCCTTCCAAAAGAATGCTCACACAAGTGCTGAATATATTATGCTTGTTTTGCTTTTTCTTAAGATTGGAGTATTTGCCTTTACTTAGATTTTACTTCTCTTGAATAATATCCATTATCTTTTCTTTATCTCTCTTTCTCTTTGTTATTCTCAAGTAATTTACTTGAAAGAGCAGAATAAAGAAATAATCAAATGTATCATATAGAGGTATATCATGCAAACAACATTTTCATTATGCTCAAGAATTCATAGCTTCTCACAAGTCATTTTAAATCAAAAATTTTAAGCATAAACTTGTGTAGTTCATGGTTATGACATAGGCAAAGATATATTTTAGTTTGGGCAAACCATGAAACAATTTCTAAAAGCATAAGTCAATCAATACATATATAGACATGATATCAAGAAATTAATAGTTAAAGACTTTAATCATGCCATAGTAAGATTTAAGTTAATGACTTTGCTCAGCTAATTTATGAGAGAGGTATCTAAAATTACCTAATCATTCTGCATTCTTCAAGTCAAATACCTACTAGATTTCTTATGTGTAACCTTTTGGCTGAAGAAAGTCCTCTCTCTTGTTTGCATGTGAATGTTTATTGTACCTTTTATGGAGGTGTCCTTCAACTTGGAATCTCTCATTTTCTTGCTCAAGGATCCTGCAAGCTCCTTTTCTTTCTTAAAAGAAAGTCATTAGTTTCTTCAAGATACAAAACATTCATCCACCATATTTTTAACTAGATGACTCAATATAAGATATGATACTAGTTGAATGTTGAGTCACTTTACTCAAGAGATTCCCTAAGTATAAGCAAGCACATATCACTTGAACTAAAGAGATGGTTTCATTAACCAATATGGTTTAAGTACAAGCATGTGAGACAATAGAAAGATTTATTAAGATCACATCAATTTCTTATTTTCAATATCAATTTAGCTTAGATTCTATTTGCTTAAGATAATTGTCAATAAGGCATGCTAGCTAAGTTTTGATCAAATTGCCTTAAACAATTATTTCTATCAAAATTCAGATTATGATTCATTTGTTATCAATAAATTATGATTCATTAGAGTTAGATTGAAGTCTTGCACAAGGGCACATAATGATCACACAATCTGGTCTATTAGGTATATGATAAAATAATTATTCTATCATGCTTTTGATGCTTGTTCCAAATCACAAATTGCTTTATCATATTTGTAATGAATGTTTTCAAATAAGGTGGTTATTTTACATAGATTTCCTTTTTTTTTAAATGAAATAACCACATAGGAGTGTATTCTACACATTCATTTGTCAGAATATAAAGCTCATAAAGCAAGCAAATGATAATGGTGATCTTTTACTTCTAATCATGCAAGAATTTCATCAAGATCTTTTCTTGATTTAGTCTTTTAGTAGTTATCAATTTTTCTTCATTAAGTGCATTTCTAAAGAACTCAATTTGGTTCTAATTATTAACAAGTTTTCAGATTGTTATATGTAAAAGATTAACTATATACATATATAATTTGATTTTAGTATTTTGATAATAAATCATTAGTCTCATAAAGAATAAACTGAATTGATATTTCTTCAACTAGAATCTTTTCATTCTATACGCATTGCTTGATGAATGATATCCAAGGATAGAAATATCTTTATCAGATTTGGCATTATTTTCAAAAGAACATATCAAGCATAACGTGTATGACTGAAAAATATGAAAGATATGCAATGGTTCATTTTCCATTTTTCAGAAGATCAAAAGGAGTTTTCATCAAAAATTGATCTAATAGAAATCATATGTATGACAAGCAGTGATGATAGCTTTTAAAATGACTATCATACACAATTGTCTTTTTCATTTCTTCAAGAATTCTATTAACCCTATTTTACTTATGGTGTTCTTGGTGCAGAAACAATTGCATTCAATATTATTTTCTGTGCACAACTTAATACACAATTGGTTTTCAACACTATGCCATGATACTTCTTTATTTTCATAGTTTGCAAACCTTTTTCATTTGATCCCTTTTTGTGAGTTTGTGCCAATGCAGAAAATATTTCAATTTAAGTGCCAAGAACAAAACCAATGTAAGCTGTTGAAAACTTAGTGTTGGAAACAACATCTTTAGATTTAGAAATTGGTTTTTGTTTGTTTCCTTAGTTAATATGCATAGCAAACTTTGACCTTGTAGAAGATAATCTAAGTAAACCAATGACAAAGTCTTTTGAAATTAAATCCATACTCGCATGAGTTGATATTATATGCCAAAGATGGTTTCTTTAATCTTGGTATTTATAGTGCATATATTCAAAGGCATACCAAGTACACATTTTCATATCTATGATCAATAAACAATAATGCCATGGATAAAAGCTCTCAATCAAGCATATAGAGAATTCATAGAGTTATTCTTAATAAATTGATTAATCATCTAGCAACTTATCCAACAATAAGTAAAGTATAATATAGAAAGATGGAGAAATTTGAAGTTATTTCTTCTATTTTAATTATTTTTCTTGTTTACATTTAAGTTCCATTCTTCAACATGTGTCTAGAATACCCATTGTTCAGATAATATCTTTTATTAGAACCTTGGAGAGCTAGACACACCTACTGAAAAATAATCAGATTTTCAACTTAGGAACCCAAACTCTTTTGGGTCCTTGCAGGTTAGCTATTATTGTTCCTTTTGGAACCCATATTTTCTTAATAGCTATTTTGTCCATAGGCCTGTAGATTTTAGGATTACAAGATGTGTATTTCTGCATATTCTTGTTAAATTTAACAGTCATAGATTTAACATAAGTAGATGATGAATTTTTAATTTTCTGATTTTGTTCATTAGGTTCATTGAATTTATGAAAAACTATTTCAGGATGAGCAAAAGGGATTTTAATTAACTTTTGTTCATCATATTTATAAAAATCTGTTTTAGGATAGGCAATGGAGGATTTAACAACTGTATTCTTGAAAGATTTTTTGGATGTACCATGGTTGATATCCCAATCTAACTTTGTCAAATTCAGCTCTTTGATTATTTATCATTAGGTTCAATTTTTCAGAGCTGAAAGTAAATCTTTCAATAATAGGTTTTAATTTGTCAACTTCTTTAGTTAATCTTCTGTTATCTTCTGAAAGTAATTCATTACTTTTCTTAAGTTTATCATGGCTTTCGGTGAGAAGTTGATTTCTTTGATTTAGTTCTTTATTTTCTTTAATTAAGATTTCAGTTTTATTAGTTAGTTTCAGTTGTTCATCTATTAGGATTTGATTTTCATTCTTTAAGTTCTTGTTCTTACAAATAAGTTTCTTATATTCTAAATACAAATCAGAAAAGACATCGTGAAGTTCATCAAATGTAAAAGTTCTTTCAGTTTCAGCACGTACCTCATGTGCCACGAAGCATGGATGATACTGCTCTTCTTTTACACATGATGTTTCAGATTTGTTAGTGCATTCATATTTGTCTTCAAGCATATTCCATATTTCTTTAGCAGTCATGCAAGAAGATATGCAATTAAACTCATTCCTATCTAATGCACAATATAATAGGTTCATGGCTTTTGAATTTTGTTGAACCATTTTCTCATTATGACTAGTGTTTGTTTGTGTTCCATTGACTATAATACTCCATAGATTATAATCAAGTGATTGTATAAAAATGCGCATGCGTGCTTTCCAATGTGTATAGTTTATGCCATTAAATAGTGGAGGTGTATCAATTAATTGTCCTTCTCCTAGAAAACTATCTATTTGAGTTGTCATGATCTTTGGCTCTTGATCGTGAGATCAATAATTAATCTTAGAGCACCTGCTCTGATACCACTTGTTGCCCAGTAGATACAACCCAAGAGGGGGGGTGAATTGGGTCTTTTAAAACTTTTAGACTACTTCTAAAACTTTTCAATTAATTATGCTAAGTTGTATAGATGCACAGTGAAATTTAAACTTAGCAACAGTTTGATGTATAGAATGTGACTTGATTGAATATGCTTGCAACTAAAGGATGCGCGGATAAGAGTTAAGCAAGCAATTTATCTAAGTAAGTAAGTGAGTAAGTTAGACAATGACAAGAGGCATTACAAACACAACAAACATATAGTGGTTCGGTGCACCCCAGCACCTACATCCACTCCCCAAGACCTCTTGGGAATTTTACTATAATCCTACAGATTACAGCCGGTTGTTTTACAAGCTCACAACCCAACTTGTTGTTTTGCGAGATAACAACGAACTCGGTCGGTTTTCACAGGCTCACCGACTAGAACCAACCGATTGTTTTTCCTGGTTCACAATCAAACCCAGTTGGTTTTCCCACAGGCTCACCAACCACAACCTTACAACGATTGTTTTTCGGGTTCACAATCAACCCAGTTGATTTTTCCAAAGGCTCACCAACCACAACCTAACACCGTTGGTTTTTCCTTTGGCTCACCAACAAACCTTAACCCCTTGATTCAATCCCTTGATTGAATCAAGTTACAAGATATTAAAACAAAGGTTAAAACAGATCAAAGCTTCTTAAACAAGCAAATGTAACAATATAAACAAATAGAGTAAAGAGAAGCCCTCAAACGAGTTTTGAAGATAAGGGAGCTCGGCTTCTTCTTTACTTGACCCTCTTCTGATTTGGCACGAAGTAGAGGATCTCCGAGGCAGCACACGGATGGAGAGGAAGCTTTGGGATTCACTTGGATGCTCTTCTTCTCTCTATTTCGCTTTGGATGGCCCTTTTGTGCTTATGGAGGATTTCCCTTGTAATCTCTTTGAGATCTCTTCTCTAAATGTTCTCTCCCACTTCCATCCTTTCTTTCCTAGCTCTCCTCTTGATTTTATAGCTTTAGATGTCGTTGAAACAGAAATCTAGCCGTTAGAGACAAAAATAGAGCCGTTATGCACAGTCTGCAACTCCTGACAAAGCTTCCGTTGGGATCGGAGTCGACTCGCGCGATCTGGAGTCGACTGGCCTGTTGCAGGAGTCGACTCGTGCTTTTCTGGAGACGGCTCGGCAACTGTTCAAAATTCGAATTAAAGTGCTGTCTCGACTGGGAGTCGACTCGACTTGTCCCGGAGTCGACTCCCCAAAGTCTGAAGCTGACCTGGCACTCTTGGAGTCGGCTCATCCCAAGGAATCCATGGATGCATTTTTCAACTTTGCTCACTCGAGTCGACTCGGAAATTCTGGGAGTCGACTCGGTGCTCAGAGTCCGAACTCCCGAGCTTCTGTCTTTTGGCTCGTGCTGTCTCGGAGTCGACTCGAACTGTCTCGGAGTCGACTCGGCCCTCAGTATCCAAAAAACGGTCTTCTGTCTTTTGGGGTCGCGCTGTCTTGGAGTCGACTCGGACTTTGCGGGAGTCGACTCGGCTCTCAGTGTCTGAAATTGTCTCTCTGACTTTTTGCTTGTTTTCCTCTGGGAGTCGACTCTAGCTTCCTTAGGAGTCGACCTGCCAGCCATCGGAGTCGACTCGAGTTCTTCAGGAGTCGACTCGGCTCTCAGAGTCCAAAATAGCCTCTCTGTGTTTCTGTCTTGTTACTCCCTGGAGTCGACTCGAGGACTATTCTTTTGGATTTTCCTTTGAATTTGCTCGTCCAACTTGAGTCCTTTGAACTTGAAACTTGGGCCAATGAAGTGTAACTTTCTTCCAACTTTTCTTGAGAGCTTTGGAGGCCTTCTTGTGTTCTTCCAACTTGCTATGTTCCTTGCAAAATAAATATCTTTCTCCTTGCAACACAAACATTAGTATTTATACTTCCAGGTTTTTGTGATCATCAAAATCAATCTTTAAATCAATCTTTGGGTCATCAAATTTATTCTTGGATTAACATGCAAATTGGCTACAAGCTTAATAAGCATTTAAATAGAAATTCACAAAAGCAATTTGGGAATAATCCATCTTCAGTTGGCATGAAATGTCTACCCTAATCTAAGGTGGTAGCACACCGCATCTTCCTTAAGCATGGACTATCTTATATTTACTTAGTGATCATGAAGAACAGTTGTATAAACTACCCATTTAAAATCACAGAAATTAAACATGAAATAAAAGAAGATATTCATTAAAAACAATAAGTTCATACAACTTCAAGAATATAAAATAAAATCTAAAACCCGTGTTCCTTTGTTAGGGTTGCATCCAACCCTGGAGAGGAGATCAGCCTTCCATGAAGTCGTGGGTGACAGCAGCAGTGGCACAGCAGCGGGCTCCCATTTCTTCATTCTTTTCCTTCGACGACTCCCCTCTTATCATTTCATTTCTTTTCTCTTTTTTTTTTTTTGTGGGAAGTAATTCCCAGAATATCCCAAACTATTATCTCTCCCTTTACTTCTTCTTCTTCCTGTGGGATTTGGCCTCCGAGAGATGATGGGAGCAGCCCCCGGTGGGGGAAGAGGGAATGCCCCCCGGTGGGGGGAGAAGGATGCCCTTCTCGGTTCACACCTGGGCCTTTTATAGGCTGCAACTCCCCCTCTATTCCTGGTTGAGAGGAGATGAGGATGAATCACGGAGAATACGCGGGAGGTTACAGGGACTGGAGCTTATCCGGGAGAAGATTGGGATGATGAGAACGGACACTGGGAGAATCTGTGGACGATGGAGCAGGGGAGATGAAATCATCCGTGGAGGGAAGAGGCCTTGAATCGCGGACGGGAGGGAAGACACGCGGAGGAAACGCCTGAAGCTGCTTCGCGGAGACGTGGACGGCTTGATTCTCTGGATCCATGGTCGTGAAGCTCGCGATTGGAAGATCCAAATCCTGTTCCGCGGAAGCAGGGGATAAGGAAAAAGTGTTCTTTTGTGATGCTCGGGATGATGACCTGATCCGTGATGACGTGAAGATACAGATACTGGGAAGAGAATGGAATGAAGGAGCTGGGAGGTAAGATCGGATCCTGAGTTCGGTGGGAACAGGGGATTCGGAGAACGAAGCAAGGCTGGAATTGTGTGCGTGGATATGGATGAAACGAATCCGGAAGAAAAGGATCACGGGATAAGCCTTCATCCGGCTGGGAGCAGATCTTTGGATGATGCGGACTGATGGATTACGAATGGGATGCTGGGAATTTGGCTGAGAGGTGATAGAAACAGGGGAGATGAATATGTTGGGATTTGGGTTCATCCAGATGGGGCTCTGTTTCATGGAAGGAGCTTTGGATGCGGAACTGTGAATGGTATGCAAACGGGATGGAGATACGATGGGAGTTTGGGACTTCGTTAACGGGATCTGGGATGGCTGGGGGATGATTCGGAAGCATGGGAGAAACACACGGACGCTGGGATGAAAATGGAGTTGATCCCGAACGAGAGGATCTGGGAGGATCAAAGCTAATCCGGAGGACTCCTTTGACTGGGAACAGGGGAGATGGGTTTTAGTTGGGAACGTGATTCGTGGAAGCTTTGGAATGTTGGAACATTTGGGAATCCAGCTGGGATCAGTCCGGAAGAAGAGGGAATGAATTCATGAGCTGGGGACGATCCTTCACGGATGGAATGGAGTTTGGATTCGGAAGTTGGGAGGAAGCGAAAGAAGCTGGGAAGAACTTACGGACAACTGGGAGGAAATGCCGGAGTGCGTGATGCGTGGGAGGAATCCATCACGGGTGAGGATGGATCATAACAGGATGAAGGGAGTTCTTTGGACGAGCTCTGTTCGTTGGACACAGGTGATCCCATGCGAATGCAGAGCAAGGGAGATAATTCGTGGATTTGATTTGGCTTAGTTGGGAAGATGGGAATTGAACTGTTTGAAGCAGAGGAATTAATCCTATTCGGCTGGGAAGATGTCCATTCGAGACCATTTGGGTGGGAAGAGGTTCACATGGCTATTAAATTCGGGAGGAATCACATAAAAGGTGGAATGCACAGTGGACGGCTATTCTGCTAAAGCAGGAAATACCGTGAGTTGGTTTGAGTGGACTTGTGAAATAGTTTGGGCATCATCCAATTGAATTTGACTTGACCTGCATTCATTAGGCTCAATCAATAAATAATTAAATCAACTCGAATTACCTCTTATAATTTATTAAAATGTAATGATGAAGGTAACACATTTTTTTGGTTAAATTTATAAAATATGTGAATTAAAATAATGGTAAGTGCTATGAAAAAGAGGATAATTTATGTATTATTTAGCACTTATCACACCCCCCAACCTACATTTTGCTAGTCCTCGAGCAAAATAATAAAAAAAAACTAACTCACTTTCGCAGGAATCGCGATTGCATTTACCGTATGCAATAAGGCTTTAAATCCCTAGGTGGCCCTAGTGGACGAGTTTTGTCTCGTGAGGGTTTCCGGCTCAAATACCCACAAACTGTTGTCGAAAGAATTTATTTTATTGTTTTATAAAATCTAATTTCAAATGCCTTAATGTCAAGAATTTCAAAAGCACACAAAGTTTTAATTACTAAGTCAGCCCAAATCCTAGGTCAGTATGCAACTTAAGTTGAAGTCATTAAGTTTCTGTTAGGAAGTTGTAAGGCTAATTTATACTTAGGTGCTCGGTGATATCTGGATCATACACAAGCTAAGGCTTTGGATTCTCCAAAATACTGCTAAAGCTAGTAGTTTCCAAGAATTGGTCAGATAAGACCTAATCACTGATTCAAAATCATCCTATCTTGCAGGATTTCGAGAGTTGTGGATTTTACTTTAATACCTCATGGGCTTTATCTGTAATATTTCAGTTTACTCGAATTTTTACAACGGTGGCTTTCACACTATCGTCTTTTTCAAGGTCAATATTATTTTTGCTTTTTTTATATATATATTTTTTGTATTTATAAATAAATTATGCACTTCTACTCTTGTAATGATTCCTCCATGTAGCGAGCATTCAGTCAACACTCCCGCACCAGATGGCATAAGGTGTTAGGCATCAAGACTCCTCTACGGACCTATGCTCGGATTCCTCATACAAGCCCGCTGACCTTTGACAATAGGTAGCCCTTTTCGATGTACCTGACTAAATTCACTCTTTTTTTCTCTTTTTATTTATTTATTTATTTATTTCAGAAGATAATAGTGAATTAGATAGGTATGATTCATCGGGACTCAAGGTTGCTACCAGACTTAACAACATAATGTTGAACCTAACCCTTAGAAGGCAGGCCATGTGTGTTGTGAAATTTCAAAGTAAAAATTATCTTACAACTCGCTAAAAGAACTTCTAATAAAAAGAACTCAAATTGTCTTACTCCTGACTAGTCATTGGGCTTTTTAGATTTTATATACTTTGAACATTTGTCATTTCAGCACTAAGACATAGAAATTAGGTTCATTTTTTTTTCGAAAAACTTATTCAATAATGCAAAAATGCAAAATTTTTTTTATAAAATTCGAATCTTATATTATAAAATTCGAATCTTATACCCCCAACCTAGATCAGACATTGTCCTCAATGTTTTTTTTGAAGATATTATATTATTATTATTATTATTTTATATTATTTTATTTTGGACGAAAATATGATGCATATGGAGGATAGAAGCATTTTACCGTAGTTGCATCAGTAATATGAGGGATCCTATTAAGAAAATAATAAAAAAAATGCAAAAATAACCTGCGAAAATTGGGTTACCTCCCAATAAGCGCTAAGTTTAATGTCTTCAGCCAGACTCAACGCATCCTTATCAAATCATACCGGGTATAGTTGATTCTAATGTTCTGATCTTAGCTCGAATATTTCTAAGGGTCCGTTCTATTTCAGGGTCAAAAGATAATAGTTCAGGAGATCTGGAACGACACCTTAGCATGCACCAATACTCTTTTGATCAGTCACGTACAGTCAAGCATGCACTAAAAGAAAAATACATCAAATCCTTGTATTTGCCCTAAAATCATTAGACAGCTCCTAACTGGTTTGAAGAGGGCACCTAAGCCTCCAATCTGGTCTAATGAACTTAGTTGACCAGGTAAGCTCCCAGGTAAGTAGGGGGGTCACGATGCGTTCGCAAAGGTCTCACTTAAAAACCACTTGCCTCGAACAGATGAACTGTCTCCCTTAAGGGACAAAGCTTGCCTAGACATCAACTGAGCCACAGAGCGAAATTGGTGCAACTTTCGGTGATCTTCGTCCTATTGAGCTCGAATGTCCCTAGGGGCCAACGTCTAATTGATTTTAATTAAAGTGATAGCTATGTGAGAATTGATTCACCTAATTTGGGCAAGAATCTGGTGATGAAATCGAGTTCTTATCTTATTGGGGTGATTGCCCTTACTATGTGCGGATTAATTGGTGTATGTGTATCAAGCATGCATTCACACTTTTTGCTGAATTTAAAATTAAACAATCACCACAAAATTTCAAGCTAATTGAGAATTAATTTAAATAAGAAAGGTTTAGAGGTTACCAAAGGAAATTTTTCCAACAATTTTTTATTTTAAAGCAAACCTCTACAGCATTCTTTTTCCAGTAGTTCCCTTTTGATCGTCCCAAATTTTCTCTTCGATTCCTGATCAAATAATACCAAAAGAAAAATAAAAAATTAGTAAGAGAGAGAAAGGAGATAAGGGAAGTAAAAAAAAATAGAAAATATTTTTATTTTATTTTAGATATATATCTTATTATTATTTTTATTTTATTTTTATTTTTTTATGAAAAAAAATTTATGAAAAGAAAAACAACTATGCTAGCAATCCCCGGCAACGGCGCCAAAAATTGATAGTCAATTTTAAAGACCACGCAATAGCACGTATCTAGTAGGATAGTGATTACGGGTATCGATCCACATGGATTGGGGTACAGTTGTTTTCTTAAAAAAAATTTTAAAAGGAAAAGTTTGTGAAAAAAATTAAACTAAGAAATTTAGTAAAAGAAAATGCAATTAAAAGGATATCAGTTTAGGGAACCTAGGGCAAGGAATTCACCACTAACATCGGAACAAGGATTAATTGTATTTTAATTTATTCTTGAATTAACATACAAATTGGCTACAAGCCTAATAAGCATTTAAATAGAAATTCACAAAAGCAATTTGGGAATAATCCATCTTCAGTTGGCATAAAATGTCTACCCTAATCTAAGGTGGTAGCACACCGCATCTTTCTTAAGCTTGGACTATCTTATATTTACTTAGTGATAATGAAGAACAGTTGTATAAACTTCCCATTTAAAATCACAGAAATTAAACATGAAATAAAAGAAGATATTCATTAAAAACAATAAGTTCATACAACTCCAAGAATATAAAATAAAATCTAAAATCCGTGTTCCTTTGTTAGGGTTGCATCCAACCCTGGAGAGGAGATCAGCCTTCCATGAAGTCGTGGGTGACAGCAGCAGTGGCACAGCATCGGGCTCCCATTTCTTCATTTTCTTCCTTCGGCGACTCCGCTCTTATCATTTCATTTCTTTTCTCTCTTTTTTTTTTTTTGTGGGAAGTAATTCCCAGAATATCCCAAACTATTATCTCTCCCTTTACTTCTTCTTCTTCCTGTGGGATTTGGCCTCCGAGAGATGATGGGAGCAGCCCCCGGTGGGGGAAGAGGGAATGCCCCCCGGTGGGGGGAGAAGGATGCCCTTCTCGGTTCACACCTGGGCCTTTTATAGGCTGCAACTCCCCCTCTATTCCTGGTTGAGAGGAGATGAGGATGAATCACGGAGAATACGCGGGAGGTTACAGGGACTGGAGCTTATCCGGGAGAAGATTGGGATGATGAGAACGGACACTGGGAGAATCTGTGGACGATGGAGCAGGGGAGATGAAATCATCCGGTGGAGGGAAGAGGCCTTGAATCGCGGACGGGAGGGAAGACACGCGGAGGAAACGCCTGAAGCTGCTTCGCGGAGACGTGGACGGCTTGATTCTCTGGATCCATGGTCGTGAAGCTCGCGATTGGAAGATCCAAATCCTGTTCCGCTGAAGCAGGGGATAAGGAAAAAGTGTTCTTTTGTGATGCTCGGGATGATGACCTGATCCGTGATGACGTGAAGATACAGATACTGGGAAGAGAATGGAATGAAGGAGCTGGGAGGTAAGATCGGATCCTGAGTTCGGTGGGAACAGGGGATTCGGAGAACGAAGCAAGGCTGGAATTGTGTGCGTGGATATGGAAGAAAAGGATCACGGGATAAGCCTTCATCCGGCTAGGAGCAGATCTTTGGATGATGCGGACGGATGGATTACGAATGGGATGCTGGGAATTTGGCTGAGAGGTGATCCAGAAACAGGGGAGATGAATATGTTGGGATTTGGGTTCATCCAGATGCGGCTCTGTTTCATGGAAGGAGCTTTGGATGCAGAACTGTGAATGGTATGCAAATGGGATGGAGATACGATGGGAGTTTGGGACTTCGTTAACGGGATCTGGGACGGCTGGGGGATGATTCGGAAGCATGGGAGAAACATACGGACGCTGGGATGAAAATGGAGTTGATCCCAAACGAGAGGATCTGGGAGGATCAAAGCTAATCCGGAGGACTCCTTTGACTGGGAACAGGGGAGATGGGATTTAGTTGGGAACGTGATTCGTGGAAGCTTTGGAATGTTGGGAGATTTGGGAATCCGGCTGGGATCAGTCCGAAAGAAGAGGGAATGAATTCATGAGCTGGGGACGATCCTTCACGGATGGAATGGAGTTTCGATTCGGAAGTTGGGAGGAAGCGAAAGAAGCTGGGAAGAACTTACGGACAACTGGGAGGAAATGCCGGAGTGCGTGATGCGTGGGAGGAATCCATCATGGGTGAGGATGGATCACAACAGGATAAAGGGAGTTCTTTGGACGAGCTCTTTTCGTTGGACACAGGTGATCCCATGCGAATGCAGAGCAAGGGAGATAATTCGTGGATTTGATTTGGCTTGGTTGGGAAGATGGGAATTGAACTGTTTGAAGCAGAGGAATTAATCCTATTCGGCTGGGAAGATGTCCATTCGAGACCATTTGGGCGGGAAGAGGTTCACATGGCTAGTAAGTTCGGGAGGAATCACATAAAAGGTGGAATGCACAGTGGACGGCTATTCTGCTAAAGCAGGGAATATTGTGAGTTGGTTTGAGTGGACTTGTGAAATAGTTTAGGCATCATCCAATTGAATTTGACTTGACCTGTGTTCATTAGGCTCAATCAATAAATAATTAAATCAACTCGAATTACCTCTTATAATTTATTAAAATGTAATGATGAAGGTAACACATTTTTTTGGTTAAATTTATAAAATATGTGAATTAAAATAATGGTAAGTGCTATGAAAAAGAGGATAATTTATGTATTATTTAGCACTTATCAGACCTCAACACAAGTTGAATCGACTTCAGAATGGCGACAAACAGAAGATGGAAAGGAGTTAAAACTTGCCCTTTCATGAGTCGACCCTAGTAGATCACAAGTATACCCAAGCAAACACTAGTCGACCCCAAAGATAGACGAGTCGACCTTACAGTAGCCATAGGTAAAAGACAGAAAGCAGCAAAAATGAGCACTTTCTCATGTTAAACCCTGAAGAAGAAGGGTCGACTCTAGAAGATCATGAGTTGACTCCTGAAGAAGTCGAGTCAACCCATCTACATTTGACAACAGTAACGATTAGTTTTTCTATGAAAATAGAATGACCATATTCATTCTCAACAACTATTTCAATCTCTCCAATGGCTAGAAATGGCTCTCGAATAATTATTCAAGCTATAAAATCTTCCAAATTGAATTGGATAAGTAGAGGATCAAGAAAAGTGAGTAGATGAGGTAAAAGAAAAGGAATACAAGTTAACCACCACTTCTAATGCTTCAATTTGAGAAGTGACTATTTAAAAAAGAGTTTCTAAATATTCAGAGATAGCTTTAACTTCCAATCACTGAGTTCCACCACAACATCAAGAGCAAGCAAGAAAAAGGAAAAGAGCTAATTCTCTTCACCAAGATCTCAACTTTCAAAGCAATCAAATTCAAGCTACAATAGCATTAATCCTTTGTAGAGATTATTTTGTATTCAATTTTCTATCTTTCTTTTGTGCACAAGATTAGGGAATCTCGTGTCGGATATTTAGTGTGGCTAGCACCGTGAAAAAATAGCTACCATGTAAGGTTTGGTTGTACCGAAGAAACAACTTGGTTGCAGTCGATTAGCCTATCAAATCGACTAAGTTTTGCTGACCTTGAAAATTAACAAAGAGTTCCAAAGTGTTGGAACTTGAAGTTGGTCTAGTTGTACCGGCAAAATAGCTTGATTTTGGTTGATTGCCAAAAAAATCAACTGGGTTTAGTTGTGAGCCTAGAAAACAACTATAAATTATAGTAAAATTTCTAAGAAGGAAATCTTGGGGAGGGGATGTAGAAGCGAAGTTTGGCTCTGAACTACTATAAAAATTTTGTATTTTAGTTGTTTGTGCTTGTTCTCATCTTGTGCATTAATTTGTCACTGGTTTTACTGTACATATGTGGAGTGATTGATTATAACCCTATTTGATTTTGATGAGCTCAAAGCATTTGAGTATATCTTTTGTTTACTAATGAATTCAATCAAGTGTTTCAGTGAAAATCTTGTCTAAGTGTTTCTAGATTTGGTTTAAGATATTTTGGATAAGTTAAGAAGTCAGTTTGAACCAAAGTCTGAGACTCGAGTCGACTCCGAGATATTACGAGTTGACTCCAAGCGTATCAGAAGCACTGGCACGGGCTCGAGTCGACTCCGGAACATTACAAGTCGACTCCGACTGAGAACAGACAGATGAACAGAAAGACACAATTTATAACCTGTCAGCGAGTCGACTCCTGAAGTGCGCGAGTCGACTCCAATGCTTACCGAGTCGACTCCGGAGTAGTTTGAGTCGACTCCAGGGAGTTACAGACAAAAAGTCAGAGAGCAAGTTTCGACCCTGAGAGCCGAGTCGACTCTTGAGGAACGCGAGTCGACTCCGATGGTTGGCAGGTCGACTCCAAAGAAAGCGAGAGTCGACTCTCAGTTGTATTCAAGGCAAAAGTCAGAGAGCAGTTTTCGAACACTGAGATCCGAGTCGACTCCCGCAATGCGCGAGTCGACTCCGAGACAACGCGACCCCAAAAAAGACAGTAGACCAAATTGTTGTCTCTGAGAGCCGAGTCGACTCCAAGAGCTCGAGTCGACTCCAAGGCAGCGCTACACCAAAAAGGCAGAAGACTGAGTTTCGGAAACTGAGAGCCGAGTCGACTCCGGAACAGTTCGAGTCGACTCCAAGACTGGACGAGCCAAAAGACAGAAGATAGGGAGTTCGGGCTCTGAGCGCCGAGTCGACTCCCAGGACTGTCGAGTCGACTCGAGTGGGCCAAGTTGAAAAATAGCTCCATGAATTCCATGGGATGAGCCGACTCCAAGAATGCCAAGTCAGCTCCAGTTTTTGGCGAGTCGACTCCGGGTTAAGTCGAGTCGACTCCCAGTCGAGGAGGTCACTTTAATTCAAATTCGGAACAGTTGCCGAGCCGACTCCAGAAAAGCATGAGTCGACTCCTGTTACAGCCGAGTCGACTCCAGATCGCGCGAGTCGACTCCGACCCCAACGGACACATTGTCAGGATGTGCAGAGTGTGCAGAATGGGCAGAAAAATGTGTCTAACGGCTAGTTTCCGTGGGGGATGGCTTAAATAGCCACAGAGGACTGTAGCAAGGAAAAGAAGTACCATTCCACTCAAAGAAATCAAGCATCCTTTCTCTGCAAACTGATTTCAACGGAAAAGAAGAAAGAGGGCCATTAACTCCATTCAACCGACTCTTCCCAGCATTAAAAGAAGTCTCCTCCTGCCTTCAAGTCTTCCAGATTTTCAAGAGAAGACCCAAAGTTCAAGAAGCCCTTCTCTTCTCCAACTCAAACGTGTTTGAGGGCTCTTAACTTTACTCTTATTAATATCGCTGTATATCTGCTTTTTAGAAGCTCTATTTTTTTTTCTATTTGTCTTTGTTCATTCCATCTTGTCCTTACTTGATTCAATCAGGGGATTGAATCAAGGGTATATAGGTTTGTTGGTGAGCCTAGGTTGAAACCAACGGTGTAAGGGTTTGATTGTGATCCCGGGAAAACAATCGGGGTGGTTCTAGTCGGTGAGCTTGGAAAAACCGACCGATTTCGTTGTGACCTCGTAAAACAACAAGTTTGGTTGTGAGCTTGGAAAACAACCGGCTGTAATCCGAGGGGTTATAGTGAATTCCCAAGTAAGACTTGGGGAGTGGACGTAGGAGCAAGGGTTAGCTCCGAACCACTATAAAAACATTGTGTTTGTGATTGCTTGTGTCTCTCTCTCTTACTCTCATTTCACTCACAGCACATAGCAACTAATTAATCATCTTGCAACAGTATTAATTAGTCATCCACAAACGTTTTAATTGCAAAATTATTTTAAAACCCAATTCACCCCCCCCTCTTGGGTTGTCTATCTGGGCAACAAGTGGTATCAGAGCCTAAACTCTTCTACCCTAAGAGTAAAAGATCAAAATGAGAACCCCATTTGGATCTTCCCACATTGAGGGTCAGTCCACCCAAAGACCCCCATTCTTTAATGGATCCGACTACTCATATTGGAAGGCTAGGATGAGAATATTTATCCAAGCCCAAGACTATGAGATGTGGACCATTATATTAAATGGACCATACATCCCATCCATCTATGTAGAGGGTGTCATTGTACCCAAACTTGAAAAGGATTGGGATGACCATGACATGAGAAAGGCACAACTCAATGCCAAAGCAATGAATGTGCTTTACTGTGCATTAGATAGGAATGAATTCAATAGGGTCTCTACTTGCAATTCTGCAAAAGAGATTTGGGAGAGACTCGAAGTGACCCATGAGGGCACGAATCAAGTCAAAGAATCCAAAATAAATATATTGGTTCATAAGTATGAACTATTTAAGATGGATTCTAATGAAACAATCACTTGCATGTTCACTAGATTTATTGACATTGTCAATGGCCTAAAAAGCCTTGGCAAAAACTATACTAACAGTGATCTTGTCAGAAAGATTCTTCGCTGTCTACCAAGGTCATGGAAAGCCAAAGTAACGGCAATCCAAGAAGCCAAGGACCTGAACAAGCTACCACTTGAGGAGCTTATTGGATCCCTAATGACGCACGAGCTAACAATGAAGCAACACAGCGAAGAAGAGTCCTCCCATAAGAAAAAGGTAATAGCTCTCAAATTTACATCATCTAACAAAGACTTGTCTTGCAGTGGCAGCAGTGAAGAAGAAGATCATGAGGGAGATGATGATGAGGCTCTTCTCGTGCGTAAGTTCAGAAGATTCATCAACCGGAAGAAATCCTCACATCAAAGGAGAGGCCCCTCAAATTCCTATCACAAGGATAAAGGTAAGGAAAGAAAAAATGAGGGGATCAGTTGTTATGAGTGCAAGAAGCCGGGGCACTTCAGAGCTGAGTGTCCCTTGCTGAAAAAGGGGAGCAAGTACAAGAAGAAGAAAGTCCTCGTCTCCACCCTATCGGACTCCGACACCTCATCATCATCATCGGATGAAGAACAAGAAGAAAAGGCAAATCTGTGTTTTATGGCCAACGACAATGAGGTAACATCCGCACCACATTTAGATTTTACTTTCGATGAATTATATGATGCTTTCAATGAATTAATGGATGAATACAAAACAATAAACGTTAAAAACAAAGAACTAAAAGTAACTAACCAAACTCATCTCCATAAGTATGATTCATTAGTTAAGGATAAAGATGTTCTTATCAAAGAAAATGCAGAACTTAAAACAAGCAACCAAATCTTGATACAAAAGAATAATACCTTAACTAAAGAAAATGAAAGGCTGAACAAAGAAACATTAGAACCCAAAAATAATAAACATATAAATGAGAGTCTCACAAAAGAACTAAATGATCTAAAAACAGAAAAACAAAAATTGACACTAGAACTTGAAAAATACAAGCCCATTGTAGAAAAATTTACATATAGCTCAGAAAAATTAGAGATGATACTTAATAGTCAACGAGCTGTATTCAATAGAGCGGGTTTAGGGTATAAACCTAAAAATAAGCAAAAACTCCTTAGTAACTTCTTTGTTAAAGCAGGGGAAAGTAAAACTAAGAAAATAACCTATTTTTGTTGTGGAACTTTAGGACATAAAGCAAATGTATGTGATTATAGGAAAGGAAAAACTAAAAGAAAAATTAAAAGAATTTGGGTTCCAAAAGGAACCAACACTACTAACCATGAAGGATCCAAGAAAACTTGGATACCTAAAACTATATGATTTGCTTGTGTAGGAGTGTCTTGCAGCCAAAGTCGACAAAAATTGTTGGTACTTGGACAGTGGCTGCTCAAGACACATGACGGGTGACAAGGATCAATTCTTCACCCTTGAAGCTAAGAAGGGAGGTGCTGTGACTTTTGGAGACAATAACCAAGGTCACATCATTGGTATAGGTAAAGTACAAATTACCCCTTCAACTTTTATTGATAATGTTCGATATGTTGATGGTCTTAAGCATAATCTACTAAGCATTAGTCAATTGTGTGATAGAGGTTATGATGTTATGTTTAAACCATCACTATGCATCATAACAAACCCAAATGACAATAGTTTAGTTTTTAAAGGAATAAGACATGGAAATGTGTATGTTGTAGACCTTGAGGATCTTGCCAAACATAACCCATGTTTAGTTGTTAATGAAACTAAGAAAAATGATGCTAGTTGGTTATGGCACCGTAAGTTAGGTCATGCAAGCATGGACACCATATCAAAATTAGTTAAAAGAGATTCCGTGATAGGTTTGCCAAAACTAAAGTTTGAAAAGAATAAAATATGTGAAGCATGTCAATTTGGCAAACAATCAAGGAACTCCTTTAAATCTATAAATTGTGTCTCTACCTCTAGACCTCTAGAATTACTACACATGGACCTATTCGGACCAACTAGAACCACAAGTCTAGGTGGAAATAAATATGGTCTAGTTATCGTAGATGATTATTCTAGATACACTTGGGTCATGTTCTTAGGTCATAAGGATCAAGCATTTTTAATTTTCAAGAAATTTCATAAAGAAGTAACAAATGCTAGAGACACTTCAGTCATAGCTATTAGAAGTGACCATGGAACCGAATTTGAAAATCATTTATTTGATGAGTTTTGTAGTAAAAAGGGGATAACTCATAATTTTTCTGCACTTAGGACACCACAACAAAATGGAGTTGTGGAAAGGAAAAATAGAACTCTAGAGGAAATGGCTAGAACCATGTTATGTGAAAGTAATCTCCCTAAGTACTTTTGGGGAGAAGCCATAAATACCTCATGTCATATATTAAATAGAGTTTTATTAAGACCCATTATAAAGAAAACACCTTATGAACTTTGAAAAAATAGAAAACCAAAAGTGAACTATTTTCATATCTTTGGATGTAGGTGTTTTGTTCATAATAATGAAAAAGATAATCTAGGAAAATTTGACTCTAAATCGGATGAGGGTATATTCTTGGGGTACTCTACAACTAGTAAAGCCTATAGAGTCTTTAATAAAAGAACCCTAGTTATAGAAGAATCCATACATGTCATTTTTGATGATTCTAGTGATATCTCTTCTAGTAAGAGAGTTAATCTTGATGATGATGCTGAAATTCTTGAAGAAAAGATAGATGAGATGACATTACAAGATGATAATCAAAAATTAATTGAAAATGCATCATCAAGCCAAGAGGCTATTATGGATCATGGGCTAACTAAGGCTTGGAGGTTTGCTCACGGGCATCCTAAGGAATTAATTCTAGATGATCCATCTCAACCTGTTAGGACTAGAGCATCTCTTAGGAACTTAAACAATCATCTAGCTTTCGTTTCACATTTTGAGCCCAAACACATAGAAGAAGCTGAAAAAGATGTAAATTGGATAAATGCAATGCAAGAAGAATTAAACCAATTTACTAGAAACAAGGTATGGAATCTAGTTGAAAGACCTCCTGAATATTTAATCATAGGTACCAAATGGATATATAAAAACAAACTTGATGAAAATGAAATTGTAATAAGGAATAAGGCTAGACTAGTAGCAAAGGGGTATAATCAAGAAGAAGGTATAGATTTTGATGAAACCTTTGCTCCTGTAGCTAGACTCGAGGCAATTAGATTATTATTAGCATTTGCATGTTCTAAGGATTTCAAGTTATTTCAAATGGATGTAAAAAGTGCATTTCTAAATGGATATATTAGTGAGGAGGTGTATGTAGAACAACCTCCTGGGTTTGAGAATCATCAATACCCTAATCACGTGTATAAACTTAACAAAGCACTTTATGGTTTGAAACAAGCACCCAGAGCATGGTATGAGAGACTTAGCAAATTCCTATTAGAACATGAGTTTTCTAGGGGAAATGTAGATACAACATTGTTTCTAAAGAAGAAAAACAAAGATATGTTGTTAGTGCAGATTTATGTTGATGATATTATTTTCGGTGCTACTAACAATCGCCTCTGCGAAGAATTTGCTGACTTGATGCAGAGTGAATTTGAGATGAGCATGATGGGAGAGCTGAACTATTTCCTCGGGCTTCAAATCAAACAATCTGAAGAAGGCATCTTCATCAATCAAGCCAAATACATCAAGGAGATGCTTAAGAAGTTTGATATGGAGGGAAACAAGTCAATCAGCACCCCCATGAGCTCATCATGCAAATTAGACCAAGATGAATCAGGTAAATCTGTAGATCAGAAGTTATATAGAGGTATGATAGGATCTTTATTGTATCTTACTACAAGTAGACCTGATATCATGTTTAGTGTTTGCATGTGTGCTAGATATCAGTCTAATCCTAAGGAATCTCATCTAATTGCAGTCAAGAGAATCTTTAAATACCTAATAGAAACAAAGAATATAGGGTTATGGTATTCTAAAGAATCTAGCCTGAACTTAATAGGATACACAGATTCAGACTTTGCTGGATGTAAACTTGATAGAAAAAGTACCAGCGGGTCATGTCAATTTCTAGGAGAAAACTTAATCTCATGGTTTAGCAAGAAACAAAATTCGGTTGCATTATCTACTGCTGAAGCTGAATATGTTGCAGCCGGGAGTTGTTGTGCTCAAATCATGTGGATCAAACAACAATTGGAAGATTACGGCATTAAACAGGATAAAATTCTCATTAATTGTGATAATACAAGTGCCATTAATCTAACTAAAAATTCAATTCAGCATTCAAGAATTAAACATATTGAGATAAGACATCACTTCATAAGAGATCATGTAATGAATGGTGATGTGACACTTCAATTTGTTTACACTGATGATCAATTAGCTGATATCTTCACCAAACCCTTGAGTGAAGAGAGATTTAGTGTACTTAGAAGAGGATTAGGAGTGATTGATCCATCCTAGTGATATTCTCTTCTAGTTCATTGATTTTGATGATTAGATTGTGGTTAATATAGAGTTTCTTTTCAATGATCATCAAATCAGACCATAACTTAGTGATTTTCCCTCATTCGGCACGAACATAGCATGATTTTTAGGTGCGTGCCAGAGTTCGAGACGACTCGAGTAAGTTTCAGAGTCGGCTCGTAAGGGAGAGTCGACTCGCATATTTACGGGAGTCGACTCGAGATCGATGGCAGCAGAGGGGGAGTCGACTCGCATACAGTCGGGAGTCGACTCGAGGTCAATAGGCGCATAAGGAGAGTTGACTCGCGCATATTTTGGAGTCGACTCGAGGTCGAGTCGACTCAAGACTTACAGGAGTCGACTCGCAGTCGGGATCCGACTTTTTTAACCCTAATTTAAAGGTTTACTCAACACTTCTATTCACCGCCGCCAGTGTTCAAAAACCCTAGAGCCGTCTCCTAGATCGTCTCCGACCATCCTTAGGACTTTTTCCGTCGACCTTCCTCCGTCCATTAGCGTTTTACCCCATTCTAGGTCGACCATGCCTCGTAAAGCCGTTGTCCCAAGCCGGAAGAGGCCCCAACCCGCGACCGGCACCGAGCGACGGTCCAAGGCTCGGAACGATCCCATGAGGCCACAACCTCCAGTTCGTTCCCCGCCGAGGGAGGTTCCCTCGAGGCCGTGCGCCGGGAAGGCGGTCTCCACCGAGAGATACGTCGATTTTGACTATCTCTCCCGGGAGGGCTTTACCATAGGAGAGAGATTGCGGGCCCAGGGTTTAGAGTATTTTTGTTCCTTAGATCTCCCCACATACCCTGGCCTAGTTAGAGAGTTTTATGGTACTGTCCATAGGGGCAATGGGGGAATAGAGGGAACTGTAGCCGGTGTCCCATTGTTTATTTCCGAGGATTTCATAGCCCAAATCCTCCACCTTCCACAAGTAGGGGTAGCTCCCACACACCCCGAGGATAGGACTGAGGCCCTTACGGCCATTCTAGGATATCCACCCCAGTCCCCCTTAGATGAGGTGTCCGCTAGCTCACTTTCTGTTGAGATGCGGCTCCTCCTTAGCATCATCTCTAGGACCCTCTTTCCGAAGACTGGCCGCTTTGATTTTGTTTCTGAGAGGGACCTAGCCCTTATGTTCTACATCCTCCAGGACACCCCAATCAACTTTCTGAAACTCATTTATAGATATCTATGTGAGCCACTAGATAGATCTAGGCTCACCCTCCCCTATGGCATGCTATACACACTTATCTTTAGGGAGGCCGAGATTCCTATTCCTGAGAGGGAACCCTCTCGCGCATTGGATGGATAGATCGCATGCGTCCGGGAACCCTACACAGGATGGAGTTTCGTAAGGTAGAGGGAACCTGGGTTAGGAAATCATCTACCTCCACACATCCTTCCAGACACTCCCCCAGTCCTGACCCTGATTCTGACTTCCCTACCTTTCCCTCCACCTTAGCTCCCACCACTTCAGCCGGACCCTCCTCCTCAGCTCCACCTACTCAGCCCATGGAGGTTCGCATTTCTCCTGAGCAGCTCCGGGAGTTGCGGCAGGAGATAGTGAGGGATCTTCGGGACGACCTGCTGAGGGAGCTCCGAGGTCCAGCGACTGCTCCCTCCCCTGCACCCTCTTCTGCATTGGTTCCTTCCCTGTCAGCCGTGACCGAGATGACGGCCCATGTGCGGGAAGAAATCTACAATGTCAGGAGCCTGATACAAGCCCAGTTCTCTAGCATGAGCGATGTCACGAGCACCACTCGGAAGATGCGCGATGACATCCGACATGACATGGGCACCACTACTCAGGGGGCCGAGCGCTTGGCGAATGTGCTCATCGCCAAGCTGGACACACTTCAGGAGACAGTGACTGAGCTCTCCACGACACACAGCAGGGCCACCTCGGCCATTATCAGACAGTTAGAGCACGTCACCACTGCGGTCACCCTACTCATGGAACAACAGTCCAGACTGCCCAAGGGAACCGCATCCTCCTCAAGGAAGCCCTAGTTTATTTTGTTTATCTTGACATGTATTTACTGCTTTACTTATTGTATTCACAAATGTACTTACATATACATCAATACAATGAGTAGACAGCTTTTCTTCAATATTGTGCACATTGATCTCTACTTGCTTGTGTGTTCTGCTTGCCTCCTTTTTGATACGATGACAAAAAGGAGGAGAAATATTTAATAGATATGTAAAAGGAATCAAAACAAAGTTGAATGCATATGTTGAGGGGGAGAATCTGAATTTTTAAGAAAGCCAAATCATTATATCTATATAAGCCAAACAATTGAGTGCATGACATGAAGGCTTATATAATTCCAAATGAAAGGGGGGAGCTTTAACTCCAAAATTTATTATTTCACACCTTTCAAGTTTGGATAAATTAAAAAACCAGACACTTGAATTCATTTATAGATTTCATTTCCTTGTTTATTGAGCAATTCACTTTACATATACTCAATGTTTTGTCATCATCAAAAAGGGGGAGATTGTGGAGTGATTGATTATAACTCTATTTGATTTTGATGAGCTCAAAGCATTTGAGTATATCTTTTATTTACTAATGAATTCAATCAAGTGTTTCAGTGAAAATCTTGTCTAACTGTTTCTAGATTTGGTTCAAGATATTTTGGATAAGTTAAGAAGTCAGTTTGAACCAAAGTCTGAGACTCGAGTCGACTCCGAGATATTACGAGTCGACTCCAAGCGTATCAGAAGCACTGGCACGGGCTCGAGTCGACTCCGGAACATTACGAGTCGACTCCGACTGAGAATAGACAGATGAACAGAAAGACACAATTTATAACCTGTCAGCGAGTCGACTCCTGAAGTGCGCGAGTCGACTCCAATGCTTACCGAGTTGACTCCGGAGTAGTTTGAGTCGACTCCAGGGAGTTACAGACAAAAAGTCAAAGAGCAAGTTTCGACCCTGAGAGCCGAGTCGACTCCTGAGGAACGCGAGTCGACTCCGATGGTTGGCAGGTCGACTCCAAAGAAAGCGAGAGTCGACTCTCAGTTGTATTCAAGGCAAAAGTCAGAGAGCAGTTTTCGGACACTGAGATCCGAGTCGACTCCCGCAACGCGCGAGTCGACTCCGAGACAACGCGACCCCAAAAAAGACAGTAGACCAAATTGTTGTCTCTGAGAGCCGAGTCGACTCCAAGACAGCTCGAGTCGACTCCAAGGCAGCGCTACACCAAAAAGGCAGAAGACTGAGTTTCGGAAACTGAGAGCCGAGTCGACTCCGGAACAGTTCGAGTCGACTCCAAGACTGGACGAGCCAAAAGAAAGAAGATAGGGAGTTCGGGCTCTGAGCGCCGAGTCGACTCCCAGGACTGTCGAGTCGACTCGAGTGGGCCAAGTTGAAAAATAGCTCCATGAATTCCATGGGATGAGCCAACTCCAAGAATGCCAAGTCAGCTCCAGTTTTTGGCGAGTCGACTCCGGGTTAAGTCGAGTCGACTCCCAGTCGAGGAGGTCACTTTAATTCAAATTCGGAACAGTTGCCGAGCCGACTCCAGAAAAGCATGAGTCGACTCCTGTTACAGCCGAGTCGACTCCAGATCGCGCGAGTCGACTCCGACCCCAACGGACACATTGTCAGGATGTGCAGAGTGTGCAGAACGGGCAGAAAAATGTGTCTAATGGCTAGTTTCCGTGGGGGATGCTTAAATAGCCACAGAGGACTGTAGCAAGGAAAAGAAGTACCATTCCACTCAAAGAAATCAAGCATCCTTTCTCTGCAAACTGATTTCAACGAAAAAGAAGGAAGAGGGCCATTAACTCCATTCAACCGACTCTTCCCAGCATTAAAAGAAGTCTCCTCCTGCCTTCAAGTCTTCCAGATTTTCAAGAGGAGACCCAAAGTTCAAGAAGTCCTTCTCTTCTCCAACTCAAACGTGTTTGAGGGCTCTTAACTTTACTCTTATTAATATCGCTGTATATCTGCTTTTTAGAAGCTCTGTTTTTTTTAATTTGTCTTTGTTCTTTCCATCTTGTCCTTACTTGATTCAATCAGGGGATTGAATCAAGGGTATATAGGTTTGTTGGTGAGCCTAGGTTGAAACCAATGGTGTAAGGGTTCGATTGTGATCCCGGGAAAACAATCGGGGTGGTTCTAGTCGGTGAGCCTGGAAAAACCGACCGAGTTCGTTGTGACCTCGTAAAACAACAAGTTTGGTTGTGAGCTTGGAAAACAACCGGCTGTAATCCGAGGAGTTATAGTGAATTCCCAAGTGAGACTTGAGGAGTGGACGTAGAAGCAAGGGTTAGCTCCGAACCACTATAAAAACATTGTGTTTGTGATTGCTTGTGTCTCTCTCTCTTACTCTCATTTCACTCACAGCACATAGCAACTAATTAATCATCTTGCAACAGTATTAATTAGTCATCCACAAATGTTTTAATTGCAAAATTATTTTAAAACCCAATTCACCCCCCCCTCTTGGGTTATCTATCTGGGCAACAACATACTTATTTTTATTTTACTCTTACATTGTATAATCCATTTTATATTAGTTTTGCTTAAGTTTTGTTTAGGTTTGTAAAAAGTTTTGAAATCTAAATTCACACCCCCCCCCCTCTTTCTTATAGCCAATTATGCATGTGTCTCCCATGTGTCAAGCCGAGCAAGGATGTGGTGTCAACACAAATTATAGACCATTTGGACATTTGTAATTTCATGGGTGGTCACATGTGTAAAATCCCATATTGAAATGCATGGTCTCCATTTTTTTAGTAAAAAGAGTGATTTGCTTATAATTTTTAGACCTAGGTTATTCAAGAATTCAACTTTTGCTCAGAATTCTTTTTGGTTGATGCCCTTGTCGTTGAAGAATGAACAAATCTAAAATTAGTTAACAAATTTTCCTAATACACTCGTTAACCAATCCTATCAACCCTGCTTAGAATAGTACAAAAATATTATCTAAATCTTGTATGGTTCTAGAAAATAAAATAATTTGATATACATTGTATGCACTAAATTTCTAAAAATGAAATTCAATTTAACATGCATTTGAATGTGCCCTTTAACTAGTAGGTATTATGTCACGCTCTCAACCCGAGTTCATGAGCCAGAGATCGCAGGAACCATCATATACATATAGAAAACTCTCTCTATAAGCATGTAAGATATCTCATCATGATATTGCAAAACAAACAACAAATAAATTTAAATATCAATGTTCAAACTTTAATTTAAATAACTAGAATCAAATTTTAATATCTTACAGAACTAAGAATTTTCAAAAGATCTTACATCAGACTCTAGTCAAATTTTGATTTAAATTTAAGATGTCAAATTTTGCCTCTAGTCACTTGTTCGTCCTATTCCTGTTTAACTAAAAATATGCTAAACAGATCATTGTTAGAACCGACAAATAAAGTTTAAATTTAATTTACTCTTACCTGTTCTACCCGAAGAATAGTGGTTGTAAGAGGTCGATCCACAGGGAGGCGATTGGAGTTGCATAAAAATTAGAACGTTTACTCGGATTTGAAATTGATTTTTGAATGATAAAAGAAAAACATTATTTTGAGGATGTTGATGGATTCTCTAGTCTACCGGAGAATGTTTTTAATTGAAATTAACTAAAAGACAGGTATTTAAATTCGAAAAGCATTTATATGTTTAACTAATCAAAGAAAAGCTTTGTTATAAATTAAAATGGATGAAAACAAGAAGATTGAAGCGAACACAAATTGCAAAAAGGAAGATTTAATATATTGCATAAAAAGAAAAATTAAAAGATTTCATAAAAAGAAAACAGAAATTAACTTGAACCTAGAATAAGGATTGCATGAAAGAAATTGATTGATTTCATAAAAAGGAATGATTACAAAAAGTAAAAAAAATTTGAAGATGAAGCCTAATGCTTCTTTCTTCTGCAAATAAAAATAAAATCAAAAAGAAAATTTCATTTTCTCTCCCACGGTGGAACAACAACATAAACTAATTTTTTTTTTCTTTCTTCTCCAAAAGAAACAGAGCTCCCCTGTTCTTGGACAAAAACCAGCCGAGCTCCCTTCTTCTTCCTTTGGACCAGCCGGCCACTACCCCCTCCCCCCCTCTCCTCTTTTCGTTCTCCCCTATTTATAGACGCCACAGCATGGAGAGGAGGAGAAACGGGCGAGCGTGATCTGTGGGGCGGATCCGGACGCATCATCCACAACGGGAGAGGCTGAAAACACCGGGAGGAGGTAACGGACGCGGGATCGCTGGGAGGAGGCGATTGTCCGGGTTGCTTGGATCACGGATGCGGACGGCTGGGTGGATTGCGGAGGATGTGGAAGGAACTGGGATGGATGCCATGGCTGTGAGGAGGACGTGGCCTTGCTTCTTCGGGTCAGGCTGGTGCGATCGCGGAAGGAAGGAGATGCGGGCTGAGGCGGAGGAGATGCTGCTGTAAGGAGCCGATCACGGAAGAGATCCGGGCGCTGGGAGGAGGCTGGATCGCTGATCATGGCCGGTTGGGAACGTGATCGACGGGAGGAAGAAGACGTGGATGCTGCGTCGGATGGAAGGAGGGGCTGGCGTGCTGAGGCGGAGGCTGACGTGGGACCACTGCTAGCATCACGGGAGGCTTGGATTCCATGGGAGAGGGGGCTAGCCGTGGGATGATGGCATTGAAGACGGGAGGAGGCGTTCACGGCTTGGATCCGGGTGCTGGGACGCGATGCTTGGTTTTTCAGAATGGGCGCATGGCTCTGTGAGGCGGGATCACGGGAAGCCGGAAGAGGAATGCGGATGGGATGAATCCTTTCTTCTCCCCTTCTTTCGCACGGGATGAAGCTGGGACGGATGCCACGGCTGTGAAGGAAGGTGGGGACGCACAGATGCTTCACATGCGTGGGAGCTTGATCTGATCACGAGATGGACGGCTGTGATGACGACATGATCCGTGGGATGCTAGGAGGACTCGTTGACGATGCGGACGGAGTGGATTTATTTGGGATGTTGATGATTGGCTAGGCAGATGGCCGAGAAGAAAATGATCGTGAGGCCTTGATGTGGGACTGATTTGGTAGGTGACTTGATGGACGGCGCAGGATTTCATGCTTGCATGGCAGCTGGAGAATTTGTTGAGCTCGAGCTGCCAGGCATTGGGCTCAAACCCAATGTTATTGGGTCTCTTGGATTCCTTGCACTCAAACACAAATACAACGTTAATTAATTAATTTTATCATTAAAGATTAACTATAATACTAATTAAGATGGTACGACGGTTGCACTTTTGTGCTCTCATCACACCCTCCAACTAGCTTATGGCTAGTCTCTAGCAATTTAGTGCGAAAATGATAAAATAAGAGTGCAAAAGTGTTATTTATTATATAAATATACTAAGATAAATACTCACTTTCGTAGAGCATTACGATTGCACTTAGCACGTGCAACAAGCCGTTAAACCCGTAGGTTACCCTAGTGGACGAGTGTTGTCTCGTGAGGGTTTGCAGTGAAGTTACCCACAAACTTCAATCCATCAGGAATTTCCAATTTTTAACTCGAAATTTGAATAAGTATTACTGTATGAAACTAGAATTGCAAGGACAATAGAGACTTATTGCTATCATATTTAAGCAGGATCTAACTCAAGTTTCATTACACCCTATCTATCTGCTAACAAGTCAAGAATATAGTGATGTGCAAGATAGTATCATATAAATGAGTGGCTTTCACTTACTTCCAACATGATCACTCCAATTTTCAAGACTTTCTAGAGTTAAATGGTAATGAACACCCGAGATTTATTTATTTATTTTTATTTATTTTTTTTATTTTTTTTTATTTTAACAGATTGAATGCTAAGAAGAATGACTTGTGCAATATCTGGCCTTATTAAGCTTTCTAGCTGACCCATGTAGCGAGTGTTAGGCCAATGACTTCCGATCCAGATGGCTCAGGGCACTAGGTGTAGAGACACCCTAACAGGCTTAATAACTCAAGTTAACTAGGCTTCAAGGCCAAATTAGTCACTCAGAGTTTAATCTCAATCATCCTCACCTTTTTACGCGAACACTCGCTGCTTGCTAGGCAAGAGGCCCGGTTACTCAGTGAGAAGACTTAAAATAAACTCATTATTTTATTTTATTTTATCTTTTTTTTTGATTAGGGTGTTCATCACACATATAACTTTAAATTATCCTGAAGATTAAAAGTATTCATATTAGTTGCAAGTTTACATACCCCACTATTCATGTGCTTATGTGTGGTACTAAATCATCTTGTATCATGTTAGCAGAAGATAGGTGGGACGAAAATTCAAACTAGAACTGCTATCATATTCCTTAACTCAAAGCTATTGTCAAAGCAATTTCTAGTTTGTACAGCCAAAAAGATTAAAATTTGAGTTAAAAATTTGAAATCCCCTTTTTTTTAAATTTTAATTTTTTTTAATTGCATAAAAAAATCAAAAATATTCTCACCCCCATACCTAAATCTAACATTGTCCTCAATGTTAAAGAAGATTTCAAGCAGTAATAGGACATACGAGAAGTTACCTGATATGGGTGGATAAAGTGACAATTGGGGCAAAAACCCCCAAACCTGCATGTTAGTAAATTTTTTTATTTATTTATATATATATATTTTTTTATAATTTTTCTCTTTTTTTATAATATTTACATGTTGGGTTGCCTCCCAAGAGCGCTAAGTTTTATGTATTCAGCCAGACAATTATAATTCATTCATGATAGACAGGGTCGGTCAAAAGTGTCTCCTCGACTTTTGGACTCAAATACTCAAGGTATGGTTTTAAACGATGTCCATTGACTTGAAATGACCTACCATCCTTAGTATTTCTTATTTCTACCGCACCATGCGGATGCACTTTCTCTACCGTGTATGGGCCAGTCCAGCGAGATTTAAGTTTTTCAGAAAATAGATGTAATCGAGAATCATATAAAAGAACTTTTTGTCCTTGGTGAAACTCTTTACGAGTAATTATTTTATCATGCATGACTTTCATGCGATTCTTGTACTTCTTAACACACTCGTAAGCATCGTTCCTAATTTCTTCAAGCTCGTCGAGCTGTAGCTTTCTATGTTCTCCTGCCTTATCGAGATCGAAATTTAGGCGTTTAATTGCCCAATAGGCCTTGTGTTCTAACTCGACAGGTAAATGGCAAGCCTTGCCATAGATAATCCTATATGGGGACATTCCAATTGGTGTTTTGTAGGCCGTTCGATATGCCCACAGTGCATCTGTTAACCTAAGGGACCAATCCTTTCAAGATGGGTTGACAGTTTTTTCAAGGATGGTCTTGATTTCTCTGTTGGAAATCCCAACTTGTCCACTCATTTGTGGATGATATGGTTTACCGACCTTGTGGGTGATGTTGTACTTTTTAGCAAGGGCTTTAAAAATTCTATTGCAAAAATGTATCCCCCCAACACTAATGATAGCACGAGGGGTGCCAAAGCGAGCGAAGACAGACTCCTTAAGAAACTTGATCACTACTTTGTGATCATTGGTCTTACACGCGATAGCCTCAATCCACTTAGATACATAGTCAACAGCTAGGAGTATGTACTGGTGCCCAAATGACATAGGAAAAGGACCCATAAAATCAATACCCCAAACATCAAAGATTTCTACAATTAAGATTGGGTTCAGGGGCATCTCATTTTTTCTTAAAATTTTTCCTAGTTTTTGACATCAGTCACATGCTTTACAATACTCGTGTGAGTCATGAAATAGTGTGGGCCAATATAATCCGCACTGCAAAACCTTTGCAGCCGTCTTTTTACCACTGAAATGACCACCACAAGCGTGGTCATGTGACAAAAGGAAAGGACTTTCCTTTGTTCGTATTCAGGGATACACCGTCGGATGATCTGATCAGGGCAATATTTAAATAGGTATGGTTCATCCCAGAAATACCACTTCACACGAGCTAGAAATTGGAATTGCTCCTGTTTGGTCCAAGAGCTGGGCATTTGTTCAGTAACGAGGTAGTTGACTATGTCAGCATACCATGGAACATTGGTATGGAAAATCATCATTAGTTGTTCATCCGAAAAAGTTTCAGATACAGGTAAGGATTCTGCAGATGACTCAACAATCAGTCTGGACAAGTGGTCAGCTATTACATTTTCAGATCCTTTTTATCTCGAATTTCGAGATCAAATTTCTGGAACAATAGGATCCAACGAATGAGCCTTGCCTTAGCATCCTTCTTTGTGAGAAGGTACTTAAGGATGGCATGATCGGAATAAACAAGAATCTTAGATCCTATCAGGTAGGGACGAAATTTATCTAGGGCAAAAACAACTGCTAACAATTCTTTTTCAGTGGTGGAATAGTTGAGTTGGGCGTCATTCAGAGTTTTGCTTGCATAATGAATAACATGGGGAAGCTTCTCTACTCGCTGACCTTAGACAGCACCTATGGCATAATCGGATGCATCACACATGATTTCAAATGGCAGATTCCAATCAGGGGACCTTATGATGGGTGCTGAGGTTAGTTCAGACTTCAGTCTTTCGAAAGCAGTTATAAAAATCGGCGAAAAATTAAAAATAGCATCTTTCGCCAACAGATCACATAAGGATTTCGACAATTTACTGAAATCCTTGATAAAGCGGCGGTAAAAACCCGCATGCCCTAAAAAGGATCTGACTTTTCTAATAGTTTTGGGAGGTGGTAACTTGGCAATTAATTCTACTTTGGCTTTATCCACCTCGATTCCCTTTTGTGACACAATGTGTCCCAAAACAATACCTGATTGGACCATAAAATGGCATTTTTCCTAGTTAAGAATTAAATTTTTCTCTTTACATCGTTCTACAACAAGGGTCAAGTGATGGAGACATTCATTAAAATTAGATCCGAATACAAAAATATCATCCATAAAAACTTCTAAAAATTTCTCCACCATGTCGGAGAAAATGCTCATCATACACCGCTGGAATGTAGCTGGTGCATTGCATAACCCAAAAGGCATGCGACGATAGGCAAAAGTGCCATAAGGACAGGTGAATGTGGTTTTCTCTTGATCCTCACGTGCAATTGGAACTTGGTTATATCCAGAATAACCATCAAGGAAACAGTAATGAGAGTGGCCAGCTAGACGTTCTAACATTTGGTCAATGAAGGGTAGTGGAAAGTGGTCTTTCCTAGTCATGGCGTTCAGCTTTCTGTAGTCGATGCACACTCGCCATCCAGTTTGAATTCAAGTTGGGACTAACTCATTTTGGTCATTCTTGATCACAGTAATTCCAGATTTCTTGGGTACGACTTGAACTAGGCTCACCCACTGGCTATCAAAAATAGGATATATAATCCATGCATCTAAGAGTTTAATGATTTCAGCTAGAACCACATCCTTCATGACTGGGTTAAGTCGCCTTGGTGGTTCTCTAGAGGTTTTTGCATCCTCTTCTAGATGAATTTTATGTTGGACCACAGAAGGGCTAATCCCCTTAATATCAGCTATAGACCAGCCGATCGCTTCTTGATTTTTCTGAAGGATATTTAACAACTTCTCTTCCTATTCTTCAGTTAAATTTGATGCAATAATAACAGGTAAGGTATTGTTGTCCCCTAGAAATGCATATTTTAGGTTTTCAGGCAGATCTTTAAGTTCAAGCTGGGGAGGTTTGACACTTGAAGGTACTAGCTGGGATTCAGGTATAGGTAATGATTCAAATTTAGTAGCCCATCTGCTAGTATCCATTACAGGAATGGAATCTAGTAATGGATTAACCTCCTGATTCGACTCTCCTTCCTCACAATCTTGACTGAATTGGGCCAAACATCTTTCTAGTGGATCAAAATAACTTGATTCCTCGAAGGACTTGCTGATTATGTTTTCAATCATGTGAATTTCTTCTAAATCGTCCATCTCAGATGCTTGATTACTACTGTGAAAGACATTGAGTTGGACGGTCAAGTTTCCAAATGCTAAGGTCATTATCCCATTTCGGCAACTGATCACAGCATTTGAAGTGGCCAAAAATGGTCTACCAAGGATTACCGGGATGTGACTACCTGGGTTTTCACTGGTTTAGTTTCGAGGACTACAAAATCCACAGAGTAGTAAAACTCATTTACCTTTACAATTACATCCTCTACAATTCCCTTAGGATACTTCACAGTCCCATCTGCTAATGACAAAGTAATGTTTGTGGGCTTTAATTCCTCCAAACCTAGTTCGGTGTAGACAGAATAGGGTAATAGGTTTACACTTGCTCCTAAGTCTAATAGGGCTCTCCGAATGATGGTTTCTCCTATTTTAATTTCAACAGTGGGGCAACCAGGGTCCTTGTATTTTGGGGCAATCTGTTTTTGAATAAGAGATGAAGCTTGTGCCGCCATCACAGCTTGCCTAGGAATACTGGTTTTCCTTTTCACCGTGGTTAGGTCTTTTAAGAATTTTGTATATGAGGGGATCTGTCTGATGGCATCTAGGAAGGGTAAATTTATTTGAACATTTTTAAAGACTTCCATGATTTCATCGTACTGAGATTTTTTCTTTGAGTCTTGTAGTCTACTAGGAAAAGGAGCCTTGGGTGTGTACGTCTCTATTGGTTTCTTCTCTATTCCTTGTGTTCCCTATTCTTGTGCCTTTTTCTGGGTGGGGTTCGCTTCATGCTTTTCTTCTTTTTCTTGCATAGAAAGTTGGACTTTGTTGTCCACTTGCTTGCCAGACCGTAAAGTGGTAATTGCCTGGACTTCATGGGTAGGGTTTCCATTAGAATCAATCTGAAACTAGCCTCTCGGCCCTTGATTCTATTGCCTACTAGGGTTAGGTACTGGCTGACTTGGCAATTCACCTCTCTTCCTATCCCCTAGAGAGTTAGCTATTTGGCTCAGACTAACCTCAAGTTTTGAAATCGCTTGCGCATGGAATTGGTTAGTTTGTGTTTGAGCCATGTTGGTCTGTTGTTGCTGTTGGATGAAGTCTTGTTGCTGCTTCTCATATTAGCCATCATGGTTTCTAGAGTTGAAGATTGTTGTGGGACAGGGGTATTGTAAGGAGGTACAGATGGAACCAAAGGTTGGTTCATTTGTGATGGACCTATTCTGGAAAAGTTTCACTGAAAACCTAGTGGACCACCTTGATGCTGAATAGGTTCATTTTGCTTGTATGAGAAGTTCGGGTGAAACCTATTATCAGGGTGATAGACTGGGCTGAATGAATTGGGAGTGGATTTCTTAAAGGCATTATATGAATTTAGAGCATTTGCCTGCTCAGCCTTAATGTTGGGTAAACTAGAACAACACTCCACTAGATGCTCAGAACTGTTACACAAGATACATAAGCCTTGTGGCTCATGTTCCACTTTCATGATGGAATTTGACTCTTTTTGTGAGTTTGAGTTAGTGGAAACTGTAAAAGCATCCAACTTTTTACTTAGATTATTTACCCCATTCACCATATTGGACATGACATTTTTGAGTTCTCGGTCTGCTTTTATTCCGTATGTACTTGGTTCTCTAGACCCATAATCATCTCTATCTACCTCCTGACTGTAGCTACTCCAATTTTGAGCATTTTCAGCTAAGTCCACAAGGAACTCATAGGCTTGATCAGGGGTTTGGTTCATGAACCTACCCTTATGCGTGGATTCAATCATGTTCCTATGTGCTGGAGGTAATCCTTTGTAAAAGAAATGTACTAGATCAGCCTTATCAAGCCCATGGTGCGGGCACTTGACCAAAAGATCATGGAATCTTTTCCAGAGTTGGAAAAATTCTTCCTCAGATTTTTCTCTAAAAGTTCTGATGGCATCCTTAATTTTTTCAGTTTTTACCATGGGATAGAACTTAGCCATGAACTTTCTGGATAGTTGTTCCCATGATGTGATGGAATTAGAAGCAAGAGAATACAGCCATGCAGTGGCACGATCCTCTAAAGTCATGGGAAACAACCTTAATTTAATACCCTCTTCATCTAAGTTTTGATTTCTAAATGTTTGACAGATTGTCAAAAATTTGTTTAGATGAATGTAGGGTTGTTCACTCTCGAACCCATGAAACTTGGATAACATGTTTATTGTTGCAGCCCGAATCTCAAATTAGGCTGCATTATTAATTGGTAATACTATGCAAGTAGGGGGACTAGCGGATGCGGGTGCGAACAACTCATTCAAAATTCTAATATGTTCACCCATTGTAGAGATTGACGGTTGGCTTACAGTTCGCAGGTTGTGATGAAAAGTTCTGTCAATCTCAGGATCAAATGGGGTTAACTTATCCCTTAATGACCTTCTACCATGCATACATTATCAACAATTCATTAGATTTGACTCCTAAAATAAACAAAATCCTAAGAGAAGAGAAGGGCTAGACACAGATAACCACAACCAACACCACACAACAATTTGACCCTATTAGTCTTAGAATTAAGTGAGGTTTAGTAGCTTCTTAAATCTAGTTGCACAGAGATTTATCAGGTTAAAAAGTTCCTGAAATTCTCTCTAGATTAGACAGCTCCTAATCTCATTTTCAGATTAAGCTTGAGCTTACCAGTTAAGCAATCCAGTAACCAGTGACCAGGAAAGTCCCGGGGTGTGTGGTGGTGCCAGAAGGGATACACCGATACCACAATATCCGTAACAGTTCTCACTATTGTAAAACTTTCCTAGACATCACCAATTACTAAATCCTCACTGGAGTGGCTTTCAGCCGCTTCTTTCCAAGAGCCTAATTGAGCTCGAAAATTCTAAGGCCAATGTCTAATTGATTTTAATTTAATTTGGCTTAGGATATGTATGCAAGGTGGTGATTTTTGGGCTAAGGACAGGTAATGACTTTCCGACCTTATCTTTTTAATGGGTTTTGCCCTTAAATTCTTTTATGCAAATGCTTAATATTAAATGCAGCAAATAATCAATAATTTTTTTAAAGTTTATGCAATGTCATTAGGTTGTACTGATTAAATGAGCAATTTTTTTTTTTAATTTACTATTTTTTATTTTTTTTATTTTTTTTAATTTTATATAGCAATAACTTGAATGTAAACTAAACACAATCCTTATGTGTCAGTCAATCTCCGAATGCCTGTTGAATAAACTCTGGAGATTACTCTGTGAGGAGCCCCAATAGAGGTATAATAATCTCGGGGGATTGCACCCTATCAATTACTAGCAAAAATAATAAATTTTTTTTTATTTTTTTATTTATTTAATTAATTTATTTAAACTTTTTTTTAAATTTAAATTTCAAATTTCGAATTTCAGAGTTCAAATTTTGAATTTAAATTTTTGAATTTTTGAATTTTGAAAAAAAATTTCCTTTTCAATTTTTTTTTTGAATTTTAAATTTTGAATTTCAAATTTCAGAATTTAATAACTACGAAATTATTAACTAGAAATTATCAAAATAAGAAAAAATAAAAACTTACTACCGGAATGCGTTCACTCCGGACATCCAAAATCCGATTTGATCTTCGTGATCGTTCTTGCTTCTCGATTTGCCTCCCCGGCAACGGCGCCAAAATTCTGTTCGTCCTATTCCTGTTTAACTAAAAATATATTAAACAGATCGTTGTTAGAACCGACAAACAAAGTTTAAATTTAATTTACTCTTACCTGTTCTACTCGAAGAATAGTGGTTGTAAGAGGTCGATCCACAGGGAGGCGATTGGAGTTGCATAAAAATTAGAGCGTTCACTCGGATTTGAAATTAATTTTTGAATGATAAAAGGAAAACATTATTTTGAGGATGTTGATGGATTCTCTAGTCTACCGGAGAATGTTTTTAATTGAAATTAACTAAAAGACAAGTATTTAAATTCGAAAAGCATTTATATGTTTAACTAATCAAAGAAAAGCTTTGTTATAAATTAAAATGGATGAAAACAAGAAGATTGAAGTGAACACAAATTGCAAAAAGGAAGATTTAATGTATTGCATGAAAAGAAAAATTAAAAGATTTCATAAAAAGAAAACAGAAATTAACTTGAACCTAGAATAAGGATTGCATGGAAGAAATTGATTGATTTCATAAAAAGGAATGATTATAAAAAGTAAAAAAAAAATTGAAGATGAAGCCTAATGCTTCTTTCTTTTGCAAATAAAAATAAAATCAAAAAGAAAATTTCATTTTCTCTCCCACGGTGGAACAACAACATAAACTAATTTTTTTTTTCTTTCTTTCTTCTCCAAAAGAAACAGAGCTCCCCTATTCTTAGACAAAAACCAGCCGAGCTCCCTTCTTCTTCCTTTGGACCAGCCGGCCACTACCCCCTCTCCTCCTTTCGTTCTCCCCTATTTATAGACGCCACAGCATGGAGAGGAGGAGAAACGGGCGAGCGTGATCTGTGGGGCGGATCCGGACGCGTCATCCACAACGGGAGAGGCTGAAAATGCCGGGAGGAGGTAACGGACGCGGAATCGCTGGGAGGAGGCGATTGTCCGGGTTGCTTGGATCACGGATGCGGATGGCTGGGTGGATTGCGGAGGATGTGGAAGGAGCTGGGATGGATGCCACGGCTGTGAGGAGGACGTGGCCTTGCTTCTTCGTGTCAGGCTGGTGCGATCGTGGAAGGAAGGAGATGCGGGCTGAGGCAGAGGAGATACTGCTATAAGGAGCCGATCACGGAAGAGATCCGGGCGCTGGGAGGAGGCTAGATTGCTGATCACGGCAGCTGGAAAATTTGTTGAGCTCGAGCTGCCAGGCATTGGGCTCAAACCCAATATTATTGGGTCTCTTGGATTCCTTGCACTCAAACACAAATACAACGTTAATTAATTAATTTTATCATTAAAGATTAACGATAATACTAATTAAGATGGTACGACGATTACACTTTTGTGCTCTCATCATCACTCTTCCGATTATAACCCTATACCATATTAGTATTCAAAATATGAAAATTAGTAAGATAAGAAATAGTGACCCAGACAGCCTAGTAAGCAATCCACATTTTAACTGGATTAATCAGGCATTTACAGAAAATAAGCATATAAAATTTATTAATTCAAAACCAAATCTAGATATGCAATATTATCAAAATATTTCACATGCAAAATTCAGTCCTTCTCAAAATTCAAATTTTGTTTATAAATCTATTTTTTTTCAACACATTAAGTTCATCTCATCAACCATAAGTTATGACCATATTTTTCCTGTGGCAGGATCATGATATAGCGCATCATCTTGCGGTATGTTGCATATTTTCTTACGACATAACCTTCGAGGCTAATCACGTGCTTATGTATTAGCCCCGATTAACGGGGTCTTTAAAATAGTCAAATTAAGAGTTCAAAAAATCATACAATTCAAATATCATTTCAATAAAAATATAAAAAATTATGCAATATCAAAATCAATCGAATGAGTTCAATATTTCTGACCATGCATCATCATAATATTCTAAAATAAAGCATATTCAATAATAAAATATCGTTCATCAAATTCATGCATCATGAATAAGATGATTCTAAACTTATTAATATAATAATTTTATAATTTGCCGATAAATTTAGAAAAAATGGTTATATTATTTATCTTACGAGCAAAACCAAACTATAGGTCCAAATAATTTTGAAAATCTCTCTCAGAACCTAAGACTCCGATGACTGCTCAACTAAAATCTTCGGAAGCTAATGAAGGTCTAGTAGTGGTGATCGGCAAAACTTGTTAGTAATGAGGCAAAAAAGGGTGTGAAAATCTTTAAATAACTACTAGAGGCTAGGTTTCCTAGCTTTCGTAGAAAATCGAGCTGGAGGAGTTATTTCTTACTCCAAGTTGAACAAGGCTCTTCCATCTCCTAGTTCAACTCTTACATCTGGGTTGAACTAGTGGACTAGGCCCGGTTCTTTATTAGTTGAGCTGGGTGTTACATATTAGAAGAGATAGTTTTGCACGATCGAACCTTTTTTGTAACTGAGCTTTTTTTTGGTATTTTTTTATAATTAGAAAGACATATAATAAAGATCCAATGCAACTGAAAAGAGAAAAATTGCCTCCACAAATCTTTGCTACATCTTTCTTCATCCAATAAGAAAGAGAAAAGATGAATGCATGAAAACATGACATGCAAGAAAATATAGAGAGACATAAATGTCATATATTCTAGAGTAATATAATAATTTTATAATTTTGTTACATCACTCTTTTATTTTTTTTGTTTAGAGTAGGTGGCTCTCATCAGTTTAGATTTCTATTAGCGTTTATGAAGGATTGAATGAAATAGTTTTGCCTTTTGAAATGGCAATTTTGAAATTGAAGTGTATTATATCTAAATCTTATTTGTACTTTTATATCAAAAATTTCCTCATTTTTCTATAATGCATAACCTTATACCCTATCATTAATTCCGCTATTGAAAAAGGTTTATATATCAGAAGTTTATGAATCATGTTTAACATCCAATATGATAAAAATACAAAAATGTTTCTTCTTGATCAAATCATATTTTCAGAAAATTGCTTTCTAAAACTAATATAAAATCAAAATAATTTGATAAAATATAGAGATATTAGATTATTTTTCAAACTCAATTGATAAAAATATTAAAATATTTCTTAAAAGTAAAATACTATTATAGTGAATTACTTTTATATTTAATATTTTTTTGTTTGTTGTATACATATAATTTTATCCTCTCAAACATGAATTGCCCATGATTTTAAAAATAAAATTAACATACCGCCTATTTTCCATTGTTTTTATTTTTATTTTTTTATTTTAATAATAAATTATAGAATCTGAGATATATATATACACACATATACATATATATATATATATGCATATATACATACATATATATGCATATATACATACATATATATGCATATTGATGACCCAAAGATTGAGTTAAAGATTGATTTTGATGATCACAAAACTTTGAAGTATAATTACTAATGTTTATGTTGCAAGAAGAAAGATATTTATTTTTATTTTGCTAGAAACATAACAAGTTGGAAGAATAGAAGAAGGCCTCAAAAGCTCTCAAAAAGTTGGAAGAAAGATATACTTAATTGGCCCAAGTTTCAAGTTCAAAGGATTCAAGTTGGAGGAGCAAACTCAAAGAAAGATTCAAAAGAATAGTCCTCGAGTCGACTCCTGGAAGTTCCGAGTCGACTCTGGCACTCTAGAGCTTCAAAGAACAGTGCTCGAGTCGACTCCGGAACTTTACGAGTCGACTCTGACTGAGAACAAACAAAAAACAGAGAGTTGATTTTCAGCGCTACAGTGATCTCGAGTCGACTCCAACTTCAGCGCTACAGTGCGGAGCCGACTCCCAGCTACAGTGCCGACAGACTACTATTCACAAGTGACTCCTGTTTCAGCCGAGTCGACTCCTACTTCAGCCGAGTCGACTCCAGCACGCTGGGAGGCATAACGGCTAGTTTTTTCTTGATTCCAACGGCTCTATTTTTGTCTCTAACGGCTAGATTTTTGTTCTCACTCCCTCTAAAGCTATAAAATCAAGAGGAGAGCTAGGGAAGAGGGGATGGAAATGGGAAAGAACATTTAGGAAAGAGATTTCAAAGAGATTACAAGGAAAATCTCCCATAAGCACAAAAGGGCCATTCAAAGTAAAATAGAGAGAAGAAGAGCATCCAAGTGAATCCCAAAGCTTCCTCTCCATCCGTGTGCTGCCTCGGTGATCCTCTACTTCATGCAAAATCAGAAGAGGGTCAAGTAAAGAAGAAGCCGAGTTCCTCCATCTACAAATTTGTTTGAGGGCTTCATCTCTTTACTTTACTTATTTATATTTGCTATATTTGCTTATTTGAGAAGCTTGTATTTGATTTAAACTCTTGCTCTATTATCTTGTAACTTGATTCAATCAAGGGATTGAATCAAGGGGTTAAGGTTTGTTGGTGAGCCAAAGAAAAAACCAACTTTGTAAGGTTGTGGTTGGTGAGCCTTAGGAAAAACCAACTGGGTTGATTGTGAACCCGGAAAACAATCGTTGTAAGGTTGTGGTTGGTGAGCCTTTGGGAAAACCAATTGGGTTGATTGTGAACCCGGAAAACAATCGTTGTAAGGTTGTGGTTGGTGAGCCTTTGGGAAAACCAACTGGGTTGGATTGTGAGCCCGTGAAAATAATCGGTTGGTTCTAGTCGGTGAGCCTGTGAAAACCGACCGAGTTCGTTGTGATCTCGTAAAACAACAAGTTGGGTTGTGAGCTTGTAAAACAACCGACTGTAATCTGAGGGATTATAGTGAAATTCCCAAGAGGTATTGGGGAGTGGATGTAGGTGCTGGGGTGCACCGAACCACTATACATATTTGTATTTGTGATGCCTTATTGATGACCCAAAGATTGATTTAAAGATTGATTTTGATGATCACAAAACCTTGAAGTATAAATACTAATGTTTGTGTTGCAAGGAGAAAGATACTTATTTTGCAAGGAACATAGCAAGTTGGAAGAACACAAGAAGGCCTCCAAAGCTCTCAAGAAAAGTTGGAAGAAAGTTACACTTCATTGGCCCAAGTTTCAAGTTCAAAGGACTCAAGTTGGAAGAGCAAATTCAAAGGAAAATCCAAAAGAATAGTCCTCGAGTCGACTTCTGGATAGTACGAGTCGACTCTAGGGAGTAACAAGGCAGAAACACAGAGAAGCTATTTTGGACCCTGAGAGCCGAGTCGACTCCTGAGGAACTCGAGTCGACTCCGATGGTTGGCAGGTCGACTTCAAAGGAAGCTAGAGTCGACTCTCAGAGGAACACAAGGAAAAAGTCAGAGAACGTTTTTCGGACTCTGAGATTCGAGTCGACTCCCGCAATACGCGAGTCGACTCCTAGACACCGCGACCCCAAAGAAGACAGAAGACCAACCTGCTGTGTCTGAGAGCCGAGTCAACTCCTAGAAAGCTCGAGTCGACTCCAAGGCAGCGGTACACCAAAAGGGCAGAAGACTTAGTTTCGGAAACTGAGAGCCGAGTCGACTCCGGAGAAGTTCGAGTCGACTCCAAGACTGGACGAGCCAAAAGACAGAAGATCGGGAGTTTGGGCTCTGAGCGCCGAGTCGACTCCCAGGACAGTCGAGTCGACTCGAGTTGGCCAAGTTGAAAATTGGCTTCGTGGACTTCATGGGATGAGCCGACTCCGAAAATGCCAAGTCAGCTCCAGAAGTTGGCGAGTCGACTCCGGGTCAAGACGAGTCGACTCTCAGTCGAAGAGGCTACTTTAATTCAAATCCGAAACAGTTGCCGAGTCGACTCCAGAAAAGCATGAGTCGACTCCCGCTACAGCCGAGTCGACTCCTGATCGCGCGAGTCGACTCCAACCCACCAACGGACATATTGTCAGGCTGTGCAGAGTGTGCAGAACGGGCAGAAAAAGGTCTCTAACGGCTAGTTTTCGTGGGGGTTGGTTTAAATAGCCACAGAGGACTGTAGCAAAGTAGAGAACAACTATTCCACTCAAAGTAATCAAGCATTCAATCTCTGCAACCTGTTCTTCAACGAAAAGAGGGAAGAGCGGCATTAGCTCCATCCAACTTCCTCTTCCCAGCAATTAAAGAAGCCTCCTCCTGCATTCAAGTCGACCACACATTCAAGAGGAGACCCGAAGTTCGAGAAGCCCCACTCAACTCCAACTCAAACGTGTTTGAGGGCTTCTAACTTTTCTTCTGTTTATATTGTTATTTATCTGCGTTTTGAGAAGCTGTGTTTTCTGTTTGTACCTTTTATTTTCACCTGGTCTTTACTTGGTTCAATCGGGGGATTGAATCAAGGGTATTGAGGTTGGTTGGTGAGCCGAGTGTAAAACCAACGTGTGTAAGGGTTCGATTGTGATCCCGGAAAAACAATCGGGGCGGTTCTAGTCGATGAGCCAGGGAAAACCGACCGAGTTCGTTGTGAGCTCGTAAAACAACAAGTTTGGTTGTGAGCTTGGAAAACAACCGGCTGTAATCTGTAGGATTATAGTGAAATTTCCAAGAGATCTTGGGGAGTGGATGTAGGTGCTGGGGTGCACCGAACCACTATATATTTGTTGTGTTTGTGATGCTTCTTGTCATTGTCTATCTTGCTCACTTACTTACCTAGATAAATTGCCTGCTTAACTCTTATCCGCGCATCCTTTAGTTGCAAGCATATTCAATTTACTTAATCAAGTCTCATTCGATAAATCAACCTATTGCTAAGTTTAAATTCCACTGTGCAACTATACAACTTAGCATAATTAATTGAAAAGTGTTAGAAGTAGCTTAAAAGTTTTAAAAGACCCAATTCACCCCCCCTCTTGGGTTGTATCTACTGGGCAACACTTATCTCTTGTATTTCATGCCTTACATTCATGCTTGATTGTGTAATATCTCTAGCTTTGTTTTCTATAGAGTTATAAGTGATTGTTTAGAATTTGCTTAGCTTCCACTCCATCCTTACCATACACATAGATTAAAATTGATCATACAACTATAAGTTAATTTTAGATCAATTGCACCCTAAAGCCATAGTATAATTGCTCTAGCTTAATTTTCCACTGCCTTACTTGTAATTGCCTAGAGCTTAAGTAAATAACATCTTATTATTCCGCTGCATTCAATTTAAAGTAAAAATTAGGGAACATAATTTTTAGAAAACCCAATTCACCCCCCCTCTTGGATTGTCACCTTGGGCAACAAGTGGTATCAGAGCAGGTGCTCTTTTATTAATTATAGTCTTAACCGACAAGAGCCAAAGATCATGACAACTCAAATAGATAGTTTTCTAGGAGAGGGACAGTTAATTGATAGACCTCCACTATTTAATGGCATAAATTACACATATTGGAAAGCACGCATGCACATGTTTATTCAATCACAAAACTATTATTTATGGAAAATCATAATAAATGACCTTCACACACTCTCTCAAACTATTAATGAAAAGGACTTAGCACAATTGAATGCTAATGCTATGAACATATTATATTGTGCTATTCATGAAACGAAGTTTAATGAAATTTCTGCATGCTTATCTGCTAAGAAGATCTGGGATACTTTAGAAAATATTTATGATAAATCTCAGATTAGCTCACATGTGCTTCAATTACATACTAACAATGAGACTGCAGAGAAAGGTGTTGAAACTCCCACCTCAGCCGAGTCGACTCCCAGGTTGTCCGAGTCGACTCCTAGAGAAAAACAGAGACTTAGTTTTGGAGATTCTGTGAACGAGTCGACTCCAAGTATTTTAGAGTCGACTCCCAAGTTAGCCGAGTCGACTCCAACAAGGCCCGAGTCGACTCCAAGGCAGAACAGTTCAAAAGACAGAGAATCATCTTTTAGGCCTCTGAGAACGAGACGTCTCCTGAAGATCTCGAGTCGACTCGCAAGTCAGTCGAGTCGACTCTAAGTAAACCCGAGTCGACTCGAGGAAGAAAGAACAACAAAAAAATTCAAAAGCTTCCTAAAGACAAAGAAGAAGAGGAAGCAAGAAGAAAGAAAGAAAGAGATAAAAAGGAAGAAAGTTTTGACCAAGGAAGAGTCAAGCAAGGAAATAAAAGCTAGGAGCAACAATGATGATATTAGCTCCAAGGAACCACAAGAGGTAACTAACTTTTGCTTTATGGCACAAGAAGATAAGGTAAAATCTGAATCTAATTTTACACCAAATGAATTTCATGAAGAATTTTCTTATGATGAACTTTTAAATGCTTTTCATGAGTTGTATGGTGAATGTAGAAAATTAGCTATGAAAAATAAAAATCTTAAAAAGCTAAATTTGGAAATTTCAAAAGAAAGAAATTCTATTGCTGAAATACAAGACAAACTAAATTCTGAAAATAAAAGCTTAAGATCATTTTCAGAAGAATTGATTCAGAAAAATCATAGCTTAATTAAAGAAAATCAAAACTTAAGTAAAGAAATTAATCAATTAAAATTTTTTATTAACAAATTCACCGTAAGTTCAGAATGATTAAAAATGATGTTTGAAAGCCAATATGTTGCTTATGATAAATCAAAACTTGGCTTGACTCCTTTACTTAACAATAAATCTCTAGAGAAAAAGGTTATCAATTCACCAAGCAAACCATTAAATAAGATAACTTATTTCAAACATAAAAAGAATGGGCATAACAACTTTTCCCATCGTTCTAACACAATTAAATCAAATGGTAAAGTTATTACTATTAAACAGATTTGGGTTCCAAAAGGAACCATATGTCCTAACTCTCAAGGACCCAAGCAAGCTTGGGTACCCAAAATAAAAATATGAGGATGTAGACATAGATGTGCCAAGATACCCATGGAACAAAAGAAACTTATAATATACTTATGAAAAGTTATTAACAAAAATAATAATAATGAAATCAGTAATCCTTGCATCTCATCATTATTTTTGCTTTAGTATTTGATTAAAATTTGAATTGCAAGTATTGATCAATTTTGTGATAATACTTTTGAAAATATAATCAAATCACTTCATTTTATAGTATGCTTTACTCACTATTGGATAAGTTGCTAAATGATTAATCAATTTATTAAGAATAACTCTATGAATTCTCTATATGCTTGATTGAGAGTTTTTATCCATGGCATTATTGTTTATTGATCATAGATATGATAATGTGTACTTGGTATGCTTTTGAATATATGCACTATGAATACCAAGATTAAAGAAACCATCTTTGGCATATAAAATCAACTCATGCTAGTATGTACTTAATCTCAAAAGACCTTGCCATTGCCTTACTTAGATTATCTTCTGAAAGGTCAAAGTTTGCTATGCATGTTAACTAAGGAAACAAACAAGAATCAATTTCTAAATCTAAAGATGTTGTTTCCATCACTAAGTTTTCAAAAGCTTACATTGGATTTGTTCTTGGCAAATAAAATTGAAATATTTTCTGTATTTGCTAAATCTTGTAAAAGTGTTTCAAATGATAAAGGTTTCCAAACTGTGAAGGTATCATGGCACAGTGTTGAAAACCAAAATCCTGATAAAGTTTATACAGAAATTAATTATTTCAGCACTAAGGACACCTTAAGTAAAATAGGGTTAATAGAATTCTTGAAGAAATGAAAAAGACAATTGTGTATGATAGTCATCTACTTAAATAATTTTTAAAAGCTATCATCACTGCTTGTCATACATATGATTTCTATTAGATCTATTTTTTGATGAAAACTCCTTTTGATCTTCTGAAAAATGGAAAATGAACCATTGCATATCTTTCATATTTTTCAGTCATACACGTTATGCTTGATATGTTCTTTTGAAAATAATGCCAAATCTGATAAAGATACTTCTATCTTTGGATATCATTCATCAAGCAATGCATATAGAATATTCAATGAAAAGATCCTAGTTGTAGAAATATCAATTCATTTTATTCTTTATGAGACTAATGATCTTTCATCAAGTCACTAAAATCAGATTATATGTGTATATGTTAATCTTTTTGCTTGCATATAACAATCTAAAACTAAAACACCTTAAGAAGAATGAGCAAGATTATAATTGGTCAAATTAAACTAAATCATTTTTTAAAAAGAGAGAGAATTTGAAATCTTGCCGATAAAATCGGAAAACTTGTTAATAATTAGAACCAAATTGAGTTTTCAAAAATGTACTTAATGAAGAAAAATTGGTGACTACTAAAAGATTCAATCAAGAAAAGATGAATTAGATCTTGATGAAATCCTTGCATGATTAGAAGTAAAGATCACCATTATCATTTGCTTGCTTCATGAGCTTTATATTCTGTCAAATGAATGTATAGAATGCACTCCTATGTGGTTATTTCATTAAAAAGGAGATCTATGTTAAATAACCACCATATTTGAAAACACTCATTACAAATATGTTAAAGCAATATATAATTTGGAACAAGCATCAAAAGCATGATATAAAAGCTTAAGTAACCTTTTTGATAGAAAGTAATAGTGATAAATCTATACATCAAAAAGAAGAATTTGTGATATCTTATTTGCTCAAAGTATGGATTGATGACATCATTTTTGGTTCTACTAATGAAGAGTTATATGAAGATTTTACTTAGCTCATGTAAGGTGAGTTTAAAATATGTATGATGAATGAATTAACATCTTCTCTCAAACTCCAAATTAAGACAAACAAGAAAGGGGATCTTCATTGACCAAAGTTAGTCCACAAGAAAACTCTTATAGAAGATTGGCATGAAGAAGGTATGTCTATGACCCCATCTTGTAGAATTTGAAAAGGATGAGCAAAGTAGATCTATTGTTTTAAAGCTGTATTGAAGCATGATAGAATAATTATTTTATCATGCAGCTAGTAGACCAGATTGTATGCTCATTATGTGACCTTGTGCAAGACTTCAATCTAACTTTAATGAATCATATTTTATTGATAACAAATAAATCATAATCAGAATTTTGATAGAAACAACTGTTTAAGATAAAGTTGATTAAAACTTAGCTAACATGTCTTATTAATAATTATCTTAAGCAAATAGAATCTAAGCTCAATTGATTCTGAAAATAAAAATTGATTTGACCTTGATAAATCTTCCTATTGCTTCACATGCTTGTCTTTGAACCATCTTGATTAATGAAACTATCTCTTTAGTTCAAGTGATATGTGCTTGCTTATATTTGGCAATCTCTTGAGTAAAGTGACTCAACATGCAACTATTGTCATATCTTATATTGAGTCATCTAGTTAAAAAAAATATATATATATGTTGGATGAATGTTTTGTATCTTGAAGAAACTAATGACTTTCTTTCAAGAAAGAAAAGGAGTTTGTTAATAATGCAGGATCCTTGAGCAAGAAAATGAGAGATTTCAACTTGAAGGATATCTCCATGTAAGATACAATAAACATTCACATGCAAACAAGAGAGAGGACCTCCTTCAGCCAAAAGTTCGTACATAAGAAATCTAGTAGGTATTTGGCTTGAAGAATATAGAATGAATAGGTAATTTTAGATACCTCTCTTATAAATCAGCTGAGCAAAGTCAATAACTTAAATCTTATTATGGCATGATTAAGGTCTTTAATTATAAATTTTTGATATCATGTCTATATATATATATATTGATTGACTCATACTTTTAGAAATTGTTTCATGGTTTGCCCAAACTAAAATATATCTTTGCCTATGTCATAACCATGAAATACACAAGTTTATGCTTAAAATTTTGATTTAAAATAACTTGTAAGAAATTATGAATCCTTGAGCACAATGAAAATGTTGTTTGCATGATATACATCTATATGATACATAAGATTAGTTCTTTATTCTACTCTTTCATGTAAATTACTTGAGAATAACAAAAAGAGAGAGAGATAAAGAAAAAAGAAAATGGATATTATTCAAGAGATGTAAAATCTAAGCAAAGGCAAATACTCCAATCTTAAGGAAAAGCAAAACAAGCATAATATATTCGGCACATTTGGAAGGGATAAAATTCGTAATTAATTACACTTAAACAGGGAGAGTTTGAAGTGAACTTTATAAATTTTCTATATTGCTCATCATAGTGATGGTGCCAATGGGGAGGCTAGTGGTAGTACCCGGCACTATTTGACCCAACTATTCGGTGTAGGGTATATTAGGGACGGCACAAGAGGGAGGCTAGTGGTAGTACCTCGTGCCCCTTCCAACTCCACCGGATAGGGAGCAAATAGAGTATAGAGCATAAGAAAGTAAAAAAGAAAGATAAAGTAAATGAAAATATATAAGAAGAATCAATTCAAATTTTTAGTGACTTAGAAACACACCTTAAGGATGAAATCAGTGCAAGATTATAATTAAATAGGGGGAGTTTATTTGAAGAGATTTGATTTTGATCCTTGACATGCTTACTCTTAATATTCTAATGCATGACTTAACACATAATATATGTTGCATGTGGAATGATGTTTTGAATTATGGGTTCTCAATATTTTGTAATGCTCCCTGCTTAAATAATTTGATTGAATGTTTGAAATACTGCATAAATTTTTGGGTATTATTGAAAAGAAATTTCAGATTTGTCGTTCACAATCATCTTTAAAATCTGAAAGTTAAATAAATTTGTAAAAAGGAGAAGAGAAAGATATCTCTATTTAGGCAAAATGAATTAATCTTGATCTTTCTACTTACCTAACTTTGATACATAATATCCTAATACTTGTTAAAATATCCTCCATTTTGTATCAAAACTCAAAATTAAATACAAATATTCTGAAAGTGCTCTAATGTTATTGAAATATGTGTTTTCAATCTTAGTAAATTTGTTAGATGTATGCCCTAGAAGCCAATTTGGCTGACACATTGTTGATTCTAGGGACATAATTTTGTACTTGACTATTTATTATTGAATAAATAAAAGGCATCTTTTCATTCATATTGTTTATGTGTCTATGAATCGTCCAAGAAATTAATAAGATGATGATACATATTCTCAAGAGTTGAGAATTTGAGCCATGTATCATTGGTGATTAGTTTCTAAATGCTCTTGATCAATGGATCATCACGAGGACGGTGATCGATCCGATCAGTGCACAGATCACTTTCCTTCTGGATGGACGAGACTTGAGTCCACAGTGTAGGGACACTGAAGTGATAGTGCAGGTGCTTGTTAGAGAACAAGGGTACTGAGCGTGACCAAGACAAGAAGTCACTTGGATGTCTATCTACTCGTCAGTGACTTGCTTGATGTTGCAGTAGTGTGACTGGTCCTTTGACCTGCGGTGCTTCGGCTACTCACAGTGAGGTTATTGTAGTTTGACTGCACACATACATGGTCTCTAGCCATATGGGTCCATGCAGTGTAGATTGGCTGCAGTAAGTTTACTGTAGGAGTAGGGTATGCACCTATATGGAATCTATCGACCTTGATAGATAAGGAGAGATCCTATGTGATTTATAAGACTGAGTTCGTAAGACCTCGGCCGGGGCAGTATGCACAGTGGAGAAAGAGTTTTCCACTCTCGAACTTAAGTCGAATAAATTTTGACATATGACAGACGAAGGGGTTTGACGAGTTATCCATGACCTCCGTCTTGTAGGGATCCACGATAGAAGGACTGTAACACATGACAACTGCACCTAGAGGTTCATCATTCTATTCTGCTGGGTAGCCACTACATGCTGCTAGGTGTCACTGGTGGATGGTGGGACTCATAGGGATTATCTTGATGATCGATAAACCCTAATGAGTAGAGTTGGAATCGTTCCAACCCATTGAAAGGAGTTTTCAATGATACTGAGATGGAGATCTCAATATGTCTCATTACCAGTCAGATTAGAACCTATGAGGTCACACACATTAGAGGTTCTGATTATTAGGATTGTCGATTTGTGATTTGGAATCACAATGTCAATTGTCAATAAGATTGATGTACAAAATAACCCACTAAGAGTTAGTGAGTTAAATGGAAGAATTAAATAATTATAATTAGATTATAATTAAGTCTTTTGCTGATTAATTGAGTCAAATTATGTTGGGTCTGACCCAAAGAAATTTGACTCAAATCCTAGTCAAAAGTTGGCTAGATCGAGTCCTTGAAAATCCTGCCAAATTCAGCCTTTTTCCTATTATTGGAGCCTCCCTCTTGATGCCTTATTTTGAGGGGTCAAAATAGGCAAGAGGGGGCAGCCAAGAGGACAAGGAGGGGCGTGGCCCCCTCTCCTTCTTTGCTGGGAGCCAACGCCCCTTGATTCTTTCCAAGAATCAAGGGGCCCGCCAATAAAGAAAGGCACCAGGAAACCTATTAGGAATAGGTTTCCTGGCGCATAGGGTTTTGAACCCCATAAAAAGGGAGCCCCACGTCCCATGTTTGATGAGAAGAACTTCTCCCAGCCGTGGGGCAGCAAGAAGGAATTTTTGGGATTTTTAAATCAGCAAATAGGGAGAGAAAAGAATAAAAAAAGGTGAAGGGTTTTCTTCTTCCTTTTGAAGGCTGCACAAGGTGGGATCCTTGTGATTTCTTCTTCCTTCTTCTTCGACATCCAAGAGAGGCTTTTGCAAGGAGCTAGCACCCCGGTGAAGCCCCATCTCTGATCTTCAGCAACCTCGTGTGGATACTTGTAGAGGCCGGACGTTTGTGCGGCTACAAGGAACCAAACCACGATCATCGGTTGCGGTGTTCTTCTACCCGCACAAAGGTGAAGATGAGATCTTCATTTGAAATTTTATATTTCTGATTTTCTAGTAGTTTAACAATTCATAATTAATTATTAGATCTTAGTTTAGTCCCCATCTTAATTCAAAAGGGTTCTGAATCGTTTTGATTCAGAAAAATTTTGAAATCTACCCGATCCTGTTCCGGCGTATGCGATGCACCGGGCCCGGCATGCGGATTCCGCCGCGAACGTCGCGCCGCTGTGGGGCAATCCAACAGTGGTATCAGAGCCATGGTTTTGGGGATCCAATTAAGATAATAGTTAATTAATTATGAATTAGTTCTGATTTTTTAATTATTATGCATGCTGAAAAATTCTGCGTGCTGAAATTTTGTGTTGCTGAAAATTTTCAGCATGCTGATTTTGTTAGATCGATCATGCGATGTTAGTTTTAAAATTATGATATGATTATGATGTTTAAAATTAAGGTATTGCATGATCTGGATCTCAGATGGTTGCATAATAAAATTAAAATCAGATTAGATAAAATCATGCATGAGATGCATGTGGTGATGATCATAGGATTCAAACCCTTTTGGTATCGAATGTAATGACCTGCAATGTGATCTGTAATGTCATGTAATTTTGTAGATGCTTGCATGCATCTTATTTTATATTTTGAGAGGCCTGCGTGCCTCCTAAAAGGAGATGTAATTTATTTTATTTTTATTTTACATCTGGTTGTATTTCTGTGATGTGATGTACATCAACGATCAAGTTGAAGCAAAGGCATGAGATGAAAGGTGATCTAAGCAGTTGATGGCGATGGGATCAAGAGTTGATCAAGGATCGAATCAAGGAGGCTTGGAACCAATTCAAGAGTTGAAGACCACTTGATCGATTGATGTGCATGTGCTTGTAATACGACCTAATTAGAATCCATGATCATCACCTAGTTAAAGTTTAGCTTTAATTTGATGCTGCGATTATAACTGCCTGTGATGTACCGTTTGCATGTGATGTGAATGAGAGTCGGGTAGATAGGTTTACATGTGATGTAGCAAACCCAATTGAGACCTAAATCAAAACCTCCTCAATCAAGTCGAGAGTGAACCGATATGAGCAAGTCATATTAGATTAATTGATCTAATTGGTGTCTAGGAAAGCATGAAAGGTGGTTACTTAATTAGGACCTTACTCTCTGAGTAAGGGGAGCCTCCCACCTGCTTACCTGGCCAATTGTTCGATTACCTCTTATGAAGAGCTCAAGTTGCAAACACTAAGACCTGATTAACCAATATTAAGTCAATAGGTCTTCCACTGTAGTAGAGCTGCTAAGGTCTTTCTGATGTTGATTTGTCTCGGCTGGACACAGTGGTCAAGTTGCATCGGGGGGCTGGACCTCTCTATAGACATGAGATGTTGTAGGGTAAAGGTGGGGTTGGGCACCAATAACTGTTAGGTGAGGACCCAATGACGACTTTATTCCTACGGTTATACGGTGGGTCTGACTTAACTAAGAAATGGGACCAATAACTGTTAGGTGAGGTTTTCATGGCTTAGAGACCAAGTTACACTGCAACATGCTTGAGAAGCATTGTACAAGAGTTGTACATTCATCAATCTATGTGTCACCAATAACTGTTAGGTGAGGTGGCATGTAAATTGGTGGGACCGCAGTACCCACTAGAAATCCTAGTCGTGTGGAATTTCCGTTTTCCTACCAGGGGAGTGTGAGGGATTCGAGAAAATAGTGGGAGTTACATTTGTTCTAAAAGACCTTAGAACAGATTAGGATCAAGTACAAAAGTCTAACTAGAATCTTTACTCTCTGCAGATACAATGTCGGCTTCAAACCCTTTGACCCGTATTCTTGAGACCAACCGACTGACCGGAACCAATTACAAGGACTGGCTTAGAAATCTCAAAATTGTTTTGGACTGTGAGAAAATAGGCTACATACTCGATTCAGATATCCCCACACTACAAACACGTCCTACTGATGTTCAGCGTGAGATGCATAAAAAGTGGTTGGATGATGACATTAGAGTAAAATGCTATATGATGGCATCCATGTCTAATGAACTCCAATGCTAGCATGAAAATATGAAGACTGCTAGGGACATACTGGCACACCTGCAAGAGTTGTATGGTGAGCAGAGTCGCACAGCTCGTTTTGAAGTGTCCAAGAGGCTCTTCAAAGCGAAGATGCGCGAAGGGCAGTCTGTCCATGATCACGGTCTGACCATGATCAAGGACCTAGAGGAGCTTGAGAAGCTCGGTATGGACATGCACAAGGAATTACAAGTGGATTTGATCCTACAGTCACTTCCTGATTCATTTGGTCAGTTTATAGTAAACTACCACATGAATAAGATTGAATGCACTAAGACTGAACTAATCAACATGTTGGTAACTGCTGAGGGAGCCTTGAAAGGTTCAAGGGGCAATGTCCTTGCTGCTGAGTTGACTTCTGGTTCCAAGAGAAAGTCTACTTGGAAGAAAAAGAAGCCTGCTAAGAAGCAGAAGAAGGACAAGAAGCCAAAGAAGGAAGTTCAAAAGAAAAAGGCTAACGACAAAGGAAAATGTTTTCACTGCAATGTCGAAGGCCACTGGAAGAGAAACTGTCCTTCATACCTCGAGAGCCTGAAGAACAAGAAAGGTGACACACCTTCAGAAGGTATAGACTTGCTCATAATTGAAACTAATCTAACGGTTTCTTCTACTTCTAGTTGGGTTATAGATTCTGGTTCTAGTGCTCATTTGTGCACTACCATGCAAGGTCTAAAGGAAAGTAGAAGGCTGGCGGAAGGTGCGGTAATCCTTCGGGTTGGCAACGGGGCAAAAGTTGCTGCTGTGGCTGTGGGCACCTACCATCTGCGACTACCGTCTGGATTTAGTTTAATACTTAGAGACTGCTATTATGTACCTGCTGCTAGCAGAAATTTGATTTCTGTTTCATGTCTAGCACAGGAAGGTCATGTTTTTACATTTGACAAAGACTGCTGTTCTATTTATTTAAGAAATAAAATAGTCGCACGTGGTTTCATGATTGACAGTCTCTATCATTTACATATGGATGTATCTGTGAATGTTACCGAGCAAGATGTGAGTGCCAAAGGATCCAAAAGATCCAGAGATGAGATAAACCAAAGATATTTGTGGCACCTCAGGCTTGGCCATATTGGAGAAGACAGAATGAACAAAATGGATAAAGATGGGTTTCTCGGCTCATTGACTTTCGAGTCATATCCAGTTTGCGAGTCCTGTCTTCAAGGAAAGATGGCTAGACTGCCCTTTGTAGGACATGGGGAGAGGACCACTGAAATACTTACCCTAGTACATACAGATGTATGTGGCCCATTCGATGTGCTAGCCAGGGGACGATATTCTTACTTCATTACCTTTACCGATGATTATTCACGGTATGGGTATGTGTATCTTATGAGACACAAGTCTGAGTCTTTTGAAAAGTTCAAAGAGTTCAAGAATGAAGTAGAAAAACAAACTGGAAAACCTCTTAAGGCTCTTCGATCAGATCGAGGAGGAGAATACCTTAGTGGGGAATTCCGGGACTATCTCAAAGAAAACGGCATAGTCTCACAATGGACACCTCCAGGTACACCTCAACTCAACGGGGTGTCAGAGAGGAGAAATCGGACCCTATTGGATATGGTCAGGTCCATGATGAGCTTCACTGATTTACCTATGTTCCTTTAGGGAGATGCCTTACTCACAGCGATTTATTTATTGAATAGAGTTTTCTCTAAATCCGTTCCTACCACACCGTATGAGATATGGCATGGTAAGAAACCAAGTCTGGGTCATCTCAAAATTTGGGGATGTCCGGCCCACGTCAAGAGACTACAGGCAGACAAGTTAGAGGCTAGGACCATAAGTGCTCGTTTTATAGGATATCCTAAAGAGTCATAAGGATACAATTTTTACGTCTCAGAGGATCACAATGTGTTTGTGAGCCGTCATGCCATCTTCTTGGAAAATCAGTTTATCCTTGATAGAGGCAGTGGGAGGAAAATTGAGCTTGAAGAGAAAGTCTCTGAAAAGCAACGAGTCATGGATCCTATAGAACCTATTCATAAGGAGCCAGTACACGATGTCCCTCGACCACCTCGTAGATCTAGTAGGGTCTCCCATCCTCCCGATAGATACTTAGGTATACTAGAAGAGGATACCGAGGAAATGTTCCTAGTGGGAGATAGGGATCACATACAGGATCCCAAAACCTACAACGAGGCGATATCTAATATCGATTCCGAGAAATGGCTGGAAGCTATGAAGTCAGAGATAGACTCCATGCATTCCAACCAAGTCTGGACCTTAGTAGACCCACCAGAAGGTATTGTACCTATTGGATGCAAATGGATCTACAAAAGGAAAATAGGTTCGGATGGAGAGGTAGAGACCTATAAGGCAAGGCTTGTGGCGAAAGGGTATAGTCAGCGCGAAGGCATTTACTATCAGGAGACCTTTTCACCTGTAGCCATGCTAAAATCCATCCGAACATTGCTTGCCATTGCAGCATTTCATGATTATGAAATCTGGCAGATGGATGTGAAAACTGCTTTCCTGAATGGATATCTTGATGAACATATCTATATGGAACAGCCTTTGGGTTTCACTTCCAGTGATGGAGATCACAAGGTCTGCAAGCTGCAAAGGTCCATCTATGGACTAAAGCAAGCATCTCGGAGTTGGAACACTCGTTTCAATGAAGCAATCAAAACGTTTGATTTCATCAAAAATGAAGAGGAACCGTGTGTTTACAAAAAGGTTAGTGGGAGTGCTGTCGTTTTTCTCGTACTGTACGTAGATGACATTCTCCTGATTGGGAATGATATTCCCATGCTAACCTCGGTCAAGGTCTGGTTGTCAAAAGAATTCTCCATGAAAGACCTTGGGGAAGCATCCTATATTTTGGGAATAAAGGTCTATAGAGATAGATCTAAAAGGATGCTTGGCCTGTCACAGAAAATGTACATAGAGGAGGTGCTGAAGAGGTTCAGCATGGAAAACTCCAAGAGGGGTCTCTTACCCCTTAGGCATGGAATTCATCTCTCCAAGAAGATGTGCCCCAACACATCTGAAGAGATTCAACGCATGAGCAAGATTCCCTATGCATCGGCAATAGGAAGCCTCATGTATGCCATGCTGTGTACACGACCTGATATAGCTCTTGCTGTGAGTGTCACAAGCAGATATCAGTCGAATCCAGGTGAAGAACACTGGACAGCTGTGAAGAATATTCTTAAGTACTTGAGAAGAACTAAAGATTTATTCTTGGTTTTTGGAGGATCATCAGAGTTAAAAGTAGAAGGGTACACAGATTCAGACTTCATGACTGATGTCGATGACAGGAAGTCAATATCTGGATATGTGTTCTTGTGCAATGGTGGTGCGGTAAATTGGAAGAGTTCTAAACAACTGATCATTACTGATTCTACTATAGAAGCCGAATACATCGCCGCCTCTGAAGCTACTAAGGAAGGCTTCTGGTTCAAGAAATTCATTGCAGAGTTGGACGTGATGACATCAGATGCCATAACACTCTACTGCGATAATAATGGCACCATAGCCCTTGCTAAGGAGCCAAGGTCTCATCAGAAGTCTAAGCATATAGAGCGGCGCTTCCATCTCATACGCGACTATGTTGAGAAGAAATATGTAGAGGTGCAGAGAGTAGACTCCGCGGATAACGTGGCAGACCCATTCACTAAGCAGCTGAGTCAGCAAAAGACTGAAGCCCACCTTGAGAAGATGGGCCTAAGATATATGACCAATTGGCTTTAGTGCAAGTGGGAGATTGTTAGATGTATGCCCTAGAAGCCAATTTGGCTGACACATTGTTGATTCTAGGGACATAATTTTGTACTTGACTATTTATTATTGAATAAATAAAAGGCATCTTTTCATTCATATTGTTTATGTGTCTATGAATCGTCCAAGAAATTAATAAGATGATGATACATATTCTCAAGAGTTGAGAATTTGAGCCATGTATCATTGGTGATTAGTTTCTAAATGCTCTTGATCAATGGATCATCACGAGGACGGTGATCGATCCGATCAGTGCACAGATCACTTTCCTTCTGGATGGACGAGACTTGAGTCCACAGTGTAGGGACACTGAAGTGATAGTGCAGGTGCTTGTTAGAGAACAAGGGTACTGAGCGTGACCAAGACAAGAAGTCACTTGGATGTCTATCCACTCGTCAGTGACTTGCTTGATGTTGCAGTAGTGTGACTGGTCCTTTGACCTGCGGTGCTTCGGCTACTCACAGTGAGGTTATTGTAGTTTGACTGCACACATACATGGTCTCTAGCCATATGGGTCCATGCAGTGTAGATTGGCTGCAGTAAGTTTACTGTAGGAGTAGGGTATGCACCTATATGGAATCTATCGACCTTGATAGATAAGGAGAGATCCTATGTGATTTATAAGACTGAGTTCGTAAGACCTCGGCCGGGGCAGTATGCACAGTGGAGAAAGAGTTTTCCACTCTCGAACTTAAGTCGAATAAATTTTGACATATGACAGACGAAGGGGTTTGACGAGTTATCCATGACCTCCGTCTTGTAGGGATCCACGATAGAAGGACTGTAACACATGACAACTGCACCTAGAGGTTCATCATTCTATTCTGCTGGGTAGCCACTACATGCTGCTAGGTGTCACTGGTGGATGGTGGGACTCATAGGGATTATCTTGATGATCGATAAACCCTAATGAGTAGAGTTGGAATCGTTCCAATCCATTGAAAGAAGTTTTCAATGATACTGAGATGGAGATCTCAATATGTCTCATTACCAGTCAGATTAGAACCTATGAGGTCACACACATTAGAGGTTCTGATTATTAGGATTGTCGATTTGTGATTTGGAATCACAATGTCAATTGTCAATAAGATTGATGTACAAAATAACCCACTAAGAGTTAGTGAGTTAAATGGAAGAATTAAATAATTATAATTAGATTATAATTAAGTCTTTTGCTGATTAATCACTACCAGAAAACACGCGTATAGTGACGGAGATTCCCGTCACTATACCGTGTTTCCGGTTACTAATATGGAATTTGTGACCGGAGCTCCCGTCACTGACTTCGTTACAAAAACACGCGTCGCTAAATTCTCCGTGACGGCGGCGATTCCCGTCACTAACCTCCGTGACAGAACCGCCGTCACTAAGCCGTTACAAATTCAAGAATTAAATATTTAAGAAATTATGTATTTCCCGTCACTATCCAGTTGCGGAGTTAGTGACGAAGGCAACTTGGTCACTGATTTTGTCACAGAATGCGGTCACAAGTTTGGTCACTAATCTGTCACGACCTTTAGTGACAGATTTAGTCGTCACAGACATGGTCACACATTTTGTCACTACATTTGTCATTAATCCCGTCACTGACCTAGTGATAAGTTTACGGTCACTAATTGGTTACAAACGCGCTGAGCAAAATCAATTTTTATTGACCAAAATCCTGTCACTAAGTTTATGACTGCTCGTCACAATAGTTGGTAAACAATTTAGTAACCAAAATTTGGTCACCGATCACAATCTAATAACCTGGTACATTTGGTACATTGATTGGCACATAATAATAATAACAATAATATCATTAATAGCAAAGTCATTCAACATTACGCAAAAGTCATTTTAAATGTCATTCAAAATTGGCATCAACATGTCCTGAATCCATCAAAATCAAAGTCTAAAAATATGTCATAAAGATCAACAGAGATTTCATTCCTCCTAGGAATGCAAAGACCTATCATCTAAGGCAAAAACAATTATAATGAAGCATGATCAGCAGAACCAGAATCACCATTACTCCCCCGATCTGCATGCCTTGGTCCAAAGCCAATCTCTTCTCTCATCTTTTGAAGAACCTCCTCTTGCCATTTTTTCTTTTCCTGCTCAAGAATACGTAGAAGGTCTTCATGAGTGTACAGCTCTGGAGCTTGACTTGTAGAGGTGGAAGCAGATGATGATTGCCCAATAATTCCAGTGAGATCCTCTAGGGGACTAAAGCCATAGACATGGCCATGAGTTGGGACACCAGTTGCCTCAAACCACAAGTCATAATCACGTGGAGGAGCATCTGAGGTGGAGGCATCACCATATTTTTTGGAGTATTCAGCTGAATACTTTGCCTGCCAGTTGATTTAAAAGAAGAGAAAAACATTATGGTGGATCAAACAAGAGATAAACATGAGCAAGCTCAATAATATTTATGAATCATAAAAAAAGAGAGAGATGGAGCAAGTAATGGAGGGAATGTATGCTCATACAAAGGGCCCACTCTATCATCATCTACCACAACCATTCCTTTAGTGTCAAGAAACGGCAATGAATAGGAATACCTGCAAAGGAACATAACAAGATCATCATCATTGCTAAATGGCTGTTAGATGGCGCATAAATTGGCAGGTCAAAGTTATGATCGATCCATATTTTGAGAAATTGCATAGAGTTTAAATATGCCATGGGATTAAAGGAAACTGACCCTGTGCAGTAAATGATAGAATCAGCAATCACAGAGGAGCCATCAACAAATAAAACCTGTCCATCTTCACAAAGAGACTCTATCTGCAATGACACAGTCTTAGCCATCAACACAGTGATTGTACCACATGAAGCATATCACCAACATATATTGCATGTATATGTATGTATGTATGTATGTATGTATGTATGTATGTAGAAAGGTGTAATAGACATCATTGCAAGCACTTAACTGACATGATCAAGAGCTTACGCTAAATGTGTACTCGGCAAACCTGTGTATTTTTACCTGTAAATGTAGGTGTAGGTTTTGATATTTGGAAATGACCTTTGATAAGCCCTCCGTGATTTCTAAAGATTTGGAACTAATATGCACTTCTTTTGCTACCGTTGCAAGTTCCAATGATATGTCTTGGCCGCTTAGTGAACTCCCAACTACTACCACCACCTGTGTACAATTTGGAACAGAATGAAAAATGTTTCTAGTAACTGCTCGGAATTCATGGAATAATTCTCCCTCTGTGGCTTGTATAGCTATAAGAAATAATTACCATCTTGTAATGATTGTCATGCATCAATTTTTCCTAATTTATGATATATAATTTATGAGAAATGTCTTCTATGTCTATTAGGATGAGGAGATGATACATAGCTTGAGAAAGATCTATCGAACCTCATCACGGTGAGGCTCAGGAACTCTGTATACATGGCTATGTATTTGCTTCCTTGTCCAAACATCCATTCCTGCAAGAGAAAACAATGTCGATAGTACCATATCGAGGAAAAAAACTAGAAAAAGAAAAAGATGTTACTACTAGTTATGGTCTTGACAATCTGGAATCCTCAGAGGGATAAACAGAGAAGAGTAGACCTAGATTTTAGCCTTTTTTTTTCTTTTTCTTTTCTATCAAGAGCCCAAGCATTTACCAATTGTACCAAGCAATAGCTCCTAGAAAACAAACTGAATAAAAAAATAAAATTTCCCCGCCGTTACCAAATGACCTTGTTCTATATGAAGTTGAGAATGCTAATTATCATCCCAAAGTCCAGAAGGCCTATGTTATCTACACTACTAAGTTTTGAGTCCATGAATGCAATAGTGTGTATCACATCATGTTCAAAATGTTTCTTTTGCCCCCATACAAAAAAAAAAAGAAAAAAAAAGGATAAAGAGGTCAACTTTCTGTCAGAGAATTAGCACCTACCTTTGATGTTTGGCATCCTTGGCTGAGAATAATGCCCAGTGGCCACAACTACTGCATCAAAAATCTCTTCCATAACCTTTCCACATTTCTTCTCTTTGGATCTAACAATCCACTTCATCTTGTCGCCAGACTCTGCAGAACCCACCATGCCAACATAGTCTACTCGAGTATTGAATCTTATCAGCTCCCCAACCCAAACCATTGACAGAATTCCCTGAGATACAAGAAGGGCGTCGAGACGACCGGCTTTGCAAGCAGGCGGATGGTGGTGATTTCTCCCCGATGAAGGTTTACAGGGGCGGTAATGCGCCAGGCTGGGGTCCCGAACCGGGGGGGCGAGGGAGTGGGGAAGAACTCGAGAAATCAAGGGATCAAACGCCCTAAGATCACAAAGATCAAGAACTCGAGATTTGAAATCGTGAATTGAACGCTTGTTCGCGATTCGAACTGACGTTTGAGAGTACATCAAGGGGAAGAATAAAGCCCGGTTGGTTTGGATCGGATCGAAGAATGAGAAGAAGAGGGCAACGGCGGCCTGAAGAACTTGGATAACTGGATCAGAGAAAACCCTAAACCTAATCGCCAGATGGCCATAGAAGAGGAGGGAGGAGGGGGGGTTAGGTTCTTACCGCGGGAGTCTGAGCGGGCTGCGGGTTCGGAACGAGGGGATGCGAAGGGCGTCGAGACGACCGGCTTTGCAAGCAGGCGGATGGTGGTGATTTCTCCCCGATGAAGGTTTACAGGGGCGGTAATGCGCCAGGCTGGGGTCCCGAACCGGGGGGGGGGGGGGTGGTGGGGGTGGTTCGGCGGCTGCTCTCAGCGAGGGAGGGAAGGGAAGGGAAGGGAAAGGTTAGGGTTTTTGTTAAGTCGGTTTGCAAGCCAAATTGTATATCTAAGGCTGATTTGGGCTAAATCGGTTTGCAAGCCAAATTTCATATCAAATTATTTTTTATTTATAAGGCTGATTGGACGGGACTTGCAAGGCAAAAATATTTTTGAACTATAAAGCATGGTAAAAAAATTCTATAAAGCAGGAAACTTGCAATAGGGGTGCAAATGGGTCATGGCCGACACCATGAGATTTTAAAATGAGAAGAAGAAATTTGAGTTTTATAGAGAGCGATTGGAATTTGGATTATCGAAGAAATTTGGGCGGAACGGCGGGCACACTTAGTTTCATTTTGGATATTCCTCCTTTTATCTTTTCTTTTAATTTAGGTTTACTCAAAAATAATATTTTTAATATTTTTGAAATTAAAAATTAAATTTGGTGACAGAAATTTTTGTCAATAATCTGTTACTGCCAAAAATAATCTTTTAAAAATTTATAAATACTAGGGTTACTATATTTGTGACGGCTGCATTTGTCACTGTCTGGTTGCAATTTTGGTTATCATATTGCTGACAGATACCCCGTCACTATGATGGTCACTAAGGTTTGGCGCCCATCCCACCCGCGCATTCTGTGACCGGTCTGTCACTAAACGGTCACTAAGTTTACACCACGGTGACCAAATTTCTGTCGGTCACTAATCCGTCACAAATAGTAACTGATAACGGTCCGTCACTAATTTCCCGTCACTATACGCGTGTTTTCTGGTAGTGAATTGAGTCAAATTATGTTGGGTCTGACCCAAAGAAATTTGACTCAAATCCTAGTCAAAAGTTGGCTAGATCGAGTCCTTGAAAATCCTGCCAAATTCAGCCTTTTTCCTATTATTGGAGCCTCCCTCTTGATGCCTTATTTTGAGGGGTCAAAATAGGCAAGAGGGGGCAGCCAAGAGGACAAGGAGGGGCGTGGCCCCCTCTCCTTCTTTGCTGGGAGCCAACGCCCCTTGATTCTTTCCAAGAATCAAGGGGCCCGCCAATAAAGAAAGGCACCAGGAAACCTATTAGGAATAGGTTTCCTGGCGCATAGGGTTTTGAACCCCATAAAAAGGGAGCCCCACGTCCCATGTTTGATGAGAAGAACTTCTCCCAGCCGTGGGGCAGCAAGAAGGAATTTTTGGGATTTTTAAATCAGCAAATAGGGAGAGAAAAGAATAAAAAAAGGTGAAGGGTTTTCTTCTTCCTTTTGAAGGCTGCACAAGGTGGGATCCTTGTGATTTCTTCTTCCTTCTTCTTCGACATCCAAGAGAGGCTTTTGCAAGGAGCTAGCACCCCGGTGAAGCCCCATCTCTGATCTTCAGCAACCTCGTGTGGATACTTGTAGAGGCCGGACGTTTGTGCGGCTACAAGGAACCAAACCACGATCATCGGTTGCGGTGTTCTTCTACCCGCACAAAGGTGAAGATGAGATCTTCATTTGAAATTTTATATTTCTGATTTTCTAGTAGTTTAAGAATTCATAATTAATTATTAGATCTTAGTTTAGTCCCCATCTTAATTCAAAAGGGTTCTGAATCGTTTTGATTCAGAAAAATTTTGAAATCTACCCGATCCTGTTCCGGCATATGCGATGCACCGGGCCCGGCATGCGGATTCCGCCGCGAACGTCGCGCCGCTGTGGGGCAATCCAACAAAATTAAGATGAGCTACAATGTAGAAGATACATATCTCAAATTATAATTTTGAAAGCCTTCTTGGAAATACTTATGAAATTTCATAATCTGATTTTGTATAAAAGCTTAAACTTAACTTAAAAATGCTTATATCATTACATCTTTATAACCTTAGTTGTATGCTTCAATGATCACGTCATTTAGGAGAATAACTCAATATGATTTCTAAATGAACATTTTAATATAAGAAAAACAGAATTAATTTTGACCCCTTGGTTGATTGTCTCGATACGCATCCGAAACATATCTTTTCTTATTATTAAAGTGTACTAATATTAGTCTAAATGATGTGTCTTTCAATGATCTTGATTGCAAACAAATATTTTTTGAATATATAATTTTATTTTGATATTAAAAAGATTTATTGTGCTTCATATATACATTGCTGAAAAACTATGATTAAGAAATTGAGTTCTATAACTATATATACTTCAATGATCATCTATATGTTTTTCTCTTTCCTACATTATTAAAGACTTCCATCAAAATATATATATATATATTATTAAAAGAGTGAATGATCTTAAGTCTAGAAACATTTCAGCTCACTCAAATGATTCTTAAAGGAAAGAAAATGTAAATGCTTTTGAAAGAATTTGAGCTTCAAATGAATCATTTTCTGATTAATATTTCAGTACATTTTTCCAAAAATTAAGAGGAAGCATAACTTGTTCTTAAAAGATTAAAAAGAGTGATTGCTATAAATTTTAAATAATTCTAGATCACTCTACATTCTTGATATCATAAAGTTTTAGTTTTATTCACGTTTATCATTAAAATCTGAAATTCAACAAAAGAAAAGAATGATTAAAGAAGAATGCATCTTTTGAGGGGGAGCTTTAGATATTCAGTATCTTATCCTAAAGTTACTTTAATTTGATGCATACCTTGAATTTTATGGATTGATTTTGATGAACCTCCTTATATTGCAAGACTTGCTTTAATTATATAATAAGTTTATACTTTGAGATGAGTTCTATAAAGATTGTCTTATCTCAAACCTTGAGTCTTATGAAAATAAGCTGAAACTTATAGAAAATATATTTTCGAGATTGACAATTTTATTGAACATTATCTTCAAATTTTAAACTCTTAAATGGAATGATCAATTGAGGAGGAGAAAGAAAATTTCAGAAGAAGAAATTTTATGGAACTTAATCGCATAAATCTATAACTAAAGGAGAGAGAAAGAATTTATGATACACCTTGAGGCTTGTTATTTGGTTAATATATCTTATGAATAAATCATGAACCAAATTGCAATTCAAACAGTTGATCTTAAGAGCCTCTAACTTAATGAAAAAGGGGGAGAATAATGTGTTGAATCCATATTTTGGTATTTGTGCCCCAATGCTCTTATTATCATAAAAGAACTTTGAAGTTATTAAGAACTAATGATCCAACATGATGGTATGTTTTTCAAGTATATAAGTTTTGATCTTATACTCTGAAAATTAATTAAATTGCTCTCATGTTGATAAACAAGCTTTATATATTGGGGAAAAGATCTTAAATGAACAAGCTTTCATACTTATTATTGAAGAGAGGTTAGATTTCCATTCGTGCCTTTTTGAATATCAGTCTTGATACTCCTTGAACTAACTTGTAAAAGATTCCACCTACACTTGATTTGAAAACTATCCTTGGAATCACATTCGATGTGCTCTCATCATAATTTGCTCTGAAATCATCTTAATTGGCTCTGATCTATGCTAATTAATCTTGTTCTGACATTATTGCCTTGAGTTATATGATTCATATTCTTGCAATAATTTGACATGCATTAACTGAAAATCAGAGTACTATAAAGAAAAAAAATATTTGAGTACCATTATCTTTGTGCTTAATGTTTCATTATCTTACAACCTTTTTGATGTTGTCAAAAAGGGGGAGAAATATCTGAGTATATGCTCATAATGTTTTATGTATTGATTATGTTAAGATTAAATCTAAAGCATTATCATGAAGTATATTTTAAAGATACATACATATTTTCTACTTCATGCAACTTAGTTATGCATTAGTTCTAGAACATAATCTATTTTATATTGCATATACTCCAAGTTTTGTCATCATCAAAAAGGGGGAGACTGATGACCCAAAGATTGAGTTAAAGATTGATTTTGATGATCACAAAACTTTGAAGTATAATTACTAATGTTTATGTTGCAAGAAGAAAGATATTTATTTTTATTTTGCTAGAAACATAACAAGTTGGAAGAATAGAAGAAGGCCTCAAAAGCTCTCAAAAAGTTGGAAGAAAGATATACTTAATTGGCCCAAGTTTCAAGTTCAAAGGATTCAAGTTGGAGGAGCAAACTCAAAGAAAGATTCAAAAGAATAGTCCTCGAGTCGACTCCTGGAAGTTCCGAGTCGACTCTGGCACTCTAGAGCTTCAAAGAACAGTGCTCGAGTCGACTCCGGAACTTTACGAGTCGACTCCGACTGAGAACAAACAAAAAACAGAGAGTTGATTTTCAGCGCTACAGTGATCTCGAGTCGACTCCAACTTCAGCGCTACAGTGCGGAGCCGACTCCCAGCTACAGTGCCGACAGACTACTATTCACAAGTGACTCCTGTTTCAGCCGAGTCGACTCCTACTTCAGCCGAGTCGACTCCAGCACGCTGGGAGGCATAACGGCTAGTTTTTTCTTGATTCCAATGGCTCTATTTTTGTCTCTAACGGCTAGATTTTTGTTCTCACTCCCTCTAAAGCTATAAAATCAAGAGGAGAGCTAGGGAAGAGGGGATGGAAGTGGGAAAGAACATTTAGGAAAGAGATTTCAAAGAGATTACAAGGAAAATCTCCCATAAGCACAAAAGGGCCATTCAAAGTAAAATAGAGAGAAGAAGAGCATCCAAGTGAATCCCAAAGCTTCTTCTCCATCCGTGTGCTGCCTCGGTGATCCTCTACTTCGTGCAAAATCAGAAGAGGGTCAAGTAAAGAAGAAGCCGAGTTCCTCCATCTACAAATTTGTTTGAGGGCTTCATCTCTTTACTTTACTTATTTATATTTGCTATATTTGCTTATTTGAGAAGCTTGTATTTGATTTAAACTCTTGCTCTATTATCTTGTAACTTGATTCAATCAAGGGATTGAATCAAGGGGTTAAGATTTGTTGGTGAGCCAAAGAAAAAACCAACTTTGTAAGGTTGTGGTTGGTGAGCCTTAGGGAAAACCAACTGGGTTGATTGTGAATCCGGAAAACAATCGTTGTAAGGTTGTGGTTGGTGAGCCTTTGGGAAAACCAACTGGGTTGATAGTGAACCCGGAAAACAATCGTTGTAAGGTTGTGGTTGGTGAGCCTTTGGGAAAACCAACTGGGTTGGATTGTGAGCCCGTGAAAACAATCGGTTGGTTCTAGTCGGTGAGCCTGTGAAAACCGACCGAGTTCGTTGTGATCTCGCAAAACAACAAGTTGGGTTGTGAGCTTGTAAAACAACCGACTGTAATCTGAGGGATAATAGTGAAATTCCTAAGAGGTCTTGGGGAGTGGATGTAGGTGCTGGGGTGCACCGAACCACTATACATCTTTGTGTTTGTGATGCCTTATCTCTTGTATTTCATGCCTTACATTCATGCTTGATTATGTAATATCTCTAGCTTTGTTTTCTATAGAGTTATAAGTGATTGTTTAGAATTTGCTTAGCTTCCACTCCATCCTTACCATACACATAGATTAAAATTGATCATACAACTATAAGTTAATTTTAGATCAATTGCACCCTAAAGCCATAGTATAATTGCTCTAGCTTAATTTTCCACTACCTTACTTGTAATTGCCTAGAGCTTAAGTAAATAACATCTTATTATTCCGCTGCATTCAATTTAAAGTAAAAATTAGGGAACATAATTTTTAGAAAACCCAATTCACCCCCCCTCTTGGGTTGTCACCTTGGGCAACACATATATACATACATATATATACATATATACATTGAAAGTGCATCCTAGGTTCTTCAGTGTTTAGCATGCTGAATTTTTTTTTTTTGAAAATCATGGCTGAACCTGATCAGGTTGCCTACGTACCCCTTCACAAGAGGGGTCAAGCCACACGTAGTTCTTTTTAAGTTTCAAAAACACAGCAAAAAAATAAATCAAACAATTTAATTCATGCATGCTTAAAAGATCAAATCTAGAAATCAGCACATTAAGAACACATAAGAACTCTATTCCAATTAATCTTCGAATATCCATCGAATGGATTCTGGAGATATCTCCATGAGGAGCCCCAAAAGAAGGTAAAACCTTGGGGAATCGGACCTAGACATTGACACCATAATAAATGATTAATGCTAGATTAATACTTTTTTATGATGGATGAAAGTTGTGGATCCGATCCTTGACTTCGCAGCCACGCACACGAATGGCCTCTACGAGAAGTATACGCGAAGCCCTGAAGGATCTTCTTCCGCAACAGTACTAGCAGCTGCAGAACACTTGAAAGCTGAAATCTGCTCGCCGAGATTCAATCAACTCTTGATCAATCGTCTTGAAGCAGATGGAGATGAGGTTTGTAAGGAAAGTACAGGACTCAGATCTGATCTTGAATCTTCTAGATATTCATCCTGAAAATCCTATCTAAAATGGAGAAGAAGAGGAGGAGGAGGCATGTGAGGAAGAAGGCTGCAATGGATGTGTTGCCGGTGCCCATGTTTGACCCCTTTTAAGGGCCTCCAAATTTTCATTCAAAATTCAAAACTTATCTTCAGAAAACCTCCTTTAGTTGGCGCATGCAATGGAAAGGAATAACCCAAATCAGATCTCAACCAAATCTGATTCAAAATTCAAATTTTAAACACATGTGCAAGAGGGGAGAAATTTGAAATCCATGCGGCAGAATTTTCCTTCCTCTTGTCGCATATATTTCATTTGAAATTCGAATTTAAATGATTAAAAGGTTCACACATCAGCTTGGAAAGTTATTTGACGTATGAAACCATTTAATATATTGCTTAATGTTTGAATTCAAATTCAAACAACAAATAATGTCGCCATGTGTCAAGCAATGGGTCCATGCGCCATGCAAAATTTTTGGTTTATTTAAAATTCATGAAATTTAATTCCATGTCACCACTAATTACCACATCATCTGAGGCTAATCCTCTTAGGTTGCACCTAATCAAATTTGGTCAAATCCAGATTAAAACAAAGCAATTTGGTTGAACCCAATCTAATCAGGTCAGACCCTGATTAAGCTCAAATTGAATATAATTCAATTTTTGGCTCATCCAAACTCAATCAAATTGAATTAATTACTTTGTTGGACCTAATCCAATTAGATCAATCCCCAATTAAGAATAAATTAATTTAAAATTAATTTGATCAGCTTAAGTCCTTTTGGTTCTGACCTAATCCAATCAGGTCAAAACTCTGATTGAGCCCAAAGTTGAATCCAATTCAATTTGCCTAATCCTTAGCTCAATTACTCAATCAAATTGAGTTTATTAGTAACTTCTTAATCAATCAGGAAACTTCTATGCGTGTGACCTCATAGGTTCGAACCTAAGCCAGTAGTATAGGAACGACTTCCTACACTAATCGATGTAACCATCTAGCAATGGTACCCGATGTCCGGATAGGCTGAATATATGCGAAGCAAATATTCTAGAATCCTAGACTATGGTTACTGTATAATTCATCCCTTTGACTCCTAATGCCAGGATGACTTAGAGCTCACTGTCAACCCTATAATTAGTACATCCATTATGTGATTAACTTTATATATCCCATAACTCCTCACTGGGATTATCCTGGCCAAGGTTTTGCTAAATTAATTCCAAGACATTATCTCCTGTTTTCAGGAGGAAACAATTCCATCTTGACTCACAACTAACTACGCAAGTACTTGACTGCACCCAATGACCTTCCGTCACTGAATTAGAAATTCAGATAGTCCGGTACCAAAGTACAGTGAGTTGCTTGCTAGTCACAGGTTGCGGTCTCAGGTCAGAGGGCCAAACTTATACCCATATCCACTTGAAACATCTCTCGATAGTAGAGCGTTCCGGAAATGGTCACGTTCAGTGAAATGTACTTCTACACTTCACCTGTATGACATACCAGTGTCTCCACACTCCTTAATTAAGAGGACAACCAACGTATATGTCATACAATGACCTAATCTCAATAATGTTGTCATCCTAATAACAACATATCATTTGGTCGCGAATAAGTTTATGAACTCAAAGATAAATCCTCCTTTATCATAACATAAGTCCTAAGGACTTCATCATATAAGAGTTCATTTGAAGATGAAATGATGAATAATGCCAAATAATACTTTATTAATTTGTCAATTCATTTACAAAATTCAATCATCAATATTCTGACGATTGACATTTAGGATACAAATCCCAACAACTCCCACTTAGCCTAATGCCAATCGACACAATATCTAATACCCATCTTCGACTTGTGTTCGTTGAACTCTTTGATGCCGAGGACTTTGGTAAATGGGTCAGCCAGATTTTCTTTTGTGTCAATCTTCTGAAGATCAATATCACCTCGTTTGACGATCTCTCGAACCAGGTGGTAGCGACGTAGAATATACTTGGTCCGCTGATGTGCTTTGGGTTCTCTTGCTTGAGCTATGACTCCAGTATTGTTACAAAATATAGGCATTGGACCATCAATGGAGGGTGTCACTCCAAGCTCGATGATGAACTTTCATAACCATACAGCTTTCTTGGCGACATCAGATGCTGCGATGTATTCTTTTTCACATGTAGAATCTGCCACTGTATGTTGCTTGGAACTCTTCCAGCAGATGGCCCCACCCTTAAGAGTGAAGATATATCCCGATACGCTCTTGCTGTCATCTTGATCTGACTGAAAACTTGAATCGGTATATCCCTCAAGTTTTAAGTCAGAATCACCATATACAAGCCACTGATCTTTAGTATTTCTCAAATACTTAAGGATGGTTTTTACAACCTTCTAGTGGTTGCTACCTGGATCAGACTGGTATCTGCTCACTACTCCTAGCGAGTATGCCATGTTTGCTCTAGTACATGTCATGGCATACATTATAGATCCCACTGCCGAAGCATATGGAATTCTATCCATACTCTCTCTTTCTTGAGGGGTTGTCGGACAATCCCTTTTAGAGAGGTTAATTCCATGGCCCATCGGAAGATAGCCTTTCTTGGAATTAATCATACTAAACATTTTCACTATAGTATCAATGTATGTGGATTGGGATAATCCAAGCAATCTTCTAGATCTATCTCTATAGATCTTCATCCCTAGGATGTAAGATGCTTCTCCCAAATCCTTCATGGCAAATTGAGATGATAGCCATACATTTATTCCTTGTAATGCAGGAATGTCATTTCCGATTAAAAGAATATCATCCACATACAAAATAAGGAATATAATAACTGAACCATTTGCCCATTTATAAATGCAAGGTTTTTCTTCATTCTTAAATGAAGCTATATGTTTTGATTACCTTATCAAAACGTATATTCCAACTCCGTGAAGCTTGCTTTAATCCATAAATGGATTTTTGAAGTTTGCACACTTGAGACTCATGTGCAGATGTAAAACCTTCAGATTGTATCATATACACTTCCTCTTCTAAATTTCTATTTAGAAATACGGTCTTTACATCCATTTGTCAGATTTCATAATCTAAGTGTGCTGCTATCGCAAGCATAATTCGAATGGATTTGAGCATTGCCACAGGAGAAAATATCTCATCATAGCCAATACCATAACGCTGACGATATCCTTTGGCAACCAGACGGGCTTTATAGGTCTCTACCTTTCCATCTGCGCTCCATTTTTTTTTGAAAATCCACTTACACCCTATGGGTTTAATCCCTTTGGGTGGGTCAACTAATGTCCATACATCATTGACCTTCATGGATTTCATTTCGGATTGCATGGCTCCAAGCCATGCATCTGAGTCATACATCTGCATTGCATCCATGTAGGTGATCGGATCCTCATCGTTTTCATCAAGTTCGATTGGATCCCCATTCCGAACTAAGAAACCGTAGTATTTGTCCGGCTGACGTGGTACTCTACCCGATCGCCTTAATGGTGCATCTAATATGGATTCTGGATCTGATCTAATCAAATCCGACTCAACTGGTTCAGTAGATGGTGTCGGGTCTTCTACATGTTGAACTTTCCTAAGCTTAACATTAGAGCTTCTACTTCCTTCTCCAAGGAATTTCTTCTCTAAGAATATAGCTCTATTGCTTACGAACAACTTTTGTTCTTCAGCAAGGTAGAAATAATATCCTTTAGTCTCTTTAGGGTAACCGACAAAGAAACATTTGTCAGACTTGGGTTCAAGTTTATCTGTTTTCAAACGTTTGACGTACGCCGGACACCCCCAAACCCTAAGGTGAGAGAGCATTGGCTTACATCCAGTCCACATCTCATACGGTGTTTTATTTACAGACTTACTTGGAACCTTATTTACAATGTAGCAGGCTGACTCTAGTGCATATCCCCAAAAGAAAATGGGCAGACTTGCAAACCCCATCATGGATCGAACCATGTCTAACAGGGTTCGATTTCTCCTTTCTGATACGCCATTATACTGCGATGTACCAGGAGGAGTCCATTGGGAAAGAATCCCATTCTCTCTTAGATATGTCAAAAACTCATTGGAAAGGTATTCATTCCCTCGATCTGATCGAAGAGTTTTAATACTCTTTCCAGTTTGTTTTTCTACTTCATTACAATACAATTTGAACATTTCAAATGCTTCAGATTTATGTCTTATTAAATAGACATAACCATACCTCGAAAGGTCGTCTATAAACGTATTAAAATATGAATACCCACCCCTAGCATCTGTGCTTATTGGCCCACATACATCAGAATGTACAAGGATCAATAAGTCACTGACTCGTTCACTTTTTCCGATAAAAGGTGATTTGGTCATCTTACCAAAAAGACATGACTCACAGGTTGTCAATGATTCACAATTATTAACATTGAGGATTCTCTCTTTACTTAACCTGTTCATCCTGTTTGTTGCCCAGAGATGGTCACCCAAGAGGGGGGTGAATTGGGTGTTTTAAAAGCTTTTGACTAATTAAAAATAAAACACACGAATATATGCACTAAAGTAAAGAAGGAGGAATAAGAAAGGTCAATCGCAAACACAATGTTTTATAGTGGTTCGGAGCTTCCACTGCTCCTACATCCCCAAATCACCTTTGGAAATTTCCACTATAATCCAAGATTACAGTACGGTAGTTTTGTGAGTTCACTACCCAACTCGTTGTTTTACACCGGGCTCACAACAAACCCTAAAACCCCCAATTTCACTTAGGCTTGGGACGCCTTTCCCTTGTTTCAAGTCCCTTGACTGGAACAAGCACCACAATGAAAGAGTTTACAAAGAAAAAGTAAAGCTCTAAAAAGCAAATATGACAATTATGAACAATAGAACCCGGAAGAATCCTTTTGCCGTTGGAAGCGTGAGAAATGTTGATTCTTTCGATGTGGACCGCGTAGGGTTGAGTGTGAGCTTTGAATCCCGAGCGTACGAGAGAGGTTGAGCTTGAAATCACTTGGGAAGCTTGAAAATACTTGATTTCTTCACTTGAATGCACTCACTCCCTTGAACTTTTCTTTCTTACTTTTCTCTTGAATGATCTAGCTTTGGGTTGGTGAAGAGTTGTTGAGAAGCACTTAAGAGGTCCCTTTTATAGCCCAAAAAAGCAAATATAGCCGTTAGAGACAAAGTAAAAAGGATTTGAAATTCAAACCAAACCTGAAAAGCTGTCAGTCGCGTCCCAGGCGCTCCGGGGACGTCTCCGCTTCAACGAGAGACGTCTCGGCTACAAGATTTTACTTTTTACGTTGTCTGGGGTCGACTCGGCACTTTAAGGGGACGTCTCAGCTTGTTTGTTCTTTTTGAATAGGGACGACTCCGCTGCTTTGGGGACGACTCCGCTTCTTTATCTCTGAAAAACATGTCCTCTGGAATTCCCTGAGAGAGTCGACTCCGCTCCTTCAGGGGACGTCTCGGCTTGTTTGCACTTTATGCATGGGGACGACTCCGCTGTCTCAGGGTCGACTCCGCTTCCTTATCACCAAAAAAACCATTCTCTGGAAAACCCTGAGAGAGCCGTCTCCGCTATCTTGGGGACGACTCGGGAAGTCTCCTTTTTACTTGTGGGGACGACTCCGCGTACAGTGGGGACGTCTCGCGCATATCTCTTGAAAATTGCCTTTCTGCCGCCACTGAGAGAGTCGACTCCGCTACTGAGAGAGTCGACTCCGCTAGCGCGGGGACGACTCGGCAGGTGCCGGGGACGTCTCCAAGTGTCCCAGTTCTTCCTGTTTGTGCCAGAGACGTCTCTGAAACTATCCGGAGACGTCTCGGCTGTCCCTGATCTGTTTTCTTTAACTCAAAATATTCTTCAATAAATTCATAAAAATTATGGAAACTTGCCTAGACATTTCTTAACAATATTCTCAATTAATCACATGAATTCCTCAATTAAATTGTTAAGATAAATGGAATTATACTCTAGTGTTTTGTATTCATCAAAATCCATTAGGGGGTCAACAATCTCCCCCTTTTTGATGATGACAAAACACTGAGTATATGCAAAAATTTGAAGTTTAAACATATACACAGTATTTGATCAGATGTACAAGTATAATGTTTTGATTAGAGCTAGATACAGTGTGCATAATTGCATGGGATTGAACTTGCATGGGATTGAACTTTATAGCTCTTAAGCAATTTTAGCATATCAACTGAATTTGAATCAAGTTAAAATGAAATATTGATGCTGAATTTGAATCAAGTCAATATTCTTCAATTTTATCTTTTCTAAATCAACTTTGGAGTATGATTATAAATTTTGCATTCCATATTCAATATCCATATTGGTTCTTTCTATATATCTACTCCTGGTTCTTTCTATATATCTACTCCCCCTTTCAATTATATCTACTCCCCCTTTCAATATCTCCATATTCAATATCAACTCCCCCTTTTTGTCATCAACAATGAAGGGGACAAATTATCATTAGGTGCTTAAAACTCAATTCATAGTATAATATAATTAACCACTCAAGGATATTCAAGTTATCTTTATTAAAGAGTTCAGCATTCATTTTACTCCCCCTTTGATATTCAGGTTGTGCTCCCCCTGTTTCATATGCTTTGATAAGTTGTGCCAAATTTGAATACATAATGTATGTTATGAGATTCTTATGACACATCAAGAGGCACATTCATATTTACATATACAGAGTTGGAAATGTACACAGGGTTGCAAAAGAAATTGTATGTCATTCATATGTCATTGTAAATCTTCGAAGTCAGTACATAGTCAAAAGAAGAAATCATTACAAGTATTGATTTCTAATACAAAAAGTGTTTCAAAACAGCCTAGGATTTACAAAAAGAAGAGCCTGCAAAATGTCCCTCATCGGCGACGTTGCTCATGGGCCCTACCAGCTGTATTTTGTTCATAAACCTTACAAGCTGCATCTATGAATGCATTGATGGAATCCATGAGGGTCTTAAATTGATCTCCCTGTGACTTGTGGAAACCTGCCACAAGTGCTTCAAACTCTATGATTGCCATTTCAATTCTTCCTCTGAGTTGGGCAACCAAGGTGCCCACGTTGCCATCTGGTTTTGTCAGCTCTTTGAGACTCTTGGAAATGCTCCTCAAGCTATCCTTGAGCTCTATTGATCTGATGGTTTGGGTGGCACCCACACCCATTATTTCTTGTGTTGTAGCTTCAATTTGACTTCTAATATCTTTCATCTCTTGTAGAAGCCCTTCATGTGAAGCTCTGATGGGGGCCAACTCTGTAGAAATCATGGATCTCATCTCCTCCCTCATCTGCTGGCAAATGGCAGATGCTAAGGTGCGCATCTGATCCTCTGACAGGAAGGAGGGCCCACTAACTGGAGGAGGTGGTGGCATGGATGTGGAAGGTCCAGCTGAGCTGGAGGGTATATCAGGGATATCCAAGTGGCTAGGTGGAGGAGAGTGATGGTCAGACTCATGATGTGGGTTCTCGGGCTCTAGGATTTGGGCTTTTCTCTTTGGTACCTTCACCCACGACCCATCTATCTTATGAAATTCCATTCTTCTCATTGTGCCCTCATTATAATAGTCGGTGTTTCTCAAGGGCTTTGCAGGTTCATTTGTTGGAATGGGAACTTTGAAGTGTTTGAAAACTAAGGTAAAGATCATGCCGTAGGGTAAACTAAACCTAGAATACCTATGACATAGGGTAATGTAGTTTAGCATAAGTCTAGGGAGGTTTAGGGGTATCCCTAGTAGGATATGGTGCATTATAACTAAATCTCGCTCCGAAACAAAATCGAAGCGACCGGTTTTGGGAAATAGGACCCGGTTGACAATACTTAAAAGAAGTCTCATCTCTGCATTTAGGTCCTGGGAATTGACAACATCAAGAGGGCCGCAGTCCTCTCTTCCTAAAAGTAGATTTAGGGCTGATTCCCTTTGGGGATGTGAGGTTGGAGCCTCACCGTCCTTAGGAATTTGTAAGACAGTGGATAGGACATCTTCATTGACTTCTACTAATGTCCCTCGGACATATGCAGTGTACCCTATGTCCCCTAAGACCATATTGCTAAAAAGTTCTCTAACTAGGCCGGGGTAGGTCGAGGTATTGAGGGTACAAAAGTGCTCCCACCCTTGGGCTCGGAGTCTCTCTCCAATAGAGAACCCCTCATGATCTAAAAATGAGAAATCTATGTACCTTCCGGTCGTGACTGTGCGATTTGCACAGGAAATAGTCGTGGTTGGCGGAGCAACCGGAGGAGACGGCGCGGAGGGTTCTTCCCGCCGTTCCTCACCGTCGGCCGCTGCCCTAGGTCGCCTTCCACGGGTCGTCCTAGCCTTCTTTGGTGCCATGGATGCTAGGGTTTGTGATGGAGAGCAAACGGAGGCTAGGGTTTGAGGTGGAGAGCAAATGGAGGCTAGGGTTTTTCGTTTTGGTCGGGGATGAAGGAGAAAGCTCGGGTCGGCTCGAGCTATTTCGACCTGTTTTAAAAGCCCTCATTCGGTCCCCGAGACGTCTCCACGACTAAGGCGAGACGTCTCCCCTGGGGGGACGTCTCTGCGATTTGCCAGAGACGTCTCCGGTACTGAAAAATTTCAGACTAAATTCTATCTTCTCCCAATTTTTGTTTAATCACCCTAATCAACATGATCTCTTTTGATAAACTTAGAGTGAATTTGTTTGTGATCCTCCCCCCTTAATGATACATCCTATAATAATTTGATAATAATTTTTGAATTATTAATATTGAAATGAGGAATGTTTGACCAAATTTCGAATACCTATGAAATAGGCTCTGAAAATATCTCCATGAAGAGTCCAAGGGAGGGTAACCATCCTCCGGAAAGTCAAACAGTTCGTCATTTAGCTTACATGAATTCATGTTTTCACTTATGTTTACCTTGAGGTTGATTACTAGTTTGCGCAGCAAAACAATGCAATACAAGTTCAATTCATTTGCTAGGATCATACAAGCTCAAAGCATTCCTTAAGAAGTTGAATCTTTCTTTACAAAGGGGCTTTGTAAAGATATCAGCCAATTGATTTTCAGTACATACATATTCAATCATCACATCATTTTTCAGCACATGATCCCTAATAAAGTGATGCCTAATCTCTATATGCTTTGACTTAGAGTGTTGGACAGGATTTTTTGTTAAATTAATTGCACTTGTATTATCACATTTAATTGGTACATTATCCATTTTGATACCGAAATCTTCAAGTTGTTGCTTAATCCAAAGAACTTGGGCACAACAGCTTCCAGCTGCAATGTACTCAGCCTCAGCTGTGGACAAGGCAACTGAATTTTGTTTCTTGCTAAACCAAGAAACCAAATTGGCACCCAAGAATTGACATGTGCCACTTGTGCTTTTTCTGTCGAGTTTGCACCCAGCAAAATCAGCATCGGAATAAGCAATTAAATTTATGTCAGATTGTTTAGAATACCATAAGCCTACATTAGATGTCCCTACTAGATATCTAAAAATTCTCTTAACAGCTTGCAAGTGTGATTCCTTAGGACATGCTTGGTATCTAGCACACATACAAACACTGAATAATATATCTGGTCTACTAGCAGTAAGGTAAAGTAGAGAGCCTATCATACCTCTGTACAATTTGCAGTCTAAACTTTTACCTTTTTCATCTTTGTCAAGCTTGCAACTTGAGCCCATGGGTGTGCTGATTTCCTTTGCATCCTTCATCTTGAATTTTTCCAACATTTCCTTGATGTATTTGGACTGACTGATGAAGATGCCCTCCTCTGATTGTTTTATTTGTAGCCCAAGGAAGAAGTTGAGCTCACCCATCATGCTCATTTCAAATTCTCCCTGCATAAGCTTGGCAAACTCTTGACAAAGACTATCATTAGTAGCACCAAAAATTATATCATCCACATAAATTTGCACAAGCAATAAGTCATTTCCTTTTCTTTTAATGAAGAGGGTTTTGTCTACATTTCCTCTCTTAAATTTATTTTCAATTAGAAAATTACTTAATCTTTCATACCATGCTCTAGGGGCTTGCTTAAGTCCATACAATGCTTTATGCAATTTATATACATAATCTGGATGTAAGTAATTTTCAAAACCTGGAGGTTGTCCTACATAAACTTCCTCCATTATATAACCATTTAAAAAGGCACTTTTTACATCCATTTGATAGAGTTTAAAATCCATGAAGCATGCATATGCCAAAAGTAGTCTAATAGCCTCTAACCTAGCAACATGAGCAAAAGTTTCATCAAAATCTATTCCTTCCTCCTGATTATAGCCTTTGGCAACTAGTCTGGCTTTGTTTCTTATAACTATTCCATCTTCATCTAGTTTATTTCTATACACCCACTTGGTGCCTATAATTGAAACATTAGGGGGTCTTTTCATTAGAGTCCAAACTTCATTTCTTTCAAATTGGTTTAATTCTTCTTGCATAGCATTCATCCAATTATCATCTTTTTCGGCTTCTTCTAGTGATTTAGGCTCTATTTGTGAAACGAAAGCAAGATAATTACTAGTATTTCTTAGAGAGGATCTTGTCCTTACCCCTTGTGAGGGATCACCAAGGATTAGATCCTTTGGATGACCATGTGCATACCTCCATTCCTTAGGAAGATCTTGATTTCTTGAAGGAGGTTGATCTTCTTCATCTCGCTGATTTGTATCTTCTTTGATCTCATCCTCATGTTGTTTGTCTTGAGTGGAGAGTTCCTTCATTTGGTCTTCAAGTATACCTACATCACCATCTTCTTCTTTTCTAGAAGAATCTCCATTAGTTTCATCAAAAACAACATGAATGGATTCTTCAACAACGAGAGTTCTCTTGTTGAAGACCCTGTATGCTCTACTAGATGAGGAATAACCTAAGAAGATCCCCTCATCTGATTTAGCACTAAATTTATTTAGATTGTCCTTTCCATTGTTCAAAATAAAGCATCGATAACCGAAAACATGAAAATAACTTATATTAGGTTTCTTACTTTTTATCAACTCATAAGGTGTTTTCTTTAAGATGGATCTAACTAAAGCACGATTTAAGATATAACATGAAGTATTTATTGCTTCAGCCCAAAAATACTTTGGTAGATCCGATTCGCACAACATGGTACGAGCCATATCTGCTAGTGTGTGATTCTTCCTTTCTACCACCCCATTTTGTTGGGGTGTCCTAGGTGCCGAGAAGTTGTGATTGATACCATTTTCTTCACAAAATTTTTCAAAATACTGATTTTCAAACTCGGTACCATGATCACTCCTAATTGCTTTTAGTTTAAGATTGAGTTCATTTGAAACCCTATTATGAAACTTGATAAAAGCGGGAAAGGACTCATCTTTGTGTGCAATAAATGAAACCCATGTAAAACGTGAAAAATCATCAACAATTACAAGACCAAATTTCTTACCCCCTAGACTAGCAGTTCTAGTGGGTCCAAACAAATCCATGTGAATTAGTTCTAAGGGTTTTGATGTTGAGACTATGTTCTTAGACTTGAAAGAACTTCTTGTTTGTTTCCCTAATTGACATGCAGTACAAATTTTATTCTTTTCAAAGTCTATTTTTGGTAGTCCTTTGACTAGATCCTTTGTAATTAATTTTGAGATTAAATCCATGCTAGCATGCCCTAACCTACGATGCCATAACCAACTAGTCTCATTGACTTTGGGATTCATGGCTACAAGACATTGGCCATCCTTCATGGTGAGATCATCAAGATCTACCATGTAAACATTTCCATGCCTATGTCCTGTGAGTATGATCTCATTATCAATTGGACTACTAATTATGCATAGTGATGATTCAAATGATACTTTAAATCCCTTGTCACAAAATTGACTTATACTTAATAAATTATGTTTTAGTCCATTGACTAACAATACATTATCAATAAATGAGGAGGGTGATATGGAGATTTTACCAACACCAATGATTTGACCTTTAGCATTGTCTCCGAATGTGACTACTCCTCCTTCTTTTGATTCCAAGGTGACGAAGAGACTCTTGTCACCGGTCATATGCCTTGAGCAACCACTATCAAGATACCACATTCTCTTTTTGTTTCCGGCTGCAAGGCATACCTGCAAAATGATCATGTGAAGCTCTTAGGTACCCAAGTTTTCTTGGGTCCTTCGTGGTTAGTGTGGTTGGTTCCCTTAGGCACCCATACTTTAGTTATGTTTTTAGCTTTCACAAGTGTACTCTTGTTAGTTTGGATCTTTCTTTGAATACAAGAGTAGGCTTTATGTCCATTCTTCCCACAATGAAAGCATGTAGGTTTTTCAGTTTTTACATTTTTTGCTTTTACAAAGAAATTCTTTAGGTATTTTTGTTGTGTGTTAGTTTTATATCCTAATCCGGCTTTATTGAAAACAGCTCTTTGATTTGAAAGAATAAGATTTAATTTTTCAGAGCTTTGTGTGAATTTTTCAACAATTGGTTTGTACTTATGTACCTCATTCTTAAGATTCAAATTTTCTTTAACTAGTTCTTCCTTATCTTTTTTAAGGGATTCAACATTTTGTGCAAGTGAGGTATTATTATCGAGTAGGGATTTTACTTTTAGATTTAATTCCTTAATTAGTGTTTTTGCCTTTTCATTTTCAATGCTAAGTTTTGAATTTTTGATTTCTAGGTTAGTAGTGTTAATATTTTCAATTAATAGGTTTTCAAAATCTTCCTTTAGTTTTTGATTGGAGGCTTTTAACTCTTTATTCTTTGCTCCTAACATACTACAATCACCCATAAGTTCTTGAAAAGCTTCATATAATTCTTCTAAAGTAAAATTTATAGTTGGGTTTTGACATACCTAGTCGTCTTCGAACGCCATGAAGCACAAATTAGCGGTCTCTTCCTTCTCTTCCTCGGAGGATGATGTGTCACTATCATCCCATGTTGCCTTCAATGCCTTCTTCTTCTCCTTTCCAAAATACTTCTTTTGTTGAGGGCATTTGGAACGAACGTGTCCCGGTCTCTTGCAATCATAGCATATGATTGGATCTCTTTCTTTTTCCTTTTCTTTTTCCCAATCATTTCTCCCTCCAAATTTCTTTCTTGGGAAAGGTTTCTTTCTTCTCATGAATTTCTTAAACTTCCTTACTATCAAACCCAAGTCCTCATCTTGGCTTTCTTCTTCACTCTCACTACTCTCTTCTTCACACACACTTGAGGTAGCCTTGAGTGCGATTGTCCTTTTCTTCGGCAACTCTTCTTCATGTTGCTTCATTGTGAGCTCATGCATCATCAATGAGCCCAGTAGTTGTTCTAATCCCAAAGTGTTGAGGTCTTTGGCTTCTACGATCGCCGTGACCTTTGCTTCCCATGCTTTCGGCAAAGACCTGAGAATTTTACTCACAAGTTCTGGGTTAGTATAAGATTTACCCAAACTCTTTAGACCATTAATTATATCGGTAAAGCGAGTAAACATGCATGTGATGGTTTCATTGGGTTCCATCTTAAACAACTCATACTTGTGAACTAGAATGTTCACTTTAGACTCTTTGACTTGATTTGTGTTGGGATATGTGGAGACCTTTGGTGATGAAGAGAATTGAAGAAAAATCAATTCTGCATAGTTTTCTGTCTGGCGGACTGTCGGAGTCGACTCGAGCTTCAGTCGAGTCGACTCGGGAACAGTCGAGTCGACTCGAGGTCCATCGAGTCGACCCGGGAGAAGAAAGGCCGAAAAACCATGTTTCTGTCTGGACTGTCAGAGTCGACTCGAGCTACAGTCGAGTCGACTCGAAGCATCGTCGAGTCGACTCGAGCCACAGTCGAGTCGACTCGAGATCGTGCCAGTCATACTGGAAGTTGTCCAGACGTGCCCGAGTCGACTCGAACTAAAGCCGAGTTGACTCGAGCTCGCGGAAATCATACGGATGAGTTTTCTTTTGGTGTTTTGTTGGCGTTTCGACGGCTATGATCATCTGAAGGTCTTGAGACTATATATAGGACTCATGAGAGCCCTAGGGTATAGCGATTGGCCGTATATTTGAGAGAGACTCTTGTTTGTGAGGCTAGGGTTCTAGAGAAGAAGAGGATTGGGATCCTACTTCTTGTGCAAAGGGAATTCTGTGTGAATCTCTTGTAGAGCGATCTCGTGTGATCGTTCGGGTGTGTGCCATCTCTGTAATCTATTCATCCTAGTTGAGATTTGGAGCGGTGGAGGACGTAGGCTATTTGTAGCCGAACCTCGTTACATCTTTGTGTTTGCTTTGCTATCTTTTTCCTATTTCTTCTTCCTTTGGTTTGATAATCCGCTGCGGTGCTCAAGTGTTTTACCCTATTGATACCACGGGGTAATCTTTTGCCCTTCGTAGGGATAAGCGAAGCGGTGATCCTTGAGTCCGGTGTCGAGGGAGCGAGAGAGTTATTCTCTCTTTGTTTTCCGACGTTGGTGGGCAGTGCCGGTGTGAGTGGGTTCCGGTGCGGTCGGACGCCAACAATTGATATCAGAGCTATTGGTTTTCTGCAATGGCGGATGAAGGGAAGTTGCGAATTGAGAAGTTCAATGGAACGAACTTCGGGTTTTGGAAGATGCAAATAGAGGATTACCTTTACCAGAAGGATCTCTATTTACCTCTTGGAGGTAGAGCGAAGAAACCAGAGAAGATGTCCGATGAAGACTGGGAGGTCCTCGATCGGAAGACGCTCGGCACCATAAGATTGTCACTTGCATCCCAAGTGGCATTCAACATCAAAAACGAGAAGACGACGATGGAGTTGATGGCAACATTATCGCGGATGTATGAGAAACCCTCAGCATCAAACAAGGTATTTCTCATGAAGAGGTTGTTTAATCTTCGTATGAAAAATGGCGGCAGCGTAGCAGAATACCTCAACGAGTTCAATGGACTCACGGCCCAGTTGGAGTCAGTGGAGATTAGTTTTGACGATGAGATTCGGGCATTGCTAATTCTCTCCGGATTACCTGATAACTGGGAGGGCCTGGTGATGGCGGTGAGCAACTCTTCGGCAACGGGGAAGTTGATCTTTGATGACGTTGTGGGAGTGCTTCTGAGTGAAGAAGCAAGAAGGAAATCTTCTGGAGCTGCGGAGTTGTCTGGAAGTGCACTAAACACCTCTGACCGGGGAAGACAAAAGAAGGACGGTCGATTTCGAAGCGACTCGAAGTCGAGATCCAGCAGGTCTCGAGCACCTCAGAACAAGGGAGCGAAGTGCTGGAACTGCGGGAAGATGGGGCACTTTAGGAGGGACTGCAAATCTCCTAAAGGGAAGCAAGGCGACCACACCGAAGGAGTCAGTAAGGATCTGGCAAATCTTGCTGAAGACGGTGACATGGATGCCCTCGTTCTATCTTTATCTATCGGTGACGAGTCTTGGGTGATAGACTCGGGCGCGTCCTTCCATGCTACATCCCAACGGAAGCTTCTTGGAGGATATGAGAAGGGAGACTTCGGCAAAGTCTACCTAGGGGATGGAGAGCCTTGCACTATACAAGGAAGGGGAAGCGCGGAAGTGAAGTTGATTTCTGGATCTTCACTTGAGCTTGAGGACGTACGGCACGTGCCTCAACTGCAGAGGAATCTGATCTCTGTTGGACAGTTGGCGAGCAAAGGGTACAAGACTACTTTCACAGCTGATCAGTGGAAGGTATCCAGAGGTTCGTTGATGGTGGCTAGTGGCAAGAAGATTGGGACACTTTATGTCGCCAATGGCACAGAAAACTCTATTGGAGTTGCTGCAGCAGATGTGGACGCCAAGTTATGGCATTGCAGACTTGGGCACATGAGTTATCAGGGACTGGAGGTGATGCACCAGTTGGGAAAGCTGCAGGATCTCAGGAGTATTGAGATGGACTTCTGTGAGGATTGTATTCTCGGAAAGCAGAAGCGTGTTTCATTCAACAAAGAAGGTAAACCTCGGAAGCAAGAAAAGCTAGATCTCGTGCACACGGACGTGTGGGGGCCTGCACCGGTTTCTTCCATTGGTGGATCTCATTACTATGTTACTTTTATTGATGATGCTACCAGGAAGCTTTGGGTGTTCTTCTTGAAGCACAAGTCAGAGGTATTTGGGGTCTTCAGGAGATGGCAGGCAATGGTAGAACTCGAGACAGGAAGGAGGTTAAAATGCCTGAGATCAGACAACGGTGGTGAGTATTGTAGCAGGGAGTTTGAGGACTACTGTGCAGAGGCTGGGATCGTCAGGCAGAGGACAGTTCCAGGGATACCACAACAAAATGGAGTTGCTGAAAGGATGAACAGAACAATTAATGAGCGTGCCAGGAGTATGAGGATACATGCTGGATTGCCACAGCAGTTTTGGGCGGAAGCAGTTAACACTGCTGCCTATTTGATCAACAGAGGGCCATCAAAGAAACTTGAATTTGGGATTCCTGAGGAAGCATGGACAGCAAAGAAGATTGATTTGGCGCACTTACGAGTATTCGGTTGTACCAGTTATGTCCATGTTGATTCCAGTCAAAGAAGCAAACTAGACGCCAAATCAAAGAAGTGCATTTTCGTTGGATACGAGGTCAACAGTTTGGGTATCGGTTTTGGGATCCCGAACACAGGAAGATCATTCGTAGTAATGATGTGGTATTCAATGAGAAAATGCAGCAGAGCACTGAATCAGAAACAAAACCTGTTGAGCCGTGTTTTGTGGATCCTGAAGAGGAGTCTACAAATTCTGGTCAGAAGACTCAGTCAGAGCAAGAACCTGAAGTATTGGCACCCCCTCCACAACTAAGAAGGTCCACTCGTAGTACTCATGGGAAGCCTCCTCAAAGGTATGATGGGACTCTTAGTTATTTGCTGCTCACAGATAATGGCGAACCTGAATGCTTCACGGAGGCATTGGAGGTTGATACCAGGAAGGAGTGGGAGTTGGCCATGGATGATGAGATGAAGTCATTGGAGCAGAATCAAACGTGGGATTTGGTGGATCTGCCCAAGGGGAAGAAAGCACTGTCAAACAAATGGGTTTACAGGCTGAAGGAAGAGCAGAATGGGAAGAAGCGATACAAGGCCAGGCTGGTTGTAAAAGGGTTTCAGCAGAGAGCAGGTATCGACTTCACGGAGATCTTTTCTCCTGTAGTCAAGATGAGTTCTATTCGGGCGGTGCTGAGCATGGTGGCAGAAGAGGATCTTCACTTAGAGCAGCTTGATGTGAAGACGGCTTTTCTCCACGGAGATCTCAATGAGGAGATATATATGCAGCAGCCGGAGGGATACATTGCAGCTGGCACGGGTGACTTGGTTTGCAAATTAAAGAAAAGCCTCTATGGTTTGAAACAAGCACCCAGGCAATGGTATCTCAAGTTCGATAGCTACATGCTTAAGATAGGATACAGGAGATGTCAGGAGGATCACTGTTGCTACTTCCGGGACTTCGGTACATCTTACATTATCTTGCTATTGTATGTTGATGACATGTTAGTTGCAGGAGCTAGCATGCATGAGATTGCAAAATTGAAGCTGAAGCTGTCAAGAAAATTTGCAATGAAGGATCTAGGAGCAGCGAAACAGATCCTTGGAATGCGGATCAGCAGAGATAGGTCTAAACATATCCTCAGACTATCTCAGGCGGAGTACATCAGTCGAGTACTCAGGAGATTCTGCATGGAGGGTGCCAAACCTGTTGGCACACCGCTGGGTGCCCACTTAAAGCTTTCCAAAGGGCAAAGTCCGAAGACGCCGGTGGAGGAGCTCAATATGTCAAAAATTCCGTATGCATCGGCGGTGGGGAGCTTGATGTACGCTATGGTGTGTACAAGACCAGACATTGCTCAAGCAGTGGGAGTTGTGAGTCGCTTTATGAGCTGCCCAGGCTTGGAGCATTGGCGCGCGGTCAAATGGATACTGAGGTATCTGAAGGGCACGGAGCACATGTCATTGTGCTATGGAGGTTCTGAGATCCAGTTACAGGGCTTTGTGGACTCAGACATGGTAGGGGACTTGGATGGCAGGAGAAGCACGACAGGGTACTTGTTCACCTTGGGCAGTGGAGCCATCAGTTGGATTTCCAGGTTGCAACCAGTTGTTGCATTGTCGACTACGGAGGCGGAGTATGTGGCAGCCACAGAGGCGTGCAAGGAACTAATATGACTTCAAGGCTTGATGAAGGAGCTTGGAAAGGAGCAGAAGGATTGCATGTTATATTCAGATAGTCAAAGTGCAATTCATCTGGCGAAGAATTCAGCTTTCCATTCGAGGACGAAGCATATTGACATACGGTACCACTTCGTGAGGTCATTGCTCGAGCAGGGACTCGTCAAGTTGGAGAAGATTCATACAAGTCAGAATCCTGCAGATATGCTGACGAAGGTCATCACGGTGGAGAAGCTGAGGAGTTGTTCAGCTTCTGCTGGTCTTCATGCTTGAAGACGTTGAGGAGGCATCGTACCTATTTCACTAGGATGATTCAGTTTCAGTGGGAGCACAGAGGAGAGCCAAGTAACAAGAGGATATACCCAAGGTCTCCAAGTGGGAGATTGTTGGGGTATGTGGAGACCTTTGGTGATGAAGAGAATTGAAGAAAAATCAATTCTGCATAGTTTTCTGTCTGGCGGACTGTCGGAGTCGACTCGAGCTTCAGTCGAGTCGACTCGGGAACAGTCGAGTCGACTCGAGGTCCATCGAGTCGACCCGGGAGAAGAAAGGCCGAAAAACCATGTTTCTGTCTGGACTGTCAGAGTCGACTCGAGCTACAGTCGAGTCGACTCGAAGCATCGTCGAGTCGACTCGAGCCACAGTCGAGTCGACTCGAGATCGTGCCAGTCATACTGGAAGTTGTCCAGACGTGCCCGAGTCGACTCGAACTAAAGCCGAGTCGACTCGAGCTCGCGAAAATCATACGGATGAGTTTTCTTTTGGTGTTTTGTTGGCGTTTCGACGGCTATGATCATCTGAAGGTCTTGAGACTATATATAGGACTCATGAGAGCCCTAGGGTATAGCGATTGGCCGTATATTTGAGAGAGACTCTTGTTTGTGAGGCTAGGGTTCTAGAGAAGAAGAGGATTGGGATCCTACTTCTTGTGCAAAGGGAATTCTGTGTGAATCTCTTGTAGAGCGATCTCGTGTGATCGTTCGGGTGTGTGCCATCTCTGTAATCTATTCATCCTAGTTGAGATTTGGAGCGGTGGAGGACGTAGGCTATTTGTAGCCGAACCTCGTTACATCTTTGTATTTGCTTTGCTATCTTTTTCCTATTTCTTCTTCCTTTGGTTTGATAATCCGCTGCGGTGCTCAAGTGTTTTACCCTATTGATACCACGGGGTAATCTTTTGCCCTTCGTAGGGATAAGCGAAGCGGTGATCCTTGAGTCCGGTGTCGAGGGAGCGAGAGAGTTATTCTCTCTTTGTTTTCCAACGTTGGTGGGCAGTGCCGGTGTGAGTGGGTTCCGGTGCGGTCGGACGCCAACAATTTGTACCCTCGTGGGTAACTTCAAGCCTATCCCATATTTCCTTAGCGGAAGTACATGTGGAGACTCTATTGAACTCATTTACATCTAGAGAACAAAATAATGAGTTCATGGCTCTAGAATTAAGTTGAGCCATCCTATCATCATTCTCATCCCAATCCTCCTCAGGTTTGGGAACTCGAATGCCATTAACCATGTGTGATGGTTCTTGTGGTCCCTTGACTATAACCCTCCACAAGGCATAGTCTTGTGCTTGAATGAAGATTCTCATTCTAGTCTTCCAATAGGTATAATTTGTCCCATTGAAGAGTGGAGGTCTATTGGTTGCTTGCCCCTCGGCAGGAACATTGTTAAAGGGTGTTGCCATCTAGATCTTTGGCTAAGACGGTTAGGTCTTTCAAGAAATACACAGAGCACCCGCTCTGATACCACTTGTTGCCCAGAGATGGTCACCCAAGAGGGGGGTGAATTGGGTGTTTTAAAAGCTTTTGACTAATTAAAAATAAAACACACGAATATATGCACTAAAGTAAAGAAGGAGGAATAAGAAAGGTCAATCGCAAACACAATGTTTTATAGTGGTTCGGAGCTTCCACTGCTCCTACATCCCCAAATCACCTTTGGAAATTTCCACTATAATCCAAGATTACAGTACGGTAGTTTTGCGAGTTCACTACCCAACTCGTTGTTTTACACCGGGCTCACAACAAACCCTAAAACCCCCAATTTCACTTAGGCTTGGGACGCCTTTCCCTTGTTCCAAGTCCCTTGACTAGAACAAGCACCACAATGAAAGAGTTTACAAAGGAAAAGTAAAGCTCTAAAAAGCAAATATGACAATTATGAACAATAGAACCCGGAAGAATCCTTTTGCCGTTGGAAGCGTGAGAAATGTTGATTCTTCCGATGTGGACCGCGTAGGGTTGAGTGTGAGCTTTGAATCCCGAGCGTACGAGAGAGGTTGAGCTTGAAATCACTTGGGAAGCTTGAAAACACTTGATTTCTTCACTTGAATGCACTCACTCCCTTGAACTTTTCTTTCTTACTTTTCTCTTGAATGATCTAGCTTTGGATTGGTGAAGAGTTGTTGAGAAGCACTTAAGAGGTCCCTTTTATAGCCCAAAAAAGCAAATATAGCCGTTAGAGACAAAGTAAAAAGGATTTGAAATTCAAACCAAACCTGAAAAGCTGTCAGTCGCGTCCCAGGCGCTCCGGGGACGTCTCCGCTTCAACGAGAGACGTCTCGGCTACAAGATTTTACTTTTTACGTTGTCTGGGGTCGACTCGGCACTTTAAGGGGACGTCTCGGCTTGTTTGTTCTTTTTGAATAGGGACGACTCCGCTGCTTTGGGGACGACTCCGCTTCTTTATCTCTGAAAAACATGTCCTCTGGAATTCCCTGAGAGAGTCGACTCCGCTCCTTCAGGGGACGTCTCGGCTTGTTTGCACTTTATGCATGGGGACGACTCCGCTGTCTCAGGGTCGACTCCGCTTCCTTATCACCGAAAAAACCATTCTCTGGAAAACCCTGAGAGAGCCGTCTCCGCTATCTTGGGGACGACTCGGGAAGTCTCCTTTTTACTTGTGGGGACGACTCCGCGTACAGTGGGGACGTCTCGCGCATATCTCTTGAAAATTGCCTTTCTGCCGCCACTGAGAGAGTCGACTCCGCTACTGAGAGAGTCGACTCCGCTAGCGCGGGGACGACTCGGCAGGTGCCGGGGACGTCTCCAAGTGTCCCAGTTCTTCCTGTTTGTGCCAGAGACGTCTCTGAAACTATCCGGAGACGTCTCGGCTGTCCCTGATCTGTTTTCTTTAACTCAAAATATTCTTCAATAAATTCATAAAAATTATGAAAACTTGCCTAGACATTTCTTAACAATATTCTCAATTAATCACATGAATTCCTCAATTAAATTGTTAAGATAAATGGAATTATACTCTAGTGTTTTGTATTCATCAAAATCCATTAGGGGGTCAACACTGTTCTTGTTAATATGACCTAGCCTATGATGCCAAAGGTAGACATTCGTGACATTATCTATTCTAGGGCGCTTACTTGACGTGTACATTACATTAACAGATTGTGATAACAAGTAGATGTCATTGCTCAATCGTCCATTCATTACAGTAACACCATTCATAATGATATCACAAGAACATTTCTTTATTGAAATTTCATAACCGTTCATGGCCAAAAGGCCTACGAAAATTACATTCAATAAAAATGTAGGACAATAGTGACAATCACTCAAGACAACTACATGAGAATTGAAAACAAGTTTGAGATTTTCTAAAGCTAGAACTGGAACAGATCTTCCATCTCCAACATTCAGGAATCTCTCGCTGTTTTCAATTCTCTCATTGATATGAAGTCCTTGCGATGAATTGCATATATTAAACGGACTTCCAGTATCTAATACCTAGGTCGAATTATCACATATAGAGAAATTACAAGGTATTATCATATAAATACCTTGATCAGCAACTGATTGCCCTTTTCTCGTGCTTGATCTGTTCGGGTCAAGTGAGGTAAGATACTGAGGACAATTCCTCTTTCAATGCCCCTATTTCTTACAATAGAAGCATTTTGCCTGACTTTGGTCATCCTTAATCTTTTTGGTCTGACTATGCTGAGTTTTCAGCTTTCTATACCAATTATTGAAATTTGGACCAGTCAACTTATCATTATCCAACAATAAGCGAAATGACAAATTAGTGGCCATTTCTGCATAAATAAAAAATTTGGCTATTAGTATATGAATTAACTAAACTCAATAGACTTTGACTTTAGTCTAAAGGTACTTCCACTATTTTATACAAATTGGTAGCCTCTACCTCTAATTCGAAAATTACTCCTAATTCTTTAGTGGGACTAAAATCCAATAGATCGCATATAGGCCCGAGTGTGGCTCGGCTAACCCATATGCACCTATTGGTAGGTTCTAAACCAGTTGCTTCACCAAGCAACTTCTAGTGATAATTTTGTCCTAGGTTCTTCGGCAGGTGTGTGGCGCCTCCACCGAATACCCTAGTCAAGTCCTACCATTAAATGATAGCATTAAGTCTAATCAACTAATAGACGACCAAGCCCGAGTGTGGCTCGGTTCATCTGATCACCTATTGAAGGTACACTTAACTCATCATATATTGAATGACAATTCCAATGCTTGATAAGTACCAAGCATGTCACACCTTCAATAATTATCAAAATATTGGACCCATTATCACCCAACTTAATGGGAGGCTATGACCTAGTTATCCCCATAACTATTTCATTTTAAGAACCTAATAATTTTAGAGGATTTCATAATTAGGATAGATGAGAAGATCTGGTTAGTCTAATTTCTTCCACTGACTTCACCAAATCAGATTAGACTCAAACCAATTAAGGAGGCACCTAAATCAGTCAAACTGATTTTTCTTACAGGCATGGGCTAACTCGAATCATTAAGTGATCCAATCAAAATGTGATTGACCATGTTGGCTAGGTAAGTAAGATCGGTGGAAGGGATATGCCATTAACTCGACAAAGACGAATCAGTGCGAGTAGCTCCCAATTAAAAACCACCGGTCAAAACTACCAAACTTACCTTAGACACCGACTGGTTAATCAATTTCGATTTGATTACTCAAATGACTCGGGCTACACCTTTGAGCCTAAATCAAGTTCCATCTTGGTCTAATCAAAGACATAAAATTGATCAATCTACAACTATTGTATTTGACCTAGAGTTTTCTTGACCTAATCTAGTTACTACTTAATTAGATTTGATCAATTAACTCTAATTAGACCATGTTTGATTCTAACCTTAGGTCTAACCCAATCTTAAGAACTTGATTTGAGCTAACCCAAATGCCTCAAGAATTATGCAATGTTAATTAATTGAGTTACAATTCTATTTCATAACACTTAATTCTCAATTAAATTTAGACTTATGAAAGTTTTGATCATTGCATATTTCTTTTTAATTATATATTAATTATAATCTTTCAGTTCTTAAAACTCAATTTCAGATATGAGTATTTGTAATTAATCATATGTCATCAGATTTAATTCATGTTTAAGTCATTATGTTTTATGTTGATGCATACATATACATAACTACATGAATTAATTCAAACAACATACATCTTATGTATTTATTTTTTCACTTTTATTTTCAGATCTGATTTGTTCATTAAAATCAGAGATCATATGAATCATAAACTTTATTTAGATCTAATCTAAACAATATTATGATTTCAGATTTATTCATGTTACTAATCCTAATACAAACTGAAGGAAAAATATCTCACAAAATCCAATAAAAACGGATGCCAGGTCAGAAAATCAGTTTTAAAATTTTATCTATTTATTTATAACAGGTATAAATAAATAACATAACTATATTATGTTTACCATACCTCGATTCCGCAGCGGAAGATGGTCGAGGTACTCTGGAACAGAATCTGGTACAGGGCCAAGTGCTGGATCAGATACTAGATCGGATGCTAGATCTGGTACTGGATCGGGAACTGGATCTGGAACTGGATCTGGTGCCGGATCTGGTACTGGTGGATCTGGTGCTATGCGAGGCCCAGATGTACGGACCCTCTACTTCACACGCGCGCCAAGAAATGCAGGAAGGTAGGATGATGTCTGTACAGTGCAAAAACCCTTTTGCAAATAAACCCCTGGAAGAAAAGAATTTCAAAAATTCTTTCTTCCTTTTTTTTTTTTCTTTTCTTCTTTCTTCCCGTTTCCTTTTCTCTCTTTTACAGGCTACTCAAAAGATCATGAATCTCCCCTCTCCCCAAATAAAATCTCTAGCTATCAAATGAAGAGAACCCCAGCCTATTTATAGGCAAAGAAAAGGCTGAACCAGGGAAGAGAAAATGCCAAACGATTCATGATTTAATTAAATTTTTGAACCGTTTGATTTCATTTAAATCAGCACTACATTAAAGAGTTTTGAAAACCGAAGAGACACGTCTCTTCGGATCTTCAAATGGTTGCAGGATGAGGAAGATCAAGCGGTCAATTTATGTGTTCAGAAGAAGGGAAAAAACGTGGTTCACGGGAGAACGTTTCAGCAGAAAAAGTGGTTCACAGGCTTATGTGGACCGAAGAAGAAATACAGGAAACGAGTCAATTAATTCAGGAGGGCATCTAAGTAAATTCCCAATTCAAATTGACTTTTCTTAAATGGGTTAATTCAAATGGGCTGAATTAAAATGGGCTTGGGTCCATTATTGGTTCTAAACCAAATTGAAGACCAATTTGAAAGATTTTGGATCCGAAAAAATTCCACATGAATCTGATTCATGTGAACTCCAATTAGTTCAATTTTCAGATCAATCCGAGTCACACTTGGACTAGAATAAATATAGAATAAATCATCATAAAGCCCAATTACATTTATTTGAATCCAATTCAAAACCATACTCAACAAATGAGCCCAAATCAATTTCAATTACATTAATTGAAACTTGATTAAGCCAGAATACAGACATAATCAAATACACATCCATGAAATTCAGTATGTACCTCATGTTCAGTGCTAGCTGAACATAGACAAAACCAAATCTCACATGACCCACAATTTAATTCTCAATTAAATTGGATCAAGTCCTTCCTACTTAACTTGACTTATGTGCGTGACTCCGATAGGTTCAAACACTAAGCCGGTAGTACATGAACCATTTCATGCACTAATCGAGGTGACCATCTAGCAATGATATCCGACGTCCGGATAGGTCGAATATGCAAAGCAACATTCAAGAACCCATTCATATGGTTACCGCATAATTCATCCTTTTGACCAACGATGCTCAAGATGACCTAAAGTGAACTGTCACACTTTGGTCCGGTCATCCATATTGTATTTTAATTAATTAAATTCAAGTGACCAATCACTTGGTTTACCCTGGCCAAGGTTTTGCTAAATTGAAACACAGCGAAACATCAACTCCTATAATCTGGAGCGGTCAATCCCTTCTTGACTCATACACAGACTTCGCGAGTACTTGACTGCACCCAGCAACTTTTTAATATCTGAATTAGAAATTCAGATCGTTCAGTGCCAAAGTACAGTGAGTTGCTTGCAAATCACCGTGATAGTCTCAGGTCTAAGGGATACTTATGCCCATATGCTTTGTGAGCTAACTCCTGACAGTAGAGTGCTTAACAGGTGAATCACTGTTCAGCGACGATGTACTCCTACATCTCACCTATATGCCATACCAGTGTCTCCACACTCCTTGGTTAAGAGGACAACCAACTAAATGGCATACAATGACCTATACTTGACATAGCTATTGTCCAATTAATAGCTTGTCAATCGGTCGCGAACCAATTTAAGGACTAAATGATAAAACCTCCTTTATCCACTAAATTAGTCCTAAGGACTTCATCACAATACACAGGAGTTCCTATTTGAAGATGCAACACTTGTGATGAAAAGAATGCCAGAATAGATTTTATTATTTATTAAATAAAATATATACATTATTCTTACAATAAAAATTGGCTTTGGGACACAATTCCCAACAACTCCCACTTGAACTAAAGCCAATTTGTACAGTATCTAATACCCATCTTCGATTTGTGATAATCGAACTCCTTTACAGAAAGGGCTTTAGTGAATGGGTCAGCTAGGTTCTCCTTTCCATCGATCTTTTGAAGATTGACGTCACCTCGTTCCACGATCTCTCGTACAAGGCGGTAGCGACGCAGAATGTGCTTGGTTCTATGGTGGGACTTTGGCTCCTTTGCTTGTACAATGGCTCCAGTAATGTCACAATACAAAAGAACTGGACCGTTGATTGAGGGAGCAACACCAAGTTGATTTACAAACTTCTTGATCCAAACAGCTTCCTTTGCCGCATCTGATGCAGCAACATACTCTGCTTCGCATACAGAATCGGCTACTGAATGCTGCTTGGAACTTTTCCAGCAGACTGCTCCTCCATTCAGGGTAAACACAAATCCTGACATACTCTTACTGTCATCATGGTCTGATTGAAAACTAGAGTCTGTAAACCCCACAAGTTTTAAGTCAGATTCTCCATAGATTAACCATTGGTCCTTAGTATTTCTTAAATACTTAAGGATGGTTTTCACCACCTTTCAAAGGTTCTCACCCGGATCAGACTGATACCTACTCGCTACTACTAGTGAGTAAGCAACATCCGGTCTTGTACATGTCATGGCGTACATAATAGAACCTACTGCAGAAGCATATGGGATTCTACTCATACGCTCTCTTTCTTCGGAAGTTGTCGGACAATCTTTCTTAGAGAGAGAAATTCCTTGGCCTATCGGAAGATAGCCCTTCTTGGAATTCTCCATGTTGAACCGCTTCAACATAGTGTCGATGTACGTGGATTGGGACAATCCAAGCAACCTCTTAGATCTATCACTATAGATTTTTATCCCTAGGATGTAGGATGCTTCTCCCAGATCCTTCATGGAGAACTGTGATGACAGCCAGAGTTTCACATTCTGTAATGCAGGAATGTCATTCCCAATTTAGAGAATGTCATCCACATACAACACAAGAAATGTGATCACTGAACCGTTAACCCACTTGTAGACACAAGGTTCTTCTTTGTTCTTAACGAAGCCATATGTTTTGATAGTTTTATCGAAACGTATGTTCCAACTTCGAGAAGCTTGCTTAAGTCCATAAATGGACTTTTGTAGCTTGCATACTTTGGACTCGTCTATGGATGTGAAACCCTCAGGTTGTATCATATACACCTCTTCTTCCAGCTCTCCATTTAGAAAAGCTGTTTTCACATCCATTTGCCAGATTTCATAATCCATATATGCTGCTATAGCTAGCATGATCCGAATAGATTTTAGCATTGCCACAGGGGAAAAAGTTTCGTCATAATCGATACCATAACATTGACGATATCCCTTGGCAACCAGACGGGCTTTATAGGTCTCCACCTTTCCGTCTGCGCCTCTCTTTCTTTTGAAGATCCATTTGCACCCTATGGGTTTTATCCCTTTGGGTGGATCAACTAGTGTCCATACACTATTGATTTCCATGGACTCCATTTCGGATTTCATGGCATTAAGCCACAACTCAGAGTCGGACCTCTGCATAGCATCCATATAGGTAATCGGATCCTCATTGTTCTCATCGAGCTCAATAGGATCCGCGTCATGGACCAAGAAACCGTAGTATCTATCCACTTGACGCGGTACTCTACTAGATCGCCTTTATGGTGCTTCTACATTGGGCTCCGGGTTTGATCTAATCAAAACCGATTCTATGGGTTCAATAGATTGTGTTAAATCTTCCACCTGCTGAACTTCACTAAGTTCAACCTTAGAGGCAACAATTCCTTCACCAAGGAATTCCTTTTCCAAAAATGTTGCCTTAAGTCCTACGAACACCTTTTGTTCATTAGGAAGGTAAAAGTAATAACCCCTAGTTTGCTTAGGGTACCCTACAAAATAACACTTATCGGACCTAGGACCCAGTTTGTCAGTTTGAGAACGTTTAACATAAGCCGGACATCCCCAAACCCTAAGGTATGAAAGTGTCGGCTTACGCCCAGTCCATATCTCATATGGAGTCTTCTCAACAGACTTACTTGGAACCTTATTTAGTATTATACACGCAGACTCTAAAGCATAACCCCAAAAAGATAATGGCAGACTAGTAAACCCCATCATGGATCGAACCATGTCTAACAGAGTTCGATTCCTCCTTTCGGATACACCATTGTGCTGAGGTGTTCCTGGAGGGGTCCATTGTGAGAGAATTCCATTCTCCTCTAGATAAGTCAAGAAATCACCGGAAAGGTATTCTCCTCCTCGGTCTGACCGAAGGATCTTAATACTCTTTCCAGTCTGTTTTTCTACTTCATTACGAAATCGTTTGAACATTTTAAATGATTCTGACTTATGCTTCATCAGATAGACATACCCATACCTGGATAGGTCATCTGTGAAGGTTATGAAGTAGGCATAACCACCTTTGGCACTTACATTCATAGGTCCACATACATCAGTATGTATGAGGCCAAGAACATCGCTGGCTCGTTCACCCTTTCCAGAAAAAGGTGACTTGGTCATTTTACCCAGTAGACAGGATTCACAAGTTGGCAATGATTCACAATCATTGATTTCTAAAATGCCTTGTTGGGCTAACCTGTTTATCCTGTTTTTGTTTATATGACCAAGCCGGCAATGCCATAAATAGGTTTCATTGACTTTATCTAATTTAGGGTGTTTATTAGATGTGTACATTACATACACAGGCAATGATAGAGTATAAATGCCATATTTCATTTGTCCACGGAAAATTTTAGTATCATTCAAAATGATATCACAAAATCTTTCATTTATATAAAAGGTATAACCATTCTTGGCCAAAAAGCCTACAGAGATGACATTCATCAAGAATGCTGGACAAAAGTGACAATCATCTAACATAACTACTCCAGACTCAAAAAACAACTCAATGACTCCTAAAGCTAGGACTGGAACAGATCTTCCATCACCAACATTTAGGAATCGATCGCCGTTCTTGAATCTTCTACTTACTTGAAGTCCCTGCAAAGAATTGCAAATATTAATTGGACTTCCGGTATCCAATACCCAGGTAGTAGAATCATAAACAGAAAAATTACAAGGTGTTATCATATAATTACCTTGTGCAGCAACTGTTTGCTGCATTTTCTACTTTGGCCTGTTTGGATCAAGGGACGCTAAATAAGCCGGACAGTTCCGCTTCCAGTGACCCTGCTTCTTGCAGAAGAAGCATTCTGCCTTACTCTGATCAGATTTCTGCTTCATAGTCTGTTTGGGCTTAGAAGCCCCAGCACGAACTTTATTTACCTTCTTTTTCTTTCCTTTCTTAAAGGAAGAACGACCTGCAGAAGTTCCACCCACCACATTCACCGACCCCTTAAAGAGTTGGTGATCCTTCTCAAAGGTCTGCAGTAAACCTAGCAATCCATGATAGGATACTGCAGGTTTAGTCATTCTATAATGACTAAGGAAGGTCAGGTAGGATTTGGGAAGTGAGTTCAAAATAGCATCCTTGCCCAATTGCTCGTGCAAAGGAAAACCAAGTTTACTCAGGAGATCAATTTTCTCGACCATGTACAATACATGTTCTGTGATTGATTCCCCTTCCCTCATGCGGGCATTGAAAATCGCACAGGAGGTCTTATGTCGTTCGACATCATCAGGTGTCCCGAAAGACTCTTTCAACATTTGAAATATTTCCACAGGCTGTGCTTCTTCGAATTTACGACTAAATTCGTCATTCATCGAAGCCCTTATGATGCAGCGTACGGTAGTGCGATCATTAAGCCACTTCTGATAAGCGTCTCTGATTGCACGTGGTGCATTTGCTGCAGGTTCCTCAGGTGCTGGATCCAATATCACATATAGGATCCGCTCGTGCTCTAATACAATTTTCAACTTCCGATACCAGCTATCGAAGTTAGGTCCATTAAGTTTATCATTGTCTAAGAGTGTTCGGAGGGACAAAGAGTTAGCCATATCTGAAAGAAAAAACCAGAGCTAATTAGTATATGATTTATTTTAATTCTAAAGACTTGGACTTCAGTCTAAAAATTTCTCCCACTATTTTAGTCAAATTTTTAGCCTCTACCTTTAATTCGAGGAATTACTTTAATTCCTTAGCGGGTACTAGAATCCACATGGACTGTATATAGGCCCGAGGAAAGCTCGGCCAACCCATATGCATCTAAGGGTAAGTACATTACCAATTATTTCTCTAAATAATTTCTAGTATTTTATTTTCCCCCAGGTGGTAATCAGTAGGCGGAGGCCTCCACTGAAAATCCTGGTCAGATCCAACCATTAATGACTAACTCGATGACACTACCTAATGTATGATCAGGCTCGAGGAAAGCTCGGCCAACCTAATCACAATCAGATAGCTCAAAGAGCTATCATATAATGAAGGATAATTCCAATATTCAGATGAACACCAGACGGAAGCGTCCTGCATGTCCAACTGAAATACTGGACCAATTATCATCCATTTTAATGGGAGGCTATGACCTAGTTATCTATATAACTATATCATTTTAAGGACCTAATAATTTAGAGGATTTTAGAGAGACCGATAATTCTATATCCTCCCACTGACTGCACTGAGTCATATAGAGGACATAGAATTTCATTGGTCTATGGACATCTAAATCAGTCATACTGATTTCCTTATTGACATGGGTGAGTACCAAGTCTCAAGATATCTAAATCAAAGCTTGAACGACCACATTGGCCAGGTAAGAGAGATCATGGGAGGGTTCCGCCATTAACCGTCTTTCCTAGACACCAACAGAGTTGGCCAGGAAAGAGGTAGCCCCAATTAAACCGTAGATCCAACTTGCCTTAGACACCAAATGGTATGTCAAGTTGATTTAGATAGTCATTGAGAACTCAGGCTCGACTACTGAGCCACAATCAGATCCAATTGAAGTGTTTGGATATGATCAACTAAACTATTGAGTTTGATCAAATTGGAAAAATGAATTTAGTCTAATACAACTATTGATTCCAATTCAATTCTAACATTAGGTCTAACCTAATCAACTAATCTGATTGTGCTAACCCATGCCCCAAAACCCATGTTCAAATTTAAATTTTAATTCGAATTTCAAATTTTGAATTTTAAATCTTTATTTGAAATTCAAATTTTAAATTTTAAATTCAACATTTAATTCTTTATTAAATGTATTATGATCATGGATTCAAGGTGTCAATTTATTCCAAATATAAACAATTTATATTTAAACTTTGTGGTCATAATAAATTTAAAACTGAAATTTCATAAACATCAATTATGCATAATTTCACAAAAATAAACTATTTATTTTATGATACAAATTAATCTCAATTTTGTGCTAGGACAACCTTTTCACTATAAGGGGTTAACCTTATAGCAGGACAACCTTATAATTCAGCACAAGATTGATATTTTATCAATAAATCTAGATCTAATCTAAATTTAAAAATTAAATCATGCATAATTCCAGATATTATAGGCCAATTCCATCGGCCAACCTGGCTCTGATACCAATTGAAGGAAAAATATCTCGCAAAATCCGATAAAAACGGATGCCAGGTCAGAAAATCAGTTTTAAAATTTTATCTATTTATTTATAACAGGTATAAATAAATAACATAACTATATTATGTTTACCATACCTCGATCCCGCAGCGGAAGATGGTCGAGGTACTCTGGAACAGAATCTGGTACAGGGCCAAGTGCTGGATCAGATACTGGATCGGATGCTAGATCTGGTACTGGATCGGGAACTGGATCTGGAACTGGATCTGGTGCCGGATCTGGTACTGGTGGATCTGGTGCTATGTGAAGCCCAGATGTACGGACCCTCTACTTCACACGCATGCCAAGAAATGCAGGAAGGTGGGATGATGTCGGTATAGTGCAAAAACCCTTTTGCAAATAAACCCCTGGAAGAAAAGAATTTCAAAAATTCTTTCTTCCTTTTTTTTTTCTTTTCTTCTTTCTTCCCGTTTCCTTTTCTCTCTTTTACAGGCTACTCAAAAGATCATGAATCTCCCCTCTCCCCAAATAAAATCTCTAGCTATCAAATGAAGAGAACCCCAGCCTATTTATAGGCAAAGAAAAGGCTGAACCAGGGAAGAGAAAATGCCAAACGATTCATGATTTAATTAAATTTTTGAACCGTTTGATTTCATTTAAATCAGCACTACATTAAAGAGTTTTGAAAACCGAAGAGACACGTCTCTTCGGATCTTCAAATGGTTGCAGGATGAGGAAGATCAAGCGGTCAATTTATGTGTTCGGAAGAAGGGAAAAAACGTGGTTCACGGGCGAACGTTTCAGCAGAAAAAGTGGTTCACAGGCTTATGTGGACCGAAGAAGAAATACAGGAAACGAGTCAATTAATTCAGGAGGGCATCTAAGTAAATTCCCAATTCAAATTGACTTTTCTTAAATGGGTTAATTCAAATGGGCTGAATTAAAATGGGCTTGGGTCCATTATTGGTTCTAAACCAAATTGAAGACCAATTTGAAAGATTTTGGATCCGAAAAAATTCCACATGAATCTGATTCATGTGAACTCCAATTAGTTCAATTTTCAGATCAATCCGAGTCACACTTGGACTAGAATAAATATGGAATAAATCATCATAAAGCCCAATTATATTTATTTGAATCCAATTCAAAACCATACTCAACAAATGAGCCCAAATCAATTTCAATTACATTAATTGAAACTTGATTAAGCCAGAATACAGACATAATCAAATACACATCCATGAAATTCAGTATGTACCTCATGTTCAGTGCTAGCTGAACATAGACAAAACCAAATCTCACATGACCCACAATTTAATTCTCAATTAAATTGGATACAGTCCTTCCTACTTAACTTGACTTATGTGCGTGACTCCGATAGGTTCGAACACTAAGCCGGTAGTACATGAACCATTTCATGCACTAATCGAGGTGACCATCTAGCAATGATACCCGACGTCCGGATAGGTCGAATATGCAAAGCAACATTCAAGAACCCATTCATATGGTTACCGCATAATTCATCCTTTTGACCAACGATGCTCAAGATGACCTAAAGTGAACTGTCACACTTTGGTCCGGTCATCCATATTGTATTTTAATTAATTAAATTCAAGTGACCAATCACTTGGTTTACCCTGGCCAAGGTTTTACTAAATTGAAACACAGCGAAACATCAACTCCTATAATCTGGAGCGGTCAATCCCTTCTTGACTCATACACAGACTTCGCGAGTACTTGACTGCACCCAGCAACTTTTTAATATCTGAATTAGAAATTCAGATCGTTCAGTGCCAAAGTACAGTGAGTTGCTTGCAAGTCACCGTGATAGTCTCAGGTCTAAGGGATACTTATGCCCATATGCTTTGTGAGCTAACTCCTGACAGTAGAGTGCTCAACAGGTGAGTCACTGTTCAGCGACGATGTACTCCTGCATCTCACCTATATGCCATACCAGTGTCTCCACACTCCTTGGTTAAGAGGACAACCAACTAAATGGCATACAATGACCTATACTTGACATAGCTATTGTCCAATTAATAGCTTGTCAATCGGTCGCGAACCAATTTAAGGACTAAATGATAAAACCTCCTTTATCCACTAAATTATTCCTAAGGACTTCATCACAATACACAGGAGTTCCTATTTGAAGATGCAACACTTGTGATGAAAAGAATGCCAGAATAGATTTTATTATTCATTAAATAAAACATATACATTATTCTTACAATAAAAATTGGCTTTGGGACACAATTCCCAACACAAACATGCATCATATGCATCCAAAATTTCAGATCTACTTAATCATGCATAATCAACAATTAAATCAATCATAAAAAGGATTTTAGATCTAATCTAAACATGTTAATGATTTCAAATTTAATTGCAAGAATTAAAATATAAAAGTTTAAACATAAATCTGGCTCTGATACCACTGAAAGTGCATCCTAGGTTCTTCGATGTTTAGCATGCTGATTTTTTTTTAAAAAAAACCATGACTGAATCTGATCGGGTTGCCTATGTACCCCTTCACAGGGAGGATCAAGCCACACGTAGTTATTTTTAATTTTCAAAAATGAAGCAGAAAAATAAATTAAATAATTTAATTCATGCATGCTTACAAGATCAAATCTAGAAATCAGCACATTAAGAACACATAGGATTATGCCGGAATCGTTTAAACAATTATACTAAAACTTTTATGCATAATTAACTATCAGATCTGAAACTTAAGAACTCTATTCGAATTAGTCTTCAAATATCCATCGAATGGATTCTGGAGATATCTCCATGAGGAGCCCTAAAAGAGGGTAAAACCTCGGAGAATCGGACCTAGACCTTGATACTATAATAAATGATTAATGCTAGATTAATACCTTTTATGATGGATGAAAGTTGTGGATCTGATCCTTGACTTCGCAGCCACACACACGAATGGCCTCTACGAGAAGTATACGCGAAGCTCTGAAGGATCTTCTTCCGCAATAGTGCTAGCAGCTGCAGAACACTTGAAAGCTGAAATCTGCTTGCCGGGATTCAATCAACTCTTGATCAATCGTCTTGAAGCAGATGGAGATAAGGTTTGTAAGGAAAGTAGAGGACTCAGATTTGATCTTGAATCTTCTAGATATTCACCCTGAAGACCCTATCTAAAATGGAGAAGAAGAGGAGGAGGAGGCATGTGAGGAAGAAGGCTGCAATGGATGTTTTCGGTGCCCATGTTTGACCCCTTTTAATGGCCTCCAAATTTTCATTCAAAATTCAAAATTTATCTTCAAAAAACCTCCTTTAATTGGTGCATGCAAAGGTATAGGAACAACCCAAATCAGATCTCAACCAAATCTGATTTAAATTCAAATTTTAAACATATGTGCAAGAGGGGTGGAATTTGAAATCCATGCGGCAGAATTTTTCTTCCTCTTGTCGCATATATTTCATTTGAAATTCGAATTTAAATGATTCAGAGGTTCACACGCCAGCTTGGAAAGTTATTTGATGTATGAAATCATTTAATATATTGCTTAATGTTTGAATTCAAATTCAAACAACAAACAATGTCGCCGTGTGTCAAGCAATGGGTCCATGCGCCATGCAATAATTTTGGTTTATTTAAAATTCATGAAATCCAATTCCATGTCACCACTAATTGCCACATCATCTGAGCCTAATCTCCTTAGGTTTCACCTAATCAAATTTGGTCAAACCCGGATTAAAACAAAGCAATTTGGTTGAACCCAATCTAATCAGGTCAGACCCTGATTGAGCTCAAATTGAATCCAATTCAATTTTTGGCTCATCCAAACTCAATCAAATTAAATTAATTACTTGGTGTTTGACCTAATCCAATTAGGTCAATCCCCAATTAAGAACAAATTAATTTAAAATTAATTTGATCAGCTTAAGTCCTTTTGGTTCTGACCTAATCCAATCAGGTTAAAACCCTGATTGAGCCCAAAGTTGAATCCAATTCAATTTGGCTCATCCTTAGCTCAATTACTTAATCAAATTGAGTTTATTAGTAATTTAATTACTAATTAATCCTCCAATAATTATTTTAATTATCTTATAAGATAATTTGCCAATCAAATTGACCAAATTACCCCTGAATGATTCTTAATCATTCATCAGCCTTCTTGATCAATCAGGCAACTTCTATGCGTGTGACCTCATAGGTTCGAACCTAAGCCGGTAGTATAGGAACGACTTCCTACACTAATCGATGTAACCGTCTAGCAATGGTACCCGATGTCCGGATAGGCCAAATATATGCGAAGCAAATATTCTGGAACCCTAGACTATGGTTAATGTATAATTCAACCCTTTGACTCCTAATGCTAGGATGACTTAGAGCTCACTGTCAACCCTATAATTAGTACATCCATTATGTGATTAACTTTAGATATCCCATGACTCCTCACTGGGATTACCCTAGCCAAGATTTTGCTAAATTAATCACAAGACATTATCTCCTGTTTTTAGAAGGGATCAATTCCATCTTGACTCACAACTGACTATGCAAGTACTTGACTGCACCTAGTGACCTTCCATCACTGAATTAGAAATTCAGGTAGTCCGGTACCAAAGTACAGTGAGTTGCTTGCTAGTCATAGGTTGCGGTCTCAGGTCAGAGGGCCAAACTTATACCCATATCCACTCGAAACATCTCTCGATAGTAGAGCATTCCGGAATTGGTCACGTTCAGTGAAATGTACTTCTACACTTTACCTGCATGACATACTAGTGTCTCCAAACTTCTTGGTTAAGAGGACAACAAATGTATATGTCATACAACGACCTAATCTCGATAATGTTGTCATCTTAATAACAACATATCATTTGGTCGCGAACAAGTTTATGGACTCAGAGATAAATTCTCCTTTATCATAACATAAGTCCTAAGGACTTCATCATATAAGAGTTCATTTGAAGATAAAATGATGAATAATGCCAAATAATACTTTATTAATTTGTCAATTTATTTACAAAATTCAATCATCAATATGCTGACGATTGGCATTAAGGATACAAATCCCAACATACATATATATATAAGCATATATCCATCCATATATATATACATACATACATACATACATATATATATTGATAAAGCAAAAAATGGATCGTCCTGCCTACAACTAAAAGGCCGCCCAGTTTCGACCCAGTAAACATCAATGACCATCAGCTGAATCTTCACTTCGGCCCAGAGTCAGCTCGACTTTAGGACTTCGTCAAAATCTCCACCAACTTCAGATATTCGCCGACTCTTTCGACCAAGCTCAGGATATCTCCAGACATTTACCAAGCCGCTCCGACCAAGCTCGGGGTGCCTACCCTAACAGTATGCCCCGACTCTCGAGCTCGGGGCGCTCCACCGAGCATGCCTCGAAATCCGAAAAGCTGAGCTATTCCCAGCACCCGTCATGCCGACCTCGTCAAACGGCTCAGAGCCACGCCCCATCATGATGAGGGCTGACAGTGTCTCCATCACCTAGGCCACTCAGCCGAGACTATAAATAGCTCAGTCAGGTAATTTCTAAGGGACTTTTGGCTGGACAAAATTTATCCCACTCTAACTTAATCATCGGAGGGCTCTCACCGGGAACACCGGTGAGGCTTTGTGCAAGTTTGTGGCCATCGCGCAGGAGGTGGCTCCCGTCTTCTCCTTTCAACCACCGACGGCTCCCTCGACTCCACCGGCATGGTCACTCTCGAGCCAAATTGAACCACAACATTTCTGGCGCTAGAGGAAGGGATGGGTCTGAGTCATGACCACAAGGATAATGAGCCAAGGGGCCCCAAATGCGTCGAGCAGTCGAAAATCAGCGCTCGACTGCTCTCTCCAAAGTCCACCTCCTGCATCGCACGTCCCAGCAGACCAAACTTCTCAAATCCAGCTAGAGCAGTTTTATTTGCTCGCCCAACAAGTCCAAACACTAGCTGTGGTTATTCAAACCCTTCATCCGGCTGGAGTTTCATCAACCACTGAACTCGACAGGAAGGTCGAGGAAGCGGGGCGACAAATCCAAAGGCTTTGGGATCAGGTCACAAAACTTCATGAGGAGTGTTATCGATTGAGGAGCAGGTCCCCTCGAAAGTCTGGGAGATATCTCTCCCATCGAAGTTTTGAGAAGTATACCCCTCTTACGTCCTCCCGGACCGAAATCCTAATGGAAATTGAGGGCTGCGGCTACCTCCAATCTCCCCCGAAGATGCGACTATCCAAGTCATGGAAGTGTTTAGGCAAATACTGCTGCTTCCATAGAGATCATGGCCATCACACGGAGGATTGCTATTAAGTCCGTGACAAAATCGAAGTGATCACCCGCCAAGGCCTTCTGAGCCAGTTCGTTGGCGGGTCGACCGACAGAGTGGAGCTCAATGGGCAGACTTCGGGGCCATCTGACGGACCCGACGACGAACATCTCAGTGCAGGTATTATTAATACCCCGTCTATGAGTCTCACATGTTGATGCTGCTCTAGCTCCAAAGGGCCGAGAAGAGGCCACACTCACAGGCCCGAGGCTGGTGACCCCAGATGTAAATTACTCCCCCAAGGAAGGACCTTAGCCTCCTTCAGGTCAGGGCTTTCTCCCTCAAACCGTAATATAATGAGTTTGTCTTCCGAAATTTTTCCAAGGCGTCTTTGAAGTGTCCTAGGAAGCTCGGCGCGCGTTTGATATCCTAGCAACGCGAGTTATATTTCGACAACTTTATAGGCCGTCTTTGAAATCATCCTTTGAGCTCGGCTTGGGATGCCCTGCGGCGTCAACGGGGAGCCGAGGAAGAGCACCCCTGTTCGCAGGATTCTACAAGTACGCCCTTGATCTGAGTGTGGGACATCTACAAAGTCATCCTTTGAGCTCGGCTCGGGATGCCTTGCGGCATCAACGGGGAGCCAAAGAAGAGCACCCCCATCCGCAAGATTCTACGGACACGCCTCCTATCTTAGTAGGAGGGCAAGGGATGGGTTTATTTAAGCCTCGCCGTCCTCGAGTGGATTTCTGCTCTCGGGTAGATGTTTATCCCCAAGCTTATTATTCTCGAGTTGGCTTCGACCCTCAGGTGGATTTCTAAATCTCGAGTCAGCCTCGGCCCTCGAGTAGATTTTTGCTCTCAGATAGATATTTATCCCCGAGCTTATTATTCCCGAGTTGGCTTCGGCCCTCGGGTGGATTTCTAAATCTCGAGTCGGCCTCGGCCCTCGAGTGGATTTCTGCTCTCGGATAGATATTTATCCCCGAGCTTATTATTTCCGAGTTGGCTTTGGCCCTCAGGTGGATTTCTAAATCTCGAGTCGGCCTCAACCCTCGAGTGGATTTCTTCTCTCGGGTAGATGTTTATCTCCGAACTTATTATTTCCAAGTTGGCTTCGGCCCTCGGGTGGATTTCTAAATCTCGAATTGGCCTCGGCCCTCAAGCAGATTTCTGTTCCCGGATAGATGTTTATCCACGAGCTTATTATTTCCGAGTTAGCTTCGGCCCTCGGGTGGATTTCTAAATCGCGAGTCGGCTTCGACCCTCGAGTAGATTTATGCTCTTGGGTAGATATTTATTCCTGAGCTTATTATTCTCGAGTTGGCTTCGGCCCTCGGATGGATTTCTAAATCTCGAGTCGGCCTCGGCCCTCCAGTGGATTTCTGCTCTCAGGTAGATGTTTGTCCTCGAGCTTATTATTCCCAAGTTAGCTTCGGCCCTCAGTGGATTTCTAAATCTCGAGTCAGCCTTGGCCCTCGAGTGGATTTCTACTCTCAGGTAGATGTTTATTCCGAGCTTATTATTTTCGAGTTGACTTCGGCCCTCGAGTGGATTTCTAAATCTTGAGTCGGCCTCAGCCCTCGAGTGGATTTCTGCTCTCGGGTATATGTTTATCCCCGAGCTTATTATTTTCGAGTTGGCTTTAGCCCTCGAATGGATTTCTAAATCTCGAGTCGGCCTCGGCCCTCGAGTGGATTTCTACTCTCGGGTAGATGTTTATCCCTGAGCTTATTATTCCCGAGTTGGCTTCAGCCCTTGGGTGGATTTCTAAATCTCAAGTCGGCCTCGGCCTTCGAGTGAATTTCTGCTCTTGGGTAAATATTTATCCCCGAGCTTATTATTTCCGAGTTGGCTTCGGCCCTCGGGTGGATTTTTAAATCTCGAGTTGTTCTCGACCCTTGAATGAATTTCTGCTCTCGGATGGATGCTTATCCCCGAGCTTACATGTGCTCCTGAGTTAACAAGGGCCCTCAGGCGGGCTTCTATCCTTAAGATAATCTACGGTTGATTGTCTTTCCTTCTCCGATCTTGCTTCCCTGGTCAAGGCTTAAAGTAGCCCGCACTATTGAACGAGGAGCTACGAGCTCGCCTCATATAAGGCTTATTTTTAAATTGGGGGTGTACCAAACTCGAAGATTTCTACAAGTACTAAATGCAATCCCTGCTATATGAGATGGGCCCAGGCCACACAATTCGGATCTTAATGTCCGAGCATGGAGCAGAACAAACTCGAATACTTATTGAAAGAAAAGAGATTTTATTGATAGAAAAGGCCGAAGGCCGAACACAAGGGTGCCCGATCTCATGGTCGGGAGTATTATAAAGGGCCTAAACGGCCAGCCTTACAAAAACAAAAATAAAAATTAGTCAACATGGACGACCTCCATGTTGGTGTCAGCTACGGCGTCCGACTCGATTGCGACCTCGGGAGTGCCATCCCCGCCTACTTCAGCAGCTTCAGCTCCAGCACCGGCATCAGGAATGGCTGTTGATTCCATCCCATCAGCAGCTTCGGGGGCAATCTCCGGCCTGGCCTCGGCAGTGGCTTCCACAGCATCCCCACCTGCCTCGACGGCTCCATCCAGGTCCGATTCAAGGCCGCTGAGGTCGACTCCGGGGTAGAACTGTTGAACTTGGAGACGACAATTGTTGAAACCTTGGACCATAGCACAGCAGCCCCTTCCGCCAGCTCAGCAAGGTACTCCCCCAACTGATGGAATTTCTCAACGGCCTCACAGGAGGACGATTCCACCAGGCCCTCGAGCCGCTCGACCTTTAGCTCCCGCTCTTCCGCCTCACCCTGAAGGCGGACCAAAGCAGCTTCAAGATCGGAGATACGGCTTGCAGAGGAGGAGCGAGCCCAGGAATGCTCGACCTCCATGACTTCGATCTGGGCCAGCCTATCTTTTATTATGGACTCAGAAGCACGTATCTTATTCTTGGTCTCCCAAAGCCGCTGTGCGGCGGCGAAGGCTTTCTCCTCGGCCTCACATCGCTGCTGCTCAACGGCGGCCACCCGATTTTCGGTCTTCTGCCGACACTGCGCAGCAGATGCCGCTCGGGCTTCGGCCTTTTGTCCTCGGAGCTCGGCGTGCTCCATCCTCAGCCCGAGCGCCTTTAGCTCCTCCCGACTAGCGAGAATGCTGGACATCAACACGTCGACCATGTGAAAAGACTGGCAGAGGAAGAGAAGAGTGTCAGCAAAAACTGAGCATCCACAAAAGAAATAAACAAGGGACAGAAGGGCGGTATTACTTATCTGCACGCTCGCCGAGTAAACGTGATGGATGAGGTCACCAAGATCCTCCTTCATTAGTGCATGGTCGTGAGGGAGCATGATGCTGCGCACGAGCCTGCGAGCAACCTCTTCGGATTCGAGGGCTGAATCACCCTCAAGTGTGTGCCGTGGTTGTTCCCCGCCGGACTCAGGAAACATCAGCTCGATTCTCACCAAGGTTGGAACTTCGGAGAAGGTCGCAACCTCGGCGCATAATGAAACCGTGCAGGGGACCAAAGTCCCGGGCCCACACCCCAGCTCGAAATCCAGTCCGGACGGTTGGGCTGTTGCGACGATCTCCGGGACTTGGTCAGCAAGTGCGACCGTGCGCTCCGTCGGAAAGAACCCCCCTAGTTGTCGACTGGGGCACCTCGACCTCTTCTGTAGGCCCCCGGCTAGGTCCGGCCAGAGCAGGGTCAGCAACCTCGGGCTCTCCCTACTCAATCTCGAGAGCGGGGGTGACTCTTGCCTTATTTGGCCTCCCCTTAAGCCGGACCCCTTCGGAGGCGGCCCTCTTCTTCCTATATATGGCCATCAGCGTCTTGGTGTTGAAGATCATCCCTGCAATATCTGGAGACAAAAAGTCTTATCAGCATCCCTAACATAAAAAGAAAAGAAGAAAAAGTCAAATTACGCTTACCCTCGGGATGAGCCGGGCTCAAGCCAAGATTCACCAGGGCCTCCTCGCTGAGCAGGTCGAAGGAGATAAAGAAAAAATTATCCTTCCATCCGTGGATGGAAGTAGGCAGGCCCCCAAACAGCTTGCGGCCTCCTCGAGGGGAGAAATACCACCACCCTTTATACACAAGGTTGCCTTTTAATATAAAACAACTCCTGAAGACATTCACTAAGTGGGGCAAGCCGTGTACCAGGCAGAGGGCGAGGAAGCCAATGATTAGCCTCCACGAGTTCGGGGCGAGATGCGCAGGCACCAGGCCATACGCTGTCAAAAGCTCACCCACAAATCCATGTAGAGAAAATATCAGCCTGGCCTAGAGTGTATCTACGTACACTCCAACCCAACCGTTAGGTGGGTAGGTGACTCGGCCTTCAAGGTCCGGAAGTTCGAGGACGAACTTCGGGGAATGAAGAATCGGGCTCGAACCGAGCCCAGATCCTCGTCGGTCATGAGCAAGCCAGTTCCATACGGGCTCGAGCCCACCTCGAGTTCAACCTCTTCCACCTCGAAAGAGGCCTGAGCTCGTGATGGACCTCCATCGAACATCGATGCCCTCGTCAGTGAGTCCATTGCCCTGGTCTTAAGATTATAAAAAAAGGGGGGAAAGACGAAAGACTCACCGAGCGACCTAAAGGAGGGATAAAATGCCTACCCGAAAGCTCGCCAGAAAAGATGGACGGGCAAAGAAGAAGAATGTCCGCCGGAAGAGGAAAGCAACAGCCAGTGCGAAACTGGCAGAAAGCTTCCAAGAACTTCCGGAAGAGAGCTCCAACACCCCTGTTGCCCAGATAGACAACCCAAGAGGGGGGGGTGAATTGGGTTTTAAAATAATTTAGCTATTTAAAACGTTGTGAATGACTAATTAAAACTATTGCAAGTTGTTTAATTAATTGCTATGTGCTGTGAGTGATATGAGAGAAAAAAGAAGAGAGACAATCAATCACAAACACCAAGTTTTATAGTGGTTCGGAGCTAACCCTTGCTCCTACGTCCACTCCCCAAGTCTCACTTGGGAATTCACTATAACCCCCTTGGATTACAGCCGGTTGTTTTCCAAGCTCACAACCAAACTTGTTGTTTTACGAGCTCACAACGAACTCGGTCGGTTTTCCCAGGCTCACCGACTAGAACCACCCCGATTGTTTTCCCGGGATCACAATCGAACCCTTACACACGTTGGTTTTACACTCGGCTCACCAACCAACCTCAATACCCTTGATTCAATCCCCCGATTGAGCCAAGCAGATACAAGTTGTAAATAAAATAGACAAACAGAAAACTAAGCTTCTCAAAAGCAGATGGAAAACAATATAATCTGAAAAGAGTTTAGAAGCCCTCAAACGCTTTTAAGTTGGAGAAGAGGAATGGCTTCTTAAACTTCGGGTCTCCTCTTGAATGTGTAGTCGACTTGAATGCAGGAGGAGGATTCTTTAATTGCTGGGAAGATGTAGGTGGATGCAGTTAATGCAGCTCTTCCCTCTTTTTTCGTTGAAGAACAGGTTGCAGAGATTGAATGCTTGAATACTTGGAGTGGAATGGTTGTTCTCTACTTTGTTGGGAACCCGCCCATGCCGCTGATATTTCAAAAATTAAATCAGGTGGCAGCGGAAGAGGCATGTGCGGGATCGACGTTCATCGCATGAACGTTGTTTCGAGACCTTTCGTAATTAGGTAAGAATTAAAACTTTTAAAACTATTAGGAAGATCAAATCTTCGCCTTGCACGGGTAGATGATCACCGCAAATCTGAATTCGTGGTTTTGGAAGAGGGTTCGCTTGAAGCCGTTCAAACGTCCGGCCTCTACGGGTATCCACACGAAGCAGGATCCGATCCAAGCTCTCTATCTCACCGGGGTGCTAGCTCCCTTGCAGAGATAGCTTTGATGGCTGATGTCCTCTCTTTCAATCAACTCTTGATTGCACTAGAGAGGAGGAAGAAGAAGGATCTTTGAAGAAGAACCAAAGCCTGACTGCAGCCCTTTTATTTTCCTTGCGCTAGAGGAAGAAAGCAAGGATGGAGGAGGGCCGCCAATCACCTTCTTTTGATTCCTTGCTTGCGGCTGAAGATGGAGAAGGAGGAGAAGGAGGCCACGGCTGCAAGGAGAGGGAGAGCTCTTCTACCTAGGGCGCCGGCCTCATGCCTCCTTATAAAGCCATCTAGGGCTCCTACAATCTAGGAGCCCTAGACATATTGCCTAAGAGGGAAGGGGGGCGCCGGCCCCTCTCTTCATGCCGCACACAAGGAGAGGAGGAGGGGCGTGATCCCTCCTTCTTGTGATGCCCTAATCCTCTTCCAAAGAGGATTGGGTGCCTCTCTTATGGTTAAGTCCTAATCTAATTAGGATTGACCATATTGGGTTCAATCTACGCTAGTCCTAATCCAATTAGGACTTGAATGAACCATGACTCAATTGAACTCTTCAATCCTAATCCAATTAGGAGTCATGTTGATTCATTAGATTATTAATTAATTTAGACTTAAGGAATCCTAATCCAATTAGGATTTGTTTAATTTTAGTCCTAATCCAATTAGGACTCTATTTGAATCCGTAGTCCTAATCCAATTAGGATTTCTAGGAATCCTACTCCAAGTAGGAATCCAATTTTGATTCAAAATTCCTAATCTCATTAGGATTGTAGGAATCCTATTCTAAGTAGGAATTCCAGTCCTACTCCAACTAGGATTTCCAGCCCTAATCCAATTAGGACTCTAGGAATCCTACCCGAAGTAGGATTTGTGTTTAAGTCTAATTAATTAATTTCCTTTGTTCCTTCTTCAACTTCTTATCAATCAAATTGATTACTTGTGATTCCTAATCACAATTTCAACCATCGGATCGGTCAATACTTCTAGTGTGTGTGACCCCATAGGTTCTATTCTGACTGGTAGTGAGATATATTGTGATCTCTATCACTATATCATTGAAAACTCCTTTCAATGGGTTGGAACGATTCCAACTCAACTCATTAGGGTTTATCGATCATCAAGATAATCCCTATAAGTCCCACCATCCACCAGTGACACCTAGCAGCATGTAGTGGCTACCCAGCAGAATGGAATGATGAACCTCTAGGTGCAGTTAACATGTGATACAGTCCTACTATCGTGGATCCCTACAGGACGGAGGTCATGGACAACTCGTCAAACCCCATCGTCTGTCATATGTCAAGATTTATTCGACTTGAGTTCGATAGTGGAAAACTCTTTTTTCACTTTATATTACTGCCCTGGCCAAGGTCTTAGAACTCAGTCTAACAAATCACATAGGATCACTCCTCTTCTATCAAGGTCGATAGATTCCTTATAGGTGCATACCCTACTCCTACAGTGAACCTACTGCAGCCAATCTACACTGCATGGATCCATATGGCTAGAGACCATGTATGTGTGCAGTCAAACTACAATACCTCACTGTGAGTAGCCGAAGCACCGCAGGTCAAAGGACCAGTCACACTACTGCAACATCAAGCAAGTCACTGACGAGTGGATAGACATCCAAGTGACTTCTTGTCTTGGTCACGCTCAGTACCCTTGTTCTCTAACAAGCACCTGCACTATCACTTCAGTGTCCCTACACTGTGGACTCAAGTCTCGTCCATCCAGAAGGAAAGTGATCTGTGCACTGATCGGATCGATCACCGTCCTCGTGATGATCCTTTGATCAGGAGCATTTAGAAATTAATCACCAATGATACATGGCTCAAATTCTCAACTCTTGAGAATATGTATCATCATCTTATTAATTCCTTGAACGATTCATAGACACATAAATAATATGAATGAAAAGATGCCTTTTATTTATTCAATAATAAACAGTCAAGTACAAAATTATGTCCCTAGAATCAACAATGTGTCAGCCAAATTGGCTTCTAGGGCATACATCTAACAATCTCCCACTTGCACTAAAGCCAATTGGTCATATATCTTAGGCCCATCTTCTCAAGGTGGGCTTCAGTCTTTTGCTGACTCAGCTGCTTAGTGAACGGGTCTGCCACGTTATCCGCGGAGTCTACTCTCTGTACCTCTACATCATAGTCGCGTATGAAATGGAAGCGCCGCTCTATGTGCTTGGACTTCTGATGAGACCATGGCTCCATAGCTAGTGCTATGGTGCCAATGTTATCGCAGTAAAGTGTTATGGCATCTAATGACATTACACCTAACTCTGCAATTAACTTTTAATCAGAAGGTTTCCACTGCACCCTTAGATACGGCTTAACATTCAGCTTCTAAGGTAGATCTATAATGATCGGTTGTTTGGAACTCTTCCAATTTACTGAACCACAATTGCACATATTCTGATGTAGACTTTCTACCATCAATATGTGTGCATCCTTCTACCTTCAACTCTGATCTTCTCCCAAAGACCAAGAACATGTCCTTAGTTCTTCTCAAGTACTTAAGACTGTTCTTTCACAGCTATCCAGTGCTTCTTGCCTGGATCCGACTGATATCTGCTTGTGACACTCACAGCAAGAGCTATATCAGGTTGTGTACACAGCATGGCATACATGAGGCTTCCTGTTGCCGATGCATAGGAAATCTTGCTCATGTGTTGAATCTCTTCAGCACCTCCTCTATGTACATCTTCTGTGAAAGGCCAAGCATTCTTTTAGATCTATCTCTATAGACCTTTATTCTCAAAATATAGGATGCTTCCCCAAGGTCTTTCATGGAGAATTCTTTTGACAACCAGACCTTGACCGAGGTTAGCATGGGAATATCATTCCCAATCAGGAGAATGTCATCTACGTACAGTACGAGAAAAACGACAGCACTCCCACTAACCTTTTTGTAAACACACAGTTCCTCTTCGTTTTTGATGAAATCAAACGTTTTGATTGCGTCATCGAAACGAGTGTTCCAACTCCGAGATGCTTGCTTTAGTCCATAGATGGACCTTTGCAGCTTGCAGACCTTGTGATCTCCATCACTGGAAGTGAAACCCAAAGGCTATTCCATATAGATATCTTCATCAAGATATCCATTCAGGAAAGCAGTTTTCACATCCATCTGCCAGATTTCATAATCATGAAATGCTGCAATGGCAAGCAATGTTCGGATGGATTTTAGCATGGCTACAGGTGAAAAGGTCTCCTGATAGTCAATGCCTTCACGCTGACTATACCCTTTCGCCACAAGCCTTGCTTTATAGGTCTCTACCTCTCCATCCGAACCTATCTTCCTTTTGTAGATCCATTTGCATCCAATAGGTACAATACCTTCTGGTGGATCTACTAAGGTCCAGACTTGGTTGGAACACATGGAGTCTAACTCTGACTTCATAGCTTCCAGCTATTTCTCGGAATCGATATCAGATATTGCCTCGTTGTAGGTTTTGGGATCCTGTATGTGATCCCTATCTCCCACTAGGAACATTTCCTCGGTATCCTCTTCTAGTATACCTAAGTATCTATCGGGAGGATGGGAGACCCTACTAGATCTACGAGGTGGTTGAGGGACATCGTGTACTGGCTCTTTATGAATGGGTTCTATAGGATCCATGACTCGTTGCTTTTCAGAGACTTTCTCTTCAAGCTCAATTTTCCTCCCACTGCCTCTATCAAGGATAAACTGATTTTCCAAGAAGATGGCATGACGGCTCACAAACACATTGTGATCCTCTGAGATATAGAAATTGTATCCTAATGACTCTTTAGGATATCCTATAAAACGAGCACTTATGGTCCTAGCCTCTAGTTTGTCCGCCTGTAGTCGCTTGACGTGGGCCGGACATCCCCAAATCTTGAGATGACCCAGACTTGGTTTCTTACCATGCCATATCTCATACGGTGTGGTAGGAACGGATTTAGAGGAAACTCTATTCAATAAATAAATCGCTGTGAGTAAGGCATCTCCCCAAAGGAACATAGGTAAATCAGTGAAGCTCATCATGGACCTGACCATGTCCAACAGGGTCCGATTTCTCCTCTCTGACATCCCGTTGAGTTGAGGTGTACCCGGAGGTGTCCATTGTGAGACTATGCCGTTTTCTTTGAGATAGTCCCGGAATTCCCCACTAAGGTATTCTCCTCCTCGATCTGATCGAAGAGCCTTAAGAGATTTTTCTGTTTGTTTTTCTACTTCATTCTTGAACTCTTTGAACTTTTCAAAAGATTCAGACTTGTGTCTCATAAGATACACATACCCATACCGTGAATAATCATCGGTAAAGGTAATGAAGTACGAATAACGTCCCCTAGCTAGCACATCGAATGGGCCACAAACATCTGTATGTACTAGGGTAAGTATTTCAGTGGTCCTCTCCCCATGTCCTACAAAGGGCAGTCTAGCCATTTTTCCTTGAAGACAGGACTCGCAAACTGGATATGACTCGGAAGTCAATGAGCCTAAAAGCCCATCTTTATCCATTTTGTTCATTCTGTCCTCTCCAATATGGCCAAGCCTGAGGTGCCACAAATATCTTTGGTTTATCTCATCTCTGGATCTTTTGGATCCTTTGGCACTCACATCTTGCTCTGTAACATTCACAGATACATCCATATGTAAATGATAGAGACTGTCAATCATAAAACCACGTGCGACTATTTTATTTCTTAAATAAATAGAACAGCAGTCTTTGTCAAATGTAAAAACATGACCTTCCTGTGCTAGACATGAAACAGAAATCAAATTTCTGCTAGCAACAGGTACATAATAGCAGTCTCTAAGTATTAAACTAAATCCAGACGGTAGTCGCAGATGGTAGGTGCCCACAGCCACAGCAGCAACTTTTGCCCCGTTGCCAACCCGAAGGGTTACCGCACCTTCCGCCAGCCTTCTACTTTCCTTTAGACCCTGCATGGTAGTGCACAAATGAGCACTAGAACCAGAATCTATAACCCAACTAGAAGTAGAAGAAACCGTTAGATTAGTTTCAATTATGAGCAAGTCTATACCTTCCGAAGGTGTGTCACCTTTCTTGTTCTTCAGGCTCTCGAGGTATGAAGGACAGTTTCTCTTCCAGTGGCCTTCGACATTGCAGTGGAAACATTTTCCTTTGTCGTTAGCCTTTTTCTTTTGAACTTCCTTCTTTGGCTTCTTGTCTTTCTTCTGCTTCTTAGCAGGCTTCTTTTTCTTCCAAGTAGACTTTCTCTTGGAACCAGAAGTCAACTCAGCAGCAAGGACATTGCCCCTTGAACCTTTCAAGGCTCCCTCAGCAGTTACCAACATGTTGTTTAGTTCAGTCTTAGTGCATTCAATCTTATTCATGTGGTAGTTTACTATAAACTGACCAAATGAATCAGGAAGTGACTGTAGGATCAAATCCACTTGTAATTCCTTGTGCATGTCCATACCGAGCTTCTCAAGCTCCTCTAGGTCCTTGATCATAGTCAGACCGTGATCATGGACAGACTGCCCTTCGCGCATCTTTGCTTTGAAAAGCCTCTTGGACACTTCAAAACGAGCTGTGCGACTCTGCTCACCATACAACTCTTGCAGGTGTGCCAGTATGTCCCTAGCAGTCTTTATATTTTTATGCTGGCATTGGAGTTCATTAGACATGGATGCCATCATATAGCATTTTACTCTAATGTCATCATCCAACCACTTTTTATGCAACTCACGCTGAACATCAGTGGGACGTGCTGGTAGTGCGGGGATATCTGAATCGAGTATGTAGCCTATTTTCTCACAGTCCAAAACTATTTTGAGATTTCTAAGCCAGTCTTTGTAATTGGTTCCGGTCAGTCGGTTGGTCTCAAGAATACGGGTCAGAGGGTTTGAAGCCGACATTGTATCTGCAGAGAGTGAAGATTCTAGTTAGACTTTTGTACTTGATCCTAATCTGTTCTAAGGTCTTTTAGAACAAATGTGACTCCCACTATTTTCTCGAATTCCTCACACTCCCCTGGTAGGAAGACGGAAATCCCACACGACTAGGGTTTCTAGTGGGTACTGCGGTCCCACCGATTTACATGCCACCTCACCTAACAGTTATTGGTGACACATAGATGGATGAGTGTACAACTCTTGTACAATGCTTCTCAAGCATGTTGCAGTGTAACTTGGTCTCTAAGCCATGAAGACCTCACCTAACAGTTATTGGTCCCATTTCTTAGTTAAGTCAGACCCACCGTATAACCGTAGGAATAAAGTCGTCATTGGGTCCTCACCTAACAGTTATTGGTGCCCAACCCCACCTTTACCCTACAACATCTCATGTCTATAGAGAGGTCCAGCCTTCCGATGCAACTTGACCACTGTGTCCAGCCGAGACAAATCAACATCAGAAAGGCCTTAGCAGCTCTACTACAGTGGAAGACCTATTGACTTAATATTGGTTAATCAGGTCTTAGTGTTTGCAACTTGAGCCCTTCATAAGAGGTAATCGAACAATTGGCCAGGTAAGCAGGTGGGAGGCTCCCCTTACTCAGAGAGTAAGGTCCTAATTAAGTAACCACCTTTCATGCTTTCCTAGACACCAATTAGATCAATTAATCTAATATGACTTGCTCATGTCGGTTCACTCTCGACTTGATTGAGGAGGTTTTGATTTAGGTCTCAATTGGGTTTGCTACATCACATGTAAACCTATCTACCTGACTCGCATTCACATCACATGCAAACGGCACATCACAGGCAGTTATAATCGTAGCATCAAATTAAAGCTAAACTTTAACTAGGTGATGATCATGGATTCTAATTAGGTCGTATTACAAGCACATGCACATCAATCGATCAAGTGGTCTTCAACTCTTGAATTGGTTCCAAGCCTCCTTGATTCGATCCTTGATCAACTCTTGATCCCATCGCCATCAACCGCTTAGATCACCTTTCATCTCATGCCTTTGCTTCAGCTTGATCGTTGATGTACATCACATCACAGAAATACAACCAGATGTAAAATAAAAATAAAAATAAATTACATCTTCTTTTAGGAGGCACGCAGGCCTCTCAAAACATCAAATAAGATGCATGCAAGCATCTGAAAAATTACATGACATCGCAGATCACATCGCAGGTCATTACATTCGATACCAAAAGGGTTTGAATCCTATGATCATCACCGTATGCAACAATTATAATTTTCAGATCTGAAAACTAACTGATTATATCATGACATAGGTCGCTGATCATGCTAATCATGATTCTAAACTTTGTAATCCCATTAACAATGCAATTAGAATCATCTTTTTATCACATAAAAATCAGCATGTAAAAAATCAGCACTCCTGAAAAATCTGCATGCAGAATTTTTCAGCATGCATGATCATTTAATTTTCAGATCTAATATGCCTTTAAATATTTAATTCTTACCTTAATCAATGAAGCCTAGGCTCTGATACCACTGTTGGGAACCCGCCCATGCCGCTGATATTTCAAAAATTAAATCAGGTGGCAGCGGAAGAGGCATGTGCGGGATCGACGTTCATCGCATGAACGTTGTTTCGAGACCTTTCGTAATTAGGTAAGAATTAAAACTTTTAAAACTATTAGGAAGATCAAATCTTCACCTTGCGCGGGTAGATGATCACCGCAAATCTGAATTCGTGGTTTTGGAAGAGGGTTCGCTTGAAGCCGTTCAAACGTCCGGCCTCTACGGGTATCCACACGAAGCAGGATCCGATCCAAGCTCTCTATCTCACCGGGGTGCTAGCTCCTTACAGAGATAGCTTTGATGGCTGATGTCCTCTCTTTCAATCAACTCTTGATTGCACTAGAGAGGAGGAAGAAGAAGGATCTTTGAAGAAGAGCCAAAGCCTGACTGCAGCCCTTTTATTTTCCTTGCGCTGGAGGAAGAAAGCAAGGATGGAGGAGGGCCGCCAATCACCTTCTTTTGATTCCTTGCTTGCGGCTGAAGATGGAGAAGGAGGAGAAGGAGGCCACGGCTGCAAGGAGAGGGAGAGCTCTTCTACCTAGGGCGCCGGCCTCATGCCTCCTTATAAAGCCATCTAGGGCTCCTACAATCTAGGAGCCCTAGACATATTGCCTAAGAGGGAAGGGGGGCGCCGGCCCCTCTCTTCATGCCGCACACAAGGAGAGGAGGAGGGGCGTGATCCCTCCTTCTTATGATGCCCTAATCCTCTTCCAAGGAGGATTGGGTGCCTCTCTTATGGTTAAGTCCTAATCTAATTAGGATTGACCATATTGGGTTCAATCTACGCTAGTCCTAATCCAATTAGGACTTGAATGAACCATGACTCAATTGAACTCTTCAATCCTAATCCAATTAGGAGTCATGTTGATTCATTAGATTATTAATTAATTTAGACTTAAGGAATCCTAATCCAATTAGGATTTGTTTAATTTTAGTCCTAATCCAATTAGGACTCTATTTGAATCCGTAGTCCTAATCCAATTAGGATTTCTAGGAATCCTACTCCAAGTAGGAATCCAATTTTGATTCAAAATTCCTAATCTCATTAGGATTGTAGGAATCCTATTCTAAGTAGGAATTCCAGTCCTACTCCAACTAGGATTCCCAGCCCTAATCCAATTAGGACTCTAGGAATCCTACCCGAAGTAGGATTTGTGTTTAAGTCTAATTAATTAATTTCCTTTGTTCCTTCTTCAACTTCTGATCAATCAAATTGATTACTTGTGATTCCTAATCACAATTTCAACCATCGGATCGGTCAATACTTCTAGTGTGTCTGACCCCATAGGTTCTATTCTGACTGGTAGTGAGATATATTGTGACCTCTATCACTATATCATTGAAAACTCCTTTCAATGGGTTGGAACGATTCCAACTCAACTCATTAGGGTTTATCGATCATCAAGATAATCCCTATAAGTCCCACCATCCACCAGTGACATCTAGCAGCATGTAGTGGCTACCCAGCAGAATGGAATGATGAACCTCTAGGTGCAGTTAACATGTGATACAGTCTTACTATCGTGGATCCCTACAGGACGGAGGTCATGGACAACTCGTCAAACCCCATCGTCTGTCATATGTCAAGATTTATTCGACTTGAGTTCGATAGTGGAAAACTCTTTTTCCACTTTATATTACTGCCCTGGCCAAGGTCTTAGAACTCAGTCTAACAAATCACATAGGATCACTCCTCTTCTATCAAGGTCGATAGATTCCTTATAGGTGCATACCCTACTCCTACAGTGAACCTACTGCAGCCAATCTACACTGCATGGACCCATATGGCTAGAGACCATGTATGTGTGCAGTCAAACTACAATAACCTCACTGTGAGTAGCCGAAGCACCGTAGGTCAAAGGACCAGTCACACTACTGCAACATCAAGCAAGTCACTGACGAGTGGATAGACATCCAAGTGACTTCTTGTCTTGGTCACGCTCAGTACCCTTGTTCTCTAACAAGCACCTGCACTATCACTTCAGTGTCCCTACACTGTGGACTCAAGTCTCCTCCATTCAGAAGGAAAGTGATCTGTGCACTGATCGGATCGATCACCGTCCTCGTGATGATCCTTTGATCAGGAGCATTTAGAAATTAATCACCAATGATACATGGCTCAAATTCTCAACTCTTGAGAATATGTATCATCATCTTATTAATTCCTTGGACGATTCATAGACACATAAATAATATGAATGAAAAGATGCCTTTTATTTATTCAATAATAAACAGTCAAGTACAAAATTATGTCCCTAGAATCAACAATGTGTCAGCCAAATTGGCTTCTAGGGCATACATCTAACATACTTTGCTACAGTCTTCTGTGGCTATTTAAACCAACCCCCACGAAAACTAGCCGTTAGACACCTTTTTCTGCCCGTTCTGCACACTCTGCACAGCCTGACAATGTGTCCGTTGGTGAGTTGGAGTCGACTCGCGCGATCAGGAGTCGACTCGTCTGTAGCGGGAGTCGACTCATACTTTTTCGGAGTCGACTCGGCAACTGTTCCAGATTTGAATTAAAGTTGCCTTCGCGACTGGGAGTCGACTCGTCTTGACCCAGAGTCGACTCGCCAACTTCTGGAGCTGACTTGGCTTTCTCGGAGTCAGCTCATCCCATGGAGTCCGTGGATTTTTATTTTTGAATTTGGTCCACTCGAGTCGACTCGTCAATCCTGGGAGTCGACTCGGCGCTCAGAGCCCGAACTCCCTATCTTCTGTCTTTTTGGCTCGTCCAGTCTTGGAGTCGACTCGAACTTCCTCGGAGTCGACTCGGCTCTCAGTTTCCGAAACTTGGTCTTCTGCCTTTTTGATGTGAAGCTGCCTTGGAGTCGACTCTAGCTGTCTGGGAGTCGACTCGAATCTCAGAGGCAGTAACTTGGTCTTCTGTCTTCTTTGTGGTCGCGGAGTCTCGGAGTCGACTCGCGTATTGCGGGAGTCGACTCGAATCTCAGAGTCCGAAAAATGCTTTCTGTCTTTTTCCTTGTGTTCCTCTGAGAGTCGACTCTCACTTTCTTTGGAGTCGACTTGCCAACCATCGGAGTCGACTCGCGTTCCACTGGAGTCGACTCGAATCTCAGATCCGAAAACTGCTCTCTGACTTTTCTGCCTGTGACTCCTTGGAGTCGACTCATACTTCTCCGGAGTCGACTCGGTAAACATTGGAGTCGACTCGCGCACTTCGGGAGTCGACTCGCTGATAGGTTTTGAATTGAAGCTTTCTGTTCGTCTGTCTGTTCTCAGTCGGAGTCGACTCGTACCGATCCGGAGTCGACTCGAGCCCGTGCCAGTGAACTTGATACGCTTGGAGTCGACTCGTGATACTCTGGAGTCGACTCGAGTCTCAGACTTTGGTTCAGGCTGACTTCTTAACTTATCCAAACTACTATGAACCAAGTCTAGAGACACTTAGAGAAGATTTTCACTGAAAACACTTAATTGAATTCATTAGTAAACAAGAAATATACTCAAATGCTTTGAGCTCATCAAAATCAAATAGGGTTTTAATCAATCACTCCACAATCTCCCCCTTTTTGATGATGACAAAACATTGAGTATATGTAAAGTGAATTGCACAATAAACAATGAAATAAAATCCATAAATGAATTCAAATGTCTGGTAATTCAATTTATCCAAGCTTGAAAGGAGTGAAACAGTAAATTTCGGAGTTAAAGCTCCCCCTTTCATTTGGAATTATATAAGCCTTCATATTATGCAATCAATTGTTTGGCTTATATATCTTTAATGATTTAGCTTTGTTAAAATTTCAGATTCTCCCCCTCAACATATGCATTCTACTTTGTTTTGATTCTTTGAATTTCCTTTTAATGCTTTGAAGTTTTTGAACTGAAATTTTGGTTTTTAGAGGGAAAATCTGTCAATTTGTTCTTGAGTAGGATTCAGCTAATCTCCGAATATCCCTTGAATAGATTCTGGAGATTACTCCATTAGGAGCCCCAAAAGAGAGATAATGAGCCTCGAGGTACCGAATCCACTTAGAACAAATTTGTTTGTTTTAAGAGTTTATCTTTTTATTGATTTCTATTGATTCCTTTTACATATTTTATGCATATTTCTCCCCCTTTTACATATTTTATACATATTTCTCCCCCTTTTTGTCATCATATCAAAAAGGAGGTAATCAGAACACACAATCAAACATAGATCAAAAGGCACAGTATTGAAGAAAAATGCGGCTACTCATTGTATTAATTTGTATGTAAGTACATTTCAGAATACAATAAGTAAAGCAAAACAATACATGTCAAAACAAAACACAAAAAGTAGCTATGGTCTCCTCGAGGATGTAGCTCCGCCTCTCGAGGATGTATCTCCTCCTCTCGAGGATGTGGCTCCTCCTCTCGAGGATGTGTCTCCTCGAGGCATGCGCTCCACGAGTGATTGGACCGCATTGGTGACGTTCTCGAGCTGGCGAATGATGGCCTGGATGGCCCTGCTCTGTGTCGTATCCAGCTCGAGCACCGACTTCTGCAGTCTGTCCAGCTTGTCGATGAGCATATTCGACAAGCGCTCGGCCCCCGCGGTAGTGGTGGACATGTCATGGCCGATGTCATCTCGCATCTGTCGAGTGGTGCTCGTGACCTCACCCATGCTATGGAACTGGGCCTGCATCAAGGTCCTCATGTTGTATATCTCTTGCCGCACCTCAGCCGTCATGTCAGTCACGGCTGTCAGGGAAGGAACCAACGCGGAAGATGTGGGCGCAGGAGAGGGAGTAGGCATCGAACCTCGGAGCTCCCGAAGCAACTCATCCCTCAGATCTCGGACTATCTCCTGCCGCAGCTCCCGGAGCTGCTCAGGATCAATGCGGACCTCCATGGGTGGTGGAGCCAAGGAGGAGGGTCCGGCGGAAGTGGTAGGAGCAGGAGTGGGTGGAAAGTCTGGTACGTCAGGAAAGTCAGAATCGGGCTCAGGACTGGGGGAAGGTCTGGTGGTCTGTGTGGTGATGGATGACTTTCTAACCCAAATCCCCTCTCTCTTCCGAAACCCCATCCTGTGTAGGGTCCCTGCACGCGTGCGATCAGTCCATCGCAATGCGCGAAAGGGTTCCCCCTCAGGGATAGGAATCTCGTACTCCCTAAATAATAATGTGAAGACCATGCCGTAGGGTAGGGTGAGCCTAGGTCTGTCTAGTGGCTCACACATGTATCGATATATGAGTTTGGGGAAGTTGATTGGGGTGTCGTGAAGCATATAGAACATGAGAGCTAGGTCTCTCTCAGATACAAAGTCAAATCTCTCGGTCTTAGGGAAGATGGACCTAGACAATATACTCAAGAGGATCCGCATCTCAATCGGTAGTGAGCTAGCGGATACCTCGTCTATGGGTGACTGGGGTGGATGCCCTAGAACGGCCGTAAGGGCCTCAACCCTGTCCTCAGGGTGTGTGGGAGCCACCCCTACTAGTGGAAGGTGGAGGATGTGGGCAATAAGATCCTCCGTAACGAACAGAGGGACACCAGCTACTGTGCCCTCGATACCCCCATCTCCCCGATGGACGGTACCGTAGAACTCTCTAATGAGCCCTGGATATGTGGGGAGATCTAAGGTGAGGAAGTACTCTAAGTCCTGGGCCCTGAGTCTATCACCTATAGTGAACCCTTCCCGGGAGAGATAGTCGAAGTCGACATATCTCCCGGTGGTGACGGCCTTCCCGGCTAATGGCCTCGCGGGAACCGCCCTAGGCAGGGAACGAGCCGGAGGTTGTGGCCTCGCGGGATCGTGCCGAGCCTTGGAGCGCCGCTCGGGACCGGCCTCGGGTCGGGACTTCTTCCGGACTACGGTCTTACGCGGCATAATGACCTAAAATGGGAGGAAAACCTAATGAACGGTGAAGAACCGACGGAAAAGTCTTGGGGACGACCGGGGACGACCTAGAAAGGGAGGAAAACCCTAGGGGACGGTGAAGGGTCGACGGAAAAAGCCTTGGGGACGACCTAGGAGTCGGCTCTAGGGTTTGTGAACAGTGGCGGCTTGAGAAAGAAGTGTTTTTGAAACGACAAAGTTAGGGTTAAAAAGTCGGATCCCGACTGCGAGTCGACTCCACTGAGTCGCGAGTCGACTCGACCTCGAGTCGACTCCAGAATATGCGCGAGTCGACTCTCCTTATGCGCCTGTAGACCTCGAGTCGACTCCCGACTATATGTGAGTCGACTCCCCCTCGGCTGCCATCTCTGCGAGTCGACTCCCGCAAATGCGCGAGTCGACTCTCCCTCAGGAGCCGACTCTGAAACTTACTCGAGTCGTCTCTAACTTTGGCACGCACCTAAAAATCATGCTACATTCGTGCCAAATGAGGGAAAAACACTAAAGTATGATCTGATTTGATGATCAGTGAAAAGAAACTCTATTTTAACCACAATCTAATCATCAAAATCAATGAATCTAGTGGAAACTACCACTAGGATGGATCAATCACTCCTAATCCCCTCCTAAGCACACTAAACCTCTCTTCACTTAGGGGTTTTGTAAAAATATCTGCTAATTGATCATCAGTACAAACAAATTGGAGTGTCACATCACCATTCAATACATGATCTCTTATGAAGTGATGTCTTATCTCAATGTGTTTAGTTCTTGAATGCTGAATTGGATTTTTAGTTAGATTAATGGCACTTGTATTATCACAATTAATGGGAATTTTATCTTGTTTAATGCCATAATCTTCTAGTTGTTGTTTAATCCACAAGATTTGAGCACAACAACTCCTGGCTGCAACATATTCAGCTTCAGCAGTAGACAATGCAACCGAGTTTTGTTTCTTGCTAAACCATGAGATAAGGTTTTCTCCTAGAAATTGACAAGACCCGCTGGTACTTTTTCTATCAAGCTTACATCCAGCGAAGTCTGAATCTGTGTATCCTATTAAGTTTATGCTAGATTCTTTAGAGTACCATAATCCTATATTCTTAGTTCCTATTAAGTATTTAAAAATTTTCTTAACTGCAACTAGATGTGATTCTTTAGGATTAGCCTGATATCTAGCACACATGCAAACGCTAAACATAATATCAGGTCTACTTGCAGTAAGATACAACAAGGATCCTATCATACCTCTATACAGTTTCTGATCTACAGATTTACCTGATTCATCTTGGTCTAATTTGCATGATGAGCTCATGGGGGTGCTGATTGACTTGTTTCCCTCCATATCAAACTTCTTGAGCATCTCCTTGATATATTTGGCTTGATTGATGAAGATGCCTCCTTCAGACTGTTTGATTTGAAGCCCGAGGAAGTAGTTCAGCTCTCCCATCATGCTCATCTCAAATTCACTCTGCATTAAATCAGCAAATTCTTCGCAGAGGCGATTGTTAGTAGCACCGAAAATGATATCATCAACATAAATCTGTACTAATAACATATCTTTGTTTTGCTTTTTCAGAAATAGTGTTGTATCTACATTTTCCCTAGAGAATTTATGTTCTAATAGAAATTTGCTAAGCCTCTCATACCATGCTCTAGGTGCTTGTTTTAAACCATAAAGTGCTTTGTTCAGTTTATATACATGATTAGGGTATTGATGATTTTCAAAACCAGGAGGTTGTTCTACATATACCTCCTCATTAATATACCCATTTAAAAATGCACTTTTTACATCCATTTGAAATAGTTTGAAGTCCTTAGAGCATGCATACGCTAATAATAATCTAATGGCCTCAAGTCTAGCTACTGGAGCAAAAATTTCATCAAAATCTATACCTTCTTCTTGATTATAACCCTTTGCTACTAGTCTAGCCTTATTCCTTATAACAATTCCATTTTCATCAAGTTTATTTTTATAAATCCATTTAGTACCTATAATTGGATATTCAGAAGGTCTCTCTACTAGATTCCATACCTTATTTCTAGTAAATTGGTTTAATTCTTCTTGCATTGCATTTATCCAATTTACATCATTTTCGGCTTCTTCTCTATGTTTGGGCTCAAAGTGTGAGACAAAAGCTAGATGGTTATTTAAATTTCTAAGGGATGCTCTAGTCCTAACCGGTTGAGATGGATCATCTAGAATTAGTTCCTTAGGATGCCCGTGAGCATACCTCCAAGCTTTAGTTAGCCCATGATCCACAATAGCCTCTTGGCTTGATGATGCTCCTTCACTCAACTTTTGATTATCATCTTGTAATGCCATTTCATCTATCTTTTCTTCAAGAATTTCAACATCATCATCAAAATTAACTTTCTTACTAGAGGAAAAATCACTAGAGTCATCAAATACAACATGTATATATTCTTCTATAACTAACGTTCTTTTATTAAAGACTCTATAGGCTTTACTAGTTGTAGAGTAACCTAAGAATATTCCCTCATCAGATTTAGAGTCAAATTTACCTAGATTATCTTTTCCATTATTATGAACAAAACACCTACATCCAAAAACATGAAAGTAATTGACTTTTGGTTTTCTGTTTTTCCAAAGTTCATAAGGTGTTTTCCTTATGATGGGTCTCAATAGAACTCTATTTAATATATGACAAGAGGTATTAATGGCTTCTCCCCAAAAGTACTTAGGGAGGTTACTTTCACATAACATAGTTCTAGCCATTTCCTCTAGAGTTCTATTTTTCCTCTCCACAAATCCATTTTGTTGTGGTGTCCTAGGTGCAGAAAAATTATGGGTTATCCCCTTTTTACTACAAAACTCATCAAATGACAGATTTTCGAATTCGGTACCATGGTCACTTCTAATAGCTATTACAGAGGTATCTCTAGCATTGGTTACTTCTTTATGGAATTTCTTAAAAACAGAAAATGCTTGATCCTTATGTGCTAGGAACATGACCCATGTGTACCTAGAATAATCATCTACAATAACTAGACCATATTTATTTCCACCTAGGCTTGTTGTTCTAGTTGGTCCGAATAGGTCCATGTGTAATAATTCTAGAGGCCTAGAGGTAGAGACACATTTTATGGATTTAAATGAGTTCCTAGATTGTTTGTCAAATTGACATGCTTCACATATTTTATTCTTTTCAAATTTTAATTTTGGCAAACCTATCACGGAATCTCTTTTAACTAGTTTAGTTATTGTGTCCATGCTTGCATGACCTAACTTGCGGTGCCATAACCAACTAGTATCATTATCTTTAGTTTCATTAACAACTAAACATTGGTTATGTTTTGCAAGATCTTCAAGGTCTACAACATATACATTTCCATGTCTAATTCCTTTAAAAACTAAACTATTGTCATTAGGGTTTGTTATAATGCATAGTGATGGTTTAAACATAACATCATACCCTTTATCACATAGTTGACTAATGCTTAATAAGTTATGCTTTAGACCATCAACATATCTAACATTATCAATAAAAGTAGAAGGGGTGATTTGAACTTTACCAATACCAATGATGTGACCTTGGTTGTTGTCTCCAAAAGTCACAGCACCTCCCTTCTTAGCTTCAAGAGTGAAAAATTGATCCTTGTCACCCGTCATGTGCCTTGAGCAGCCACTATCCAAATACCAGCAGTTTTTGTTGACCTTGGCTGCAAGACACTCCTACACAAGCAGATTATATAATTTTAGGTACCCAAGTTTTCTTGGGTCCCTCATGGTTAGTCATGTTGGTTCCTTTTGGAACCCATACCCTTTTAATTTTTCTTTTTGTTTTACCTTTCCTAAAATTACACATATTTGCTTTATGACCTATAGTTCCACAACAAAAGCAGGTTATTTTCTTAGTTTTACTTTCCCCAGCTTTAACAAAGAAGTTACTAAGAAGTTTTTGTTTATTTCTTGGTTTATACCCTAAACCCGCTTTATTAAATACTGCTCGTTGACTATTGAGTATCATATTTAACTTTTCAGAACTACATGTAAATTTTTCAACCAAAGGTTTGTATTTGTTAAGTTCTTTGGTTAGTGTTTGATTTTCTGCCTTTAGATCATTTAGTTCTTTTGTGAGATCCTTGTTTAAGATTTGTTTATGGTTTTTAAGTTCTGAAAGTTCCTTAGTTAGTTTTTCATTATCCTTAGTTAAGGTATTAGTCTTTTGAGTTAAAAGTTGGTTGCTTGTCTTAAGGTCTATATTTTCTTTGGTGATTAAATCCTTATCCTTAACTAATGAATCATACTTACGGATATAAGTTTGGTTAGTTACTTTTAATTCTCTGTTTTTAACATTTATAGCCTTATATTCAATCATTAGTTCATTAAAAGCATCATAAAGCTCATCAAAAGTAAAATCTAAAGGCGATTCGAGCGTTACCTCATTTCCATTGGCCATGAAGCAGAAATTGGCCTTTTCCTCTTGTTCCTCATCCGATGAAGAGGATGATGAGTCCGAGTCGGATAGTGTCGTGACAAGAGCCTTCTTCTTCTTGTACTTGCTCCTCTTCTTCAGTAAAGGGCACTCAGCTCTTATGTGACCCGACTTCTTGCATTCGTAACACCCAATCCCCTCATTTTCCCTTTCCTTACCTTTGTCCTTGCGGTAGGAATTTGAGGGGCCTCTCCTTTGATGATAGGACTTCTTGTGGTTGATGAATTTTCTGAATTTGCGCACAAGAAGTGCCTCACCATCATCTTCCTCATCTTCTTCTTCTTCACTGCTGCTACTGCAAGATAAGTCCTTGTTAGATGAAGTAGATTTTAGAGCTATTACCTTTTTCTTATGGGAGGACTCTTCCTCGTTGTGTTGTTTCATGGTTAGCTCGTGCGTCATTAGGGATCCAAGAAGCTCCTCAAGTGGTAACTTGTTCAAGTCCTTGGCTTCTTGGATTGCCGTCACTTTAGCTTCCCATGACCTTGGTAGACACCGAAGGATTTTTCTGACAAGCTCACTGTTAGTATAGTTCTTGCCAAGGCTTTTTAGGCCATTGACAATATCAGTAAACCTAGTGAACATGCATGTGATTGTTTCATTAGAATCCATTTTAAATAGTTCATATTTATGAACCAAAATATTTATTTTGGATTCTTTGACTTGATTCGTGCCCTCATGGGTCACTTCAAGTCTGTCCCAAATCTCTTTTGCAGAATTGCAAGTTGAGACCCTATTGAATTCATTTCTATCTAAGGCACAATAAAGCACATTCATAGCTTTAGAATTTAGTTGTGCCTTTCTCATGTCATGTTCATCCCAATCCTTTTCTAGTTTGGGTACCGTGACACCTTCTACATATATGGATAGGATGTATGGGCCATTTACTATAATGGTCCACATCTCATAGTCTTGGGCTTGGATAAATATTCTCATCCTAGCCTTCCAATATGAGTAGTCGGATCCATTAAAGAATGGGGGTCTTTGGGTGGACTGACCCTCAATGTGAGAAGATCCAAATGGAGTTGTCATTTCGATCTTTTACTCTTGGGTGGAAGAGTTTAGGCTCTGATACCACTTGTTGCCCAGATAGACAACCCAAGAGGGGGGGGGGGGTGAATTGGGTTTTAAAATAATTTAGCTATTTAAAACGTTGTGAATGACTAATTAAAACTATTGCAAGTTGTTTAATTAATTGCTATGTGCTGTGAGTGATATGAGAGGAAGAAGAAGAGAGACAATCAATCACAAACACCAAGTTTTATAGTGGTTCGGAGCTAACCCTTGCTCCTACGTCCACTCCCCAAGTCTCACTTGGGAATTCACTATAACCCCCTTGGATTACAGCCGGTTGTTTTCCAAGCTCACAACCAAACTTGTTGTTTTACGAGCTCACAACGAACTCGGTCGGTTTTCCCAGGCTCACCGACTAGAACCACCCCGATTGTTTTTCCGGGATCACAATCGAACCCTTACACATGTTGGTTTTACACTCGGCTCACCAACCAACCTCAATACCCTTGATTCAATCCCCCGATTGAACCAAGCAGATACAAGTTGTAAATAAAATAGACAAACAGAAAACTAAGCTTCTCAAAAGCAGTTGGAAAACAATATAATCTGAAAAGAGTTTAGAAGCCCTCAAACGCTTTTAAGTTGGAGAAGAGGAATGGCTTCTTAAACTTCGGGTCTCCTCTTGAATGTGTAGTCGACTTGAATGCAGGAGGAGGATTCTTTAATTGCTGGGAAGATGTAGGTGGATGCAGTTAATGCAGCTCTTCCCTCTTTTTTCGTTGAAGAACAGGTTGCAGAGATTGAATGCTTGAATACTTGGAGTGGAATGGTTGTTCTCTACTTTGCTACAATCTTCTGTGGCTATTTAAACCAACCCCCACGGAAACTAGCCGTTAGACACCTTTTTCTGCCCGTTCTGCACACTCTGCACAGCCTGACAATGTGTCCGTTGGTGGGGTGGAGTCGACTCGCGCGATCAGGAGTCGACTCGTCTGTAGCGGGAGTCGACTCATACTTTTCCGGAGTCGACTCGGCAACTGTTCCAGATTTGAATTAAAGTTGCCTTCGCGACTGGGAGTCGACTCGTCTTGACCCAGAGTCGACTCGCCAACTTCTGGAGCTGACTTGGCTTTCTCGGAGTCGGCTCATCCCATGGAGTCCGTGGATTTATTTTTGAAATTGGTCCACTCGAGTCGACTCGTCAATCCTGGGAGTGGACTCGGCGCTCAGAGCCCGAACTCCCTATCTTCTGTCTTTTTGGCTCGTCCAGTCTTGGAGTCGACTCGAACTTCCTCGGAGTCGACTCGGCTCTCAGTTTCCGAAACTTGGTCTTCTGCCTTTTTGATGTGAAGCTGCCTTGGAGTCGACTCTAGCTGTCTGGGAGTCGACTCGAATCTCAGAGGCAGTAACTTGGTCTTCTGTCTTCTTTGTGGTCGCGGAGTCTCGGAGTCGACTCGCGTATTGCGGGAGTCGACTCGAATCTCAGAGTCTGAAAAATGCTTTCTGTCTTTTTCCTTGTGTTCCTCTGAGAGTCGACTCTCACTTTCTTTGGAGTCGACTTGCCAACCATCGGAGTCGACTCGCGTTCCACTGGAGTCGACTCGAATCTCAGACCCGAAAACTGCTCTCTGACTTTTCTGCCTGTGACTCCTTGGAGTCGACTCATACTTCTCCGGAGTCGACTCGGTAAACATTGGAGTCGACTCGCGCACTTCGGGAGTCGACTCGCTGACAGGTTTTGAATTGAAGCTTTCTGTTCGTCTGTCTGTTCTCAGTCGGAGTCGACTCGTATCGATCCGGAGTCGACTCGAGCCCGTGCCAGTGAACTTGATACGCTTGGAGTCGACTCGTGATACTCTGGAGTCGACTCGAGTCTCAGACTTTGGTTCAAGCTGACTTCTTAACTTATCCAAAATACTATGAACCAAGTCTAGAGACACTTAGAGAAGATTTTCACTGAAAATACTTAATTGAATTCATTAGTAAACAAGAAATATACTCAAATGCTTTGAGCTCATCAAAATCAAATAGGGTTTTAATCAATCACTCCACAACCCCGGCAATGGCGGCTGAAGAAAGAAGATCAGGAGCAGGGGAAGGTCAAGTAATGATCTTAGGACCCCCTTTTCAGGCCTTATATAAGCCACTACAGCGGCTTCGATCAGACAACCTAAATGATCAGACGGCCTGGGATTCGCCATGTGGCAAGATATAAGATGGCCTCAACAAATCTCCCCGAATCGCCCCACTAAATGCTGATCATTATGGAGGGCACTCTGGAGCTCGAAATATTGATGATTGACCTCTTGCATTCTGCCAGACAAGACGTTTTGGAGAAAGGAGCATTAATGGCTAGCTTCTCACGTTCTGCCAGACGGAGTGCTTCGGAGGATGGAAAATTAATGATTGAAACCCTCCTCGTCCTACTCCAGCAATCTTCCAGAAAGAAACGCTCATGTGGAACACTGGAAAATTTTCACGGCGGATTCTACTCAAGAAAATTTGACAGCTCGAACCTCCCAAGTCCGATGTCAAGCTCGGCCAAGAAATGTGCCAAGGCTTACCCGGTTCGGTACATACCTCTTCTTGCCCATGTGGTTGAAGCACTGGACGATCAGGAGTCTGCCTACTTCCATCCTCCGAGCAGCGAGGCAGCTCGACCTCGGAAGTGGGGGCAAATGATAGGGGCAAAAATGGATCGTCCAGCCCACAACTAAAAGGCCGCCCAATTTCTGTTGGGAATTGTGTCCTAAATCCAATCAATTATTGATTGTAAATGTATTTGAATCAATTATAAATAACATGGTATTTATTCATCACCAGAATGATGAGAGCACAAAAGTGCAATCGTCAGACCATCTTAATTAATATTTTAGCTAATCATTGATAATAAAATTAACTAATTAATGTTTTATTTGTGCAAGTAGCCCAATCAGCTAGTTTCCCACACTTCAAACGATCAGCCCCCATCGTATCACCTAATCAAGCCATCACATCCATGCATGCAATGCCCATGTCCGGGTCAATCCAAGCCAACTCTTCCCAGCATCCCAGCTTGTTCCGCGATGCGCCCAGCCGCTTCAACGCATCCACATCGACAACCGGTGCTAGCAACGCCCAAGTCCCAGACTTCCCATGAATCAAGATCCACCATGTCCGTGATCAAGCCACATCCTTCCGCGATCCACCCAACCATCAACAGCCACCATGCCAGGCTGTTCATCTTCCAGATCAAATCCCAGCCCGTGCGGAAACAGGGGAGAAGAGAGGATCACGCATCCGTTTCTCCTCCAGCCGCATCCAAACCATGATCTTCAGCCCCTCTCCCATGATCCCGCCTCACAGATCGCCCCCAAGCAAGCGTCCGTGAATGGCGTCTTCCCACTGCGTCTCCTCCATTCCAGCCGTCGGCATTCAATGCCCACGTCCCAGACTCTACCGCGATCCCCCTCCACGGATCAAGCTTCCGCGTCTCCAACGCCATCATCGCGCCCAGCCGCTCGCTTGCATCCATCTCTTCCAGCGATCCCACGTGCATCAGCTCCCAGAATCCAAGCCTTCCGTGATGCTAGCAGTGGTCCCAGCAAAGATCCCGCAGCGCCCTTTCATCCAAATCCCATCCCCCACGTCCGAGCTCCATGGATCGTGCCGCAGTCAAGCCTCCGGCTCCACCCTCTTCCGGAAACCCAGCAACATCCCAGCAGCGTTCCAGCCATGATCCAAGCCATGATCGGCTCCTCCTCGGTGCTCCCGGCTCCTCCAGCTCATCCCGCAGCGTCTCCTTCCTTCCCAAATCAGCAAGCCGTGATCTTCCTCATCCGGCGCCCCAGCAATCACACCGTCCTCCCTCCGGATCGACGCCCGTCTGCCCTCCCCCTCCAGCGCGTCCGCCCTCTCCTTGGATCTATATAAGGGAGCCAAAGAACAGGGGAACAAGGGGGGGAAGCTCGGCTTGGTTCGGGATCGGGGACCAAAGAACAGGGGAGAGGGCTCGGTTTGGGAGAGAAGAAAGAAAAAAAAATAGAAAAGAAACAGAGCATGGCTCTGTTTTGTGAAAAGAAAGAATAAAAAATTGGAGAGAGGAAAAAGGGGAGTTTTCTTATTTTTCTTCCTTTATTTTTATATTTTATTTTGTAGAAGAAGGAAGTATTAGGCTTCCAATCTTCATTTTACTTTTGTAATTGTTCTTTTATGCAATCCATTAATTTTTCTTTTATGCAATTCATGTTTTAGGTTAAGTTTAATTCCTTCAGTTTATTTTATGCATTCAAGAATTCTTGCTTTAGTTGCAATATATGAAATTTTCTTTCATGCAGTCTATGTTCCAGGCTTCAATCTTCCTAAGCACGGTTTTCATCCATGCCAAAATTTTTTTGAATAGTTAAATATTTTATTAAATTTATAAATGCTCTTCTATTCCAAGTATTTGTCTTTTCGTTATTTTCAAATGAAAAACCTTCTCTGGTAGACTAGAGAATCATTTAACATTCTCAAAGTAATGTTTTTCTTTTTATTCAAAAATTGATTTCGAATCCGAGTGAATGTTTTAATTTTTATGCAACTCCAATCGCCTTCCTGTGGATCGACCTCTTACGACCACTATTCTTCGAGTAGAAAAGGTAAGAGTAAAATTAAATTAAACTTTATTTGTCGGTTCTAACAACGATCTGTTTAGCATATTTTTAGGTAAACAGGAATCGGACGAACAGAATTTTGGCGCCGTTGCCGGAGAGGCAAATTGAAAAGCAAGAATGATCATGAAGATCAAATCGAATTTTGGATGCCCGGAGTGAACGCACTCCGGTAGTAAGTTTTTATTTTTTCTTATTTTGATTATTTTTAGTTAATAATTTCGTAGTTATTAAATTCTGAAATTTGAAATTCAAAATTTAAAGTTTTTTTAAAAAAAGTAAAAAAATTAAAATTCAAAAAAAAATAAAAAAATTGAAAAAATTTCCAAAATTCAAAAATTCAAATTTAAATTCAAAAGTTGAATTCTGAGATTCAAAATTTGAAATTTAAATTTAAAAAAAAAGTTAAAAAATTAATTAATTAAATCAAAAAAATAAAATAAAAAATTATTATTTTTGCTAGTAATTGATAGGGTGCAATCCCTCGAGGTTATCATACCTCTATTGGGACTCCTCACGGAGTAATCTCCAGAGCTTATTCAACGGGCATTCGGAGATTGACTGACACATAAGGATTGTATTTAGTTTACATTCAAGTTATTGCTATATAAAAATTAAAAAAAATAAAAAAAATTAAAAAATAGTTAAAAAAATTGCTTGCTCATTTAATTAGTACAACCTAATGACATTGCATAAATTTTTTTTAAAAAAAATTATTGATTATTTGCTGCATTTAGTATTAAGCATTTGCATAAAAGAATTTAAGGGTAAAATCCATTAAAAAGAAAAGGTCGGGAAGTCATTACCTGTCCTTAGCCCAAAAATCACCACCTTGCATACATATCCTAAGCCAAATTAAATTAAAATCAATTAGACATTGGCCTTAGGATTTTCGAGCTCAATTAGGCTCTTAGAAAGAAGCGGCTGAAAGCCACTTCAGTGAGAATTTAGTAATTGGTGATGTCTAGAAAAGTTTTACAACAGTGAGAACTGTTACGGGTATTGTGGTATCGGTGTATCCCTTCTGGCACCACCACACACCTCGAGACTTTCCTGGTCATTGGTTACTGGATCGCTTAACTGGTAAGCTCAAGCTTAATCTGAAAGGGAGATTAGGAGCTGTCTAATCTAGAGAGAATTTTAGAAACTTTTTAACTTGATAAATCTCTGTGCAACTAGATTTAAGAAGCAACTAAACCTCACTTAATTCTAAGACTAATAGGGTCAAATTGTTGTGTGGTGTTGGTTGTGGTCATCTGTGTCTAGCCCTTCTCTTCTTTTAGGATTTCATTTATTTTAGGGGTCAAATCTAATGAATTGTTGATAATGTATGCATGGTAGAAGATGTTAGATGTATGCCCTAGAAGCCAATTTGGCTGACACATTGTTGATTCTAGGGACATAATTTTGTACTTGACTATTTATTATTGAATAAATAAAAGGCATCTTTTCATTCATATTGTTTATGTGTCTATGAATCGTCCAAGGAATTAATAAGATGATGATACATATTCTCAAGAGTTGAAAATTTGAGCCATGTATCATTGGTGATTAATTTCTAAATGCTCCTGATCAATGGATCATCACGAGGACGGTTATCGATCCGATCAGTGCACAGATCACTTTCCTTCTGGATGGACGAGACTTGAGTCCACAGTGTAGGGACACTGAAGTGATAGTGCAGGTGCTTGTTAGAGAACAAGGGTACTGAGCGTGACCAAGACAAGAAGTCACTTGGATGTCTATCCACTCGTCAGTGACTTGCTTGATGTTGCAGTAGTGTGACTGGTCCTTTGACCTGCGGTGCTTCAGCTACTCACAGTGAGGTTATTGTAGTTTGACTGCACACATACATGGTCTCTAGCCATATGGGTCCATGCAGTGTAGATTGGCTGCAGTAGGTTCACTGTAGGAGTAGGGTATGGACCTATAAGGAATCTATCGACCTTGATAGAAGAGGAGTGATCCTATGTGATTTGTTAGACTGAGTTCTAAGACCTTGGCCAGGGCAGTAATATAAAGTGGAAAAAGAGTTTTCCACTATCGAACTCAAGTCGAATAAATCTTGACATATGACAGACGATGGGGTTTGACGAGTTGTCCATGACCTCCGTCCTGTAGGGATCCACGATAGTAGGACTGTATCACATGTTAACTGCACCTAGAGGTTCATCATTCCATTCTGCTGGGTAGCCACTACATGCTGCTAGGTGTCACTGGTGGATGGTGGGACTCATTGGGATTATCTTGATGATCGATAAACCCTAATGAGTTGAGTTGGAATCGTTCCAACCCATTGAAAGGAGTTTTCAATGATATTGAGATAGAGATCACAATATATCTCACTACCAGTCAGAATAGAACCTATGGGGTCACACACACTAGAAGTATTGACCGATCCGATGGTTGAAATCGTGATTAGGAATCACAAGAAATCAATTTGATTGATAAGAAGTTGAAGAAGGAACAAAGGGAATTAATTAATTGGACTTAAACACAAATCCTACTTCGGGTAGGATTCCTAGAGTCCTAATTAGATTAGGACTGGGAATCCTAGTTGGAGTAGGACTGGGATTCCTATTTGGAATAGGATTCCTACAATCCTAATGAGATTAGGAATTTTGAATTGGATTCCTACTTGGAGTAGGATTCCTAGAAATCCTAATTAGATTAGGACTTCGGATTCAAATAAAGTCCTAATTGGATTAGGACTAAAATTAAATACATCCTAATTAGATTAGGATTCCTTAAGTCTAAAATGATTATTAATCTAATGAATCAACATGACTCCTAATTGGATTAGGATTGAAGAGTTCAATTGAGTCATGATTCATTCAAGTCCTAATTGGATTAGGACTAGCATAGATTGAACCCAATTTGGTTAAGCCTAATTGGATTAGGACTTAACCACATTAGGGCATCCAAATCCTTACCTAATGAGGATTAGGGCAACCATGAAGGAGGGGCACACGCCCCTCCTCCTTTCATTTTTGCTTGGTGCGGCAACAAGAGGGGCCGGCGCCCCTCTTGGAATTATTTCAAGGGAGCTCCTAAAAGTTAGGAGCTCCACTTGTTATTTAAAGAGGGCTTCATGGGGGCTGACCTAATAGATGAGAAGGCTTCTTCCTTGCTGCCGTACGCCCCCCTCTTGCTCCTCTTTTGGTTCAGCCGCCATTAGCTAAGGGAAAAGAAGAGGAGGCGTCTCCCTCCTCTTGGTCTTCTTCCTTGGCTTCAACGCGTAAGAAAAGAAGAAGGCTGCGAAGGGCTGTGATCTTCTTCCTCTTCTTCATCCTTCTTCTTCCTCCTCTCAAGTGCAATCAAGGGTTGATTGAAAGAGAGGACATCAGCCATCAAAGCTATCTCTGCAAGGGAGCTAGCACCCCGGTGAGATAGAGAGCTTGGATCGGATCCTGCTTCGTATGGATACCCGTAGAGGCCGGACGTTTGAACGGCTTCAAGCGAACCCTCTTCCAAAAACCACGAATTCAGATTTGCGGTGATCATCTACCCGCGCAAGGTGAAGATTTGATCTTCCTAATAGTTTTAAAAGTTTTAATTCTTACCTAATTACGAAAGGTCTCGAAACAACGTTCATGCGATGAACGTCGAACCCGTGCATGCCGATTCCGCTGCCATCTGAAAAATTTTTGAAAAATCAGCGGCATGGGCGGGTTCCCAACAGAAGATCATTAAGGGATAAGTTAACCCGATTTGATCCTGAGATTGACAGAACTTTTCATCACAACCTGCGAACTGTAAACCAACCGTCAATCTCTACAATGGGTGAGCATATTAGAACTTTGAATGAGTTATTCGCACCCGCATCCGCTAGTCCCCCTACTTGCATAGTATTACCAATTAATAATGCAGCCCAATTCGAGATTCGGGTTGCAACAATAAACATGTTACCCAAGTTTCATGGGTTCGAAAGTGAACAACCCTACATTCATCTAAACAAATTTTTGACAATCTGTCAAACGTTTAGAAATCAAAACTTAAATGAAGAGGGTATTAAATTAAGGTTGTTTCCCATGACTTTAGAGGATCGTGCTGCTGCATGGTTGTATTCCCTTGCTTCAAATTCCATCACATCATGGGAACAACTATCTAGGAAGTTCATGGCTAAGTTCTATCCCATGGTAAAAACTGAAAAAATTAAGGATGCCATAAGAACTTTTAGAGGAAAATCTGAGGAAGAATTTTTCCAACTTTGGAAAAGATTTCATGATCTTTTGGTCAAGTGCCCGCATCATGGGCTTGACAAGGCTGATCTAGTCCACTTCTTTTATAAAGGACTAACTCCGGCACATAGAAATATGATTGAGTCCATGCACAAGGGTAGGTTCATGAACCAAACCCCGGATCAAGCCTATGAATTTCTTGTTGACTTAGCCGAGAACGCTCAAAATTGGAGTAGCTATGGTGAGGAAGTAAATAGAGATGAGTTCGGCTCTAGAAAACCAGGTAATTATGAAATGAAAGCAGACCCAGAACTCAAAAATATCATGTCCAATCTGGTGACTGGAATGAACAACTTAAGTAAAAAGTTTGATGCTTTCACTGTTTCCACTAGCTCGAGTTCATATAAAGAGTCAAATCCCGTCATGAAAGTGGATCACGAGTCATATAGTTTGTGTATCTTGTGTAACAGGCCGGAGCATCTAGTGGAGTGCTGCCCTAATCTGCCCACCATAAAGGCCGAGCAAGGAAATGCTCTAAATTCATATAGTGCCTTTAAGAAGCCCACTCCCAACTCGTTCAGCCCAGTTTACCACCCTGATAATAGGTTCTACCCAAATTTCTCATACAAGCAAAATGAACCTATTCAGCATCAAGGTGGTCCACCAGGTTTTCAGAATAACTTTCTCAGGATAGGTCCATCACAATTGAACCAACCATTGGTTCCATCTGTACCTCCTTATAATGCCCCTATCCCACAGCAACCTTTACAATTAGAAACCATGATGGCCAATATGATGAAACAATAACAAGATTTTATCAAGCAACAACAACAGACCAATACAGCCCAAGCCCAGACTAACCAATTCCATGCGCAAGCAATTGCAAAACTTGAGGTTAGTCTGAGCCAAATAGCTAACTCTCTGGGGGATAGGAAGAAAGGTGAACTACCTAGTCAACCAGTGCCTAACCCTAGTAGACAACAAAATCAAGGTCAGATAGGTCAGTATCAAATCAATTCTAATGGAAATCCGACCTATGAAGTCCAGGCAATTACCACTTTAAGGTCTGGCAAGCAAGTGGACAATAAAGTCCAACTTTCTGAACATGAAAAAGAAAATAAAAATGAATCCGATAAGAACCCTATTCAGAAGAGTGGTCAAGAACAGGATAAATCAGACAAAAAGGAAGAACCCATAGAAACATACAAACCTAAGGTTCCCTTTCCCAGTAGACTTCAGGACTCTAAGAAACAATCTAACTTTGATGAAATCATGGAAGTCTTTAAAACTGTTCGGATAAATATACCTTTTCTCGATGCCATAAGACAAATTTCCTCCTATACAAAATTCTTGAAAGACCTCACCACAGTCAAAAGAAAAACCAGCATTCCTAGGCAAGTTGTTATGGATGCACAAGCCTCATCTCTCATTCAACAACAGATTGCCCCGAAATTCAAAGATCCTGGTTGCCCCACCATTGAAATAAAAATAGGAGAGACGATCATCCAGAGAGCCCTATTAGATTTAGGAGCCAGTGTAAACCTACTTCCCTACAATGTGTACCAAAAGTTAGGTTTAGGGGAATTAAAGCCCACAAATATTACCCTTTCCTTAGCAGATAGGACGGTGAAGTTCCCCAAGAGAATTGTAGAGGATGTAATAGTGAAGGTAAATGAGTTTTACTATCCTGTGGACTTCGTTATCCTTGAGACCGAACCTGTAATACATCCAGACATTCACACACCTATAATTTTAGGGAGACCTTTCTTAGCCACAACAAATGCTGTGATCAATTGTCGAAATGGCATGCTGAAGTTATCTTTTGGCAACATGAAAGTCGAGCTTAATGTCTTCAACATAAGTAAACAACCACCAGGCGATGAAGAAATCAATGAAGTTGACATGATTGAATGTTTGGTTCAGGAGACTTTCTTACAAACTTATAGTATGGACCCTTTAGAGGCTTACCTAGAAGGGGTCGAGCATGCGCTCCCTAATTCTGTTCCCCTAATGAGCATAGATTGTCATCAGCCGACTGTTCTTCCTCGGACTCTTCCAAAACCATTCTTAGATAATGGTTAAAAAAAAATGAACCTACATTTTGTCTGGCTAAAGATATTAAACTTAGCGCTCTTGGGAGGCAACCCAACATGTAAATATTATTAAATAATAATAATAATAATAATAATTAAAATTAAAAAAAAAATCAATAAATTACTAACATGCAGGTTTGGGGGTTTTTGCCCCAATTGTCACTTTACCCATCCATATCAGTGTTGGAAATTATGTCCTAAATCCAATCAATTGTTGATTGTAAATGTATTTGAATCAATTATAAATAACATGGTATTTATTCATCACCAGAACATCTTCACAAACTCCGATGTGATGAAGTCCTTAGGACTGCTTTGTGTAATAAAATATGATTTTGTCACACAGGTCCTTAAAAGTTCATGACCGTATGATATACTATTAATAGGATGATAGTATTATCGGGCGTAGGATTGCAACCGGTGGCTTGCAAGCAACTCACTGTACTTTGGTGCCGGACTATCTGGATTTCTAATCCAGCGACGGAAGGTTTCTGGATCCAGTCAAGTACTTGTGGTAGTCAGTTGCAAATCAAGATGGGATTGACCTCCCTTAGGAATAAGGGTGAATGCCTTGTATTTTCAATTAAGTAGTACCCTGGCTAGGAAAAGTCAAATCTCTATCACTTGACTTATTGAATTGAAACATATTTCCGGATGGATCGTTTCAGGGTAGACAGACTCTGAACCCACCCTGGGCATTTTCTGGTCAAGAGGATGAATTATGCGGTAACCATGGTCCATAGGTTCTAGAATGTTGCTTTGCATCTACTCGGCCTATCCGGTCGTCGGGTCCCATTGCTAGATGGTTACTTCGATTAGTGCAGGAAGTGTTCTTATACTACCGGCTTAGGCTCGAACCTGTGAGGTCACACGCTTAGAAGTTTCTGGATTGATCAAATAGCTGATTGATGATTGAGAATCGTCTAGAGGTAAAATAGTCAATGTGATTGATTGATTGCCCTAAGCAATTGTTGTTTGAAAAAGTTAATTGGTGATTGGATCACTGATTAGACTCAATTTGCCCCCAACCAAATTAGATTTGGCTTGAGTCAAATTGGACTTGGACTTCTTGCCCATGTGGGACCCACGTCCTGCCTATGTGGGACCCACATACTGTATGTGGGACCCACGTCCTGCCTATGTGGGACCCACATACTGTATGTGGGACCCACGTCCTGCCTATGTGGGACCCACATACTGTATGTGGGACCACGTCCTGCCTATGTGGGACCCACATACTGTATGTGGGACCCACATCCTGCTTAAGGTGGGACCCGCATACTGTATGTGGGACCCACATCCCGATCGCCCTCCAGGCCACGTCATCCTTTTGCATGAGTGACACGTGGCAGAGCAGGACACCTCTTTTGCTTGCATGCGTGACATGTGGTGGAGCAAGACACCTCTTTTGCTTGCATGTGTGACATGTGGCGGGCCTGGACACCTCACACTCCTCTTGATGTCATCCATGACCTCATCTGCCTCATGAGGTCATGCATGACATCGCTCTCCAGGCCACCTCACCCCTTTGCATGCGTGACACGTGGCGGAGCAGGACACATCTTTTTCTTGCATGTGTGACATGTGTCCTGGCAGGACACCTCACAGGACACCTCATAGGGACACTCACCTTCTTCTTGGCCTATAAATAGGCCACCCCTCTTCCTTCTTCTCTACACAAAAAAAAAGGATCAAGAGCACTAGAGAAAGAGAGTGAGAGGAGAGAGTAGCTCTGAAGGTAAAAGCCCAAGAAGGAGTTCTTGAGCTGTGAAGGTCCATCTTCTTCCTTCTCCATTTTAGCCAACCTTCTGCCTCCCTGCGAGCTAGCACTCCCCGGGAAGTTGATCATTTCGGAGCTTCGCGTGGACGAGTCATCGAGGCCGGACGCTTGTGCGGCTGCGAAGCATCCTTGAAGGAACCCCCTTCTAAAGGTAAGAGACCTGATCTCTTTTACGGTTGAGATATGATCTCAATCTTCAAATCACAAGAAGTTGTGATTTATGCATATTTATTCGAATCACACAATCCTCGGAATCTGAGGGCTTTGTGATTTTGGTGTCAAAGCAAAGGATTAGTGGAGACTATCCGATTTCCGGAAACTCTCACGCGTGATCGTGTGACAAAGCGTGGCTCTCCACCCGGGGGCTCATATGATGAGTGCTTTGATAGGCACGTGCGGGTGTCACCCTATGTATTGGGACTGAGCCCGTGCCACATGTGATGTGCAGTTGAAGATTGTCTTCGACTGGTATCAGAGTTAAAATATCTAAAATATCAAGCATGTTATGGGTTAAAATGTTTAACCCGTTCTTTCCGCATAAAATTTTCTGAAATTCATGCTTAGCCCTCTGCACGCATACTATCAGTGGTATCAGAGCTCGTCCAAGTTCTTTGTGATATCAAATATCTATGCAAAATGTGATCTTTTACATATGATGTAAACTGATTATATTATTTTATGATGTTATTCATATGATGAATAGACATGTTTGTATGCATGTGGAAACCATTTAACTTGAACATTAAAAGGGGTTTTAATGATTCAAAGTTGTAATGCATACAAAACCAAGATAAGACATGAATAATGCAATACACTTAATTGTGAATTAAGTATTGATGTAGATCTTAGATTTTAAATGTGATTTAAACATCTAAGACATTGCATAAATCATGGGGATAATGGGTTATCTAATCAAATCTGGTTGGGTTAGACCCAATGGTCAAAATCAAAATATGGAACAATAACTGGTCAAATCTAATTTAAAATGTTTACTTTGGATTCGATCAAGGTAGCTCTTGATCTTTGCAAGAGTTGTAGTTGATCAAGTCCATGTCTCTTGATAAAACCAAATGGATGTTGATTTGGGCTCCGCGGTTGAGCACTGAGTTTTGATATTGATCGAATTGAAATTGATGAACCAGTTGGTGTCTAAGGCAACTGTTATCAGTAGGTTTTTAATTGGGAGCTACTTGCTGGGTTTTGGTCCAGTCAAATTAATGGCATACCCTTCCGCTGATCTCACTTACCTGGCCATCTTGGTGAATCTCTTTTGTGGAGTGATCGATTAAAACCCCGTTTGATTTTGATGAGCTCAAAGCATTTGAGTATATCTTGTGATTACTAATGAATTCAATTGAGTGTTTCAGTGAAAATCCTGTCCAAGTGTCTCTAGACTTGGTTCATAGCATTTTGGATAAGTTAAGAAGTCTGCATGAACCAATGTCTGAGATACGAGTCGACTCCCGAGTTTCACGAGTCGACTCCAAGCGTATCAAGGTCACTGGCACGAGCTCGAGTCGACTCCTGATCAGTACGAGTCGACTCCGACTGAAAACAGACAGAAGGACAGAAGAGCAGTTTTTCAGGTCTGAGATTCGAGTCGACTCCAGTGGAACGCGAGTCGACTCCCAGCGGTACACACAGAAAAAGTCAGAGAGCGTTTTATGGACTCTGAGATTCGAGTCGACTCCAGTGGAACGCGAGTCGACTCCCAGCGGTACACAAAGAAAAAGTCAGAGAGCGTTTTATGGACTCTGAGATTCGAGTCGACTCCCGCAGTACGCGAGTCGACTCCGAGACTGTGCGACCATCGACAGACAGAAGACCATGTTACTGCCTCTGAGATTCGAGTCGACTCCCAGACAGCTCGAGTCGACTCCAAGACAAGCTTCACGTCAAAAGGCAGAAGACCAACTTTCGGAAACTGAGAGCCGAGTCGACTCCAAGGAAGTTCGAGTCGACTCCAAGACTGGATGAGCCAAAAGACAGAGAATCGGGAGTTCGGGCTCTGAGATTCGAGTCGACTCCCAGGACAGTCGAGTCGACTCGAGTGGACAAAATTCAAATTTGGATCTACGGACTACAGAGGATGAGCCGACTCCAAAATTGCCAGGTCAGCGCCAGAAGTTGGCGAGTCGACTCCAGGTCAAGACGAGTCGACTCCCAGTCAAGACGGCAACTTTAATTCAAACTGGGAACAGTTGCCGAGTCGACTCCTGATCGCGCGAGTCGACTCCAACCCACCAACGGTCACATTGTCAGGCTGCGCAGAGTGTGCAGAACGGCCAGAAAAAGCAGAGTAACGGCTAGTTTCCGTGGGGGTTGGCTTAAATAGCCACAGAAGACTGTAGCAAGGTAGAGAACACACATTCCACTCCTAGCATTCAAGTCTTCAAGCTCTCTAAGTGCTCTTCAACGAGAAAAAGGAAAGATCTGCATTTACTGCTCCACCAACATCTTCCCAGCATTCAAAGCTTCCTCCTCCTGCTTTCAAGTCGATCACTCTTTCAAGAGGAGACCGGAGTTCCAGAAGCCACACCTCTTCACCATCTTAAAAGCGTTTGAGGGCTTCTAACTCCTTTACGATTATATTGTTTTAAATCTGCTTTTTGAGAAGCTATTTTCTGTTTTCTTCTATCTCGTGTATTTACTTGATTCAATCGGGGGATTGAATCAAGGGGATTAAGGTTGGTTGGTGAGCCGGTTTAAAACCAACGAGTGTAAGGGTTTGATTGTGAGCCCGGGAAAACAATCGGGGTTGGTTCTAGTCGGTGAGCCTGAAAAAACCGACCGAGTTCGTTGTGAGCTCGTAAAATAACAAGTTCGGTTGTGAGCTTGCAAAACAACCGGCTGTAATCCAAGGGGGTTATAGTGAAATTCCCAAGTGAGACTTGGGGAGTGGACGTAGGAGCAAGGGTTAGCTCCGAACCACTATAAAACTTTGTGTTTGTAGTGCATTGTCTCTCATCTTCTTCCCCACACATTACTCACAGCACTTAGCTTTAATTAAATAACTGGCTATAGTATTTAGTTAATCATCCACAAAGTTTTAATTAGCTAAGTTAATTTAAAAACCCAATTCACCCCCCCCCCTCTTGGGTTGTCTATCTGGGCAACAAGTGGTATCAGAGCCAAAAACTCTTCCACTCAAGAGTTAAAAGATCAAAATGACAACCCCATTTGGATCTTCTCACATTGAGGGTCAGTCCACCCAAAGACCTCCTTTCTTCAATGGATCCGACTACTCATACTGGAAGGCTAGGATGAGAATATTCATCCAAGCCCAAGACTATGAGATGTGGACCATTGTAGTGAATGGCCCATACATCCCATCCACATATGTAGAGGGTGTTAAGGTACCCAAACTAGAAACGGATTGGGATGAACATGACATGAGGAAGGCACAACTAAACTCTAAAGCAATGAATGTGTTTTATTGTGCCTTAGACCGTAATGAATTCAATAGAGTTTCAACTTGTAATTCTGCAAAAGAAATTTGGGACAGACTTGAAGTGACCCATGAGGGCACGAATCAAGTCAAGAAATCCAAAATAAACATCTTGGTTCATAAATATGAACTATTTAAAATGGATTCAAATGAAACAATCACAAGCATGTTCACTAGGTTTACTGATATTGTCAATGGCCTAAAAAGCCTTGGCAAGAACTATACTAACAGTGAACTTGTCAGGAAAATCCTTCGGTGTCTACCAAGGTCGTGGGAAGCCAAGGTGACGGCGATCCAAGAAGCTAAAGACTTGAACAAGCTTCAACTTGAAGAGCTCCTTGGATCCCCGATGACGCATGAGCTTACCATGAAACAACACAACGAGGAAGAGTCCTCCCATAAGAAAAAGGTAATAGCTTTAAAATCTACTTCTTCTAACAAGGACCTGTCTTGCAGCAGCAGCAGTGAAGAGGAAGAAGATGAGGAAGATGGTGGTGAGGCACTTCTTGTGCGCAAGTTCAAGAAGTTTATCAACCACAAGAAGACGTATCATCAAAGGAGAGGTCCCTCAAATTTCTACCGCAGAGACAAAGGTAAGGAAAGGAAAAATGAGGGGATTGGGTGTTACGAGTGCAAGAAGCCGGGACACATAAGAGCAGAGTGCCCCTTACTGAAGAAGGGGAGTAAGTACAAGAAGAAGAAGGCACTTGTCACCACCCTATCGGACTCCGACGCATCATCTTCATCATCGGATGAAGAACAAGAAGAGAAGGCCAATTTCTGTTTCATGGCCAACGAAAATGAGGTAATTTCCGATACGCATTTTGATTTTACATTTGATGAACTTTATGATGCGTTCAATGAATTAATGATTGAGTATAAGAATATAAATGTTAAAAACAGAGAACTAAAAGTAACTAACCAAAGTTATATTCATAAGCATGATTCATTAATTAAGGATAAAGATAATCTCACCAAAGAAAATCTAGAACTTAAGACAAGCAACCAACTGCTAATTAAGAAGACTAACACCTTAACGAAAGATATTGAGAAACTAACAAAGGAATTTTCAGATCTCAAAAACCATAAACAATTCTTAAACAAGGATCTAACTAAAGAGCTAAATGATCTAAAAACCGAAAATCAGACATTAACTAAAGAACTAAACAAATACAAACCCTTAGTTGAAAAATTCACATATAGTTCTGAAAAGTTAAACATGATACTTAATAATCAACGAGCCGTATTTAATAAAGCGGGTTTAGGGTATAAACCAAGGAATAAGCAAAAACTTCTTAGTAACTTCTTTGTTAAAGCTGGAGAAACTAAAATTAAGAAAATAACTTGCTTTTGTTGTGGAATAGTAGGACATAAAGCAAATGCATGTAATTTTAGGAAAAGTAAAACTAAAAGAAAAAATAAAAGGGTATGGGTTCCAAAAGGAACCAACTTGACTAACCATGAAGGACCCAAGAAAACTTGGGTACCTAAGATGACATGATTTGCTTGTGTAGGAGTGTCTTGCAGCCAAGGTCAACAAAAACTGCTGGTATTTGGATAGTGGCTGTTCAAGGCACATGACGGGTGATAAAGATCAATTTTTCACCCTTGAAGCTAAGAAGGGAGGTGCTGTGACTTTTGGAGACAACAACCAAGGTCACATCATTGGTATTGGTAAAGTTCAAATCACCCCTTCTACCTTTATAGATAATGTTAGATATGTTGATGGTCTTAAGCATAACTTGTTAAGCATTAGTCAATTATGTGATAAAGGATATGATGTTATGTTTAAACCATCACTATGTATTATAACAAATCCTAATGATAATAGTTTAGTTTTTAAAGGGATGAGACGTGGAAATGTATATGTGGTAGATCTAGAAGACCTTACAAAACATAACCAATGTTTAGTTGTTAATGAAACTAAAGAAAATGATGCTAGTTGGTTATGGCACCGTAAGTTAGGTCATGCAAGCATGGACACAATAACTAAACTAGTTAAAAGAGACTCCGTGATAGGTTTGCCAAAATTAAAATTTAAAAAGAACAAAATATGTGAAGCATGTCAATTTGGCAAACAATCTAGAAACTCTTTTAAATCCATAAAATGTGTCTCTACTTCTAGGCCTCTAGAATTACTACACATGGACCTATTTGGTCCAACTAGAACAACAAGCCTAGGTGGAAATAAATATGGTCTAGTTATAGTAGATGATTACTCTAGGTACACATGGGTCATGTTTCTAGCGCATAAGGATCAAGCATTTTCTATGTTTAAGAAGTTCCATAAGGAAGTAACAAATGCTAGAGAGTCCTCAGTTATAGCTATTAGAAGTGACCATGGTACCGAATTCGAAAATCAATTATTTGATGAATTTTGTAGTAAAAAGGGGATAACCCATAATTTCTCAGCACCTAGGACACCACAACAAAATGGAGTTGTGGAAAGGAAAAATAGAACCCTAGAGGAAATGGCTAGAACGATGTTATGTGAAAGTAACCTCCCTAAGTACTTTTGGGGAGAAGCCATTAATACTTCTTGCCATGTATTAAATAGAGTTCTATTAAGACCCATCATAAAGAAAACACCATATGAACTGTGGAAAAACAGAAAACCAAAGGTTAACTATTTTCATGTTTTCGGATGTAGGTGTTTTGTACATAATAATGGGAAAGATAATCTAGGAAAATTTGATCCAAAATCTGATGAAGGAATATTCCTAGGTTATTCTACAACTAGTAAAGCCTATAGAATCTTTAATAAAAGAACCCTAGTTATAGAAGAATCTATACATGTTGTTTTTGATGACTCTAGTGACATCTCATCTAGTAAGAAGGTTAATTTTGATGATGATATTGAAATACTTGAAGAAAAGATAGATGAGATGGGATTACAAGATGATAATCAAAAGTTGATTGAAGGAGAATCATCAAACCAAGAGCCTATAGTGGATCATGGGCTAACTAAAGCTTGGAGGTATGCTCATGGGCATCCTAAGGAACTAATTCTAGATGATCCATCCCAACCTGTTAGGACTAGAGCATCCCTTAGAAATTTGAATAACCATCTAGCTTTTGTTTCACACTTTGAGCCCAAACATATAGAAGAAGCCGAAAATGATGTAAATTGGATAAATGCAATGCAAGAAGAACTAAACCAATTTACTAGAAACAAAGTATGGGATCTAGTAGAGAGACCTTCTGAATATCCAATTATAGGTACAAAATGGATATATAAAAATAAGCTAGATGAAAATGGAATTGTTATAAGGAATAAGGCTAGACTAGTAGCAAAGGGTTATAATCAAGAAGAAGGTATAGACTTTGATGAAACCTTTGCTCCCGTAGCTAGACTTGAGGCTATTAGACTATTATTAGCATATGCATGCTCTAAGGACTTCAAGCTATATCAAATGGATGTAAAAAGTGCTTTTCTAAATGGGTTTATTAATGAGGAGGTATATATGGAACAACCTTCTGGTTTTGAAAATCATCAATACCCCAATCATGTGTATAAACTGAACAAAGCACTTTATGGTCTAAAACAAGCACCTAGAGCATGGTATGAGAGACTTAGTAAATTTCTATTAGAACATGAATTCTCTAGGGAAAATGTAGATACAACATTATTTCTGAAAAAGAAAAATAAGGATATGTTATTAGTACAGATTTATATTGATGATATCATTTTCGGTGCTACTAACAATCGCCTCTGCGAGGAATTTGCTGATTTGATGCAGAGTGAGTTTGAGATGAGCATGATGGGAGAGCTGAACTACTTCCTCGGGCTTCAAATCAAACAATCTGAAGGAGGCATCTTCATCAATCAAGCCAAATATATCAAGGAGATGCTCAAGAAGTTCGATATGGAGGGAAACAAGTCAATCAGCACCCCCATGAGCTCATCATGTAAGTTAGACCAAGATGAATCAGGTAAATCTGTAGATCAAAAACTTTATAGAGGTATGATAGGTTCTTTACTGTATCTTACTGCAAGTAGGCCTGATATTATGTTTAGTGTGTGCATGTGTGCTAGATATCAGGCTAATCCTAAAGAATCACACCTAGCTGCAGTTAAGAGAATCTTTAAATACTTAATAGGAACTAAGAACATAGGGCTGTGGTACTCTAAAAAATCTAGCCTAAACTTAATAGGGTACACAGATTCAGACTTCGCTGGATGTAAGCTTGATAGAAAAAGTACCAGCGGGTCTTGTCAATTTCTAGGAGAAAACCTAATCTCATGGTTTAGCAAGAAACAAAACTCGGTTGCATTATCCACTGCAGAAGCTGAATATGTTGCAGCCGGGAGTTGTTGTGCTCAAATCTTGTGGATTAAACAACAATTAGAAGATTATGGCATTAAACAAGATAAAATCCTCATTAATTGTGATAATACAAGTGCCATAAACCTAACTAAAAATCCAATTCAACACTCAAGATGAAAGAGTAGATGCCCTACAAGCCAATCGCAATATGTATTGCGAAGGGTTTTTCTTTTGATTTGTCCAAATCATGTACATGACATTTAAATATGAATAAAGGCATTATATTTTATCATATGCTGTTGATTATATTTATGATAAACTCCTTAGATTAGGGCAATGGTTTTAAGACTATGATGAGATCATACTAGTGAGACTTAAAATCCTAAAATCCTAATCTTAAATATTCCCAGTCATTGGTACATTGAGTCGGGGATCAATGATTACCGGAAAGACTGGCATGTCTTATGTATGCTCGATGCAGAGGATGATTGATCTCACAATCATTTGTGTGGAGACACTAATACAAAGATATGGGTGCTCATTAGAAGAATGAGTTCACTGAATTGACCTACAAAGAGAAATCTTATGAAGTCTTGCTTACATGTCAAAAGATGATTCTCTTAGTGGGAGTTGTGCAACTGATCCTTTGACCTGAGATCACCATGGTATCTTGTGCACATGAACCTATGTTTTGGTTTACACTCATTCATGACAATAAGTTATGTACGAGGTCTTCTGGATATGGTGGATTGTGTACGAAGATTATGAGTAGGTCAACAAGGAATTAATCACTTCTAGTAAGAGAAGATAGCATCCTATTTATTCTAATCATATGATAATTCAGGAAGCCTTTGATCAAAGCAGAATGAAAATTAGAAAGAGTTTCTAATGTTTCATTATTTGAATTATCATTAAAAGATTGAGAAAAATATGAATATGAAATTGAGTTTGACATATATTCATACTCATATACATATTTGGGATGCAGTTTGATTAAAGGATTGAATTGCATGGTAACTTGCCACTGAAGGGTATTTTTGGTATTTCCACCAAATTCCATATTTTCCAGGTAGACATGACACGTTGCTAGACGTCAATCTTGTCTTATAGGTTTGATCGAACTAAAGAGTTTAATTCGATCATTAATTAGAAAGAATTCTAATTGTTAGGTTCGGGTTCGCGCAGTTTGGACTTAAATCGATTAGAAGAGTTCTAATCAAGTTGGGTCAACTCGCACTCACACCTATTGCTGGCTAAGTATGGAACCCAATGGGTCACACACAAGAAAACTTATCAAGGGTCTAATTGGATTAGATCATGTTTACAAGATAAACATCCTAGCAGGTGTTGCAAACCTTAGCTCCTGATTCGAACTGGATTCGAATCTGATTCGAATTGGATTCGAATGTGATTCTTAATTGATCTAATTTGATTAGATCATATTCTAATATGGGTTAGCCAAGAGTTGGCACCTAAATTGGCTTGATTTGAGTCTAATTGGATTAGATTTGATAAAACATTTAATTTTGACCGTTGGATCAACATTTGGATGAAGAGAAGGATCAAATGGATGGCGCCATGGATTAGAGCCATTGGATCTTCATCATGGGATGATGGGAGATCATGATCTCGTGATGGACTTGTGATATTGACTTAGTCAACATCAGATGGCGTGAGAAAGAAGGGAATACGGTGAATTTAGAATGGCGCCTCATGAAGAAGTGCCACTTGGATTGGATAAAGATGACACGTCATCATATCCTAACTACTTTCCCTTCAACCGCATCATTCTCTCTCTCCTTCTTTCTTATGGCGCCACCAATAAGGGCCTTTGGATCATCATCTAGCCTTGATCAATGGTTGAGAATGCTCCCTATTTTTCATGTGTGAGAAGAAATGAAGAGAGGCATGAGTACGGTGGATTTCATGAAGAGATGCTTAGGGAATGGATAAGGATGAAGCGCCATATCATAAGCACTTCATCTTATCCTAACTACTTCTGATATGCCTTCTCATCAAATGACACATCCCTTGATCCCACGCCCCTCTTCATGCATGAATGGATGGCTACAATGCATCCGTACGCCATCTATAAATAGGGAATGCTCCCGGTGTTTTAAAATCATCGGAAATCAATCCAACTCTCTCTCTCATATTCCTTCTTTCTTACATTAGTTTCTTTCTTTCTAACATTGCTTCTAGTGTGTCCTAAGCCAAGACAAGGTGGTCTTCATTAGGACAAAAGGATTAGAAGTGATTTTAGAAGGCTAAAGAAAAATAGAAAGGAAGGAAAGCAAGCCGTTAGAGTTCTTTAGAAGAATTCTGCATTAAGGATCAAAAGTCTTTGGAGCTAAAGTCTTGATCAATTTTTCGTGTGGATCACCATTGGAGGGCGGACACTTGGACGCCTCGTGGAGATTGTACACTTTGGATTAGCGTTTGAGGTATTCTACTAATTCTGCATTTATTTTATATTATTTGATTGTAATCATTAAGGTGATCTAGGCTTAAAAGGGTTTCATGCATAGGGACTTTATTAAGAAAATTTTTAAAATCCCTAGCTTCCGCTGCCCATTATGACATGCTAGAACCTTTCACAAGAACTAAACACATTGAGATAAGACATCACTTCATAAGAGATCATGTATTGAATGGTGATGTGACTCTCCAATTTGTTTGTACTGATAATCAATTAGCAGATATTTTCACAAAACCCCTAAGTGAAGAGAGGTTCAGTGTACTTAGGAGGGGATTAGGAGTGATTGACCCATCCTAGTGGGAGTTTCCACTAGATTAATTGATTTTGATGGTTAAAATGAGGTTAAAATAGAGTTTCTATTCAATGATCATCAAATCAGATCCCAACTAGGTGATTTTCCCTCATTTGGCACGGTTATAGCATGATTTTTAAGTGCGTGCCAAGGTTAGAGACGACTCGAGTAAGTTTCAGAGCCGGCTCCTAAGGGGGAGTCGACTCGCGCATTTGGGGGAGTCGACTCGCAAAGTTGGCAGCTGAGGGGGAGTCGACTCGCACATTGTCGGGAGACGACTCGAAGTCTACAGGCGCATAAGGAGAGTCGACTCGCGCATTTTCTGGAGTCGACTCGAGGTCGAGTCGACTCGCGACTCAGGAGAGTCGACTCGCAGTCGGGATCCGACTTTTTAACCCTAGGTTTGTCGTTTCGCAAACACTTTTTCTCAAGCCGCCACTGTTCACAAAGCCCTAGAGCCGACTCCTAGGTCATCCTCGATCGTCTCCAAGCCCTTTTCCCGTCGATTCTTCGCCGGACATTGAGTTTCCGTCCGTTCCTAGGTCTTTTCAGGTCAGTCCCGAGCTTCCTCTATCGATCCTTCTTCGTTCTCTAGGTTTTCATCTCGTTTAGGTCAAGATGCCTCGCAAGGGAGTTGTTAGAAAGAGGTCCCGTCCCGTGGCCGGTCCCGAGCGGCGCTCCAAGGCGCGGCACGATCCCGCGAGGCAACCTCCTCCGGATCGTTCCCCGCCTAGGGTGGTTCATGTTAGGCCGTTGGCCGGGAAGGCCGTCACCTCCGGGAGGTATGTCACTTTCGACTATCTCTCCCGGGAAGGATTCACCATAGGCGATAGGCTTAGAGCCCAGGGTCTAGAGTACTTCCTCACCTTGGACCTTCCCACCTATCCTGGCCTAGTTCAAGAGTTCTACAGTACCGTCCATCGGGGAGATGGAGGTATTGAGGGCATGGTATTAGGTGTCCCATTGCGTGTCACAGAGGACCTCATTGCCCATATCCTCCACCTTCCATTAGTAGGGGTGGCTCCTGCACATCCTGAGGATAGATTTGAGGCCCTTACGATCGTCTTAGGGCATCCACCTCAGTCTCCCCTAGATGAGGTATCTGCTAGCTCACTTCCTATTGAAGTGAGAATCCTTTTGAGCATTTTGTCCAGGTCCATCTTCCCTAAGACAGGGAGATTTGATTTTGTGAATGAGAGGGACCTAGCTATTATGTCTTACATTCTTCAGGACACCCCGGTCAACTTCCCCAAGCTCATTTATAGGTATATGTGTGAGCCCCTGGATAGACCTAGGCTCTCCCTCCCATACGGAATGATATTCACTCTTCTCTTTAGGCAGTACAAAATTTCCATTCCTGAGAAGGAACCCTCTCGTGCCTTGCGATGGACTGATCGCTTGGGTACGGGGACCATGCACAGGATGGGATTTCGGAAGAGAGAAGGGATCTAGGTTAGGAAGTCCACTCTCACCGCTCAGACCACCAGACCATCACCCAGTCCTGAGCCAGATTCTGACTACCCAGAATTCCCAGACCATCCAGACCTTCCATCCACTCCTCCTGCTCCTACCACCTCTGCCGGACCTTCCTCCTCAGCTCCACCATCTATGGAGGTCCGTATTGATCCAGAGCAGCTCCGGGAGCTGCGGCAGGAGATCGTCCGAGATTTGAGGAACGAGCTGCTCCGGGAGCTCCGAGGTTCCGTGCCAGCTCCCACTCCTGCACCCACTCCATCCTCAGCATTGGTCCCATCCTTGACAGCCGTGACAGACATGACGGCTGAGGTGCGGCAGGAGATCTACAACATTAGGACCCTGGTGCAGGCCCAGTTCCACAGCATGAGCGAGGTCACGAGCACCACGAGGAGGATGCGGGATGACATCCGCCGTGACATGCACACCACCACCGAGGGGGCCGAGCGCTTGTCGAATGTGCTCATCGACAAGCTGGACGCACTTCAGACCTCGGTGACTGGGCTTCAGACGTCGGTGACTGAGCTCTCCACTACACATAGCAGAGCCACCACGTCTATTATCACGCAGCTGGGCCATGTTACAGAGGCAGTCGCCCTCCTCATGGAGCAGAGCCGATTGAGAGGAGGAGTCACATCCTCGAGAGGAGGAGCTACATCCTCCAGAGGAGGAGATGTATCCTCGAGAGGGGGAGCCACATCCTCCAGAGGAGGAGATGTATCCTCGAGAGGGGGAGCCACATCCTCGAGGAGGTCATAGATGATTTTGAGTTGTGTTTTGTCTTCTTTTGTATTGTTCTTGCTTTACCTATTGTATGCTCAAATGTATTCACCTTCATATCAATACAATGAGTAGACATCTTATCTTCATTTCTGTGCCATTTGATGATTGACTGTGCCATTTGTGCCATTGATTGTGTGTGATTACCTCCTTTTTGGTATGATGACAAAAAGGGGGAGAAATGTGTAAGTATAAAATATGTAAAAGGGGAGAAATATTAAAAAAATATGTAAAAGAAATCAATGGAAATAAATAAAACGATAAACTCTTAAAAATACACATAAATTTGTTCTAAGTGGATTCGGTACCTCGAGGCTCATTATCTCTCTTTTGGGGCTCCTAATGGAGTAATCTCCAGAATCTATTCAAGGGATATTCGGAGATTAGCTGACAGATTTTCTCTCTAAAAACAAAAATTTTAGTTCAAAAATTTCAAAGCATTAAAAGGAAATTCAGAAAATCAAAACATAGTTGAATGCATATGTTGAGGGGGAGAATCTGAATTTTAATCAAGCTAAATCATTAATGTCATATAAGCCAAACAATTGATTGCAGAATATGAAGGCTTATATAATTCCAAATGAAAGGGGGAACTTTAACTCCGAAATTTAATGTTTCACTCCTTTCAAACTTGGATAAATTAAATTATCAGACATTTGAATTCATTTATGGAGTTTATTTCATTATTTACTGAGGAACTCATTTTACATATACTCAAAGTTTTGTCATCATCAAAAAGGGGAAGATTGTGGAGTGATCGATTAAAACCCCGTTTGATTTTGATGAGCTCAAAGCATTTGAGTATATCTTGTGATTACTAATGAATTCAATTGAGTGTTTCAGTGAAAATCCTGTCCAAGTGTCTCTAGACTTGGTTCATAGCATTTTGGATAAGTTAAGAAGTCTGCATGAACCAATGTCTGAGATACGAGTCGACTCCCGAGTTTCACGAGTCGACTCCAAGCGTATCAAGGTCACTGGCACGAGCTCGAGTCGACTCCTGATCAGTACGAGTCGACTCCGACTGAAAACAGACAGAAGGACAGAAGAGCAGTTTTTCAGGTCTGAGATTCGAGTCGACTCCAGTGGAACGCGAGTCGACTCCCAGCGGTACACACAGAAAAAGTCAGAGAGCGTTTTATGGACTCTGAGATTCGAGTCGACTTCAGTGGAACGCGAGTCGACTCCCAGCGGTACACAAAGAAAAAGTCAGAGAGCGTTTTATGGACTCTGAGATTCGAGTCGACTCCCGCAGTACGCGAGTCGACTCCGAGACTGTGCGACCATCGACAGACAGAAGACCATGTTACTGCCTCTGAGATTCGAGTCGACTCCCAGACAGCTCGAGTCGACTCCAAGACAAGCTTCACGTCAAAAGGCAGAAGACCAACTTTCGGAAACTGAGAGCCGAGTCGACTCCAAGGAAGTTCGAGTCGACTCCAAGACTGGATGAGCCAAAAGACAGAGAATCGGGAGTTCGGGCTCTGAGATTCGAGTCGACTCCAAGGACAGTCGAGTCGACTCGAGTGGACAAAATTCAAATTTGGATCCACGGACTACAGAGGATGAGCCGACTCCAAAATTGCCAGGTCAGCGCCAGAAGTTGGCGAGTCGACTCCAGGTCAAGACGAGTCGACTCCCAGTCAAGACGGCAACTTTAATTCAAACTGGGAACAGTTGCCGAGTCGACTCCTGATCGCGCGAGTCGACTCCAACCCACCAACGGTCACATTGTCAGGTTGCGCAGAGTGTGCAGAACGGCCAGAAAAAGCAGAGTAACGGCTAGTTTCCGTGGGGGTTGGCTTAAATAGCCACAGAAGACTGTAGCAAGGTAGAGAACACACATTCCACTCCTAGCATTCAAGTCTTCAAGCTCTCTAAGTGCTCTTCAACGAGAAAAAGGGAAGATCTGCATTTACTGCTCCACCAACATCTTTCCAGCATTCAAAGCTTCCTCCTCCTGCTTTCAAGTCGATCACTCTTTCAAGAGGAGACCGGAGTTCCAGAAGCCACACCTCTTCACCATCTTAAAAGCGTTTGAGGGCTTCTAACTCCTTTACGATTATATTATTTTAAATCTGCTTTTTGAGAAGCTATTTTCTGTTTTCTTCTATCTCGTGTATTTACTTGATTCAATCGGGGGATTGAATCAAGGGGATTAAGGTTGGTTGGTGAGCCGGTTTAAAACCAACGAGTGTAAGGGTTTGATTGTGAGCCCGGGAAAACAATCGAGGTTGGTTCTAGTCGGTGAGCCTGGGAAAACCGACCGAGTTCGTTGTGAGCTCGTAAAACAACAAGTTCGGTGTGAGCTTGTAAAACAACCGGCTGTAATCCAAGGGGGTTATAGTGAAATTCCCAAGTGAGACTTGGGGAGTGGACGTAGGAGCAAGGGTTAGCTCCGAACCACTATAAAACTTTGTGTTTGTAGTGCATTGTCTCTCATCTTCTTCCCCACACATTACTCACAGCACTTAGCTTTAATTAAATAACTGGCTATAGTATTTAGTTAATCATCCACAAAGTTTTAATTAGCTAAGTTAATTTAAAAACCCAATTCACCCCCCCCCCCCTCTTGGGTTGTCTATCTGGGCAACATCTTTTGATCAGATCTCTGATTGACTCTAATTGACCCATGCGTGTAAGGAAATCGGTCGGACCGATTTAGGTGCACTGACTCAAACCTGTTCTTATTAACCTCTGATTTGAAGAAGTCAGTGGGAGGATCAAGGTTAGTCAGCTTTTCGTGTTTCATACAAATCCTCTAAATTATCAGGTTCTTAAAAATGGTGCGGTTAATGGAAGATGACCGTGTCATAGCCTCCCATTGCGTTGAAATGATAATGAGTCCAATATGTTTATGATCATTGGAGGCGATACATGCCTGGTGCTCATCGGCTATTGGGATTGTTGCTCAATTAATGTTGAATCGGTTGCATCCATTAAATAGGTGGTCAGGTGAGCCGAGACACACTCGGGCTTGCTCATCTATTAATGTGATAAACTTATTGCAGCAAGTTGATGGTTGGACCTGACCAGGTTTTTCAGTGGAGGTGACACACACCTGCTGAAGTGGCCTGTGGCAAAAGGATAATACTGGAAGTTGTTTGGTGAAGCAATTGGTTATGAACCTACCCTTAGAAACAGATGGGTTAGCCGAGACACACTCGGGCCCATCTGTAGTCTATGTGGATTCCGATACCCACTAAAGAATTAGGAGTAATTCTTCGGATTAAAGTAGAGGCTATTGATTCGTACAAAATGGTGGGAGGATCTTTGGACTAAAATCCAAATTTCTTGATTATATTGATTCATTTACTGATTAGGCTTTGTTGTCATTCTTTGCAGAAATGGCCACTCAATTGTCACTTAGGTCATTGTTAGATAATGATAAGTTGACCGGTCCCAACTTTTCAATCTGGCTTAGAAAGCTTAAGATCGTCCTAGAACACGAGAGGACCATGTATATAATTACTGATCCGGCACCTGAATTGCCTCCTGCTAATGCACGGGTAGCAATCCGTGACGCTTACCAGAAATGGACGAGTGATCGGATCACTGTCCGGTGCATTATGCTAGCGGAAATGAGCGACGAATTCTCGCGGAGATTCGAGAGTGCTCAGCCGAACGAGATCATTCAAGTGTTGAATGAATCATTTGGCGTCCCTGATGATGATAAAAGATATAGTACCAGTTGCTGTATCTTCAACGCCAAACTTAGGGAAGGGGCCTCTGTTACGGACCATGTACTGTACATGATCGAGTTGATAGAGCGCCTGAGCAAACTCGGCTTTTCCCTGCATGAACAATTGGGAAAGGACGCGATTTTGAATTCCTTGCCTGATTCCTACCGACCATTCCTCACTCATTATAGAATGACAAAGCCTGTACTCAACTTCCATGGTCTTTTGGGGTTGTTGCAGAACTTTGAGAAGGATAACCAGCTCAGGAAAGGGCCAGTTAATGTGGTTGGTGGTGGGGCAGGACGTCGTCCCTTTGGGAAAGGGAAAAACAAAAATAAAATTAAAAATAAAAATAAAAGGAAGAGAAAGGTGCTAAGTGTCGGGACATCTTGTCAGATGATAAGAAAGCGGGCTGACCCTAGAAAGGCGGTGTGCTACCACTGTCAGAAACTGGGACACTGGAAAAGGAACTGTCCTCTGTATGTAGCCACCCTTGATCCAAACAAGCCTAGGAGAAATGAGCAAACAGTTGCTGGGCAAGGTACTTATATGATAACTCCTTGTAATTTCTCCATATGTGATAAATTGATTTGGGTATTGGATACCAGAAGTCCTTATAATATTTGCAATTCATTACAGGGACTGCATGTCAATAAGAGATTTGAGGATAATGAGAGGTTCCTGAATGTTGGAGATGGAAGGACTGTTCCAGTTCTAGCATTGGGAGATCTTAAGTTAGTTTTCAATTCTCATATAATCGCCTTAAGTGACTGTCACTTTTGTCCGTCGTTCTTAATGAACGTCATTTCTGTAGGGCTTTTAGCCCAAAACGGTTATGAAATATCAATAAAGAATCGTTCTTGTAATATCATTGTGAATGGTGTTATTATGGTTGATGGACAATTAATAAATGGCATTTACACAATATCACATCCTGTTAGTGTAATGTACACATCAAGTAAGCGACTCAGGATAGATAATGTCTCTGATACTTACCTATGGCATTGCCGGCTAGGACATATTAACAAGAACAGGATCAACAAGTTGGCTAAGTTGGGTATTCTGAATATTAATGATCTTGAATCATTTCCAACTTGTAAGTCTTGTCTTCTTGGTAAAATGACCAAATCACCCTTTACTGGAAAAGGTGAGAGAGCCATAGATATTCTAGGACTCGTACATATGGATGTATGTGGACCTATGAGTACAAGTGCCAGAGGAGGGTACAGCTATTTCATTACGTTTATAGACGACCTGTCTAGGTACGGGCATGTGTTTCTTATGAGGCATAAGTCCGAGTCTTTTGAAATGTTCAAATTATATCGTAATGAAATAGAGAAACAAACTGGAAAGTATATTAAAATTCTTCGATCTGATCGAGGAGGGAAATATCTCTCCAGTGATTTCTTGACTTATCTGGAAGAGAATGGGATTCTGTCTCAGTGGACCGCTCCTGAAACACCTCAACATAACGGTGTATCTGAAAGGAGGAACAGGACTTTGTTAGACATGGTCCGGTCCAAGATGGGTTTCGCTAGCCTGCCTTTATCCTTTTGGGGATATGCTCTAGAATCTGCCTGCTATATCTTAAATAAGGTTCCTAGTAAATCTATAATTAAAACACCACATGAGATGTGGACTGGGCGTAAGCCAGTGATCACTCACCTAAGAGTTTGGGGGTGTAAGGTGCTACGATTTTAATCTTGCTCTTTTAAAAAGAGAAATTAAATGTAGAATACCCCAAGTATAGGGTGTAGCAAAGTAATATTCTTGGTGAGTCCGAGATCGAATCCACAGGAATTTGACAGTGAACAAAAACTAAAGGCTAAATAATATTCAGATTGACAAAAATATAACTAAGGCATAAGGATTCAGCCTAGCACTTAATCATGCTTTTCTTAAAATCATCTATTAATCATAATAAAATAGATTTAGTTTTATGGGCAGCATTACAGTAATTCTATTTTAAACTACAGGGATTTCTAAGCATCTGTTATACCCGGGGAAAATAACAAATCAAAGAAAATATATAAATTTGAAATAATTTCTATCAATCTACTGCACCATAAATCAAATCTAAAATATTAAAATCCCATTGATGATTAAAGAAAATACATGAAGAAAATGCTAGGCTTTTCCCTAGCCTTAGTTAAAAAAGATTTAGCTATCCATATGAGATGCAAATATTTTTATTAAAGGGATTAGCATAGAATAAATAAAATAAGCATAAATCCCTTTTTCTTTTTCTTTCTTCTCTTAAGAAAACAGAGGACTCTGTTTTCTTTCTTTTCTTTGGCTTTTCTCCTCCGGATGCTTCTCCTCCTCTCTCGCCCGGCTAGGAAAGATGCAATTGAAGATTTCCCTGGTTCCGTGGCCTCCCTTCTTTCTCGCTCGACTGGATTAAAAGCTTGGAGTTGAATGGAACCTGGCTGCCTTCTCTCCTCCCAAGCCCGACTGAGAAGATCGGAAGACTAGATGCAGATAGATGGCTTCCGAGTTCCGTGGCCTCCCTTCTTTGCTCCGTCCTCCCTTCTGGTTCCGTGGCCTCTTCCTTCGTGGCTTCTTCTCCTCTCTCGCCCGGCTGGAAAGATTGGAAGAGGAGATGCTCCGGATGGCTCCCCCTTAGATCCGTCGGCTGCTTCTCCTCCTCTTTCATCCGCCCCCTCCTCCACCGGATGGCTCCCCTTTTTATAGCATGTTGAAGGCGCGGCTGGTGAGACGCGTGGAGGTTTGGGGATGATCCGGTTGCTTGAGATGCGGGATGAAGTTGAATCACTTGAGACTCTTCAGCTGGGAACGTTGCAGAAGTTTGGGAGTTGCGCACATCGCCACAAATGCAGGGAAACTCCTCACGGATGCATGCTCTGTTTGTGGGAATGTGCTTCACGGGTAGATGAGAAGCTGGGAAGAGAAACTGGGAAGACATTTATGTTGGGAAGTTGAGAAGACTCCTCACAGCTGCTGGATTTGTGGATAAGCTGGGAAGAAATGGGGGAGACGGAAGGACTCTGAGGAGATGCCACGATCGGTTGGGATGCTCTTCATGGCTGGGACGGTTCTCTGTTGCTTGGAAGCCAAAAGAGCTTGGGGAGTTATTTCACGGATGAAAGAAAGAGCCGGTTTGGCTTTGGATTTCCCTCGCTGCCGTTGGGAATTTGAAGATGAAACGATTGGAGATGACGGACGCTGGGAAGCTCCTCACGGATGAATCCTGCTCGAACGGAAGGGGAGCTTTAAATGAGGCGGGTTGTAGACGTTTGATGCCACAACGCGGGCACTTATGCTAGCTGAAGCATCTGGATACAGTGAAATGGATTGCATGCGGATGATGGGCGGCGTGAGGCTCAGATGAGACGCTAAGGATTTGTTGAGCTCGGAACGCCAAGCATTGGGCTCAAACCCAGCATTATTGGATCTTTTGAATTACTTGCACTCAAACACAAATAAAGCATTAATTAATTAATTTTATTAATAAAGATTAGCTATAATACTAATTAAGATAATATGAAAATTTCACTTTTGTACTCTCATCACACCCTCCAACTAACTTATTGTTAGTCTCTAGCAATTTAGTGTGAAAATGATAAAATGAGGGTGCAAAAGTATTGTTTATTTTATCAATATGCATGAATTAAAATAAATACTCACTTTCGTAGAGCATTACGATTGCACTTAGCACGTGCAACAAGCCGTTAAACCCCTAGGTTACCCTAGTGGACGAGTGTTGTCTCGTGAGGGTTTTGTTGCCCAAGGTGACAATCCAAGAGGGGGGGTGAATTGCTTTCTTCTCTTTTGGTGTTTTAAAAGCTTTCTTAATTAAATGCGGTGGTTGCTTTCTTAGATTATTTGAATGAGTTAAACTAGAACAAAGATGGAAGATAATGCAAGAATAAATGTAAACACAAGCACAACACAAACACAACAATATATAGTGGTTCGGTGCTCTCCTTAGCACCTACGTCCACTCCCCAAGCGACCCCTTGGGAATTCACTATAATCTCGCGGATTACAGTTGGATTGTTTTCCGGGCTCACAATCCAAAAACCTTTGTTGGTTTTACGGGCTCACCAACGAACCTATACACTTTGGTTTTTCGGGTTCACCAAAAACCTTTGTTGGTTTTGCGGGCTCACCAACGAACCTTTACACTTTGGTTTTCCGGGTTCACCAAAAACCTTTGTTGGTTTTACGGGTTCACCAACGAACCTTTACAAATAGTTCGACAAAAAAAAAGAAAGATTCAAACTCCTAAATGAGCAAATGAAACAATATTAACTACAAAGAAGAGTTAGAAAGTATTTATCGCTTTGAAGTGGCTTTGCTCTTCTTTGTCAAAGATGCTTCACTCTTCAAGGGAGGATGGAGCTCTTGATGACTCTTTTAATCTGCTCAACCCCTTTCTTTGATTCTTGGATGAAGCACTTGAATGAAGAAGATTAGGGCACTTTTGTTTTCTTGTGTACTCTTTGATATCTCTTTCAAAAGTTGTTCTATCTGATGAATAGTGCCCCTTTAAATAGCTTCCCACATCCTTTGGACAAGCCCCAATGGTTAGATTTGAAAAACTAGTCGTTACTGACCTTGGGAAGGACAAAAAGTACATCTGCAGAACTAGCCGTTGTGCTTCAGCCCGTGTTTGGGTCGGCTCAACCTGTCCTTGGGTCGACCCAACATTCACTTGGGTTGACTCAAATATTCCTTGGGTCGACCCTCTCAGAAAATACAGAAACTTGAAATTTCAGCCTTCCTTCCCATGGGTCGACCCAACCATTCTTTGGGTCGACTCAAAGTTCACTTGGGTCGACTCAACTTCTTCTTGGGTCGACCCTCTCAGTAATTCCAGAGAACCATTTTCTGTCTGCCTTTCTGTCTTGCCTTTGGGTCGACCCTCTCAGGGTTTGGGTCGACTCAAGCTTGGGTCGACTCAACCACTGTTTGGGTCGACCCTCTCAGTAAATCCAGAGAACATATTTCTTTCATGTTTTGAGGTTCTTGAAGTTTGGGTCGACTCATGCTTACCTTGGGTCGACCCAACTCACTGTTCATCTGTGCCAATTTTGCAGAAGTGTGCCAAATGACTTCTTGATGTGCCGAGGTCGACCCAATCAACCTTTGGGTCGACTCAATCTACACTTTGCTGCATCTCAAGGTTAGATTCATTCAAATGAACAAAGACATGTATCTATATCAATTCATACAAATATACTGAGAGTAATGAACTTATAAATTAAGTATCAATTTAACTTATAATATACTCTAGATAATTGCTTGTTAATCATCAAAATAACACTATCATCCTCAATCTCCCCCTTTTTGATGATTACAAAATAAAGAGTATAAGCCTATTGATACTTGTCTTTAAAAAACAGTTTATAAAAGGGTTTAAATTGCTGAATTTCAGCTTTTCATATATAAGAGTGAAATCTCCCCCTATATTATTTAAATGTTGCCAATTTGACTCTTTGAATTGCTTCCCCTTTCATTTATAATTCATTAGCGATGAAACTTCAAAAATTTGAGATAAAATATGAGTTTCAGGTTATGTATCGGGGTGCGAGAGGTGCGTGCCAAATTCTGAATTTATATGTGCCAAATTCTGAAATTTGATATAAATTTTTGACTTGATCATTTTCATTGTTGCAAATTGCTCCCCCTTGGATGTATATGCTTTCCTATATGATTTTCAATTTGTTTTACAAATTATTTCTCTTTCTTTCTTTACTTCTCCTCTTATTACTCTATCTTTACTTCTCCCCTATTACTCTTTCTTTACTTATCCCCCTTTTTGTTACTCTATTTACTCTATCTTTACTTCTCCCCTATTACTCTTTCTTTACTTCTCCCCCTTTTTGTTATCATCAAATAGGTACATGGGAAAGGACACAATAACAAACATTCAAACTTCATTGATCAAAATAGGAACATTTTAGTACAATCATGCCAAAAACAAAAGCAAATACAATGTTCCTCAATCAAGGTTCAAAATACATGATCAACACAAAATACATATGAGAACTAGATACATATCCTAGGCTCTAAACAAGATCATGAGACTCTCCCGGATCGCTTGGCTACGGCTCTCTTGGGTCCCATTTCTCCAAGATATTGAAGTAATCTACTGTTTGGAGATGATTGGAGAAGATTTGAGAGTGGAAAATAGGGTTTTCGGAAGAGGACAAAGGGTAAATAGTGCTCTAGATAGCTCACGGGTCCCCCTTTTAACAGTGGGGTCCCGACGTTGGGTCGACTCAAGAATTTTCTTGGGTCGACTCAACGTTGGGTCGACCCTATTCTGGGTTGGGTCGACCCAAGTTCAGAAATTTTTCCTTTCTCTTCCTTTTCGCTTCTAAAAATTTTCCTTGCTTCCAATCCTTACAAATTCTTTCTGGGACAATGATACATGAGTAAGGAATCTATAGATTACAAGTTTGACTCATGTTTCATAGGTTTTTAGAAATGGGAGGAATGTATCATGAGACTGCTTGCTCCCTTTTATATCTCTTCAATAAAAAGGATCACATATGCCTAATTCCCTCCTTAGCGTACAGAATCTATCCTCACTCAAGGGTTTTGTGAATATGTCAGCTAATTATTTTTCAGTACATATATGCTCAATACATATGTTTCCATTTTGCACATGATCCCTAATAAAATGATACCTTATTTCTATGTGTTTGGCTTTAGGAATGAGATATTAAGGATGTAAGCCAGAAGTGATCTCTAAATGTAGATTCCAAAGATATTTTTCAAATCAAGTGTAGATGGAATCTTTTTCAAGTTATTTCAAGGAGTATCAAGAATAATATTCAAAGAAGGCACGAATGAAAATTCAACATCTATATATATATATATATATTAAGTATATAACAAAATGAGAGTAATCTAATTAATTTTCAGAGTATAGTATAAGAGCAAATAAAGATCAAAACTTATATACTCGAAAAACATAAGATTATGTTGAATCCTTAATTCTTAATGACTTCAAAGTTCTTTCATGATATAAAAGTATTGGGGCATATATACCAAAACATGAATTTATGCAGTGTAGGATACATAAAATTCAAGGCTTTGAAAGTTCTTTTAGAGCTCTCTTAAAAATTTTCTTTTACTCCTTTAAAGATCATAGCATCAAAATCAATTAAAATGAATTGGCTCAGGATTGAAACACCAAAGTGCAAGCCAATAAGAACTCATAAGTAGATTCCAAGATAAATTTTCAAAACTAAGACAGATGGAATCCTTTTCAATTAAATTTTCAGAAATAAATGATTTACCGATGAATACAGATGGAAATCCAACTTTCAAAAGATATTCAATGAAGCACAAAGTTTAATACCACTTTACATTTAGTATTCTTTGTCTCATCTTTAGATGCGAATTTATACGATTAAGTTCTATATGATCTCTCACTCTGAAATTTTCTTTCTCCCCCTTAATTAATCATTCCATTTGAGAGTTTAGAGTTTGAAGATAATTTTCAATAAAGAGATTGAGTATTTAAAGCTCCCCCTCAAAAGATGCATTTTCTTTCAAATCTTTTTTTTTGTTCTTCTATAATATCAAGAATGTAGAGTGATCTAGAATTTTTCAAAATTTATAGCAATCACTCTTTTTAATCTTTCAAGAATAAATTATATTTCCTCTTATTTTTTTTTGAATATGTATGGAAATATTAATCAGAAAATAATTCTTTTGAAGCTCAAATTTCTTTTAAAAGTAATTACATTTTCTTTCCTATAAGAATTATTGAAGTGAGTTGAAATATTCTAAGCTTTAGGATCATTAACTCTCTTCTTAAAAATAGCTTTTCTTTTTAATGATAGAAGCATTTAATTATGTAGGAGTGTATATTCAAAATATTAATTTCTTAGTCATAGTTTTTCAGCAATGTATATATGAAGCACCATAAATCTTTTTAATATCAAAATAATATCATATGTTTAGAACCATTTATTTGCAATCAAGATCATTGAAAAATGCATCATTTAGACTAATTTTAATAAACTTATAAGATAGAAAATGATATGTTTCAGATGCGTATCGGAGCAAACAATCAAGGCATCAAAATTAATTCTATTTAAATAAACTCTCCCTATTTATATATAATTCTACACTGATTTTATCCTAAAGGTGTGTTTTCAAGTGATCGAAACTTCATTTGGCTTTTCACAAGCTTTTTATATACTTTCATTTATCTTGTCATTCATTTCCTCATTTTTGAATTTCTTCCTTTAACCACTTAGTGAACATTCTAATCTTCATTTCTTTTGGTTTTACTTTTCTATGCTCTATACTCTATTTGCTCCCTATCCGGTGGAGTTGGAAGGGGCACGAGGTACTAACACTAGCCTCCCTCTTGTGCCGTCCCTAATATGCCCTACACCGAATAGTTAGGTCAAATAGTGTCGGGTACTACCACTAGCCTCCCCATTGACACCATCCCTATGATGAGCAATATAGAAGGGTTAAAATGTTCACTTCAAACTTTTCTTGTAATTAATTACGGATTTTATCTCTTCCAAAGGAATGTTCATATTAGTCTTACAAATGTGCCAAATATATTATGCTTGTTTTGCTTTTCCTAAAGATTGGAGCATTTGCCTTTACTTAGATTTTACTTTTCTTGAATAATTGTTCATTTTCTTTTCTTTATCTCTCCCTCTTTTTGTTATTCTCAAGTAATTTACATGAAAGAGCAAAATAAAGAATTAATCTAATATGCTGCATATAAATGTATATCATGCAAACAGCATTTTCATTATGCCCAATGATTCATAGCTTATCACAAGTTATTTTGAATTAGAGATTTGAGGCATAAACTTGTGTATTTCATGGTTATGCATTATATAGGAAAAAGTAAACTTCAATTTAATCACACCATTAAACAATTATCACTAGCATGAGAATGAAGCATGATATCAAGATGATCAGCAATTAAAGGTTTAATCATGCTACCATATAATTTCAGACTATTGATTTTGCTCAACTAACTCACAAGAGAAGAGTTTAGATTACCAGTACATTTAGCATTCTTCAAGCCAAATACCTTTTAGATTCTTTACACCCTTGGCTGAAGAAAATCTTCCTCTTTTTTTGTTTCCAAGGGAATGTTTATTGTATCTTTCATCGAGGTGTCCTTCAAGTTGAAATTTCTTGCTCACAAATCCTGTATCATTAGCAAAATCTTTTTCTTTTCTTGAAGGCAATTCATTAGGTTCTCTAGGATACAAAAACATTCATACAACATATCTCTTAACTAGATGACTCAACATGAGACATGACAATAATTGAATTTGAGTCACTTTACTCAAGAGATTGCCTAAATATAAGCAAGCACAAGTCACTTGAACTGAAGAGATAACTTTATTAAATAATATGGTTCAAGGACACCCATGTGAGGCAATAAGAAGATTTATCAAAGTCAAACCAATTTCTTATTTTCAAAAGCAATTTAGCTTAGATTCTATTTGCTTAAGATAATTATCAATAAGATATACCAGTTAAGTTTTAATCAAATTATCTTAAATAGTTGTTTCTATCAAAATTCAGATTGTTACATAGAATCAAAGTGATAAACTATATTCTCAATAAAAGATCTAGTTTTAATAAGAATAATATAAATTGATCTTTCTACAACTAGTAACTTTTCATTGAATATTCTATATGCATTGCTTAAAGAATAATATCCAAAGAAATACTTGTTTTATCAGATTTGGCATATATTTCATTCTTGAGAACATAATATGTATAACTGAAAAACATGAAGGTATGCAACATTTGATTTTCTGTTTTTCATGAGTTCACATGGGGTTTTCTTTAAAAATAGATTTAATAGAAATCTTATAATATGACAAGTTGTGATGATAGTTGCTATCACAAAGCATTGTCCTTACACAACAAAGGATCTAAATTTTTTTTATATATATATATTTATAACCCCTATATGCAATAGTGTTCTTGGTGCAAGCACAATTGTATTCAATACCATTTTATCAACAAATTAGTTTTCAAAGCTGTGCCATGAATTTTCACAGTTTGCAAACCTTTTTCATTTGAAACCTTTTGTAAGTTTGTGCCAAAACGGAAAATATTTCAATTTAAGTGCCAAGAATAAAACCAACATTAGCTTTGAGAAATCATCCATAATTACAAAATTAGAGAGCTTATCTCCTAGGTTCACAATCCTAGAGATCCAAATAAGTTCTTATGGAGAATTTCCAACGGCTAATAGGTGGAAACAATATTTTCAAATTTAGAAATGATTCTAGTTTATTTTTCTAGATGACATACATAGCAAACTTTGACCTTGCGAAAATTAATCTAAGTGAACCAATGACAAGGTCTTTTGAGATTAAGTCCATACTAGTATGAGTTGATTTTATATGCCAAAAGTGGTTTCTTTAATCTTGGTATTCATAGTGCATATATTTAAAGGCATACCAAGTATACATTCTCATGTCTATGATCAATAAGATAATACCATTGATAAAAACTCTCAATCAAGCATATAGAGAATTCATAGAGTTATTCTTAATAAATTGATTAATCATTTAGCAACTTATCCAGCAGTAAGTAAGGCATACTATAAAATGAAGTGATTTGATTATATTTTTTAAAAATATTACCTATATCACAAAATTGATTAATACCTCCAATTTATGTTTTAATTAGATACCAAGGCAAAGAGAATGATGAGATGCAAGAATTACTGATTTCATTATTCTTTTCATTTCAATTATTTTTCTAAAGTATATTTTAAGTTTCATTCTTTAATATATGTCTAGAGCACCCAATTTCTAAATTAGCATCTTTTGTTGGAGCCTTGAGTGCTAGACACACCTACAGAAAATATTCAGATTTTCAACTTAGGAACCCAAGCTCTTTTGGGTCCTTGTAGGCTAGCTATTATTGTTCCTTTTGGAACCCATATTTTCTTAATGGCTATTTTGTCCATAGGCTTGCAGATTAAAGGATAATAAGGAATGTATTTCTGCATACTCTTATTAAATTTAACAAACATCGATTTAATATAAGTAGATGATGGATTTTTAATTTTCTGTTTTTGTTCATTAGGTTCATCAGATAAATTAGAATCCATTTTAGGATAGATAGTGGAGGATTTAACACATATATCATTAAGGAATTTTTGTGTGTACCAAGATTGATATCCTAATCCAGCCTTTTCAAATTCAGCTCTTTGATTATTTATCATTAAGTTCAGTTTTTCAGAGCTGATAGTAAATTTTTCGACTATACGCTTAAATTTGTTAACTTCTTTAGTTAGCCTTTCATTGTCTTCTGAAAGTAATTTATTATTTTTCTGAGTTATATCATAGCTTTCAGCAAGAGATAGATTTTTCTGATTTAGCTTTTTATTCTTTAAACTAAGCTTCTTATATTCTAGGTATAAATAAGAAAAAGCATCATGAAGTTCATCAAATGTAAAATCAGATTGAGCTTCAGTATGTACTTGATTTTTGAATGAGAAATCACTTTGTGTTCGAGTACATACCTCATCTTCATGTGCTACAAAGCATAGATTTTCAGTTTCAGTTTGATGCTCTTCTTCTTCGGAACTAGTTTCAAATTCACTAGAAACGTTAGTGTATTCATATTTAACTTCAAACATATTCCATATTTCCTTAGCAGTTATGCAAAAAGATATGCTATTAAGTTCACTATCACCCAATGCAGAATTTAGAATATTCATGGCTTTTGCATTTTGCTGAGCCATTTTCTTATCATGATTAGCATTTGTATGTAGCCCATTGACTATGATACTCCATAAATCGTAGTCATGTGCTTGAATGAAAATGCGCATGCGTGCTTTCCAATATGTGTAGTTTATACCATCAAATAGTGGAGGTCTATCAATTAATTGTCTCTCACTCATAGAACATCCCACTTAGGTTGTCATGATCTTTAACTCTTGATTGTGAGATCAATGAGTACTATTAGAGCACCTTGCTCTGATACCACTTGTTGCCCAAGGTGACAATCCAAGAGGGGGGGGGGGGGTGAATTGGTTTCTTCTCTTTTGGTGTTTTAAAAGCTTTCTTAATTAAATGCGGTGGTTGCTTTCTTAGATTATTTGAATGAGTTAAACTAGAACAAAGATGGAAGATAATCTCGCGGATTACAGTTGGATTGTTTTCCGGGCTCACAATCCAAAAACCTTTGTTGGTTTTACGGGCTCACCAACGAACCTATACACTTTGGTTTTCCGGGTTCACCAAAAACCTTTGTTGGTTTTGCGGGCTCACCAACGAACCTTTACACTTTGGTTTTTCGGGTTCACCAAAAACCTTTGTTGGTTTTACGGGTTCACCAACGAACCTTTACAAATAGTTCGACAAACAAAAAGAAAGATTCAAACTCCTAAATGAGCAAATAAAACAATATTAACTACAAAGAAGAGTTAGAAAGTATTTATCGCTTTGAAGTGGCTTTGCTCTTCTTTGTCAAAGATGCTTCACTCTTCAAGGGAGGATGGAGCTCTTGATGACTCTTTTAATCTGCTCAACCCCTTTCTTTGATTCTTGGATGAAGCACTTGAATGAAGAAGATTAGGGCACTTTTATTTTCTTGTGTACTCTTTGATATCTCTTTCAAAAGTTGTTCTATCTGATGAATAGTGCCCCTTTAAATAGCTTCCCACATCCTTTGGACAAGCTCCAATGGTTAGATTTGAAAAACTAGCCGTTACTGACCTTGGGAAGGACAAAAAGTACATCTGCAGAACTAGCCGTTATGCTTCAGCCCGTGTTTGGGTCGGCTCAACCTGTCCTTGGGTCGACCCAACATTCACTTGGGTCGACTCAAACATTCCTTGGGTCGACCCTCTCAGAAAACACAGAAACTTGAAATTTCAGCCTTCCTTTCCATGGGTCGACCCAACCATTCTTTGGGTCGACTCAAAGTTCACTTGGGTCGACTCAACTTCTTCTTGGGTCGACCCTCTCAGTAATTCCAGAGAACCATTTTCTGTCTGCCTTTCTGTCTTGCCTTTGGGTCGACCCTCTCAGGGTGGTCGACTCAAGCTTGGGTCGACTCAACCACTGTTTGGGTCGACCCTCTCAGTAAATCCAGAGAACATATTTCTTTCATGTTTTGAGGTTCTTGAAGTTTGGGTCGACTCATGCTTACCTTGGGTCGACCCAACTCACTGTTCATCTGTACCAATTTTGCAGAAGTGTGCCAAATGACTTCTTGATGTGCCGAGGTCGACCCAATCAACCTTTGGGTCGACTCAATCTACACTTTGCTGCATCTCAAGGTTAGATTCATTCAAATGAACAAAGACATGTATCTATATCAATTCATACAAATATACTGAGAGTAATGAACTTATAAATGAAGTATCAATTTAACTTATAATATACTCTAGATAATTGCTTGTTAATCATCAAAATAACACTATCATCCTCAGGTTTGCAGTGATGTTACCCACAAACATCGTTTTTAAGTTAGAAGATACTTTAAAATATAGCAACTCTTAAGGCAAATGTAAATATGACGTCTCAGAATACCTATACCTCCACCACAATTGGGTACCCTTTGAGTTCTAGGTGCACTACTCAAATTCACAAGTGTTAACTACCATTTGTTAGCTCCCAATCCACAAAATTTTCCGAATATCACATGTTATTTATCCAGAATGGTTCGCATGTAAAAATGAAGCTATCAATCCCAACTAGACATCCCAGGTACACAGAGTTCTAAAACAATGGAGTCAAACCAGTCATCCACACGTCACTTGGTTTAAGTTTAACTAACTTACTCATGTTTAATTTTTTCCGCACACTTTTTTTTTTTTCGCATAGTGACTACAACAGTCTGACTCCATTAGGCTCTAGTAAGGTCCATGTAACGAGCTTTGGGTCAATGACTCTTGATCCAGTTGGCTCAAGGCATTAGGTGAAACACCCCTCGGACTTAATTACTCGAACCAGACTACGCCACGAGGCCAGACTAGTCTCTTATTTCAGTCATTTTCACCTTTTTACGCGAACACTCGCTGCTTTGTAGGCAAGAGGCCCGGTTACTCAGTGAAGACAAACAGTATTATTTCTCTCTCTTTTTTTATATATATATATATATACATATGTAACGTGACTGTATTGTGACTATAGGTCAACCAAGGTCAGAACATAAGGCACCCAGGTGATCTAGCCGGGAATTTCAAACTCTATCTTTATGTGAAAACCAAAACATGGACTTTAAGACAAGGATACTCGTACTTCTCTTGCGAATAAGGTCAACAAACAAATAGGTAACACAAGTGAACTCCTGAGGTTTTCCTATTGTCATTGAATACTTGTGTGGGGATCTAATAATAGATCTCTAATAAGTCATAATATGCTCCTTGCCTTAATAGCTGCACATGTTTATTTCTTTGAAAAAAAAAATATAGTGGTAATTAGATGCAACAAAATATATGTTTGTTATTATTATTATTATTATTATTATTATTATATATATATTATTTTTTTTATTATTTTTGTAATATTTTTTTTTTTTGAAATGATATGACAATTGGTATGATATATAGAAAAATACAGTAATCTCTCCCCCCAACTTAAATTCAATATTGTCTCCAATGTTTCAACATGAATGCATGAAATATGATTGTATGAAATAAGGCTGAAGGTTAGAATTTACCTAATAGACTGACCGCATACTGTTGTTGCTCACCAATTATCATAGCAAATGAAAAAATTATGTACAAACAGAACATCTCTAGCAGATATAGAGATCAATCCTGATAAACAGGATCTCCCAGATTGGTCGATTCAACCTCTGGGGTAAAGTTATCCAAAAATAACTTCAAACGTTGGCCATTTACCTTAAAAATATTACCGGTGTTTGGATTCTCTATCTCAACGGTTCCATACGGATAAACAGTTTTAACTATAAACGGGCCGGTCCACCTAGATCGCAATTTTCCTAAAAATAAATGAAGTCGTCAATTATACAATAAAACTTTCTGGAAAGGCTCAAATGTTTTCCTTATAATATTTCTATCATGAAAGACTTTCATTTTGTTCTTATAAATTCGAGCATTCTCATATGCTTCATTCCGAATTTCCTCTAGTTCATTAAGTTGAAGTTTGCGTAGTGAACTAGCCTTATCCATGTCAAAATTAAATTTCTTAATAGCCCAGTAGGCCCTATGCTCCAATTCCACAGGCAAGTGACAAGGTTTGCCAAAAATAAGATGGTACGGAGACATACCAATCGGACTTTTAAAAGCAGTACGATAAGCCCAAAGTGCATCAGTTAAACGCAAAGACCAGTCTTTGCGATTTGGGTTAACCGTTTTTTTCAGAATATTCTTAATTGATCGATTGGATACTTCAACTTGTCCGCTTGTTTGTGGATGATAAGGGGTGGCGACTGTTGGAAACCCGCCTATGCCGCTGATATTTCAAAACAAAAATCAGATTGCAGCGGAATCGACATAAGCGGGATCGACGTTCATCGCATGAACGCTGTTTCTAGACCGTTCGTAGTTAGATAAGAATTAATACTTTTAAAACCTTTAGGGAGATCAAATCTTCACCTTGTGCGGGTAGATGATCACCGCAAACTGAAGCTCGTGGTTTTAGTTTGAGGGTTCGTTTGAAGCCATTCAAACGTCCGGCCTCTACGGGTATCCACACGAAGCAGAGGACCTGATCAAAGATCTCTTGTCTTCCCGGGGTGCTAGCTCCCTTGCAAAGACTTCTTTTGATGGCTGATCTCCTCTCTTTCTTTCAACTCTTGAATATGCTTGAGTGGAGGAAGAAGAAGGATGAAGAAGAGGATGAAGAAGAATCCCCACGCAGCCTTCTTTTCTTCCTTGCGTTGGATGAAGGAAGGGAAGGGGAGGAGGCCGCCAACACTTGGATCTTCTTCTTCCCTTGCTTGCGGCTGAAACAAGGAGAGGGAGAGGGTGGCCACGGCATAAGAGGGAGAGGCTTCAATGCTTCTAGGGCGCCGGCCTCATAAGCCCTTTTATAGCCATCAAGGGCTCCTCCAAAGTAGGAGCCCTAGATGACTTTCCAAAGAGGGGGCGCCGGCCCCCTCTCTTGTGCCGCACCAAGTGATCAAGGGGAGGGGCTTGCGCCCCTCCCTCTTGGTAAACCCTAGTCCACATTAGGGTTTGCATTGCCCTAATGTGGTCAAGCCCTAATCCTATTAGGGCTTAGCCCAAGGGTGAACCAATGGATCCAATCTAGGTAAGTCCTAATCCAATTAGTACTTGAATCAATTTTGACTCAATTGAACTCTTCAATCCTAATCCAATTAGGAGTCTTATTGATTCATTAGATTAATAATTGATTGTGACTTAAGAAACCCTAATCCATATTAGGATGTATTTAATTTTAGTCCTAATCCAATTAGGACTCAATTTGAATCCGAAGTCCTAATCCAATTGGAAATTCTAGGAATCCTATTCTAAGTAGGAATTCATATTGAATTCAAAATCCTATTCTAAGTAGGATTGTGGAAATCCTAATCCAAGTAGGAATCCCAGTCCTACTCCAACTAGGATTCCCAGTCCTAATCCAATTAGGACTCTAGGAATCCTACCCGAAGTAGGACTCTTGTTTCAAGTCCAATTAATTAATTTTCTTTGTTCCTTCTTCAACTGAATATCAATCGAATTGATTATTTGTGATTCCTAATCACTATTCAACCATCAGATCAGTCAATACTTCTAGTGTGTGTGACCCCATAGGTTCTACTCTGACTGGTAGTGAGATATATTGTGATCTCTATCACAATATCATTGAAGACTCCTTTCAATGGGTTGGAACGATTCCAACTCAACTCATTAGGGTTTATCGATCATCAAGATAATCCCTATGAGTCACACCATCCACCAGTGACACCTAGCAGCATGTAGTGGCTACCCAGCAGAATAGAATGGTGAACCTCTAGGTGCAGTTAATATGTGATACAGTCCTACTATCGTGGATCCCTACAGGACGGAGGTCATGGACAACTCGTCAAACCCCATCGTCTGTCATATGTGAAGATTTATTCGACTTAAGTTCGAGAGTGGAAAACTCTTTCTCCACTATGCATACTGCCCCGGCCGAGGTCTTACGAACTTAGTCTTATAAATCACATAGGATCTCTCCTTATCTATCAAGGTCGATAGATTCCTTATAGGTGCATACCCTACTCCTACAGTGAACTTACTGCAGCCAATCTACACTGCATGGACCCATATGGCTAGGGACCATGTATGTGTGCAGTCAAACTACAATAACCTTCCTGTGAGTAGCCGAAGCACCGCAGGTCAAAGGACCAGTCACACTACTGCAACATCAAGCAAGTCACTGACGAGTGGATAGACATCCAAGTGACTTCTTGTCTTGGTCACGCTCAGTACCCTTGTTCTCTAACAAGCACCTGCACTATCACTTCAGTGTCCCTACACTGTGGACTCAAGTCTCGTCCATCCAGAAGGAAAGTGATCTGTGCACTGATCGGATCGATCACCGTCCTCGTGATGATCCATTGATCAGGAGCATTTAGAAATTAATCACCAATGATACATGGCTCAAATTCTCAACTCTTGAGAATATGTATCATCATCTTATTAATTTCTTGGACGATTCATAGACACATAAATAATATGAATGAAAAGATGCCTTTTATTTATTCAATAATAAATAGTCAAGTACAAAATTATGTCCCTAGAATTAACAATGTGTCAGCCAGATTGGCTTCTAGGGCATACATCTAACAATCTCCCACTTGCACTAAAGCCAATCAGTCATATATCTAAGCCCCATCTTCTCAAGGTGGGCTTCAGTCTTTTACTGACTTAGCTGCTTAGTGAACGGGTCTGCCACGTTATCCGCGGAGTCTACTCTCTGCACTTCTACATATTTCTTCTCAACATAGTCGCGTATGAGGTGGAAGCGCCGCTCTATATGCTTGGACTTCTGATGAGACCTTGGCTCCTTAGCAAGAGCTATGGCGCCATTATTATCGCAGTAGAGTGTTATGGCATCTGATGTCATCACGTCTAACTCTGCAATGAATTTCTTGAACCAGAAGCCTTCCTTAGCAGTTTCAGAGGCGGCGATGTATTCAGCTTCCATAGTAGAATCAGCAATGATCGGTTGTTTAGAACTCTTCCAATTCACCGTACCACCATTGCACAAGAACACATATCCAGATGTTGATTTCCTATCATCAACATCAGTCATGAAGTCTGAATCTGTGTACCCTTCTAGCTTTAACTCTGATGATCCTCCAAAAACCAAGAATAAATCTTTAGTTCTTCTCAAGTACTTAAGAATATTCTTCACAGCTGTCCAGTGTTCTTCACCTGGATTCGACTGATATCTGCTTGTGACACTCACAGCAAGGGCTATATCAGGTCGTGTACATAGCATGGCATACATGAGGCTCCCTATTGCCGATGCATAGGGTATCTTGCTCATGCGTTGAATCTCTTCAGATGTGTTGGGGCACATCTTCTTGGAGAGATGAATTCCATGCCTTAGGGGTAAGAGACCCCTCTTGGAGTTTTCCATGCTGAACCTCTTCAGCACCTCCTCTATGTACATCTTCTATGAAAGGCCAAGCATCCTTTTAGATCTATCTCTATAGACCTTTATTCCCAAAATATAGGATGCTTCCCCAAGGTCTTTCATTGAGAATTCTTTTGACAACCAGACCTTAACCGAGGTTAGCATGGGAATATCATTCTCTATTAGGAGGATGTCGTCCACGTACAGTACGAGAAATACGACAGCGCTCCTACTAACCTTTTTGTAAACACACGGTTCCTCTTCATTTTTGATGAAATCAAACGTTTTGATTGCGTCATCGAAACGAGTGTTCCAACTCCGAGATGCTTGTTTTAGTCCATAGATGGACCTTTGCAGCTTGCAGACCTTGTGATCTCCATCACTGGAAGTGAATCCCAAAGGCTGTTCCATATAGATATCTTCATCAAGATGTCCATTCAGGAATGCAGTTTTCACATCCATCTGCCAGATTTCATAATCATGAAATGCTGCAATGGCAAGCAATGTTCAGATGGATTTTAGCATGGCAACAGGTGAAAAGGTCTCCTGATAGTCAATGCCTTCGCGCTGACTATACCCTTTCGCCACAAGTCTTGCCTTATAGGTCTCTATCTCTCCATCCGAACCTATTTTCCTTTTGTAGATCCATTTGCATCCAATAGGTACAATACCTTCTGGTGGGTCTACTAAGGTCCAGACTTGGTTGGAATGCATGGAGTCTAACTCTGACTTCATGGCTTCCAGCCATTTCTCGGAATCGATATCAGATATTGCCTCGTTGTAGGTTGTGGGATCCTGTATGTGATCCCTATCTCCCACTAGGAACATTTCCTCGGTATCCTCTTCTAGTATACCTAAGTATCTATCGGGAGGATGGGAGACCCTACTAGATCTACGAGGTGGTCGAGGGACATCGTGTACTGGCTCTGTATGAATGGGTTCAATAGGATCCATGACTCGTTGCTTTTCAGAGACTTTCTCTTCAAGCTCAATTTTCCTCCCACTGCCTCTATCAAGGATAAACTGATTTTCCAAGAATATGGCATGACGGCTCACAAACACATTGTGATCCTCTGAGACGTAAAAATTGTATCCTAATGACTCTTTAGGATATCCTATAAAACGAGCACTTATGGTCCTAGCCTCTAGTTTGTCCGCCTGTAGTCTCTTGACGTGGGCCGGACATCCCCAAATCTTGAGATGACCAAGACTTGGTTTCTTACCATGCCATATCTCATACGGTGTGGTAGGAACGGATTTAGAGGGAACTCTATTCAATAAATAAATCGCTGTGAGTAAGGCATCTCCCCAAAGGAACATAGGTAAATCAGTGAAGCTCATCATGGACCTGACCATATCCAATAGGGTCCGATTCCTCCTTTCTGACACCCCGTTGAGTTGAGGTGTACCCGGAGGTGTCCACTGTGAGACTATGCCATTTTCCTTGAGATCGTCCCGAAATTCCCCACTAAGGTATTCTCCTCCTCGATCTGATCGAAGAGCCTTAAGAGGTTTTCCAGTTTGTTTTTCTACTTCATTCTTGAACTCTTTAAACTTTTCAAAAGATTCATACTTGTGTCTCATAAGATACACATACCCATACCGTGAATAATCATCGGTAAAGGTAATGAAGTACGAATAACGTCCCCTGGCTAGCACATCGAATGGGCCACATACATCTGTATGTACTAGGGTAAGTATTTCAGTGGTCCTCTCCCCATGTCCTACAAAGGGCAATTTAGCCATTTTTTCTTGAAGACAGGACTCGCAAACTGGATATGACTCGGAAGTCAATAAGCCGAGAAGCCCATCTTTATCCATTTTGTTCATCCTATCTTCTCCAATATGGCCAAGTCTGAGGTGCCACAAATATCTTTGGTTTATCTCATCTCTGGATCTCTTGGACCCTTTGGCACTCACTTCTTGCTCGGTAACATTCACAGATACATCCGTATGTAAATGATAGAGACTGTCAATCATAAAACCACGTGCGACTATTTTATTTCTTAAATAAATAGAACAGCAGTGTTTGTCAAATATAAAAATATGACCTTCCTGTGCTAGACATGAAACAGAAATCAAATTTCTGCTAGCAACAGGTACATAATAACAGTCTCTAAGTAATAAACTAAAACCAGACGGTAGTCGCAGATGGTAGGTGCCCACAGCCACAGCAGCAACTTTTGCCCCGTTGCCAACCCAAAGGGTTACTGTACCTTCCGCCAGCCTTCTACTTTTCTTTAGACCCTGCATGGTAGTGCATAGATGAGCACTAGAACCAGAATCTATAACCCAACTAGAAGTAGAAGAAACCGTTAGATTAGTTTCAATTATGAGCAAGTCTATACCTTCTGAAGGTGTGTCACCTTTCTTGTTCTTCAGGCTCTCGAGGTATGAAGGACAGTTTCTCTTCCAGTGGCCGTCGACATTGCAGTGGAAACATTTTCCTTTGTCATTAGCCTTTTTCTTTTGAACTTCCTTCTTCGGCTTTTTGTCTTTCTTCTGCTTCTTAGCAGGCTTCTTTTTCTTCCAGGTAGACTTTCTCTTGGAACCAGAAGTCAACTCAGCAGCAAGGACATTGCCCCTTGAACTTTTCAAGGCTCCCTCAGCAGTTACCAACATGTTGATCAGTTCAGTCTTAGTGCATTCAATCTTATTCATGTGGTAGTTTACTATAAACTGACCAAATGAATCAGGAAATGACTGTAGGATCAAATCCACTTGTAATTCCTTGTGCATGTTCATCCCGAGCTTCTCAAGCTCCTCAAGGTCCTTGATCATGGTCAGACCATGATCATGGACAGACTGCCCTTCGTGCATCTTTGTCTTGAAGAGCCTCTTGGACACTTCAAAACGAGCTGTGCGACTCTGCTCACCATACAACTCTTGCAGGTGTGCTAGTATGTCCCTAGCAGTCTTGAGATTCTCATGCTGGCATTGGAGTTCATTAGACATGGATGCCATCATATAGCACTTGACTCTAATGTCATCATCCAGCCACTTTTTATGCATCTCACGCTGAACATCGGTAGGACGTGTTGGTAGTGTGGGGATATCTGAATCGAGTATGTAGCCTATTTTCTCACAGTCCAAAACAATTTTGAGGTTTCTAAGCCAGTCTTTGTAATTGTGTGGAGTGATCGATTAAAACCCCGTTTGATTTTGATGAGCTCAAAGCATTTGAGTATATCTTGTGATTACTAATGAATTCAATTGAGTGTTTCAGTGAAAATCCTGTCCAAGTGTCTCTAGACTTGGTTCATAGCATTTTGGATAAGTTAAGAAGTCTGCATGAACCAATGTCTGAGATACGAGTCGACTCCCGAGTTTCACGAGTCGACTCCAAGCGTATCAAGGTCACTGGCACGAGCTCGAGTCGACTCCTGATTAGTACGAGTCGACTCCGACTGAAAACAGACAGAAGGACAGAAGAGCAGTTTTTCAGGTCTGAGATTCGAGTCGACTCCAGTGGAATGCGAGTCGACTCCCAGCGGTACACACAGAAAAAGTTAGAGAGCGTTTTATGGACTCTGAGATTCGAGTCGACTCCAGTGGAACGCGAGTCGACTCCCAGCGGTACACAAAGAAAAAGTCAGAGAGCGTTTTATGGACTCTGAGATTCGAGTCGACTCCCGCAGTACGCGAGTCGACTCCGAGACTGTGCGACCATCGACAGACAGAAGACCATGTTACTGCCTCTGAGATTCGAGTCGACTCCCAGACAGCTCGAGTCGACTCCAAGACAAGCTTCACGTCAAAAGGCAGAAGACCAACTTTCGGAAACTGAGAGCCGAGTCGACTCCAAGAAAGTTCGAGTCGACTCCAAGACTGGATGAGCCAAAAGACAGAGAATCGAGAGTTCGGGCTCTGAGATTCGAGTCGACTCCCAGGACAGTCGAGTCGACTCGAGTGGACAAAATTCAAATTTGGATCCACGGACTACCGAGGATGAGCCGACTCCAAAATTGCCAGGTCAGCGCCAGAAGTTGGCGAGTCGACTCCAGGTCAAGACGAGTCGACTCCCAGTCAAGACGGCAACTTTAATTCAAACTGGGAACAGTTGCCGAGTCGACTCCGGAAAAGCTCGAGTCGACTCCTGCTACAGCCGAGTCGACTCCTGATCGCGCGAGTCGACTCCAACCCACCAACGGTCACATTGTCAGGCTGCGCAGAGTGTGCAGAACGGCCAGAAAAAGCAGAGTAACGGCTAGTTTCCGTGGGGGTTGGCTTAAATAGCCACAGAAGACTGTAGCAAGGTAGAGAACACACATTCCACTCCTAGCATTCAAGTCTTCAAGCTCTCTAAGTGCTCTTCAACGAGAAAAAGGGAAGATCTGCATTTACTGCTCCACCAACATCTTCCCAGCATTCAAAGCTTCCTCCTCCTGCTTTCAAGTCGATCACTCTTTCAAGAGGAGACCGGAGTTCCAGAAGCCACACCTCTTCACCATCTTAAAAGCGTTTGAGGGCTTCTAACTCCTTTACGATTATATTGTTTTAAATCTGCTTTTTGAGAAGCTATTTTCTGTTTTCTTCTATCTCGTGTATTTACTTGATTCAATCGGGGGATTGAATCAAGGGGATTAAGGTTGGTTGGTGAGCCGGTTTAAAACCAACGAGTGTAAGGGTTTGATTGTGAGCCCGGGAAAACAATCGGGGTTGGTTCTAGTCGGTGAGCCTGGAAAAACCGACCGAGTTCGTTGTGAGCTCGTAAAACAACAAGTTCGGTTGTGAGCTTGCAAAACAACCGGCTGTAATCCAAGGGGGTTATAGTGAAATTCCCAAGTGAGACTTGGGGAGTGGACGTAGGAGCAAGAGTTAGCTCCGAACCACTATAAAACTTTGTGTTTGTAGTGCATTGTCTCTCATCTTCTTCCCCACACATTACTCACAGCACTTAGCTTTAATTAAATAACTGGCTATAGTATTTAGTTAATCATCCACAAAGTTTTAATTAGCTAAGTTAATTTAAAAACCCAATTCACCCCCCCCCCCTCTTGGGTTGTCTATCTGGGCAACAAGTGGTATCAGAGCCAAAAACTCTTCCACTCAAGAGTTAAAAGATCAAAATGACAACCCCATTTGGATCTTCTCACATTGAGGGTCAGTCCACCCAAAGACCTCCTTTCTTCAATGGATCCGACTACTCATACTGGAAGGCTAGGATGAGAATATTCATCCAAGCCCAAGACTATGAGATGTGGACCATTGTAGTGAATGGCCCATACATCCCATCCACATATGTAGAGGGTGTTGAGGTACCCAAACTAGAAACGGATTGGGATGAACATGACATGAGGAAGGCACAACTAAACTCTAAAGCAATGAATGTGTTTTATTGTGCCTTAGACCGTAATGAATTCAATAGAGTTTCAACTTGTAATTCTGCAAAAGAAATTTGGGACAGACTTGAAGTGACCCATGAGGGCACGAATCAAGTCAAGGAATCCAAAATAAACATCTTGGTTCATAAATATGAACTATTTAAAATGGATTCAAATGAAACAATCACAAGCATGTTCACTAGGTTTACTGATATTGTCAATGGCCTAAAAAGCCTTGGCAAGAACTATACTAACAGTGAACTTGTCAGGAAAATCCTTCGGTGTCTACCAAGGTCGTGGGAAGCCAAGGTGACGGCGATCCAAGAAGCTAAAGACTTGAACAAGCTTCAACTTGAAGAGCTCCTTGGATCCCTGATGACGCATGAGCTTACCATGAAACAACACAACGAGGAAGAGTCCTCCCATAAGAAAAAGGTAATAGCTTTAAAATCTACTTCTTCTAACAAGGACCTGTCTTGCAGCAGCAGCAGTGAAGAGGAAGAAGATGAGGAAGATGGTGGTGAGGCACTTCTTGTGCGCAAGTTCAAGAAGTTTATCAACCACAAGAAGACGTATCATCAAAGGAGAGGTCCCTCAAATTCCTACCGCAGAGACAAAGGTAAGGAAAGGGAAAATGAGGGGATTGGGTGTTACGAGTGCAAGAAGCCGGGACACATAAGAGCAGAGTGCCCCTTACTGAAGAAGGGGAGTAAGTACAAGAAGAAGAAGGCACTTGTCACCACCCTATCGGACTCCGACGCATCATCTTCATCATCGGATGAAGAACAAGAAGAGAAGGCCAATTTCTGTTTCATGGCCAACGAAAATGAGGTAATTTCCGATACGCATTTTGATTTTACATTTGATGAACTTTATGATGCGTTCAATGAATTAATGATTGAGTATAAGAATATAAATGTTAAAAACAGAGAACTAAAAGTAACTAACCAAAGTTATATTCATAAGCATGATTCATTAATTAAGGATAAAGATAATCTCACCAAAGAAAATCTAGAACTTAAGACAAGCAACCAACTCCTAATTAAGAAGACTAACACCTTAACGAAAGATATTGAGAAACTAACAAAGGAATTTTCAGATCTCAAAAACCATAAACAAGTCTTAAACAAGGATCTAACTAAAGAGCTAAATGATCTAAAAACCGAAAATCAGACATTAACTAAAGAACTAAACAAATACAAACCCTTAGTTGAAAAATTCACATATAGTTCTGAAAAGTTAAACATGATACTTAATAATCAACGAGCCGTATTTAATAAAGCGGGTTTCGGGTATAAACCAAGGAATAAGCAAAAACTTCTTAGTAACTTCTTTGTTAAAGCTGGGGAAACTAAAATTAAGAAAATAACTTGCTTTTGTTATGGAATAGTAGGACATAAAGCAAATGCATGTAATTTTAGGAAAAGTAAAACTAAAAGAAAAAATAAAAGGGTATGGGTTCCAAAAGGAACCAACTTGACTAACCATGAAGGACCCAAGAAAACTTGGGTACCTAAGATGACATGATTTGCTTGTGTAGGAGTGTCTTGCAGCCAAGGTCAACAAAAACTGCTGGTATTTGGATAGTGGCTGTTCAAGGCACATGACGGGTGATAAAGATCAATTTTTCACCCTTGAAGCTAAGAAGGGAGGTGCTGTGACTTTTGGAGACAACAACCAAGGTCACATCATTGGTATTGGTAAAGTTCAAATCACCCCTTCTACCTTTATAGATAATGTTAGATATGTTGATGGTCTTAAGCATAACTTGTTAAGCATTAGTCAATTATGTGATAAAGGATATGATGTTATGTTTAAACCATCACTATGTATTATAACAAATCCTAATGATAATAGTTTAGTTTTTAAAGGGATGAGACGTGGAAATGTATATGTGGTAGATCTAGAAGACCTTACAAAACATAACCAATGTTTAGTTGTTAATGAAACTAAAGAAAATGATGCTAGTTGGTTATGGCACCGTAAGTTAGGTCATGCAAGCATGGACACAATAACTAAACTAGTTAAAAGAGACTCCGTGATAGGTTTGCCAAAATTAAAATTTGAAAAGAACAAAATATGTGAAGCATGTCAATTTGGCAAACAATCTAGAAACTCTTTTAAATCCATAAAATGTGTCTCTACTTCTAGGCCTCTAGAATTACTACACATGGACCTATTTGGTCCAACTAGAACAACAAGCCTAGGTGGAAATAAATATGGTCTAGTTATAGTAGATGATTACTCTAGGTACACATGGGTCATGTTTCTAGCGCATAAGGATCAAGCATTTTCTATGTTTAAGAAGTTCCATAAGGAAGTAACAAATGCTAGAGAGTCCTCAGTTATAGCTATTAGAAGTGACCATGGTACCGAATTCGAAAATCAATTATTTGATGAATTTTGTAGTAAAAAGGGGATAACCCATAATTTCTCAGCACCTAGGACACCACAACAAAATGGAGTTGTGGAAAGGAAAAATAGAACCCTAGAGGAAATGGCTAGAACGATGTTATGTGAAAGTAACCTCCCTAAGTACTTTTGGGGAGAAGCCATTAATACTTCTTGCCATGTATTAAATAGAGTTCTATTAAGACCCATCATAAAGAAAACACCATATGAACTGTGGAAAAACAGAAAACCAAAGGTTAACTATTTTCATGTTTTCGGATGTAGGTGTTTTGTACATAATAATGGGAAAGATAATCTAGGGAAATTTGATCCAAAATCTGATGAAGGAATATTCCTAGGTTATTCTACAACTAGTAAAGCCTACAGAATCTTTAATAAAAGAACCCTAGTTATAGAAGAATCTATACATGTTGTTTTTGATGACTCTAGTGACATCTCATCTAGTAAGAAGGTTAATTTTGATGATGATATTGAAATACTTGAAGAAAAGATAGATGAGATGGGATTACAAGATGATAATCAAAAGTTGATTGAAGGAGAATCATCAAACCAAGAGCCTATAGTGGATCATGGGCTAACTAAAGCTTGGAGGTATGCTCATGGGCATCCTAAGGAACTAATTCTAGATGATCCATCCCAACCCGTTAGGACTAGAGCATCCCTTAGAAATTTGAATAACCATCTAGCTTTTGTTTCACACTTTGAGCCCAAACATATAGAAGAAGCCGAAAATGATGTAAATTAGATAAATGCAATGCAAGAAGAACTAAACCAATTTACTAGAAACAAAGTGTGGGATCTAGTAGAGAGACCTTCTGAATATCCAATTATAGGTACAAAATGGATATATAAAAATAAGCTAGATGAAAATGGAATTGTTATAAGGAATAAGGCTAGACTAGTAGCAAAGGGTTATAATCAAGAAGAAGGTATAGACTTTGATGAAACCTTTGCTCCCGTAGCTAGACTTGAGGCTATTAGACTATTATTAGCATATGCATGCTCTAAGGACTTCAAGCTATATCAAATGGATGTAAAAAGTGCTTTTCTAAATGGGTTTATTAATGAGGAGGTATATGTGGAACAACCTCCTGGTTTTGAAAATCATCAATACCCCAATCATGTGTATAAATTGAACAAAGCACTTTATAGTCTAAAACAAGCACCTAGAGCATGGTATGAGAGACTTAGTAAATTTCTATTAGAACATGAATTCTCTAGGGGAAATGTAGATACAACATTATTTCTGAAAAAGAAAAATAAGGATATGTTATTAGTACAGATTTATGTTGATGATATCATTTTCGGTGCTACTAACAATCGCCTCTGCGAGGAATTTGCTGATTTGATGCAGAGTGAGTTTGAGATGAGCATGATGGGAGAGCTGAACTACTTCCTCGGGCTTCAAATCAAACAATCTGAAGGAGGCATCTTCATCAATCAAGCCAATTATATCAAGGAGATGCTCAAGAAGTTCGATATGGAGGGAAACAAGTCAATCAGCACCCCCATGAGCTCATCATGTAAGTTAGACCAAGATGAATCAGGTAAATCTGTAGATCAAAAACTTTATAGAGGTATGATAGGTTCTTTACTGTATCTTACTGCAAGTAGGCCTGATATTATGTTTAGTGTGTGCATGTGTGCTAGATATCAGGCTAATCCTAAAGAATCACACCTAGCTGCAGTTAAGAGAATCTTTAAATACTTAATAGGAACTAAGAACATAGGGCTGTGGTACTCTAAAGAATCTAGCCTAAACTTAATAGGGTACACAGATTCAGACTTCGCTGGATGTAAGCTTGATAGAAAAAGTACCAGCGGGTCTTGTCAATTTCTAGGAGAAAATCTAATCTCATGGTTTAGCAAGAAACAAAACTCGGTTGCATTATCCACTGCAGAAGCTGAATATGTTGCAGCCGGGAGTTGTTGTGCTCAAATCTTGTGGATTAAACAACAATTAGAAGATTATGGCATTAAACAAGATAAAATCCCCATTAATTGTGATAATACAAGTGCCATAAATCTAACTAAAAATCCAATTCAACACTCAAGAACTAAACACATTGAGATAAGACATCACTTCATAAGAGATCATGTATTGAATGGTGATGTGACTCTCCAATTTGTTTGTACTGATAATCAATTAGCAGATATTTTCACAAAACCCCTAAGTGAAGAGAGGTTCAGTGTACTTAGGAGGGGATTAGGAGTGATTGACCCATCCTAGTGGGAGTTTCCACTAGATTAATAGATTTTGATGGTTAAAATGAGGTTAAAATAGAGTTTCTATTCAATGATCATCAAATCAGATCCCAACTAGGTGATTTTCCCTCATTTGGCACGGTTATAGCATGATTTTTAAGTGCGTGCCAAGGTTAGAGACGACTCGAGTAAGTTTCAGAGCCGGCTCCTAAGGGGGAGTCGACTCGCGCATTTGGGAGAGTCGACTCGCAAAGTTGGCAGCTGAGGGGGAGTCGACTCGCACATAGTCGGGAGTCGACTCGAAGTCTACAGGCGCATAAGGAGAGTCGACTCGCGCATTTTCTGGAGTCGACTCGAGGTCGAGTCGACTCGCGACTCAGGGGAGTCGACTCGCAGTCGGGATCCGACTTTTTAACCCTAGGTTTGTCGTTTTTGCAAACACTTTTTCTCAAGCCGCCACTGTTCACAAAGCCCTAGAGCCGACTCCTAGGTCATCCTCGATCGTCTCCAAGCCCTTTTCCCGTCGATTCTTCGCCGGACATTGAGTTTCCGTCCGTTCCTAGGTCTTTTCAGGTCAGTCCCGAGCTTCCTCTATCGATCCTTCTTCGTTCTCTAGGTTTTCATCTCGTTTAGGTCAAGATGCCTCGCAAGGGAGTTGTTAGAAAGAGGTCCCGTCCCGTGGCCGGTCCCGAGCGGCGCTCCAAGGCGCGGCACGATCCCGCGAGGCAACCTCCTCCGGATCGTTCCCCGCCTAGGGTGGTTCATGTTAGGCCGTTGGCCGGGAAGGCCGTCACCTCCGGGAGGTATGTCACTTTTGACTATCTCTCCCGGGAAGGATTCACCATAGGCGATAGGCTTAGAGCCCAGGGTCTAGAGTACTTCCTCACCTTGGACCTTCCCACCTATCCTGGCCTAGTTCAATAGTTCTACAGTACCGTCCATCGGGGAGATGGAGGTATTGAGGGCACGGTATAAGGTGTCCCATTGCGTGTCACAGAGGACCTCATTGCCCATATCCTCCACCTTCCATTAGTAGGGGTGGCTCCTGCACATCCTGAGGATAGATTTGAGGCCCTTACGATCGTCTTAGGGCATCCACCTCAGTCTCCCCTAGATGAGGTATCTGCTAGCTCACTTCCTATTGAAGTGAGAATCCTTTTGAGCATTTTGTCCAGGTCCATCTTCCCTAAGACAGGGAGATTTGATTTTGTGAATGAGAGGGACCTAGCTATTATGTCTTACATTCTTCAGGACACCCCGGTCAACTTCCCCAAGCTCATTTATAGGTATATGTGTGAGCCCCTGGATAGACCTAGGCTCTCCCTCCCATACGGAATGATATTCACTCTTCTCTTTAGGCAGTACGAAATTTCCATTCCTGAGAAGGAACCCTCTCGTGCCTTGCGATGGACTGATCGCTTGGGTACGGGGACCATGCACAGGATGGGATTTCGGAAGAGAGAAGGGATCTGGGTTAGGAAGTCCACTCTCACCGCTCAGACCACCAGACCATCACCCAGTCCTGAGCCAGATTCTGACTACCCAGAGTTCCCAGACCATCCAGACCTTCCATCCACTCCTCCTGCTCCTACCACCTCTGCCGGACCTTCCTCCTCAGCTCCACCATCTATGGAGGTCCGTATTGATCCAGAGCAGCTCCGGGAGCTGCGGCAGGAGATCGTCCGAGATTTGAGGGACGAGCTGCTCCGGGAGCTCCGAGGTTCCGTGCCAGCTCCCACTCCTGCACCCACTCCATCCTCAGCATTGGTCCCATCCTTGACAGCCGTGACAGACATGACGGCTGAGGTGCGGCAGGAGATCTACAACATTAGGACCCTGGTGCAGGCCCAGTTCCACAGCATGAGCGAGGTCACGAGCACCACGAGGAGGATGCGGGATGACATCCGCCGTGACATGCACACCACCACCGAGGGGGCCGAGCGCTTGTCGAATGTGCTCATCGACAAGCTGGACGCACTTCAGACCTCGGTGACTGGGCTTCAGACGTCGGTGACTGAGCTCTCCACTACACATAGCAGAGCCACCATGTCTATTATCACGCAGCTGGGCCATGTTACAGAGGCAGTCGCCCTCCTCATGGAGCAGAGCCGATTGAGAGGAGGAGTCACATCCTCGAGAGGAGGAGCTACATCCTCTAGAGGAGGAGATGTATCCTCGAGAGGGGGAGCTACATCCTCCAGAGGAGGAGATGTATCCTCGAGAGGGGGAGCCACATCCTCCAGAGGAGGAGATGTATCCTCGAGAGGGGGAGGCACATCCTCGAGGAGGTCATAGATGATTTTGAGTTGTGTTTTGTCTTCTTTTGTATTGTTCTTGCTTTACCTATTGTATGCTCAAATGTATTCACCTTCATATCAATACAATGAGTAGACATCTTATCTTCATTTCTGTGCCATTTGATGATTGACTGTGCCATTTGTGCCATTGATTGTGTGTGATTACCTCCTTTTTGGTATGATGACAAAAAGGGGGAGAAATGTGTAAGTATAAAATATGTAAAAGGGGAGAAATATTAAAAAATATGTAAAAGAAATCAATGGAAATAAATAAAACGATAAACTCTTAAAAACACACATAAATTTGTTCTAAGTGGATTCGGTACCTCGAGGCTCATTATCTCTCTTTTGGGGCTCCTAATGGAGTAATCTCCAGAATCTATTCAAGGGATATTCGGAGATTAGCTGAATCCTACTCAAGAACAAATTGACAGATTTTCCCTCTAAAAACAAAAATTTTAGTTCAAAAATTTCAAAGCATTAAAAGGAAATTCAGAAAATCAAAACATAGTTGAATGCATATGTTGAGGGGGAGAATCTGAATTTTAATCAAGCTAAATCATTAATGTCATATAAGCCAAACAATTGATTGCAGAATATGAAGGCTTATATAATTCCAAATGAAAGGGGGAACTTTAACTCCGAAATTTAATGTTTCACTCCTTTCAAACTTGGATAAATTAAATTATCAGACATTTGAATTCATTTATGGAGTTTATTTCATTATTTACTGAGCAACTCATTTTACATATACTCAAAGTTTTGTCATCATCAAAAAGGGGGAGATTGTGGAGTGATCGATTAAAACCCCGTTTGATTTTGATGAGCTCAAAGCATTTGAGTATATCTTGTGATTACTAATGAATTCAATTGAGTGTTTCAGTGAAAATCCTGTCCAAGTGTCTCTAGACTTGGTTCATAGCATTTTGGATAAGTTAAGAAGTCTGCATGAACCAATGTCTGAGATACGAGTCGACTCCCGAGTTTCACGAGTCGACTCCAAGCGTATCAAGGTCACTGGCACGAGCTCGAGTCGACTCCTGATTAGTACGAGTCGACTCCGACTGAAAACAGACAGAAGGACAGAAGAGCAGTTTTTCAGGTCTGAGATTCGAGTCGACTCCAGTGGAATGCGAGTCGACTCCCAGCGGTACACACAGAAAAAGTTAGAGAGCGTTTTATGGACTCTGAGATTCGAGTCGACTCCAGTGGAACGCGAGTCGACTCCCAGCGGTACACAAAGAAAAAGTCAGAGAGCGTTTTATGGACTCTGAGATTCGAGTCGACTCCCGCAGTACGCGAGTCGACTCCGAGACTGTGCGACCATCGACAGACAGAAGACCATGTTACTGCCTCTGAGATTCGAGTCGACTCCCAGACAGCTCGAGTCGACTCCAAGACAAGCTTCACGTCAAAAGGCAGAAGACCAACTTTCGGAAACTGAGAGCCGAGTCGACTCCAAGGAAGTTCGAGTCGACTCCAAGACTGGATGAGCCAAAAGACAGAGAATCGGAAGTTCGGGCTCTGAGATTCGAGTCGACTCCCAGGACAGTCGAGTCGACTCGAGTGGACAAAATTCAAATTTGGATCCACGGACTACAGAGGATGAGCCGACTCCAAAATTGCCAGGTCAGCGCCAGAAGTTGGTGAGTCGACTCCGGGTCAAGACGAGTCGACTCCCAGTCAAGACGGCAACTTTAATTCAAACTGAGAACAGTTGCCGAGTCGACTCCGGAAAAGCTCGAGTCGACTCCTGCTACAGCCGAGTCGACTCCTGATCGCGCGAGTCGACTCCAACCCACCAACGGTCACATTGTCAGGCTGCGCAGAGTGTGTAGAACGGCCAGAAAAAGCAGAGTAACGGCTAGTTTCCGTGGGGGTTGGCTTAAATAGCCACAGAAGACTGTAGCAAGGTAGAGAACACACATTCCACTCCTAGCATTCAAGTCTTCAAGCTCTCTAAGTGCTCTTCAACGAGAAAAAGGGAAGATCTGCATTTACTGCTCCACCAACATCTTCCCAGCATTCAAAGCTTCCTCCTCCTGCTTTCAAGTCGATCACTCTTTCAAGAGGAGACCGGAGTTCCAGAAGCCACACCTCTTCACCATCTTAAAAGCGTTTGAGGGCTTCTAACTCCTTTACGATTATATTGTTTTAAATCTGCTTTTTGAGAAGCTATTTTCTGTTTTCTTCTATCTCGTGTATTTACTTGATTCAATCGGGGGATTGAATCAAGGGGATTAAGGTTGGTTGGTGAGCCGGTTTAAAACCAACGAGTGTAAGGGTTTGATTGTGAGCCCGGAAAAACAATCGGGGTTGGTTCTAGTCGGTGAGCCTGGAAAAACCGACCGAGTTCGTTGTGAGCTCGTAAAACAACAAGTTCGGTTGTGAGCTTGCAAAACAACCGGCTGTAATCCAAGGGGGTTATAGTGAAATTCCCAAGTGAGACTTGGGGAGTGGACGTAGGAGCAAGGGTTAGCTCCGAACCACTATAAAACTTTGTGTTTGTAGTGCATTGTCTCTCATCTTCTTCCCCACACATTACTCACAGCACTTAGCTTTAATTAAATAACTGGCTATAGTATTTAGTTAATCATCCACAAAGTTTTAATTAGCTAAGTTAATTTAAAAACCCAATTCACCCCCCCCCCCCTCTTGGGTTGTCTATCTGGGCAACAAATTGGTCTCGGTCAGTCGGTTGGTCTCAAGAATACGGGTCAAAGGGTTTGAAGCTGACATTGTATCTGCAGAGAGTAAAGATTCTAGTTAGACTTTTGTACTTGATCCTAATCTGTTCTAAGGTCTTTTAGAACAAATGTAACTCCCACTATTTTCTCGAATCCCTCACACTCCTCTGGTAGGGAAACGGAAATCCCACACGACTAGGGTTTCTAGTAGGTACTGCGGTCCTACCAATTTACATGCCACCTCACCTAACAGTTATTGGTGACACATAGATTGATGAATGTACAACTCTTGTACAATGCTTCTCAAGCATGTTGCAGTGTAACTTGGTCTCTAAGCCATGAAGACCTCACCTAACAGTTATTGGTTCCATTTCTTAGTTAAGTCAGACCCACCGTATAACCGTAGGAATAAAGTCGTCATTGGGTCCTCACCTAACAGTTATTGGTGCCCAACCCCACCTTTACCCTACAACATCTCATGTCTATAGAGAGGTCCAGCCCCCCGATGCAACTTGACCACTGTGTCCAGCCGAGACAAATCAACATCAGAAAGGCCTTAGCAGCTCTACTACGGTGGAAGACCTATTGACTTAATATTGGTTAATCAGGTTTTAGTGTTTGCAACTTGAGCCCTTCATAAGAGGTAATCGAACAATTAGCCAGGTAAGCAGGTGGGAGGCTCCCCTTACTCAGAGAGTAAGGTCCTAATTAAGTAACCACCTTTCATGCTTTCCTAGACACCAATTAGATCAATTAATCTAATATGACTTGCTCATGTCGGTTCACTCTCGACTTGATTGAGGAGGTTTTTGATTTAGGTCTCAATTGGGTTTGCTACATCACATATAAACCTATCTACCCGACTCTCATTCACATCACATGCAAACGGCGCATTGCAGGCATTTATAATCGCAGCAATAATTAAAGCTAAATTTTAAATCGGTGATGATCATGGATTCTAGTTAGGTCGTATTACAAGCACATGCACGTCAATCGATCAGCTGGTCTTCAACTCTTGAATAGGTTCCAAGCCTCCTTGACTCGATCCTTGACCAACTCTTGATCCAATCGCCATCAACCGCTTAGACCCCTGATCATCTCATGCGTCATCTTCGACTTGATCGTTGACGTACATCACATCACAGAAATACAACCAGATGTAAAATAAAAATAAAAATAAATTACATCTCCTTTTAGGAGGCACACAGGCCTCTCAAAACATCAAATAAGATGCATGCAAGCATCTGAAAAATTACATGACATCGCAGATCACATCGCAGGTCATTACATTTGATACCAAAAGGGTTTGAATCCTATGATCATCACCATATGCAACAATTATAATTTTCAGATCTGATAATTAATTGATTATCTCATGACATAGGTTGCTGATCATGCTAATCATGATTCTAAACTTTGTAATCACAATAACAATGCTATTAGAATCATCCTTTTATCATATAAAAATCAGCATGTAAAAATCAGCACCCTAGAAAAATTCTGCATGCAGAAATTTTCAGCATGCATGATCATTTAATTTTTAGATCTAATAAGCCTACTTATAGTTAATTCTTACCTTAAACTACGAAGCCTAGGCTCTGATACCACTGTTGGGAACCCGCCTATGCCGCTGATATTTCAAAACAAAAATCAGATTGCAGCGGAATCAACATAAGCGGGATCGACGTTCATCGCATGAACGCTGTTTCTAGACCGTTCGTAGTTAGATAAGAATTAATACTTTTAAAACCTTTAGGGAGATCAAATCTTCACCTTGTGCGAGTAGATGATCACCGCAAACTGAAGCTCGTGGTTTTAGGTCGAGGGTTCGTTTGAAGCCGTTCAAACGTCCGGCCTCTACGGGTATCCACACGAAGCAGAGGACCTGATCAAAGATCTCTTGTCTTCCCAGGGTGCTAGCTCCCTTGCAAAGACTTCTTTTGATGGCTGATCTCCTCTCTTTCTTTCAACTCTTGAATATGCTTGAGAGGAGGAAGAAGAAGGATGAAGAAGAGGATGAAGAAGAATCCCCATGCAGCCTTCTTTTCTTCCTTGCATTGGATGAAGGAAGGGAAGGGGAGGAGGCCGCCAACACTTGGATCTTCTTCTTCCCTTGCTTGCGGCTGAAACAAGGAGAGGGAGAGGGTGGCCACGGCACAAGAGGGAGAGGCTTCAATGCTTCTAGGGCGCCGGCCTCATAAGCCCTTTTATAGCCATCAAGGGCTCCTCCAAAGTAGGAGCCCTAGATGACTTTCCAAAGAGGGGGCGCCGGCCCCCTCTCTTGTGCCGCACCAAGTGATCAAGGGGAGGGGCTTGCGCCCCTCCCTCTTGGTAAACCCTAGTCCACATTAGGGTTTGCATTGCCCTAATGTGGTCAAGCCCTAATCCTATTAGGGCTTAGCCCAAGGGTGAACCAATGGATCCAATCTAGGTAAGTCCTAATCCAATTAGTACTTGAATCAATTTTGACTCAATTGAACTCTTCAATCCTAATCCAATTAGGAGTCTTATTGATTCATTAGATTAATAATTAATTGTAACTTAAGAAACCCTAATCCATATTAGGATGTATTTAATTTTAGTCCTAATCCAATTAGGACTTAATTTGAATCTGAAGTCCTAATCCAATTGGGACCTCTAGGAATCCTATTCTAAGTAGGAATTCATAATGAATTCAAAATCCTATTCTAAGTAGGATTGTGGGAATCCTAATCCAAGTAGGAATCCCAGTCCTACTCCAACTAGGATTCCCAGTCCTAATCCAATTAGGACTCTAGGAATCCTACTCGAAGTAGGACTCTTGTTTCAAGTCCAATTAATTAATTCCCTTTGTTCCTTCTTCAACTGAATATCAATCGAATTGATTATTTGTGATTCCTAATCACTATTCAACCATCAGATCGGTCAATACTTCTAGTGTGTGTGACCCCATAGGTTCTACTCTGACTGGTAGTGAGATATATTGTGATCTCTATCACAATATCATTGAAGACTCCTTTCAATGGGTTGGAACGATTCCAACTCAACTCATTAGGGTTTATCGATCATCAAGATAATCCCTATGAGTCCCACCATCCACCAGTGACACCTAGCAGCATGTAGTGGCTACCCAGCAGAATAGAATGGTGAACCTCTAGGTGCAGTTAATATGTGATACAGTCCTACTATCGTGGATCCCTACAGGACGGAGGTCATGGACAACTCGTCAAACCCGATCGTCTGTCATATGTGAAGATTTATTCGACTTAAGTTCGAGAGTGGAAAACTCTTTCTCCACTATGCATACTGCCCCGGCCGAGGTCTTACGAACTTAGTCTTATAAATCACATAGGATCTCTCCTTATAGGTGCATACCCTACTCCTACAGTGAACTTACTGCAGCCAATCTACACTGCATGGACCCATATGGCTAGGGACCATGTATGTGTGCAGTCAAACTACAATAACCTCCCTATGAGTAGCCGAAGCACCGCAGGTCAAAGGACCAGTCACACTACTGCAATATCAAGCAAGTCACTGACGAGTGGATAGACATCCAAGTGACTTCTTGTCTTGGTCACGCTCAGTACCCTTGTTCTCTAACAAGCACCTGCACTATCACTTCAGTGTCCCTACACTGTGGACTCAAGTCTCGTCCATCCAGAAGGAAAGTGATCTGTGCACTGATCGGATCGATCGCCGTCCTCGTGATGATCCATTGATCAGGAGCATTTAGAAATTAATCACCAATGATACATGACTCAAATTCTCAACTCTTGAGAATATGTATCATCATCTTATTAATTTCTTGGACGATTCATAGACACATAAATAATATGAATGAAAAGATGCCTTTTATTTATTCAATAATAAATAGTCAAGTACAAAATTATGTCCCTAGAATTAACAATGTGTCAGCCAGATTGGCTTCTAGGGCATACATCTAACAGCGACTTTATGGGTGATCCCATATTTTCGCATTAAAGCCTCAAAAGGCTTATTACAGAAGTGTGAACCCCCATCACTGATGATGGCTCGAGGCGTTCCAAATCGAGAAAGAATGTTTTCTTTTAAAAATTTTAACATAGTTTTATGGTCATTATGCTTGCAAGGAATTGCCTCAATCCATTTGGAGACATATCTACAGCTACTAAGATGTACAAATTTCCGAATGAAGGAGGAAATGGGCCCATAAAATCTATTCCCCAACAATCAAATATTTCGATAATTAAAATTGGGTTGAGAGGCATCATATTCCTACGAGTTATCCCACCTAACTTTTGACAACGCTCGCAAGCTTTGCAAAAGTTATGGGAATCTTTAAACAAGGTGGGCCAATAGAAACCGCACTGTAAAATTTTTGCAGCCATTTTCTTAGCAGAGAAATGACCACCGCAAGCTTCAGAATGACAAAAGGAAATGACACTAATAAATTCGTCATTAGGTACACATCTCCTAATAATTTGATCTGGGCAGTATTTGAAAAGATAAGGATCATCCCAGAAGAAATTTTTTATTTCGGTCAGAAATTTTCTTTTATCCTGTTTATTCCAATGAATCGGGAGTTCACCCATGACAAGAAAATTTGCAATGTCTGCAAACCAGGGTGACGACGTGATCTCAAACAGTTGCTCATCAGGGAAAGTGTCTTTTATGGGCGAATTGTCTAAGGAATCTGGAAGAGTGAGACGGGACAAGTGATCAGCTACTACGTTTTCTACCCCCTTTTTATCTCTTATTTCTAGAAAAAAATTCTTGGAGCAGAAGGATCCACCTAAGCAAACGCGCCTTAGCATCCTTTTTTGAAAGAAGGTACTTAAGGGCAGCGTGGTCAGTGTAGATAATGATTTTGGATCCAATCAAGTAAGACCTAAATTTGTCTAGTGCAAATACTACGACAAGTAGTTCCTTTTCCGTAGTGGTGTAATTCTTTTGTGCACTATTTAAAGTCTTACTTGCATAGTAGATAACATAAGGCTTTCTTTCTTTTCTTTGCCCTAGAACTATCCCAACTGCATATTCACTAGCATCACACATAATTTCAAAAGGAAGCGACCAGTCAGGTGGTTGCATGATGGGAGCAGAGGTCAGCAAGCTTTTAAGTTTATCAAAAGCTTTTTGACATTCTTCAGACCACACAAATTGGGTTTCTTTTTGAAGGAGATTACATAAGGGTTTAGATATTGAGCTAAAATCTTTAATGAATCTCCTATAAAATCCTGCATGACCCAAAAATGAGCGTATATCTTTGATAGTTTTTGGGTTGGGTAAATTAGCAATTAAGTCAATTTTAGCCTTGTCTACTTCAATTCCTTCAGATGAAATGACATGCCCGAGAACAATTCCCCTAGTTACCATGAAATGGCACTTTTCCCAGTTTAAGATTAGATTCTTCTCCTCACACTGAATTAAGACTAGTCTTAAATGGTTCACACAATTTTCAAAAGATGAGCCAAAAACTGAAAAATCATCTATGAAGACTTCCAAAAAGCGCTCAACCATGTCGGAGAAAATACTGAGCATGCATCTTTGGAAGGTTGCAGCAGCATTACCTAATCCAAAAGGCATTCTCTTGCAAGCAAATGTGCCAAAAGGACATGTAAAAGTGGTCTTTTCCTGATCTTCAGGATCAATTGCAATTTGGTTGTAACCTGAGTAGCCATCTAGAAAGCAATAATATTTATGACCTGCTAACCTTTCTAAAATTTGATCAATAAAAGGTAGAGGAAAATGATCCTTCCTAGTGACAGAATTAAGTTTCCTATAGTCAATGCATACACGCCAACTAGTGGGGACCCTAGTTGGAACTAATTCATTGTTAGCATTTTTGACTACAGTAACACCAGATTTTTTCGGGACCACTTGGGTTGGACTTACCCATTTACTATCTGAAATTGGGTAGATCATACCCGCATCCAGAAGTTTCAGAACTTCTGCTCTGACCACATCCTTCATGTTTGGGTTTAATCGACATTGAGGTTGACGAGAAGGTTTGGCATCGGCTTCTAAGTGGATTCTATGAGTGCAAATTGAGGGACTAATTCCCTTGATATCAGCAATTGTCCACCCTATTGCTCCCTTATGCTCTTTGAGAATTTCTAATAATTTTAGTTCTTGACTTTGTTCGAGTTGGGATGATATGATCACAGGAAAAGTCTCTTCTTGACCAAGGTATGCGTACTTGAGCTCAGATGGCAAAGGTTTTAGCTCAAGTTTAGGTGCTTGAACACTAGATGGTAGAGGACTATTGTTGCGTGGGGGCAATTCTTCAAAACGAGATTTCCACCTATCTGTATCCAACAAAGGAGCTGAATCTAATATAGCACTGATTTTTCTAAAGTTTTGGTTGATATCTGTATTTTCGAAATGAGTTAGGCATGTTTCTAAAGGATCAGAAGAAAGAGATGGGACAAGAGCATCTTCTACAATGGAGTCGATCAGATTAACTCCATGAATTTCATCATTTTCGTTATCATTATCGGATTGTTTACAAATGTTAAATATATTAAAATCTATAGTCATATTCCCGAATGACATTTTCATTATTCCATTTCGACAGTTGATCAAAGCATTGGAAGTAGCTAGAAATGGGCGGCCTAAGATAACAGGTATTGGAGTGGTACAATTCATGACAGGCTGGGTATCTAATACTATGAAGTCGACTAGAAAATAGAATTTATCAATTTGGACAAGTACATCCTCGACTACTCCTCTTGGTATCTTTATAGATCGATCGGCAAGTTGGAGAGTAACCTTGGTGGGTTTTAATTCACCAAGTCCTAACTGTTCATAAACTGAATAGGGCAGTAAGTTAACACTTGCACCTAAATCCAGAAGGGCTCGTTGTATCCTGAAGTTTCCTATGATACAAGATATGGTAGGACAACCAGGATCTTTATACTTAGGTGGGGTGTTGTGTTTGAGAATAGCACTCACCTGTTCAGTTAGAAAAGCTTTCTTTTGTACATAAAGCTTTCACTTTATGGTACAAAGATCTTTTAAAAATTTGGCATAAGATGGGATCTGCTTAATGGCATCTAATAGAGGAATGTTAATCTTTACTTGTTTAAAGATATCCAAAATTTCTTGATCAGGTACTCCTTTTTTAGCTGCAAGCAAACGCTGAGGGAATGGAGCAACTATTTTATGATGAGGTATTGGATCATCTTGTTCAGTATTATTTTCATCCCTTTTCTCAATGGATTTTTCAGGTTTGTCATCTTTTGTTGGAATTTCTTTGTTAATTATTTTTCCACTCCGAAGGGTTGTGACAGACTTAACTTGTTCAAATTTTGGTTGGGATGAACTTGCTTCATGGACCTCATGTTGACCCTTTAGGTTAGATTGAGGTTGGGCTGGAAATGTCCCTTTTTCCCTAACATTGAGTTGAGCCTCAATTCTACCTACAGAATTTTTAAGTTCTTGGAGTGATTGCATTGTATTCTGATTTATTTGAGTCTACCCTTGCATGAAGGTTTGCAAAGTATCTTCAAGGGATTTCCTATGTGGTGGCACATAAGGAGTAGGAACAGAATTTCCTTGAGATTCATTGGCAGTGGGTCCATGTCTCCAGCTAAAGTTAGGATGGTTTCGCCAATTAGGATTATATGTTTCTGGAAATGGTCTTTTATAAGTATTGGTGAAATTTGCTTGATCATGCAACACTTCTTGAAAAGCAGGGATTGTAGGACAATCCTTGGTTACATGTGCATTACTCTCGCAAATTCCACATATACTTTCAACAATAGTTTGTGCTTTTCCTATATTGGCTTTGCTTAATTCCATGGCTTCAACCTTCCTAGTCAGATTAGCAATTTTTACATTGACATCATTATCATCTTTAATAAGATATATTCCTCCTTTTGCATTAGGTGCTATTTTTGATTTTTCATTTTTATCTGTTGTATCCCAAGCTTGTGCATTTTCTGCTAAAAGATCAAAATAATCCCAGGCTTCATTTGGTTCCTTACTCATGAATTCACCATTACACATCATTTCTACAAATTGTCTCATATTGGAGGACAAACCATCATAAAAGAAACTAATGACCCTCCAAATTTCATATCCATGATGTGGGCAAGCAAGTAGAAGGTCCTTGAATCTTTCCCAACAATGAAAAAACGTTTCTCCATCTTTTTGTGCAAATTTCATGATATTTCTTCTAAGTGTGTTTGTTTTATGTGTTGGGAAGAATTTCTTTAAAAATTCTCTTGTCATTTCTTGCCAAGTAGCTATGGTCCTAGGCCTTAAGGAGTGTAACCATGATTTAGCTTTTTCTTTTAAAGAAAAAGGAAATAACTTAAGCTTAACTACCTCTTCAGTGACATCATTGAAATGAAGTGTTGAACATACTTCATCAAATTCTTTAAGATGCAAATAGGGACTTTCAGAATCAAGTCCGTGAAACTTTGGGAGTAATTGGATTATTCCTGGTTTCATGTCAAAAGCTCCCGCAGCAGTAGGAATGACCATACAGGATGGGGTACTGGTCCTAGTGGGTTGTAGATAATCACGAAGCGTTCTAATAGGTAAGTCATCTTGAAATTCATTATCTCCCTGATTACTACCATTATCTTCCATTTGATTATTTGAATTTTGAACAATTAAATTTTTATCTTTTGATTCAACTCGAAATAATCTATTCATTTATCTCTCTCCCACAATAGCATATACTAAGTTTTTTTTATTTATTTTATTATTTTTTTTATTTTTATTTTTTTATTTTATTTTTATTTTTTTATTTTATTTTATTTTATTTTTTTTTACACAAGCATCCTAATACAGTAAAACAAAAGTTTAATTAGAACATGCATTAAAACATCACCCAACAATTTCTAAGGTTTTTCTAAAAATTCTAGATAGCTCCTAACTGGGTCGAAGAGGACACCTAAGCCTCCAATCCGGTCTATTAACCTTAGTCGACCAGGTAAGCTCCCAGGTAAGTGGAGGGGTCACGATGCATGTAGCAAAGGTCCCACTTAAAACCCACTTTCCTCGAACAAAAACTGTCTCCCTTTAATCACTTAGAGGGACAAAGCTTGCCTAGACATCGACCGAGGTCATAGAGCGAAATTGGTGCAACTTTCAGTGGTCTTCGTCCTATTGAGCTCGAATATCCTTAGGGGCCAACGTCTAGTTGATTTTAATTAGGCTTAGGATATTTATGCACTGGGATGATTTTTGGGCTAAGGACGAGTGATGAAATCCCGACCTTATCTTTTTAATGGGTTCAGCCCTTAGTTTATTTTATGCAAATGCTTTATACTATATGCAACAATCAAGAAGATATTTATCACTTTATGTCATGACATTAAATTGCAGTTGAATAGTTGATCAAGCAAACTAGCTAAATTTTTTTTTCTTTTTATTTATTTATTTATTTATTTATTTATTTATTTTTTTAATTTTTTTAAACAAGAATAAAATTCTAATCTAGGAAAAATAGGACTATTATGAACAAAATAGAAAAATTAATTTAAATACTCACGGCCGGAGTTCGTTCACTCCAGGAATCCAAAAATGTGATCTTGATCTTCCTCGTTACTGGTCCTGCTTGTGTCACCCTTGAATCTGAAAAGATTTGAAATTTCAACTGTGTTAAAAATAAAGAAAAATTGAAGAACTAGAAATAAAAAATTGAAAATTTCAGCCTTGTTCTCGTTCGCACGTTGCAAATCCCCGGCAACGGCGCCAAAAACTTGCTACGATTTTAATCTTGCTCTTTTAAAAAGGGAAATTAAATGTAGAATACCCCAAGTATAAGGTGTAGCAAAGTAATATTCTCGGTGAGTCCGAGATCGAATCCACAGAAATTTGACAGTGAACAAAAACTAAAGGCTAAATAATATTCAGATTGACAAAAATATAACTAAGGCATAAGGATTCAGCCTAGCACTTAATCATGCTTTTCTTAAAATCATCTATTAATCATAATAAAATAGATTTAGTTTTATGGGTAGCATTACAGTAATTCTATTTTAAACTACAGGGATTTCTAAGCATCTGTTATACCCGGGGGAAATAACAAATCAAAGAAAATATATAAGTTTGAAATAATTTCTATCAATCTACTGCACCATAAATCAAATCTAAAACATTAAAATCCCATTGATGATTAAAGAAAATACATGAAGAAAATGCTAGGCTTTTTCCTAGCCTTAGTTAAAAAAGATTTAGCTATCCATATGAGATGCAAACATTTTTATAAAAAGGATTAGCATAGAATAAATAAAATAAGCATAAATCCCTTTTTCTTTTTCTTTCTTCTCTTAAGAAAACAGAGGACTCTGTTTTCTTTCTTTTCTTTGGGTTTTCTCCTCCGGATGCTTCTCCTCCTCTCTCGCCCGGCTAGGAAAGATGCAATTGAAGACTTCCCTGGTTCCGTGGCCTCCCTTCTTTCTCGCTCGACTGGATTAAAAGCTTGGAGTTGAATGGAACCTGGCTGCCTTCTCTCCTCCCAAGCCCGACTGAGAAGATCGGAAGACTAGATGCAGATAGATGGCTTCCGAGTTCCGTGGCCTCCCTTCTTTGCTCCGTCCTCCCTTCTGGTTCCGTGGCCTCTTCCTTCGTGGCTTCTTCTCCTCTCTCGCCCGGCTGGAAAGATTGGAAGAGGAGATGCTCCGGATGGCTCCCCCTTAGATCCGTCGGCTGCTTCTCCTCCTCTTTCGTCCGCCCCCTCCTCCACCGGATAGCTCCCCTTTTTATAGCATGTTGAAGGCGCGGCTGGTGAGACGCGTGGAGGTTTGGGGATGATCCGGTTGCTTGAGATGCGGGATGAAGTTGAATCGCTTGAGACTCTTCAGCTGGGAACGTTGCAGAAGTTTGGGAGTTGCGCACATCGCCACAAATGCAGGGAAACTCCTCACGGATGCATGCTCTGTTTGTGGGAATGTGCTTCACGGGTAGATGAGAAGCTGGGAAGAGAAACTGGGAAGACATTTATGTTGGGAAGTTGAGAAGACTCCTCACAGCTGCTGGATTTGTGGATAAGCTGGGAAGAAACGGGGGAGACGGAAGGACTCTAAGGAGATGCCACGATCGGTTGGGATGCTCTTCATGGCTGGGACGGTTCTCTGTTGCTTGGAAGCCAAAAGAGCTTGGGGAGTTATTTCACGGATGAAAGAAAGAGCCGGTTTGGCTTTGGATTTCCCTCGCTGCCGTTGGGAATTTGAAGATGAAACGATTGGAGATGACGGACGCTGGGAAGCTCCTCACGGATGAATCCTGCTCGAACGGAAGGGGAGCTTTAAATGAGGCGGGTTGTAGACGTTTGATGCCACAACGCGGGCACTTATGCTAGCTGAAGCATCTAGATACAGTGAAATGGATTGCGTGCGGATGATGGGCGGTGTGAGGCTCAGATGAGACGCTAAGGATTTGTTGAGCTCGGAACGCCAAGCATTGGGCTCAAACCCAGCATTATTGAATCTTTTGAATTACTTGCACTCAAACACAAATAAAGCATTAATTAATTAATTTTATTAATAAAGATTAGCTATAATACTAATTAAGATAATATGAAAATTTCACTTTTGTACTCTTATCATAAGGCCTATGTCAAACGTTTGAAAGCAGATAAGCTAGAATCCAAATCTGATAATTGTTTCTTCGTCGGATATCCAAAAGAAATCTTAGGGTATTACTTCTATAATACTGATACGCAAAAGTTGTTTGTCTGTAATAGGGCCGTTTTTCTTGAGAAGGAGTTCCTTGGTGAAGGAGCGAACAGCTCTGATGTTGCACTTAAGGAAGTTCAACGTATAGAAGAACCAGTACAGACTAAAGAATCGGATTTGATTAGATCAGATTCAGAACCCATTATAGAGACATCCGTGAGGCGATCCGGTAGAGTACCGCAACAGTCGGACAGATACTATGGTTTTCTGGTCCAGGACGGCGAACCGGTTGGTCTCGATGAGAACACAGAGGATCCCGTCACATGCATGGATGCTATGCAAAGGTCTAATTCTGAGAAATGGTTTAATGCCATGAAATCCGAATTGGAGTCCATTGAGGTCAATGATGTATGTGAAAGAGTAGATGCCCTACAAGCCAATCGCAATATGTATTGTGAAGGATTTTTTTTTGATTTTCTAAATCATGTACATGACATTTAATATAAATAAAGGCATTGTGTTTCATCATATGCTGTTGATTATATTTGTGATGAACCTCTTAGATTAAGACAGTGATTTTGAGGCTATGATGAGATCATACTAGTGAGACCTAAAATCTTAAAATCCTAATCTTAAATATTCCCAGTCATTGGTACATTGAGTCGAGGATCAATGTTTACCGGAAAGACTGGCACATCTTATGTATGCTCGATGCAGAGGGTGATTGATCTCACAATCACTTGTGTGGAGACACTAATACAAAGATGTGGGTGCTCATTAGAGAAATGAGTTCACTGAATTGACCTACAAAGAGAAATCTTATGAAGTCTTACTTACATGTCAAAAGATGATTCTCTTGGTGGGAGTTGTGCAACTGATCCTTTGACCTGAGATCACCATAGTATCTTGTGCACATAAATCCATATTTTGGTTTCCACTCATTCATGACAATAAGTTATGTACGAGGTCTTCTAGATATGGTGGAATGTGTACGAAGGTTATGAGTAGGTCAACAAGAAATTAATCACTTCTAGTAAGAGAAGATCGCATCCTATTTATTCTAATCATATGATAATTCAGAAAGTCTTTGATCAAAGCACAATGAAAATTAGAAAGAGTTTCTAATATTTCATTATTCGAATTATCATTAGAAGATTGAGAAATATATGAATATAAAATTGAGTTTGACATATATTCATACTCATATACATATTCGGGGTGCAGTTTGATTAAAGGATTGAATTGCACGGTAACTTGCCACTGAAGGGTATTTTTGGTATTTCTACCAAATTCCATATTTTTCGGGTAGACATGATACGTTGCTAGACGTCAATCTTGTCTTATAGATTTGATCGAATTAAAGAGTTTAATTCGATCACCAATTAGAAAGGATTCTAATTGTTAAGTTTAGGTTCGCGCAGTTTGGACTTAAATCGATTAGAAGAGTTCTAATCAAGTTGGGTCAACTTGCACTCACACCTATTGCTGGCTAAGTATGGAACCCAATGGGTCACACACAAGAAAACTTATTAAGGGTCTAATTGGATTAGATCATGTTTGCAAGATAGACATCCTAGCAGGTGTTGCAAACCCTTAGCTCTTGATTCGAATTGGATTCGAATCTGATTCTTAATTGATCTAATTTGATTAGATCATCTTCTAATATGGGTTAGCCAAGAGTTGGCACCTAATTGGCTTGGTTTGAGTCTAATTGGATTAGATTTAATAAATCATTCAATCTAGACCGTTAGATCTTGATCTACCGTTGGATGAAGACATAATGGAGAGTTGGTTTAACCCAATTGGATTGGGTTAGAGGATGGCTATCATAATTGACCATTGGATCTTAATCCCACCATTGGATGAAGACATAATGGGTCAAGTAAATGGCGCCTTGCATTGGAGCCCTTGGATCATCATCATGAAAGATCAAGAGGTAAGGCATGATGGACATGTGATTAGCATGTGATGTTGACTTGGTCAAAATATGGCACCACATGAAAGGACATATCATTTGATACACCTCTTCACTTGATCTGCACCTCCTCTTATTTGATATGGCCCTTAGATGATGTCCTTTCATGAAAGGATGTGTGGATGGGATGCATCCTTTGGAGATGCATCCCTACACCTATTATAAATAGGCTAGCACTCCATGGGTTTCATCATTCCAACTCCACCCCACTCCTCTCTTCTTTCTTTCTTACATTAGTTTCTTTCTTTCTAGCATTGCTTCTAGTGTGTCCTAAGCCAAGACAAGGTGGTCTTCTTTAGGACAAAAGGATTAGAAGTGATTTTAGAAGGTTAAAGAAAAATAGAAAGAAAGGAAAGCAAGCCATTAGAGTTCTTTAAGAATTCTGCATTAAGGATCAAAGTCTTTGGAGCTTAAGACTTAAATCAAGTTTTCGTGTGGATCAACGTTGGAGGGTGAACACTTGGGCACCTAGTAAAAATTCTACATATTGGATTAGCGTTAGAGGTATTCTTCTATTTCTGTATTTATATTATATTATTTGATTGCTTCCATTAAGGTGATCTTGGCTTATAAGGGTTTTATGTTAAGGAACTTTATCAAGAAATTTTTAAAATTCCTAACTTCTGCTGCGCATTATAACATGCTAAAACCCTTCAGTGGTATCAGAGCCATCCTTAATTGGTTCAATCAAATAATTATGTATGATGTATGATTATTAATTTACTATGAGATAGTAATGTCATATGCTTAGAGAAATGCTGAAATGTATGATTAATATATGATATGTTATGCAATAAAATATCATGATATGAAATTTTCCATATAAAAATATGTTGAAGCATGTTAATTAATTGCTTATGATTTATACATGCTATGAGATAGCCATGATGCATAATAGTTTATTTTAGACATGTTAAATGTATGTTACAATTAAAGAATGTGCTAGAGACTAGTAAGCCCTCAATAAAAATTATATTAAGTCATAGTGTTAAAAAACTTTGAGCTAGCCCATTCTAGAACAATTAATCTAATTGGTGTGTAAGGAAAGCACTAAAGGTGGTTACTTAATTAGGACCTTACTCTCTGAGTAAGGGGAGCCTCCCACCTGCTTACCTGGCCAATTGTTTGATTGCCTATTATGAATAAGCTTAATATTGATATAACACTATTGATAGCCTTCCTTCATACCTCGATATTATTATGTCAAGATCCATGCTAGTTTGTTGTGCTAACACAAGACTTGCAATGGGGACTGATGTTATACTGTATTGGTGCATTAAGATGCTTATGGCATATTTTAATATATATTGCCTTGTTGTGCAACCACAAGGGCAATATTATTCGAATATGACTATATGAAAATGAAGGGTTTGACTTAACTAAAATATTATTGTTTGTTGTGCTAACACAAGGCAATAAGTATTTTAAGAGGACAAGATAAAGTTGAGAATTGCATGAGATGCAATTGGAAAGAGTTTCCTACCTTTGAACTTATAAGAGTTTGTTGTGTAAACACAAGGCTTTTTATGATGAATTAGGATCTCAACCCTACTAAGAAAAATTATATTTTCACGTTTATCATAGGAGAGGGCTATGATATTCGATAAAAATAGTAGGAGACAAATTAGATTAAAGTCCTTATCTAGTTGCAAACATGTCATCATGATTGGTCTGCTTATATTAGTTTTGTTCTTGCATATGTAGAATTATTAAATGGCTTCTTCACTTTCACTAAGAGGCATCTTAGATGCCAACAAGTTGATCGGACCAAACTATGTAGACTGGTTGAGGAATTTAAAGATAGTACTCACTCAGGAGAAAATTTCCTATATACTTGAAACCCCTGATCTTGGAGATCTAGGGGATGATGCTACAGAAGAGGAGGTTGCCACACATAAGATGTGGAAAAATGACAGTGTGACTGTCAAATGTATCATACTTGCCTCTATGAACAATGAATTACAGAGGCAACATGAAGGCATGGACACTCAATCCATACTTCTCAATTTAAAAGAGTTGTATGGAGAACAAAGCAGGATTGCTAGGTATGAGATATCTAAGCAGTTGTTCCGTGCTAGAATGAATGAAGGAACTCCAGTGCAAAACCATGTTCTTATGGTTATAGACTTGATCACCAGATTAAGTCAATTAGGTTTTGCTATGGATAGTGAGCTCAGTCAGGATTTGATCCTGCAATCACTGCCTAATTCATTCTCTCAGTTTGTTGTGAACTTTCACATGAACAAGCTGAACACCTCCCTGCCTGAGCTGTTAAATATGCTCAAAACAGCTGAAGGGCATATTAAGAAGGATAAAGGTCCACTCCTTCTTATAAATAGCACCTCTATGAGGAAATCGGGAAATAAGGGTTCTAAGAAACGATTGAACCCCAAGAGTAGCATCAAAAAGAAAAAAGGAAAGAAAAACTCCGGATCAAGTACCTGTTTTCATTGCGGCAAAGCTGGCCACTGGAAAAGGAATTGCAAGAGTTTTCTTGCAAGTATGAAGACCGATGCAAGAGTTGCATCAAAAGGTATGTTTATGTTACATGCCAACTTGTCATTAAGTTCTTCAAATTCAAATTCATGGGTATTGGATACCGGCTGTGGTTTTCACATTTGCAAATCTTTGCATGGACTACAGAAAATTAAAATTTTGAAGAAAGGTGACTTCGAGCTGTATGGCGCTGGAGGAGAGTCCATCCAGGCTGAAGCTGTTGGAACCTACAACTTGGAATTGCCTTCGGAAAAGCTCCTACAATTAGAAGATTGTTATTATATGCCTAAAATTATTAGAAATGTAATTTCCATTCCTTTGTTGTTAAAGAAAGGTTTTGAAATTAATGAAAAGGGCAATGATTGCTCTATTTATTTTTCTAATAAGCATCTTTGCAATGGCATTATGGAAAATGGTCTTCTAGTTTTATTACTTAATGACAATGTCTTTCATATTAATAAAAGCAATAAAAGAAAGAGAGAGGAAGTGAATAATACCCTCCTTTGGCATTGCCGACTTGGTCACATAAGTGAATCAAGAATCAACAAGTTATACAAAGAAGAGTTCTTTGATCCTTATGATTATGAATCATTAGGAACTTGTGAATCTTGTCTTATGGGAAAAATGACCAAGTCTCCATTCACTGGACATGGAGAAAGGGCAAGTGAGTTATTAGGACTTATACATACAGATGTATGTGGTCCTATGACAACTCCAGCCAGAGGTGGATACTCTTACTGTTGCCCAGAGATGGTCACCCAAGAGGGGGGGTGAATTGGGTGTTTTAAAACTTTTGTCTAATTAAAAAATAAAACACACAAATGTATGAGCTAAAGCTAAAGTAAAACTATGAAGACAAACAATCGCAAATACAAGCTTTTATAGTGGTTCGGAGCCTCCACTGCTCCTACATCCACTTCCCAAAGCACCTTTGGGAATTTTCACTATAATCCACGATTACAGTACGGTAGTTTTGCGAGTTCACTACCCAACTCGTTGTTTTACACCGGGCTAACAACAAACCCTATAACCCCCAATTTCACTTAGGCTTGGGACGCCTTTCCCTTGTTCCAAGTCCCTTGACTGGAACAAGCACCACAATGAAAGGTTTTACAAAGGATTGAAAAGCTCTAAATAAGCAAATATGACAATGATAAACAATAGAACCCGGAAGAATTCTTTTGCCGTTGGAAGCGTGGGAAATGATGATTCTCCGATGTGGATCGCGTAGGCTTGAGTATGAGCTTTGAATCCCGAGCGGAAGAGAGTGGTTGAGCTTGAAATCACTTGGGAAGCTTGAAAGCACTTGATTTCTTCACTTGAATGCACTCACTCCCTTGAACTTCTCTCTCTTGCTTCTCTCTTAAATGATCTAGCTTTTGGTTGGTGAAGAGTTGTTGAGAAGCACTTAAGAGGTCCCTTTTATAGCCCAAAAAGCAAATATAGCCGTTAGAGATAAAGTAAAAGAGATTTGAAATTCAAACCAAACCTGCAAAAGTTGTCAGTCGCGTCCCAGGCGCTCCGGAGACGTCTCCGCTTCAACGCGAGACGTCTCGGCTGTATAAATTTACTTTTCACTTTATTTGGGGTCGACTCGGCACTTTACGGGGACGACTCTGGAATTGTATTGTTTGAATCCTTGTTTTTCTGTTTTTCTGAGAGGGTCGTCTCTGTACTTTACGGGGACGTCTCGGCTTGTTTGCACTTTTTGCATGGGGACGACTCCGCTGCCTTGGGGACGACTCCGCTGTTATAACTCCGAAAAACATGTCTTCTGGAATTCTCTGAGAGAGTCGACTCCGCTCTTTCAGGGGACGTCTCCGCTGCCTTATCACCGAAAATGACATCCTCTGGAAAACGCTGAGAGAGCCGACTCCGCTACCTCGGGGACGACTCGGGAAGTCTGCTTTTTACTTGCGAGGACGACTCCACGTACGGTGGGGTCGCGCATATCTCTTGAAAATTGCCTTTCTGCCGCCACTGAGAGAGTCGACTCCGCTACTGAGAGAGTCGACTCCGCTATCGCGGGGACGACCTGGCAGGTGCCGGGGACGTCTCCAGACGTGCCAGTTCTTCCTGTTTGTGCCAGAGACGTCTCTGAGACAACCCGGAGACGTCTCGGCTGTCCCTGAACTTTTTCTTTCATCTCAAAAATTCTTCAATAAGTCCTTAAAAGATCATGGGAACTTGCCTAGACATTTCTTAACAATATTCTTAATAAAATACATAAAATCCTCAATTAAATTGTTAAGATAAATGGAATTATACTCTAGTGTTTTGTATTCATCAAAATCCATTAGGGGGTCAACACTTACTTCATCACATTCACTGATGATTTATCAAGGTTCGGATTTGTGTATCTTATGAAACATAAATACGAAGCCTTTGATAAGTTTAAAGAGTATCAAAGTATGGTTGAAAAACAAACTGGAAAGTGTATTAAAATCCTTCGATCTGATCGAAGAGGTGAATACCTTTCTAGTGAATTTTTAAATCATCTTAAAGAAAAGGGCATTCTCTCTGAATGGACACCTCCGTATACGCCACAACTAAATGGTGTAGCTGAACGGAGGAATCATACTCTATTAGATATGGTAAGGTCCATGATGTGCTTTACAGATCTTCCTATTTCTTTCTGGGGTTATGCCTTAGAAACTGCTACATATGTGCTAAACAGGATACCTTCAAAATCTGTATCTAGTACTCCATATGAGATATGGAGAGGTAGAAAGCCCAATCTTAAATATTTTAAAATATGGGGCTGCCAAGCATATGTCAAAAGAAATTTTGGACATAAGCTAAGTGCTAGATCAGATAAATGTACATTTATAGGTTATTCCAAAGAAAGTATTGGATATCTCTTCTATCACCATACTGAACAAAAGGTATTTGTTAGTAGGCATGCCACTTTCTTAGAAAAAGAGTTTATCTTAGAAAAGGACAGTGAAAGAAGAATTGAACTTAATGAAGTTCAAGACCTACAAATAGAAACACAAGAAATTCTTCAACCAGATGTACCCATTGATGAAGTACAACCACAACACACATCTCCTCTCCAAAGGTCAGATAGAGTGCGAAATGCACCTAAGAGATATGGGTTTATCATTGAGAATGATGAAGCCCACATCGTCGAAAATGATGATTCTCTGACCTATTCGGAAGCTATCATGAGTAATGACTCTAACAAATGGTTAGAAGCTATAAAATCCGAAATAGACTCTATGTATACCAACCAAGTATGGACTTTGGTTGATGCACCAGAAGGTGTAAACCCTATAAGTTGCAAATGGGTCTATAAGAAGAAGATTGGAGCAGATGGCCAAGTAGAAACCTACAAGGCTAGATTGGTGGCAAAAGGTTTCAGGCAAAAGCAAGAAATTGACTATGATGAAACTTTTTCACCAGTTGCCATGCTTAAATCTATTCGGATTTTGCTTGTAATAGCTGCATACTATGATTATGAAATTTGGCAGATGGATGTCAAAACCGCCTTCCTTAATGGTTATCTTGAGGAAGAGGTTTACATGACACAGCCAGAAGGATTTGTCTCAAGTGGGAGAGCAAATCAAGTATGCAAGCTTAAGAGATCCATTTATGGATTAAAGCAAGCATCGAGGAGTTGGAACATCCGTTTTGATACAACAGTCAAAGAGTTTGGTTTTATCAAAAATGTGGATGAACCATGTGTGTACAAGAAGACTAGTGGGAGTGTCGTTGTCTTCTTAATATTGTATGTAGATGACATACTAATCATTGGAAATGATATTCCAATGTTACAATCGGTCAAGACTTGGCTATCAAAAAGCTTTTCCATGAAAGACTTGGGAGAAGCATCCTATATACTTGGTATAAAGATCTATAGGGATAGATCTAAAAGGATGTTAGGCTTGTCCCAATCTAAGTACATAGATCATGTGCTGAAAAGATTCAGCATGGAAGGAAGTAAAAGAGGTTACTTACCTATGAGTCATGGCATACGTCTCTCTAAGAAGATGTCTCCTAAGACATCTGAAGAGAGGAATAGAATGAATTCTATTCCCTATGCTTCGGCAGTAGGATCAATTATGTATGCTATGCTATGTACTAGGCCTGATGTTGCTTATGCCTTAGGCATAACAAGCAGATTCCAGGCTGATCCAGGAGAAAATCATTGGATAGCTGTGAAAAATATTCTTAAGTACTTAAGAAGGACTAAAGATATTTTTCTAATTTATGGAGGATCTGAGTTGAAACTAGAAGAATTTTCTGATTCTAGTTTTCAATCAGACCCAGATGATAGCAAGTCCACTTCAGGGTATGTCTTTACCCTAAATGGTGGTGCAGTGAGCTGGAAGAGTTCCAAGCAGCAAACTGTAGCCGACTCAACTACTGAGGCAGAATACATCGCTGTAAGTGAAGCCGCTAAGGAAGCTGTCTGGATGAAGAAGTTCATCGCTGAGTTGGGAGTAGTTACTGAGATTGCTGGACCAGTTCCAGTTTATTGTGACAACACTGGAGCTGTTGCTCAAGCAAAGGAACCAAGATCTCATCACAAATCCAAGCACATTCTAAGACGCTTCCACCTCGTTCGAGAGATCGTCGAGAGACAAGACATAGTCATTGAACGAGTAGACACAAAGAACAACTTAGCAGACCCGTTCACTAAAGCTCTACCACAACAGCAGTTCGATCGCCACCTCGATTGTATGGGGATGAAATATAAGGGCGATTGGCTTTAGTGCAAGTGGGAGATTGAAAGAGTAGATGCCCTACAAGCCAATCGCAATATGTATTGTGAAGGATTTTCTTTTGATTTTCTAAATCATGTACATGACATTTAATATAAATAAAGGCATTGTGTTTCATCATATGCTGTTGATTATATTTGTGATGAACCTCTTAGATTAAGACAGTGATTTTGAGGCTATGATGAGATCATACTAGTGAGACCTAAAATCTTAAAATCCTAATCTTAAATATTCCCAGTCATTGGTACATTGAGTCGAGGATCAATGTTTACCGGAAAGACTGGCACATCTTATGTATGCTCGATGCAGAGGGTGATTGATCTCACAATCACTTGTGTGGAGACACTAATACAAAGATGTGGGTGCTCATTAGAGAAATGAGTTCACTGAATTGACCTACAAAGAGAAATCTTATGAAGTCTTACTTACATGTCAAAAGATGATTCTCTTAGTGGGAGTTGTGTAACTGATCCTTTGACCTGAGATCACCATAGTATCTTGTGCACATAAATCCATATTTTGGTTTCCACTCATTCATGACAATAAGTTATGTACGAGGTCTTCTGGATATGGTGGAATGTGTACGAAGGTTATGAGTAGGTCAACAAGGAATTAATCACTTCTAGTAAGAGAAGATCGCATCCTATTTATTCTAATCATATGATAATTCAGAAAGTCTTTGATCAAAGCACAATGAAAATTAGAAAGAGTTTCTAATATTTTATTATTCGAATTATCATTAGAAGATTGAGAAATATATGAATATAAAATTGAGTTTGACATATATTCATACTCATATACATATTCGGGATGCAGTTTGATTAAAGGATTGAATTGCACGGTAACTTGCCACTGAAGGGTATTTTTGGTATTTATACCAAATTCTATATTTTCTGGGTAGACATGACACGTTGCTAGACGTCAATCTTGTCTTATAGATTTGATCGAATTAAAGAGTTTAATTCGATCACCAATTAGAAAGGATTCTAATTGTTAAGTTTAGGTTCGCGCAGTTTGGACTTAAATCGATTAGAAGAGTTCTAATCAAGTTGGGTCAACTTGCACTCACACCTATTGCTGGCTAAGTATGGAACCCAATGGGTCACACACAAGAAAACTTATTAAGGGTCTAATTGGATTAGATCATGTTTGCAAGATAGACATCCTAGCAGGTGTTGCAAACCCTTAGCTCTTGATTCGAATTGGATTCGAATCTGATTCTTAATTGATCTAATTTGATTAGATCATCTTCTAATATGGGTTAGCCAAGAGTTGGCACCTAATTGGCTTGGTTTGAGTCTAATTGGATTAGATTTAATAAATCATTCAATCTAGACCGTTAGATCTTGATCTACCGTTGGATGAAGACATAATGGAGAGTTGGTTTAACCCAATTGGATTGGGTTAGAGGATGGCTATCATAATTGACCATTGGATCTTAATCCCACCATTGGATGAAGACATAATGGGTCAAGTAAATGGCGCCTTGCATTGGAGCCCTTGGATCATCATCATGAAAGATCAAGAGGTAAGGCATGATGGACATGTGATTAGCATGTGATGTTGACTTGGTCAAAATATGGCACCACATGAAAGGACATATCATTTGATACACCTCTTCACTTGATCTGCACCTCCTCTTATTTGATATGGCCCTTAGATGATGTCCTTTCATGAAAGGATGTGTGGATGGGATGCATCCTTTGGAGATGCATCCCTACACCTATTATAAATAGGCTAGCACTCCATGGGTTTCATCATTCCAACTCCACCCCACTCCTCTCTTCTTTCTTTCTTACATTAGTTTCTTTCTTTCTAGCATTGCTTCTAGTGTGTCCTAAGCCAAGACAAGGTGGTCTTCTTTAGGACAAAAGGATTAGAAGTGATTTTAGAAGGTTAAAGAAAAATAGAAAGAAAGGAAAGCAAGCCATTAGAGTTCTTTAAGAATTCTGCATTAAGGATCAAAGTCTTTGGAGCTTAAGACTTAAATCAAGTTTTCGTGTGGATCAACGTTGGAGGGTGAACACTTGGACACCTAGTGAAAATTCTGCATATTGGATTAGCGTTAGAGGTATTCTTCTATTTCTGCATTTATATTATATTATTTGATTGCTTCCATTAATGTGATCTTGGCTTATAAGGGTTTTATGTTAAGGAACTTTATCAAGAAATTTTTAAAATTCCTAACTTCCGCTGCGCATTATAACATGCTAAAACCCTTCAGTATGGACATTGGTTGACCCACCTGAAGGAATCAAACCCATTGGGTGTAAATGGATTTTCAAGAGGAAGAGAGGCGCAGACGGAAATGTGGAAACCTACAAAGCCCGTCTGGTTGCCAAGAGATTTCGCCAACGTTATGGCATAGATATGACAAGACGTTTTCTCCTGTGGCAATGCTGAAATCCATTCGGATCATGCTTGCGATAGCTGCACATCTGGACTTAGAGATTTGGCAGATGGATGTTAAAACCGCTTCTGAATGGAGATTTAGAGGAGCAGGTGTATATGATACAGCCTGAAGGTTTTATTTCTGCAGATAAATCTAAGGTATGCAAGCTTCAGAAGTCCTTATACGGACTGAAGCAGGCTTCTCGGAATTGGAACATACGCTTTGATACGGTGATCAAGACGTATGGCTTCGTTAGGAACGGAGAGGAACCTTGCATATATAAGTGGGTAAATAGTTCAGTAGTGATGTTTCTTGTACTGTATGTGGATGATATTCTTTTAATAGGGAATGACATTCCTGCACTACAGGGAATAAAGATCTGGCTGTCACCACAGTTCTCCATGAAAGATCTGGGAGATGCATCCTACATCCTAGGGATGAAAATCTATAGGGATAGGTCTAAAAGGTTGCTTGGGTTATCCCAGTCCACGTACATAAAGACTGTGCTGAAATGATTCAGCATGGAAAATTCCAAGAAAGGCTATCTTCCGATAGGTCATGGAATCACTCTTTCTAAAGGAGATTGCCCGACAACTCCCCAAGAAAGAGAGTGTATGAGTAGAATTCCATATGCCTCTGCTGTGGGATCTATTATGTATGCTATGACATGTACTAGACCAGATGTGGCGTATTCACTAGGAGTAGTGAGTAGGTACCAATCTGACCCAGGAGAGAGCCACTGGAAAGTTGTAAAGACTATCCTCAAGTATTTGAGAAATACTAAGGATAAGTGGCTTGTTTATGGAGATACTGAGTTGAGACTTGTCGGTTATACCGATTCAAGTTTTCAATCAGACCGAGATGATAGCAAGTCTGTGTCTGGTTATGTGTTTACCCTGTTAGGTGGGGCCGTGTGCTGAAAAAGTTCCAAGCAGCATACCGTGGCAGACTCTGTATGCGAGGCTGAATACATTGCTGCATCTGATGCCGCCAAAGAAGCTGTCTGGTTACGAAAGTTTATTGCTGAGCTCGGAGTTGCACCCTCCGCTGATGGACCAGTCCCACTATACTGTAATAGCACCGGGGCCATCGCTCAAGCTAAAGAACCAAAGGCACACCAACGCACCAAGCACATTCTGCGCCGGTATCACCTTGTTCGTGAGATAGTAGAACGAGGTGACGTTGATCTTCAAAAGATTGACGGGAAGGATAACTTAGCCGACCCCTTCACTAAGGCCCTCAGTGTAAAGGAGTTTGACCATCATTACTTGAAGATGGGTATACGATACTGTACTGATTGGCCTTAGGTCAAGTGGGAGTTGTTGGGAATTATGTCCTAAATCCAATCAATTGTTGATTGTAAATGTATTTGAATCAATTATAAATAACATGGTATTTATTCATCACCAGAACATCTTCACAAACTCCGATGTGATGAAGTCTTTAGGACTGCTTTGTGTAATGAAATATGATTTTGTCACACAGGTCCTTCAAAGTTCATGACCGTATGATATACTATTAATAGGATGATAGTATTATCGGGCGTAGGTCATTGTGTATCATATTTGTTGGTTGTCTTCCAAACCAAAGAGTATAGAGATACTAGTATGGTATACAGGTGAATGGTAGTGTACGTTCACTGAACGTGACCAATTGACGGACTCTCTCTTGTCAAGAGTTGTTCCGAGTGGATATGGGTATATGTATCCTTTAGACCTAAGATTGCAATCGGTGGCTTGCAAGCAACTCACTGTACTTTGGTGCCGGACTACCTGGATTTCTAATCCAGCGACGGAAGGTTTCTGGGTCCAGTCAAGTACTTGTGGTAGTCAGTTGCAAATCAAGATGGGATTGACCTTCCTTAGGAATAAGGGTGAATGCCTTGTGTTTTCAATTAAGTAGTACCCTGGCCAGAAAAAGTCAAATCTCTATCACTTGACTTATTGAATTGAAACATATTTCCGGATGGATCGTTTCAGGGTAGACAGACTCTGAACCCACCCTGGGCATTTTCTGGTTAAGAGGATGAATTATGCGGTAACCATGGTCCATAGGTTCTAGAATGTTGCTTTGCATCTACTCGGCCTATCCGGTCGTCGGGTCCCATTGCTAGATGGTTACTTCGATTAGTGCAGGAAGTGTTCTTGTACTACCGGTGGTGCAAAAATAAAATTGTTCTCCCAAGTGCAGGAGAATCGCACAAGTAGTAAATTCTCGGGAATCCGAGGTCGAATCCTCAGGGAACGAACTATAGATTATTAGCGTAATTTTTAGATGTAATTTTCAGTTGAATAAATTTGTGGATTAAAATGATGCTTTGATTTTCAAAAATTAAATGCAAAGAATAATAAACAAAATTCAATGAAATAAAGATGGTAGGGATCTGGAATCCCCCTTGATGATATTGCATCCAAGGAATAAACTCTATGGTTCTTGATTAAAGATTAAATGTAGGATAGATCTAATCATGGTATATGTTTCATGAACATATGAACTCAATTTCTAAGCATCCGTCGTGCTTTCTACATCTACGACGAATCAAATACTAAAGCAATCCATATATCAATAATCATAATCCATTAAAGATCTATCTATGAAATAACTACACATGAATCAAGAACATATCAATAAATATAAACCATTGAAAGCAAAAGTTTATAGTTTACTTCAAAGAGCAATACATCAAAGATTCCTCCATCTCCCTCCCTAAGAAATCAGCCCTCCATTAACATAAAAGAAAACTCTTTTTTTTTTCTTTTCTTTTTTTTTTTGGAAACAGGGGCTCCCCTGTTTCCCTAATAGGGGCTCCCCTGTTTCCCTCTCTTCTTTTCTCTCATGACAGGGGGAGCTCCTCTGTTTTTTTTTTTTTTGAAATGGGGACTGCCTTGTTTCACCGAATGAGGATAGAATAAATAATCGCCAACTTCCCAGCCGAGAGGGATATCAAGCTCGCCTTCGATCCACTCCTCGCACGCGATGGAGATCAACGGATGGATGCTAATCCGGAAGAAAAGGATGGACGCGGACGATGCCTTGCTGATGCTGAAATCACGGGATGCCGGGATCTTCGGACGCGGATGTGGTTGGACGTGGCTGTGGCGGATGGGTGCGAGGAGGATCGTTAGGAAGCACGGACGCTGGGAGAAGCTGGAATTTCGGTTGCTGTGAAGCTTGGGATGCGAACGGATGAACTCAAATGCGAAAGAAGCGGACGGAAGCTGGATCTTTGCTGGGATGAGGTGTGCGCTTGTGAGGAGGATGAACCGTGGACGGCTGGCTTGCAGACGCGGGGAGAGGCTGGATCGCGGTGGATTTTGCACGCGGACGTGGCATGCTGGGATTCTGTGAACGTGGAAGCTTGGGAGGAAGGAAATCCGAGACGCGTGGGATGCGAAGATGCTCGAGATGGTTGCGGACGCTGGGTCACGGACGTGGATGAAATGCTTCATGGGATGCTGACCGGCTGGGCTTGAACGCTTGGGATTGGTTGGAACTCGGGTGCAAGATAGCTTCACAAGCGGAGAAGACGGACTGCTGGTGCTTGGGCTAAGATGCAGAAGAAGCTGGGTCGCACGAGATGCTGGGAAGGGAAAATGAAGCTGCGACGAAGTGGACCGCTGAACTTGACCTCTGTGGAGTGATTGATTAAAACCCTATTTGATTTTGATGAGCTCAAAGCATTAGAGTATATATGTTGTTTACTAATGAATTCAATTGAGTGTTTCAGTGAAAATCTTGTCTAAGTGTCTCAAGACTTGGTTCATAATATTTTGGATAAGTTAAGAAGTCAGTTTGAACCAAAGTCTGAGACTCGAGTCGACTCCAGAGTATTACGAGTCGACTCCAAGCGTATCAGGATCACTGGCATGGGCTCGAGTCGACTCCTGACCATTACGAGTCGACTCCAACTGAGAACAGACAGACAAACAGAAAGCATCAACTCAAAATCTGTCAGCGAGTCGACTCCTGAAGTGCGCGAGTCGACTCCGATGTTTACCGAGTCGACTCCGGAGAAGTATGAGTCGACTCCAAGGAGTCACAGCAGAAAAGTCAGAGAGCGGTTTTCGATCCTGAGATTCGAGTCGACTCCTGTGGAACGCGAGTCGACTCCGATGGTTAGCAGGTCGACTCCAAAGGTAGTGAGAGTCGACTCTCAGAGGAACACAAGGAAAAAGTCAGAGAGCAGTTTTCGGACTCTGAGATTCGAGTCGACTCCCGCATTGCACGAGTCGACTCCGAGACACCGCGACCCCAAAGAAGACAGAAGACCAATTTGCTGTCTCTGAGATTCGTGTCGACTCCCAGACAGCTCGAGTCGACTCCAAGGCAGCGCTTCACCAAAAACACAGAAGACTAAGTTTCGGAAACTGAGAGCCGAGTCGACTCCGGAACAGTTCGAGTCGACTCCAAGACTGGACGAGCCAAAAGACAGTAGATCGAGAGTTCGGGCTCTGAGCGTCGAGTCGACTCCCAGGATTGTCGAGTCGACTCGAGTGGACCAAGTTCAAAAATAGATCCACGGACTTCATGGGATGAGCCGACTCCGAAAATGCCAAGTCAGCTCCAGAAGTTGGCGAGTCGACTCCGGGTCAAGTCGAGTCGACTCCCAGTCGAAGAGGCGACTTTAATTCAAATCCGGAACAGTTGCCGAGTCGACTCCAGAAAAGCATGAGTCGACTCCCGCTACAGCCGAGTCGACTCCTGATCGCGCGAGTCGACTCTAACCCACCAACGGACATATTGTCAGGCTGTGCAGAGTGTGCAGAACGGGCAGAAAAAGGTCTCTAACGGCTAGTTTCCGTGGGGGTGGCTTAAATAGCCACAGAGGACTGTAGCAAGGTAGAGAACAACTATTCCACTCAAAGTAATCAAGCTTTCACTCACTGCAACCTGGTTTTCAACGGAAAAGAGGGAAGAGCAACATTAACTGCATCCACCTACTTCTTCCCAACATTGAAAGAGATCTTCTCCTGCATTCAAGTCGATCAGACATTCAAGAGGAGACCCGAAGTTCAAGAAGCCCTACTCTACTCCAACTCTAACGTGTTTGAGGGCTTCTAACTTCTCTTTTGTTTATATTGTTATTTATCTGCTTTTGAGAAGCTCTGTTTTTCTGTTACTCCTTTTTACTTCCATCTTGTCTTTGCTTGGTTCAATCGGGGGATTGAATCAAGGGTATTGAGGTTGGTTGGTGAGCCGAGTGTAAAACCAACGTGTAAGGGTTCGATTGTGATCCCGGAAAAACAATCGGGTTGGTTCTAGTCGGTGAGCCTGGGAAAACCGACCGAGTTCGTTGTGAGCTCGTAAAACAACAAGTTTGGTTGTGAGCTTGGAAAACAACCGGCTGTAATCCAAGGGGTTATAGTGAATTCCCAAGTGAGACTTGGGGAGTGGACGTAGGAGCAAGGGTTAGCTCTGAACCACTATAAAACATTGTGTTTGTGATTGTTTGTCTCTCTCTATCTCTCGCATTTCATTCACCGCACATAGAAACTAATTAATCATCTCGCAAAAGCATTAATTAGTTATCCACAAAAGTTTTAATAGCCAAATTATTTTAAAACCCAATTCACCCCCCCTCTTGGGTTGTCTATCTAGGCAACAAGTGGTATCAGAGCCTAAACTCTTCTACCCTAAGAGTCAAAGATCAAAATGACAACCCCATTTGGATCTTCCCACATTGAGGGTCAGTCCACCCAAAGACCCCCATTCTTTAATGGATCTGACTACTCATATTGGAAGGCTAGGATGAGAATATTCATCCAAGCCCAAGACTATGAGATGTGGACCATTGTAGCAAATGGGCCATACATCCCATCCATTTATGTAGAGGGGGTCACTGTACCCAAACTCGAAAAGGATTGGGATGAACACGACATGAGAAAGGCACAACTCAATTCTAAAGCAATGAATGTGCTTTACTGTGCACTAGATAGGAATGAATTCAATAGAGTCTCTACTTGCAATTCTGCAAAAGAGATTTGGGATAGACTTGAAGTGACCCATGAGGGCACGAATCAAGTCAAAGAATCCAAAATAAATATATTGGTTCATAAGTATGAACTATTTAAAATGGATTCTAATGAAACAATCACTTGCATGTTCACTAGATTCACTTGAAAGAGTAGATGCCCTACAAGCCAATCGCAATATGTATTGCGAAGGGTTTTTCTTTTGATTTGTCCAAATCATGTACATGACATTTAAATATGAATAAAGGCGTTATGTTTTATCATATGCTGTTGATTATATTTATGATAAACTCCTTAGATTAGGGCAATGGTTTTAAGACTATGATGAGATCATACTAGTGAGACTTAAAATCCTAAAATCCTAATCTTAAATATTTCCAGTCATTGGTACATTGAGTCGGGGATCAATGATTACCGGAAAGACTGGCATGTCTTATGTATGCTCGATGCAGAGGATGATTGATCTCACAATCATTTGTGTGGAGACACTAATACAAAGATATGGGTGCTCATTAGAAGAATGAGTTCACTGAATTGACCTACAAAGAGAAATCTTATGAAGTCTTACTTACATGTCAAAAGATGATTCTCTTAGTGGGAGTTGTGCAACTGATCCTTTGACCTGAGATCACCATGGTATCTTGTGCACATGAACCTATGTTTTGGTTTACACTCATTCATGACAATAAGTTATGTACGAGGTCTTCTGGATATGGTGGATTGTGTACGAAGATTATGAGTAGGTCAACAAGGAATTAATCACTTCTAGTAAGAGAAGATAGCATCCTATTTATTCTAATCATATGATAATTCAGGAAGCCTTTGATCAAAGCAGAATGAAAATTAGAAAGAGTTTCTAATGTTTCATTATTTGAATTATCATTAAAAGATTGAGAAAAATATGAATATGAAATTGAGTTTGACATATATTCATACTCATATACATATTTGGGATGCAGTTTGATTAAAGGATTGAATTGCATGGTAACTTGCCACTGAAGGGTATTTTTGGTATTTCCACCAAATTTCATATTTTTCGGGTAGACATGACACGTTGCTAGACGTCAATCTTGTCTTATAGGTTTGATCAAATTAAAGAGTTTAATTCGATCACCAATTAGAAAGGATTCTAATTGTTAAGTTCGGGTTCGCGCAGTTTGGACTTAAATCGATTAGAAGAGTTCTAATTAAGTTGGGTCAACTCGCACTCACACCTATTGCTGGCTAAGTATGGAACCCAATGGGTCACACACAAGAAAACTTATCAAGGGTCTAATTGGATTAGATCATGTTTGCAAGATAAACATCCTAGCAGGTGTTGCAAACCTTAGGTCCTGATTCGAACTAGATTCGAATCTGATTCGAATTGGATTCGAATCTGATTCTTAATTGATCTAATTTGATTAGATCATATTCTAATATGGGTTAGCCAAGAGTTGGCACCTAAATTGGCTTGATTTGAGTCTAATTGGATTAGATTTGATAAAACATTTAATTTTGACCGTTGGATCAACATTTGGATGAAGAGAAGGATCAAATGGATGGCGCCATGGATTAGAGCCATTGGATCTTCATCATGGGATGATGGGAGATCATGATCTCGTGATGGACTTGTGATATTGACTTAGTCAACATCAGATGGCGTGAGAAAGAAGGGAATACGGTGAATTTAGAATGGCGCCTCATGAAGAAGTGCCATTTGGATTGGATAAAGATGACACGTCATCATATCCTAACTACTTTCCCTTCAACCGCATCATTCTCTCTCTCCTTCTTTCTTATGGCGCCACCAATAAGGGCCTTTGGATCATCATCTAGCCTTGATCAATGGTTGAGAATGCTCCCTATTTTTCATGCGTGAGAAGAAATGAAGAGAGGCATGAGTACGGTGGATTTCATGAAGAGATGCTTAGGGAATGGATAAGGATGAAGCGCCATATCATAAGCACTTCATCTTATCCTAACTACTTCTGATATGCCCTCTCATCAAATGACACATCCCTTGATCTCACGCCCCTCTTCATGCATGAATGGATGGCTACAATGCATCCGTACGCCATCTATAAATAGGGAATGCTCCCGGTGTTTTTTGAAATCATCGGAAATCAATCCAACTCTCTCTCTCATATCCCTTCTTTCTTACATTAGTTTCTTTCTTTCTAACATTGCTTCTAGTGTGTCCTAAGCCAAGACAAGGTGGTCTTCATTAGGACAAAAGGATTAGAAGTGATTTTAGAAGGCTAAAGAAAAATAGAAAGGAAGGAAAGCAAGCCATTAGAGTTCTTTAGAAGAATTCTACATTAAGGATCAAAAGTCTTTGGAGCTAAAGTCTTGATCAAGTTTTCGTGTGGATCACCATTGGAGGGCGGACACTTGGACGCCTCGTGGAGATTGTACACTTTGGATTAGCATTTGAGGTATTCTACTAATTCTGCATTTATTTTATATTATTTGATTGTAATCATTAAGGTGATCTAGGCTTAAAAGGGTTTCATGCATAGGGACTTTATTAAGAAAATTTTTAAAATCCCTAGCTTCCGCTGCGCATTATGACATGCTAGAACTCTACATCACTGACATTGTCAATGGCCTAAAAAGCCTTGGCAAAAACTATACTAACAGTGAGCTTGTCAGGAAGATTCTTCGATGTCTACCAAGGTCATGGGAAGCCAAGGTGACGGCAATCCAAGAAGCTAAGGACTTGAACAAGCTTCCACTTGAAGAGCTCCTTGGATCCCTAATGACTCACGAGCTAACCATGAAGCAACACAGCGAAGAAGAGTCCTCACATAAGAAAAAGGTAATAGCTCTTAAATCCACATCATCTAACAAAGATTTGTCTTGCAGTAGCAGCAGTGAAGAAGAAGATCATGAGGGAGATGATGATGAGGTTCTTCTTGTGCGCAAGTTCAGAAAATTCATCAACCACAAGAAGTCCTATCATCAAAGGAGAGGCCCCTCAAATTTCTATCGCAAGGATAAAGGTAAGGAAAGGAAAAATGAGGGGATAGGATGCTATGAGTGCAAGAAGCCGGGACACATCAGAGCTGAGTGTCCCTTACTTAAGAAGGACAGCAAGTACAAGAAGAAGAAAGCCCTTGTCACCACCTTATCGGACTCCGACGCATCATCTTCATCATCGGATGAGGAACAAGAAGAAAAGGCCAATTTCTGCTTCATGGCCAACGAAAATGAGGTAACATCCGAAACGCATCTAGATTTTACTTTTGATGAACTTTATGATGCATTTAATGAACTAATGATTGAATATAAGGCTATAAACATTAAGAATAAAGAGCTAAAACTAGCTAATCAAACTTACATACATAAATATGATAAACTAGTTAAGGATAAGGACTGTATCACCAAAGAAAATCTAGAACTTAAGACAAGCAACCAACTCTTAATTAAAAAAACTAACACCTTAAGTAAAGATAATGAAAAACTAACTAAGGAAATTTCAGAACTTAAAAATAATAAACAAATCTTAAACGAAAATCCCATAAAAGACTTGAATACTCTAAAAACGGAAAAACAAACTCTAACTAAAGAACTTGGAAAATACAAACCTTTGGTTGAGAAATTTACTTATAGTTCTGAAAAATTAAATATGATACTTAATAGTCAACGTGCAGTATTCAATAGAGCAGGTTTAGGATATAAACCTAAAAATAAGCAAAAACTTCTTAGTAACTTCTTTGTTAAAGCAGAAGAAAGTAAAACTAAGAAAATAACCTGTTTTTGTTGTGGAAAATTAGGACATAAGGCAAATATGTGTAATTATAGAAAAGGAAAATCAAAAGGAAAAATTAAAAGGGTATGGGTTCCAAAAGGAACCAACATGACTAACCATGAAGGACCCAAAAAAACTTGGATACCTAAGATTACATGATTTGCTTGTGTAGGAGTGTCTTGCAGCCAAGGTCAACAAAAATTGCTGGTACTTGGATAGTGGCTGCTCAAGACACATGACGGGTGACAAGGATCAATTCTTCACCCTTGAAGCTAAGAAGGAAGGTGCTGTGACTTTTGGAGACAATAACCAAGGTCACATCATTGGTATAGGTAAAGTTCAAATTATCCCTTCTACTTTTATTGATAATGTTCGATATGTTGATGGTCTTAAGCATAATTTATTAAGCATTAGTCAATTATGTGATAGAGGCTATAATGTTATGTTTAAACCATCACTATGCATCATAACAAACCCAAATGATAATAGTTTAGTTTTTAAAGGAATAAGACGTGGGAATGTGTATGTTGTAGATCTTGAGGATCTTGCCAAACACAACCCATGCTTAGTTGTTAATGAAACTAAGGACAATGATGCTAGTTGGTTATGGCACCGTAAGTTAGGTCATGTAAGCATGGACACAATATCTAAACTAGTTAAAAGAGATTCTGTGATAGGTTTGCCAAAACTAAGATTTGAAAAGAATAAAATATGTGAAGCTTGTCAATATGGCAAACAATCTAGAAACTCCTTTAAATCCATAAAATGTGTCTCTACCTCTAGACCTCTAGAATTATTACACATGGACCTATTCGGACCAACTAGAACAACAAGCCTAGGTGGAAATAAATATGGTCTAGTCATTGTAGATGATTATTCTAGATACACTTGGGTTATGTTCTTAGCACATAAAGATCAAGCTTTTTCAGTATTTAAAAAGTTTCATAAGGAAGTAACCAATGCTAGAGATACTACAGTAATAGCTATTAGAAGTGACCATGGTACCGAATTTGAAAATCATTTATTTGATGAGTTTTGTAGTAAAAAGGGAATAACTCACAATTTTTCTGCACCTAGGACACCACAACAAAATGGAGTTGTGGAGAGGAAAAATAGAACTCTAGAGGAAATGGCTAGAACTATGTTATGTGAAAGTAACCTCCCTAAATACTTTTGGGGAGAAGCCATTAATACTTCTTGTCATATATTAAATAGAGTTTTATTGAGACCCAATATAAAGAAAACACCTTATGAACTTTGGAAAAACAGAAAACCAAAGGTAAACTACTTTCATGTTTTTGGATGTAGGTGTTTTGTTCATAATAATGGGAAAGATAATCTAGGAAAATTTGACTCAAAATCTGATGAGGCTATATTCTTGGGGTACTCTACAACTAGCAAAGCCTATAGAGTCTTTAATAAAAGAACCCTAGTTATAGAAGAATCTATACATGTTGTATTTGATGATTCTAGTGACATCTCTTCTAGCAAGAGAGTTAATTTTGATGATGATGCTGAAATTCTTGAAGAAAAGATAGATGAGATGACATTACAAGATGATAATCAAAAATTAATTGAAGGTGCATCATGAAGCCAAGAGGCTATTGTGGATCATGGACTAACTAAAGCTTGGAGGTATGCTCACGGGCATCCTAAGGAATTAATTCTAGATGATCCATCTCAACCTATTAGGACTAGGGCATCCCTTAGGAACGTAAATAATCATCTAGCCTTTGTTTCTCATTTTGAGCCCAAACACATAGAAGAAGCTGAAAAAGATGTAAATTGGATAAATGCAATGCAAGAAGAATTAAACCAATTTACTAGAAACAAAGTATGGAATCTAGTTGAAAGACCTACTGAATATTCAATTATAGGTACCAAATGGATTTATAAAAATAAACTTGATGAAAATGGTACTGTAATAAGGAATAAGGCTAGATTAGTAGCCAAGGGTTATAATCAAGAAGAAGGTATAGATTTTGATGAAATCTTTGCTCCGGTAGCTAGACTTGAAGCAATTAGACTTTTACTAGCTTTTGCATGCTCTAAGGACTTTAAGTTATTTCAAATGGATGTAAAAAGTGCATTTTTAAATGGGTATATTAATGAGGAGGTATATGTAGAACAACCTCCTGGTTTTGAAAATCATCAATACCCTAATCATGTTTATAAATTGAACAAAGCACTTTATGGTTTAAAACAAGCACCTAGAGCATGGTATGAGAGGCTTAGCAAATTCCTATTAGAACATGAGTTCTCTAGGGGTAATGTAGATACTACATTGTTTCTAAAGAAGAAAAACAAAGATATGTTGTTAGTACAGATTTATGTTGATGATATTATTTTCGGTGCTACTAACAATCGTCTCTGCGAAGAATTTGCTAACTTGATGCAGAGTGAATTTGAGATGAGCATGATGGGAGAGCTGAATTACTTCCTTGGACTTCAAATCAAACAATCTAAAGGAGGCATCTTCATCAATCAAGCCAAATACATCAAAGAGATGCTCAAGAAGTTTGATATGGAGGAAAACAAATCAATCAGCACCCCCATGAGCTCATCATGCAAATTAGACCAAGATGAATCAGGTAAATCTGTAGATCAGAAACTATATAGAGGTATGATAGGATCTTTATTGTATCTTACTGCAAGTAGACCTGATATCATGTTTAGTGTTTGCATGTGTGCTAGATATCAGGCTAATCCTAAGGAATCACATCTAATTGCAGTAAAGAGAATCTTTAAATACCTAATAGGAACAAAGAATATAGGGTTATGGTATTCTAAAGAATCTAGCCTGAACTTAATAGGATATACAGATTCAGACTTTACTGGATGTAAACTTGATAGAAAAAGCACCAGCGGGTCATGTCAATTCCTAGGAGAAAACTTAATATCATGGTTTAGCAAGAAACAAAACTCGGTTGCATTATCTACTGCTGAAGCTGAATATGTTGCAGCCAGGAGTTGTTGTGCTCAAATCTTATGGATCAAACAACAATTAGAAGATTATGGCATTAAACAAGATAAAATACCCATTAATTGTGATAATACAAGTGTCATTAATCTAACTAAAAATCCAATTCAGCATTCAAGAACTAAACATATTGAGATAAGACATCACTTCATAAGAGATCATGTACTGAATGGTGATGTGACACTCCAATTTGTTTGTACTGATGATCAATTAGCTGACATTTTTACAAAATTCCTAAGTGAAGAGAGATTTAGTGTGCTTAGGAGGGGATTAGGAGTGATTGATCCATCCTAGTGGTAGTTTCCACTAGATTCATTGATTTTGATGATTAGATTGTGGTTAAAATAGAGTTTCTTTTCAATGATCATCAAATCAGATCATAATTTAGTGATTTTCCCTCATTCGGCACGAACATAGCATGATTTTTAGGTGCGTGCCAAAGTTCGAGACGACTCGAGTATGTTTCAGAGTCGGCTCGTAAGGGGGAGTCGACTCGCGCTTAGTCGGGAGTCGACTCGAGGTCGATGGCAGCAGAGGTGGAGTCGACTCGCATACAGTCGGGAGTCGACTCGCGCATAAGGAGAGTCGGGGTCAATAGGCGCATAAGGAGAGTCGACTGCGCATACTTTGGAGTCGACTCGAGGTCGAGTCGACTCGCGACTCAGAGGAGTCGACTCGCAGTCGGGATCCGACTTTTTAACCCTAGCTCCATCGTTTTCAAAACATTTCTATTCTCCGCCGCCACTGTTCACAAGCCCTAGAGCTGACTCCTAGGTCGTCCCCGGTCGTCCCCAAGCTTTTTCCGTCGACTTTTCACCGTCCATTAGGGCTTTTCCTCCCATTCTAGGTCGCTATGCCTCGTAAAGCCGTCGTCCGGAAGAGGCCCCAACCCGAGGCCGGTCCCGAGAGGCGCTCCAAGGCTCGGCACGATCCCGCGAGGTCACAACCTCCGGCTCGTTCCCCGCCGAGGGCGGTTCCCGCGAGGCCGTGCGCCGGGAAGGCGGTCTCCACCGGAAGATACGTCGATTTCGACTCTCTCTCCCGGGAGGGCTTCACCATAGGTGAGAGATTGCGTGTCCAGGGCTTAGAGTATTTCCTTACATTAGATCTCCCCACTTACCCTGGATTAGTTAGAGAGTTCTACGGTACCGTCCATCGGGGAGATGGGGGTATCGAGGGCACGGTAGCCGGTGTCCCTCTGTTCGTTACGGAGGATCTTATTGCCCACATCCTCCACCTTCCACAAGTAGGGGTGGCTCCCACACATCCCGAGGACAGGACTGAGGCCCTTACGGCCATACTAGGATATCCTCCTCAGTCTCCTTTAGATGAGGTATCCGCTAGCTCACTTCCTGTTGAGGTGCAGATCATCCTGAGTATTTTGTCTAGGTCCATTTTCCCGAAGACTGGCCGCTTCGATTTTGTGTCTGAGAGGGACCTCGCCCTTATGTTTTATATTCTTTAGGACACCCCAATCAACTTCCCCAAACTCATTTATAGATATCTGTGTGAGCCCCTAGATAGACCTAGGCTCACCCTCCCCTACGGTATGGTGTTCACTCTATTGTTTAGGGAGTACGAGATTCCCATTCCTGAGGGGGAACCCTCTAAGGCGTTGCGATGGACTGATCGCATGCGTCCGGGGACCCTACACAGGATGGGGTTTCGGAAGGTAGAGGGAACATGGGTTAGGAAGTCATCCACCTCCACACATACCTCCAGACACTCTCCTAGCCCTGAGCCAGATTCTGACTGTTACGGGGAACTTAGCCACCATGCCCCACGTGACCGGCACGCGCGCCCAGGAAGACTACGGCAGCCCCTTGATCCAGCAATCCGACCCCGAGTCGGACATCTTCGGCCCCGAGTCGGACATCTCTCGACAACGACAGGCTATTCCCCAGAGGCACGCTGCAGCCTCCTGCTCCACTACCCCCTGCAACGGTTGTATCTGGCGCTGCTCCACGATCCCCTGTAACAGCCGTACAAGGCGGAGATCCACTACGCCCTGTCATGGCCGTACCCAGCGCTGCCCCACGACGCCCTGTAACGGCCGTATCAGTGGCAGCTCCATCGTGCCCCACGATGACGAACCCCCCTGAAAGACCCCCCAGCCTGGTATATATGCGGCTGGGGGGAGGAGGGGGGGATAAGCGAGAACTTCCAGAGCATTCTCTTACCTGCTACTATTATCTCTCCTTCTCCTCCAATCTCCTCTGACTTGATTGTCGGAGGGCCCCCACTGCCCCAGTGGTGGTGCGAGGCTTGCTTGCAGGTTTTCCGGTGGAAGGTGGAGCGCAATCAACACCAACCAAGGCAACTCAAACGGAACCCCATTCACACCGCTGTGCCAATCGTTCTCGGTTTGGACCACCAGCAACAGTTGGCGCTAGAGGAAGGGCCCGAATCTCAGAGCGATCGTAATGGCACGGCGAGGTGGTCGTGGAGCTTCCAATGCCTCCGGTCGAGGGGCCTCTCGCGCCTCCGGCCGGGAGGCCGCTGCGTCTCCAACACATTCTCAGCAACACTCCACCGCTCCACCTCCCATTCAGATGGTCGAAGCCGCTCAGTTCGACCAGTTAGCCCAGCAGGTTCGCACCCTCGCGGAGGCAGTGCAGAACCTGCAGGGTGTGATGTCTCGGGCACCACAGCGGGCCCAGGAGCCGCTGCTCCCTGAGCACTCACCTGTCCTCCTCAACCCGCACTCCTTCCTCTCCCATGGGGAGGAGCGCCGGCGCGAGGAAGATTCTCGAGCACGGTCCATTCTGCCGGGACCTTCCCATCGGAGCTGCGCGGGGTACGAGAGGCGGGCCCGGGCGCGTTCCCAGACCCCCCAGTCCTCAAGGAACCCGCGCTCCAGTCGGTCCCCCTCTCGGTGCTCCTTGTCTCCCACCCATCGGTCGCGCTCCCTGGACCGGCGGGTGGACGATCTCCACCGACAACTCCAAGGTCCGACCGAAGCTTTTCAGAATCGGAGATCTGGTGCTAAGGCGAGCTAAAGCATCTCAACCTGCGGAAGGTGGGAAGCTAGCGCCAAATTGGGAAGGCCCGTATAGGGTTCGCTGGGTAAACCGACCTGGCTCCTACCAGTTGGAGGCCCTAGATGGTCGAGAAATTCCAAGGAGCTGGAATTCCGCTAACCTGCGGATGTATTACCAGTAGAACGACAATGCCAGAAAGACAGTTCAAAAATGTATAACACTTTTCATTTCAATAATTTCTGGTTACAATGGCGTGCTCGTGTGATTACAAGGAATTCCCAGAGGGGAATTAGGGCGTAAAGAAAGTAAAGAAGAGGTGGAGACTCCGAGGAGCTGAAGATCTGGGATCCCGAAACCTCCATCCGAAGCGGCTGCAATCCCACCGGAAGTGGGTGCTTCCAACCGGAGGCGCCATCGACGTCTCACGAAAAAGACGAAGAGCCAGCGCGGATGAAGAAGAAGTGGACGAAGGAGAAGTCCACACTGCTCCTACCCAGAGGCGCCATCCACGCCTCACGAGAAAGACGAGGAGCCGCCGCAGAAGAAGCTCCCGCTGCCTCCAGGGGAACGCCACCTCCAAGGGATATTCCGGTCCTCCCCAGTGTTAGGGAAGAGCGGGAATACAAGGGAGAAGAGCATATGGAGGCGCGGTCCCGGATCAAGCGTCTGGCGCGGAGCTCAATCGGGAGGCTGAACTTCAAGGAGGGGAGACGTGATCCCGGATGAAACGCCTAGAGCGGAGTTCCGTCGGGGAGAACCTCCTTGTTGATCCCAGATGAAACGGCTAGTTGGCGGAAGTCGCGAAGGGCGCGCCTCCCGTTCCTTCGGTAGGGGTCTCTCAACCATGCGCCGGAAAGGAGGCCCACGATCCATGGCAACCTGAACAGCTCCGGCTTGGCAGGCTCCATCGCACCTGCACCAATATTAATAGCCAAACTGCGGCCCCCCGGTCGTTCCGATGCGGGTGGCTCCAATAAATGCGGGCGCATTGAATCCGGAGCCGATCCGGCTCTCGAGGCGTATCTTCCTGCGATTTTCTAAGCGTTATTCTCCTTAATCGCATTCTTTGTGCAGGACACTCCGGGTGGCCTGTACCCCTAGGTCCACATATCTCCGCTCGCGCCCAGGCCGCATCCGCCTCGAAGAACGCGCGTATCGCGGCCGCTTAACTGACACTCCTCGCAAGCAGCAACTGGCGATCCGATTTCCCAGGTAACCCCTCAATTAGCATTTAATGCCCATCTGGTGTTCCCCAGGCGACGCTTGGAGAGGAGGAGAAACACGATCGCAGCTGGCCATGGAGAAATCCCGTCGGGCGGCAAGCGACAGGCGCACGACCAGCGAGCGGAATTTTTCGAGGCTCGGCCCTCGGATGCCAGGCTAACCCGATGATCATCCCGGGAGCAAACTAGCCTGAAGCCCCGACCGGTCGCTTCGGCTTGCGCCAGCCTTAGCCGACCAACGAGCGGAATTTCCCGAGGCTCGGCCCTCGGATGCCAGGCTAACCCGATGATCATCCCGGGAGCAGACTAGCCTGAAGCCCCGACCGGTCGCCTCGGCTTGCGCCAGCCTTGGCCGACCAACGAGCGGAATTTCCTGAGGCTCGGCCCTCGGATGCCAGGCTAACCCGATGATCATCCCGGGAGCAGACTAGCCTGAAGCCCCGACCGGTCGCTTCGGCTTGCGCCAGCCTTGGCCGACCAACGAGCGGAATTTCTCGAGGCTCGGCCCACGGATGCCAGGCTAACCCGATGATCATCCCGGGAGCAGACTAGCCTGAAGCCCCGACCGGTCGCCTCGGCTTGCGCCAGCCTTGGCCGACCAACGAGCGGAATTTTCCGAGGCTCGGCCCTCGGATGCCAGGCTAATCCGATGATTATCCCGGGAGCAGACTAGCCTGAAGCCCCGACCGGTCGCCTCGGCTTACGCCAGCCTTGGCCGACCAACGAGCAGAATTTCCCGAGGCTCGGCCCTCGGATGCCAGGCTAACCCGATGATCATCCCGGGAGCAGACTAGCCTGAAGCCCCGACCGGTCGCCTCGGCTTGCGCCAGCCTTGGCCGACCAACGAGCGGAATTTCCCGAGGCTCGGCCCTCGGATGCCAGGCTAACCCGATGATCATCCCGGGAGCAGACTAGCCTGAAGCCCCGACCGGTCGCCTCGGCTTGCGCCAGCCTTGGCCGACCAACGAGCAGAATTTCCTGAGGCCTGACAACCCTCAGATGCCAGGCTAACCCGATGATCATCCCGGGAGCAAACTAGCCTGAAGCCCCGACCGGTCGCCTCGGCTTGCGCCAGCCTTGGCCGACCAACGAGCGGAATTTCCCGAGGCTCGGCCCTCGGATGCCAGGCTAACCCGATGATCATCCCGGGAGCAGACTAGCCTGAAGCCCCGACCGGTCGCCTCGGCTTGCGCCAGCCTTGGCCGACCAACGAGCGGAATTTCCCGAGGCTCGGCCCTCGGATGCCAGGCTAACCCGATGATCATCCCGGGAGCAGACTAGCCTGAGGCCCCAACCGGTCGCTTCGGCTTGCGCCAGCCTTGGCCGACCAACGAGCGAAATTTCTCGAGGCTCGGCCCTCGGATGCCAGGCTAACCCGATGATCATCCCGGGAGCAGACTAGCCTGAAGCCCCGACCGGTCGCCTCGGCTTGCGCCAGCCTTGGCCGACCAACGAGCGGAATTTCCTGAGGCCTAACCCTCGGATGCCTGGCTTAGCGCCGGAAGAAGTTCCTGAGGCCTAACCCTCGGATGCCTGGCTTAGCGCCGGAAGAAGTTCCTGAGGCCTAACCCTCGGATGCCTGGCCTAGCGCCGGAAGAATTCCCTGAGGCCTAACCCTCGGATGCCTGGCCTAGCGCCAGAAGAATTTTCTGAGGCCTAACCCTCGGATGCCTAGCCTAGCGCCGGAAGAATTTCCTGAGGCCTAACCCTCGGATGCCTGGCCTAGCTCCAGAAGAATTTCCTGAGGCCTAACCCTCGGATGCCTGGCTTAGCGCCGGAAGAAGTTCCTGAGGCCTAACCCTCGGATGCCTGGCTTAGCGCCGGAAGAAGTTCCTGAGGCCTAACCCTCGGATGCCTGGCTTAGCGCCGGAAGAAGTTCCTGAGACCTAACCCTCGGATGCCTGGCTTAGCGCCAGAAGAAGTTCCTGAGGCCTAACCCTCGGATGCCTGGCTTAGCGCCGGAAGAATTCCCTGAGGCCTAACCCTCAGATACCTGGCCTAGCGCCAGAAGAATTTCAAGAGTCGGGAGTCAGCGAGACGCTACCAAGAGTTAAAAAGAAAAAGGAGAAAGTATGGAGAGCCTTAAATTGAAGAATGGGGCAACTCACCGGAAGAGAAGGAAGAACGGCTCCGAGAGCGTCAAAGGAGGAGCAAGCGAACAGTCCGACGGCAATGACGGCAGCGCAAAGGAGAAACTCGAAGATGTCTGTAAAGAGAAAGGCGGACGGAGGAGGGCCCCCGGTTAAATAGGCGGAAAGGTGGGTGACGCCTCGGTGACGCCAGAGGACGCCTGGCTGCCGAAGGGTCGCTCGCGCCCCAAAGGCGAATCGACGCCATTAAGGAAGGATGTCCGCCGAAATCCTCAGACTGCCAGGTCAGCAACAACCGCCATACGCCATAAAGAAGGCGGGGAGCTCGAAGCGCGCGCGCCTCTCCGAGGGATGGCGGCAATCTCGAAGCATCACGCCCTTCACCCGTTCCCCTTCTGGTTCCGGGCTCGGAAGTGGGGGGCTACTGTTACGGGGGAACTTAGCCACCATGCCCCACGTGAAAGAGTAGATGCCCTACAAGCCAATCGTAATATGTATTGCGAAGGGTTTTTCTTTTAATTTGTCCAAATCATGTACATGACATTTAAATATGAATAAAGGCATTATGTTTTATCATATGCTGTTGATTATATTTATGATAAACTCCTTAGATTAGGACAATGGTTTTAAGACTATGATGAGATCATACTAGTGAGACTTAAAATCCTAAAATCCTAATCTTAAATATTCCCAGTCATTGGTACATTGAGTCGGGGATCAATGATTACCGGAAAGACTGGCATGTCTTATGTATGCTCGATGCAGAGGATGATTGATCTCACAATCATTTGTGTGGAGACACTAATACAAAGATATGGGTGCTCATTAGAAGAATGAGTTCACTGAATTGACCTACAAAGAGAAATCTTATGAAGTCTTACTTACATGTCAAAAGATGATTCTCTTAGTGGGAGTTGTGCAACTGATCCTTTGACCTGAGATCACCATGGTATCTTGTGCACATGAACCTATGTTTTGGTTTACACTCATTCATGACAATAAGTTATGTACGAGGTCTTCTGGATATGGTGGATTGTGTACGAAGATTATGAGTAGGTCAACAAGGAATTAATCACTTCTAGTAAGAGAAGATAGCATCCTATTTATTCTAATCATATGATAATTCAGGAAGCCTTTGATCAAAGCAGAATGAAAATTAGAAAGAGTTTCTAATGTTTCATTATTTGAATTATCATTAAAAGATTGAGAAAAATATGAATATAAAATTGAGTTTGACATATATTCATACTCATATACATATTTGGGATGCAGTTTGATTAAAGGATTGAATTGCATGGTAACTTGCCACTGAAGGGTATTTTTGGTATTTCCACCAAATTTCATATTTTCCGGGTAGACATGACACGTTGCTAGACGTCAATCTTGTCTTATAGGTTTGATCGAATTAAAGAGTTTAATTCGATCACCAATTAGAAAGGATTCTAATTGTTAAGTTCGGGTTCGCGCAGTTTGGACTTAAATCGATTAGAAGAGTTCTAATCAAGTTGGGTCAACTCGCACTCACACCTATTGCTGGCTAAGTATGGAACCCAATGGGTCACACACAAGAAAACTTATCAAGGGTATAATTGGATTAGATCATGTTTGCAAGATAAACATCCTAGCAGGTGTTGCAAACCTTAGCTCCTGATTCGAACTGGATTCGAATCTAATTCGAATTGGATTCGAATCTGATTTTTAATTGATCTAATTTGATTAGATCATATTCTAATATGGGTTAGCCAAGAGTTGGCACCTAATTGGCTTGATTTGAGTCTAATTGGATTAGATTTGATAAAACATTTATTTTTGACCGTTAGATCTTCATCTACCGTTGGATGAAGACATAATGGTGAGTTGGTTTGAACCCAATTAGATTGGGTTAAGAAAGGCCTTTAATCATGACCATTTGATCTTCATCAGCCATTGGATGAAGACATAATATGATCATGATGAGGCATCTTGCATTGGGACCATTGGATCATCCTAGAACCGTTGGATGATGACATAACTCCCCTTACTCATGGCGCCTTGCATTCTAGCCATTGGATCTTCATCATGAGATGATGGATGATCAAGATTCATGGCGTGATGGATCAGCATTTGATGTTGACTTGGTCAACATCAGATGGCGTGAAGATGGACTTATGATGGCATGAAGAAAGAGAATGCCGCATGAGGTGTTTTGGATAAGGATGCCATAACCACCTCTTCACATGATACGCCTCCCTATTTTGTTGGCGCCTCATCCTAGAGATGGCTCTTCATTTGATCACCATTGGAGAGCGGACACTTGGACGCCTCGTGGAGATTGTACACTTTGGATTAGCGTTTGAGGTATTCTACTAATTCTGTATTTATTTTATATTATTTGATTGTAATCATTAAGGTGATCTAGGCTTAAAAGGGTTTCATGCATAGGGATTTTATTAAGAAAATTTTAAAATCCCTAGCTTTCGCTGCCCATTATGACATGCTAGAAACCAACAGTGGTATCAGAGCAAGGTTAATTGGTTCAATCAAATAATAATGCATGATGTATGATTATTAATTTACTATGAGATAGTAATGTCATATGCTTAATGAAATGCTGAAATATATGATTCATATATGATATAATATGTAATAAAATGTCATGATATGAAATTTTCCATATGAAGATATGTTGAAGCATGTTAATTAGTTGCTTATGATTTATACATGCTATGAGATAGCTATGATGCATAATAGCTTATTTTAGATATGTTAAATATATGTTACAATTAAAGAATGTGCTAGAGACTAGTAAGCCCTCAATAAAAATTATATTAAGTCATAGTGTTGAAAAACTTTGAGCTAACCCATTCTAGAACAATTAATCTAATTGGTGTCTAAGGAAAACACTAAAGGTGGTTACTTAATTAGGACCTTACTCTTTGAGTAAGGGGAGCCTCCCATCTGCTTACCTGGCCAATTGTTTGATTGTCTATTATGGATAAGCTTAATATTGATATAACACTATTGATAGCCTTCCTTCATGCCTCGATATTATTATGTCAAGATCCATGCTAGTTTGTTGTGCTAACACAAAACTTGCAATGGGGACTGATGTTATACTGTCTTGGTGCATTAAGATGCTTATGGCATATTTTAATATATTGCCTTGTTGTGCAACCACAAGGGCAATATTATTCGAATATGACTATATGGAAATGAAGGGTTTGACTTAACTAAAATATTATTGTTTGTTGTGCTAACACAAGGCAATAAGTATTTTAAGAGGACAAGATAAAGTTGAGAATTGCATGAGATGCAATTGGAAAGAGTTTCCTACCTTTGAACTCATAAGAGTTTGTTGTGTAAACACAAGGCTTTTTATGATGAATTAGGATCTCAACCCTACTAAGAAAAATTATATTTTCACGTTTATCATAGGAGAGGGCTATGATATTCGATAAAAATAGTAGGAGACAAATTAGATTAAAGTCCTTATCTAGTTGCAAACATGTCATCATGATTGGTCTGCTTATATTAGTTATGTTCTTGCATATGTAGAATTATTAAATGGCTTCTTCACTTTCACTAAGAGGCATCTTAGATGCTAACAAGTTGACCGGACCAAACTATGGGGACTGGTTGAGGAATTTAAAGATAGTACTCACTCAGGAGAAAATTTCCTATATACTTGAAACCCCTGATCTTGGAGATCTAGGGGATGATGCTACAGAAGAAGAGGTTGCCACACATAAGATGTGGAAAAATGACAGTTTGACTGTCAAATGTATCATACTTGCCTCTATGAGCAATGAATTACAGAGGCAACATGAAGGCATGGACACTCAATCCATACTTCTCAATTTAAAAGAGTTGTATGGAGAACAAAGCAGGACTGCTAGGTATGAGATATCTAAGCAGTTGTTCCGTGCTAGAATGAATGAAGGAACTCCAGTGCAAAACCATGTTCTTATGGTTATAGACTTGATCACCAGATTAAGTCAATTAGGTTTTGCTATGGATAGTGAGCTCAGTCAGGATTTGATCCTGCAATCACTGCCTAATTCATTCTCTCAGTTTGTTGTGAACTTTCACATGAACAAGCTGAACACCTCCCTGCCTGAGCTGTTAAATATGCTCAAAACAGCTGAAGGGCATATTAAGAAGGATAAAGGTCCACTCCTTCTTATAAATAGCACCTCTATGAGGAAATCGGGAAATAAGGGTTCTAAGAAACGATTGAACCCCAAGAGTAGCATCAAAAAGAAAAAAGGAAAGAAAAACTCCGGATCAAGTACCTGTTTTCATTGCGGCAAAGCTGGCCACTGGAAAAGGAATTGCAAGAGTTTTCTTGCAAGTATGAAGACCGATGCAAGAGTTGCATCAAAAGGTATGTTTATGTTACATGCCAACTTGTCATTAAGTTCTTCAAATTCAAATTCATGGGTATTGGATACCGACTGTGGTTTTCACATTTGCAAATCTTTGCATGGACTACAGAAAATTAAAATTTTAAAGAAAGGTGACTTCGAGCTGTATGACGCTGGAGGAGAGTCCATCCAGGCTGAAGCTGTTGGAACCTACAACTTGGAGTTACCTTCGGGAGAGCTCCTACAATTAGAAGATTGTTATTATATGCCCAAAATTATTAGAAATGTAATTTCCATTCCTTTGTTGTTAAAAAAAGGATTTGAAATTAATGGAAAGGGCAATGGTTGCTCTATTTATTTTTCTAATAAGCATCTTTGCAATGGCATTATGGAAAATGGTCTTCTTGTTTTATTACTTAATGACAATGTCTTTCATATTAATAAAAGCAATAAAAGAAAGAGAGAGGAAGTAAATAACACCCTTCTTTGGCATTGCCGACTTGGTCACATAAGTGAATCAAGAATCAACAAGTTATACAAAGAAGAGTTCTTTGATCCTTATGATTATGAATCATTAGGAACTTGTGAATCTTGTCTTATGGGTAAAATGACTAAGTCTCCATTCACTGGACATGGAGAAAGGGCAAGTGAGTTATTAGGACTTATACACACAGATGTATGTGGTCCTATGACAACTCCAGCTAGAGGTGGATACTCTTACTTCATCACATTCACTGATGATTTATCAAGGTTCGGATATGTGTATCTTATGAAACATAAATCCGAAGCTTTTGATAAGTTTAAAGAGGATCAAAGTATGGTTGAAAAACAAACCGGAAAGTGTATTAAAATCCTTCGATCTGATCGAGGAGGTGAATACCTTTCTAGTTAGTTTTTAAATCATCTTAAAGAAAAGGGCATTCTCTCTGAATGGACACCTCCGTATACGCCACAATTAAATGGTGTAGCTGAACGGAGGAATCGTACTTTATTAGATATGGTACAGTCCATGATGTGCTTTACTGATCTTCCTATTTCCTTCTGGGGTTTTGCCCTAGAGACTGCTGCACTAATATTAAACAGGGTACCTTCTAAGTCTGTACCTAGCACTCCATATGAGATATGGAGAGGAAAGAAGCCTAATCTTAAGTATCTTAAGATATGGGGTTGTCAAGCTTATGTCAAAAGAAATTTTGGACACAAGCTAAGTGCTAGATCAGATAAATATATTTTTGTAGGTTATCCTAAAGATAGTATAGGATACATCTTCTATCATCCTACCGAACAAAAAGTTTTTGTAGGTAGGCATGCCATTTTCTTAGAAAAATAGTTTATCTTAGAAAAGGGCAAGGATAGAAAAATAGAACTTGAAGAAGTTCAAGACCTACAAATAGAAACACAAAAAATTCTTCAACCAGATGTACCCATTGATGAGGTACAACCACAACACACATCTCCTCTCCGAAGGTCAGATAGAGTGCGAAGAGCACCTGAGAGATATGGGTTCATCATTGAAAATGATGAAGCCCACATTGTTCAGAATAATGATCCTCTGACCTATTCGAAAGCTGTCATGAGTAATGACTCTGACAAATGGCTAGAAGCCATGAAATCCGAAATAGATTCTATGTATACCAACCAAGTATGGACTTTGGTTGATGCACCAGAGGGTGTAAACCCTATAGGTTGCAAATGGGTCTATAAGAAAAAGATTGGAGCAGATGGCCAAGTAGAAACCTACAAGGCTAGATTGGTGGCAAAAGGTTTCAGGCAAAAGCAAGGAATTGACTATGATGAAACTTTTTCGCCAGTAGCTATGCTCAAATCTATTCGGATTTTGCTTGCAATAGCTGCATACTATGATTATGAAATCTGGCAGATGGATGTCAAAACCGCCTTCCTTAATGGTTATCTTGAGGAAGAAGTTTACATGACACAGCCAGAAGGATTTGTCTCAAGTAAGAGAGCAAATCAAGTATGCAAGCTTAAGAGATCCATTTATGGATTAAAGCAAGCATCGAGGAGTTGGAACATCCGTTTTGATACAACAGTCAAAGAGTTTGGTTTTATCAAAAATGTGGATGAACCATGTGTGTACAAGAAGACTAGTGGGAGTGCCATTGTCTTCTTAATATTGTATGTAGATGACATACTGATCATTGAAAATGATATTCCAATGTTACAATCGGTCAAGACTTGGCTGTCAAAAAGCTTTTCCATGAAAGACTTGGGAGAAGCATCCTATATACTTGGTATAAAGATCTATAGGGATAGATCTAAAAGGATGCTAGGCTTGTCCCAGTCTAGGTACATAGATAATGTGCTGAAAAGATTCAGCATGGAAGAAAGTAAAAGAGGTTATTTGCCTATGAGTCATGGCATACGTCTCTCTAAGAAGATGTCTCCTAAGACATCTGAAGAGAGGAATAGAATGAATTCTATTCCCTATGCTTCGGCAGTAGAATCGATTATGTATGCTATGCTATGTACTAGGCCTGATGTTGCTTATGCCTTAGGCATAACAAGTAGATTCCAGGCTGATCCAGGAGAGGATCATTGGATAGCTGTGAAAAATATTCTTAAGTACTTGAGAAGGACTAAAGATATTTTTCTAGTTTATGGAGGATCTGAGTTGAAACTAGAAGGATTTTCTGATTCTAGTTTTCAATCAGACCTAGATGATAGCAAGTCCACTTCAGGGTATGTCTTTACCCTAAATGGTGGTGCAGTGAGCTGGAAGAGTTCCAAACAGCAAACTGTAGCTGACTCAACTACTGAGGCAGAATACATCGCTGTAAGTGAAGCCGCTGAGGAAGCTGTCTGGATGAAGAAGTTCATCTCTGAGTTAGGAGTAGTTCCCGAGATTGCTGGACCAGTCCCAGTTTATTGTGATAACACTGGAGCTGTTGCTCAAGCGAAGGAACCAAGGTCTCATCACAAATCCAAGCACATTCTAAGACGCTTCCATCTTGTTCGAGAGATTGTCGAGAGACAAGACATAGTCATTGAACGAGTAAACACCAAGAACAACCTAGCAGACCCGTTCACTAAAGCTCTACCACAACAGCAGTTCGATCGCCACCTCGATTGTATGGGGATAAAATATAAGAGCGATTGGCTTTAGTGCAAGTGGGAGATTGAAAGAGTAGATGCCCTACAGGCCAATCGCAATATGTATTGCGAAGGGTTTTTCTTTTGATTTGTCCAAATCATGTACATGACATTTAAATATGAATAAAGGCGTTATGTTTTATCATATGCTGTTGATTATATTTATGATAAACTCCTTAGATTAGGGCAATGGTTTTAAGACTATGATGAGATCATACTAGTGAGACTTAAAATCCTAAAATCCTAATCTTAAATATTTCCAGTCATTGGTACATTGAGTCGGGGATCAATGATTACCGGAAAGACTGGCATGTCTTATGTATGCTCGATGCAGAGGATGATTGATCTCACAATCATTTGTGTGGAGACACTAATACAAAGATATGGGTGCTCATTAGAAGAATGAGTTCACTGAATTGACCTACAAAGAGAAATCTTATGAAGTCTTACTTACATGTCAAAAGATGATTCTCTTAGTGGGAGTTGTGCAACTGATCCTTTGACCTGAGATCACCATGGTATCTTGTGCACATGAACCTATGTTTTGGTTTACACTCATTCATGACAATAAGTTATGTACGAGGTCTTCTGGATATGGTGGATTGTGTACGAAGATTATGAGTAGGTCAACAAGGAATTAATCACTTCTAGTAAGAGAAGATAGCATCCTATTTATTCTAATCATATGATAATTCAGGAAGCCTTTGATCAAAGCAGAATGAAAATTAGAAAGAGTTTCTAATGTTTCATTATTTGAATTATCATTAAAAGATTGAGAAAAATATGAATATAAAATTGAGTTTGACATATATTCATACTCATATACATATTTGGGATGCAGTTTGATTAAAGGATTGAATTGCATGGTAACTTGCCACTGAAGGGTATTTTTGGTATTTCCACCAAATTTCATATTTTTCGGGTAGACATGACACGTTGCTAGACGTCAATCTTGTCTTATAGGTTTGATCGAATTAAAGAGTTTAATTCGATCACCAATTAGAAAGGATTCTAATTGTTAAGTTCGGGTTCGCGCAGTTTGGACTTAAATCGATTAGAAGAGTTCTAATCAAGTTGGGTCAACTCGCACTCACACCTATTGCTGGCTAAGTATGGAACCCAATGGGTCACACACAAGAAAACTTATCAAGGGTATAATTGGATTAGATCATGTTTGCAAGATAAACATCCTAGCAGGTGTTGCAAACCTTAGCTCCTGATTCGAACTGGATTCGAATCTAATTCGAATTGGATTCGAATCTGATTTTTAATTGATCTAATTTGATTAGATCATATTCTAATATGGGTTAGCCAAGAGTTGGCACCTAATTGGCTTGATTTGAGTCTAATTGGATTAGATTTGATAAAACATTTATTTTTGACCGTTAGATCTTCATCTACCGTTGGATGAAGACATAATGTTGAGTTGGTTTGAACCCAATTAGATTGGGTTAAGAAAGGCCTTTAATCATGACCATTTGATCTTCATCAGCCATTGGATGAAGACATAATATGATCATGATGAGGCATCTTGCATTGGGACCATTGGATCATCCTAGAACCGTTGGATGATGACATAACTCCCCTTACTCATGGCGCCTTGCATTCTAGCCATTGGATCTTCATCATGAGATGATGGATGATCAAGATTCATGGCGTGATGGATCAGCATTTGATGTTGACTTGGTCAACATCAGATGGCGTGAAGATGGACTTATGATGGCATGAAGAAAGAGAATGCCGCATGAGGTGTTTTGGATAAGGATGCCATAACCACCTCTTCACATGATACGCCTCCCTATTTTGTTGGCGCCTCATCCTAGAGATGGCTCTTCATTTGATCACCATTGGAGAGCGGACACTTGGACGCCTCGTGGAGATTGTACACTTTGGATTAGCGTTTGAGGTATTCTACTAATTCTGTATTTATTTTATATTATTTGATTGTAATCATTAAGGTGATCTAGGCTTAAAAGGGTTTAATGCATAGGGACTTTATTAAGAAAATTTTAAAATCCCTAGCTTTCGCTGCCCATTATGACATGCTAGAAACCAACAGTGGTATCAGAGCAAGGTTAATTGGTTCAATCAAATAATAATGCATGATGTATGATTATTAATTTACTATGAGATAGTAATGTCATATGCTTAATGAAATGCTGAAATATATGATTCATATATGATATAATATGTAATAAAATGTCATGATATGAAATTTTCCATATGAAGATATGTTGAAGCATGTTAATTAGTTGCTTATGATTTATACATGCTATGAGATAGCTATGATGCATAATAGCTTATTTTAGATATGTTAAATATATGTTACAATTAAAGAATGTGCTAGAGACTAGTAAGCCCTCAATAAAAATTATATTAAGTCATAGTGTTGAAAAACTTTGAGCTAACCCATTCTAGAATAATTAATCTAATTGGTGTCTAAGGAAAGCACTAAAGGTGGTTACTTAATTAGGACCTTACTCTTTGAGTAAGGGGAGCCTCCCACCTGCTTACCTGGCCAATTGTTTGATTGTCTATTATGGATAAGCTTAATATTGATATAACACTATTGATAGCCTTCCTTCATGCCTCGATATTATTATGTCAAGATCCATGCTAGTTTGTTGTGCTAACACAAAACTTGCAATGGGGACTGATGTTATACTGTCTTGGTGCATTAAGATGCTTATGGCATATTTTAATATATTGCCTTGTTGTGCAACCACAAGGGCAATATTATTCGAATATGACTATATGGAAATGAAGGGTTTGACTTAACTAAAATATTATTGTTTGTTGTGCTAACACAAGGCAATAAGTATTTTAAGAGGACAAGATAAAGTTGAGAATTGCATGAGATGCAATTGGAAAGAGTTTCCTACCTTTGAACTCATAAGAGTTTGTTGTGTAAACACAAGGCTTTTTATGATGAATTAGGATCTCAACCCTACTAAGAAAAATTATATTTTCACGTTTATCATAGGAGAGGGCTATGATATTCGATAAAAATAGTAGGAGACAAATTAGATTAAAGTCCTTATCTAGTTGCAAACATGTCATCATGATTGGTCTGCTTATATTAGTTATGTTCTTGCATATGTAGAATTATTAAATGGCTTCTTCACATTCACTAAGAGGCATCTTAGATGCTAACAAGTTGACCGGACCAAACTATGGGGACTGGTTGAGGAATTTAAAGATAGTACTCACTCAGGAGAAAATTTCCTATATACTTGAAACCCCTGATCTTGGAGATCTAGGGGATGATGCTACAGAAGAGGAGGTTGCCACACATAAGATGTGGAAAAATGACAGTTTGACTGTCAAATGTATCATACTTGCCTCTATGAGCAATGAATTACAGAGGCAACATGAAGGCATGGACACTCAATCCATACTTCTCAATTTAAAAGAGTTGTATGGAGAACAAAGCAGGACTGCTAGGTATGAGATATCTAAGCAGTTGTTCCGTGCTAGAATGAATGAAGGAACTCCAGTGCAAAACCATGTTCTTATGGTTATAGACTTAATCACTAGATTAAGTCAATTAGGTTTTGCTATGGATAGTGAGCTCAGTCAGGATTTGATCCTGCAATCACTGCCTGATTCATTCTCTCAGTTTATTGTGAACTTTCACATGAACAAGCTGAACACCTCCCTGCCCGAGCTGTTAAATATGCTCAAAACAGCTGAAGGCCATATTAAGAAGGATAAAGGTCCACTCCTTCTTATAGATGGCACTTCTAAAAGAAAATCGACACAGAGCAGGGCCATTCAGGTCGTTATCCGACAGCTCGAGAACGTCACCAATGCGGTCCAAGCACTGGTTGAGCGCATGCCTCGGGGAGCCACATCCTCGAGAGGAGGAGATACATCCTCGAGAGGGGGAGCCACATCCTCGAGAGGAGGAGCTACATCCTCGAGGAGACCGTAGCTGCTTTTGTGTTTTATTTTGACATGTACTGTTTTGCTTTACTTATTGTATTCTCAAATGTATTCACATACACATCAATACAATGAGTAGACATCTTATCTTCATTTCTGTGCAATTTGATCTATGATTGATTGTGTGTTCTGCTTACCTCCTTTTTTTGATACGATGACAAAAAGGGGGAGAAATATTGAATAGATATGTAAATGGAATCAACATAAAAGAAATCAAAATGAGAATTAAAAATTAAAACATAATTTGTTCTTAGTGGATTTGGTACCTCGAGGCTCATTATCTCTCTTTTGGGGCTCCTAATGGTGTAATCTCCAGAATCTATTCAAGGGATATTCGGAGATTAGCTGAATCCAACTCAAGAACAAATTGACAGATTTTCCCTCTAAATACCAAAATTTAAAATTCAAAAACTTCAATATACTAAAAGGAAATTCAGAGAATCAAAACATAGTAGAATGCATATGTTGAGGGAGAGAATCTGAATTTTTAAGAAAGCCAAATCATTAAATATATATAAGCCAAACAATTGATTGCATGATATGAAAGCTTATATAATTCCAAATGAAAGGGGGAGCTTTAACTCAAAAATTTATTGTTTCACACCTTTCAAGCTTGGATATATTAAATTACCAGACATATGAATTCATTTATGAATTTTATTTTCTTGTTTATTGAGCAATTCACTTTACATATACTCAAAGTTTTGTCATCATCAAAAAGGGGGAGATTGTGGAGTGATTGATTAAAACCCTATTTGATTTTGATGAGCTCAAAGTATTAGAGTATATATGTTGTTTACTAATGAATTCAATTGAGTGTTTCAGTGAAAATCTTGTCTAAGTGTCTCAAGACTTGGTTCATAATATTTTGGATAAGTTAAGAAGTCAGTTTGAACCAAAGTCTGAGACTCGAGTCGACTCCAGAGTATTACGAGTCGACTCCAAGCATATCAGGATCACTGGCACGGGCTCGAGTCGACTCCTGACCATTACGAGTCGATTCCAACTGAGAACAGACAGACAAACAGAAAGCATCAACTCAAAATCTGTCAGCGAGTCAACTCCTGAAGTGCGCGAGTCGACTCCGATGTTTACCGAGTCGACTCCGGAGAAGTATGAGTCGACTCCAAGGAGTCACAGGCAGAAAAGTCAGAGAGCGGTTTTCGACCCTGAGATTCGAGTCGACTCCTGTGGAACGCGAGTCGACTCCGATGGTTGGCAGGTCGACTCCAAAGGTAGTGAGAGTCGACTCTCAGAGGAACACAGGAAAAAGTCAGAGAGCAGTTTTCGGACTCTGAGATTCGAGTCGACTCCCGCATTGCACGAGTCGACTCCGAGACACCGCGACCCCAAAGAAGACAGAAGACCAATTTGCTGTCTCTGAGATTCGAGTCGACTCCCAGACAGCTCGAGTCGACTCCAAGGCTTCACCAAAAACACAGAAGACTAAGTTTCGGAAACTGAGAGCCGAGTCGACTCCGGAACAGTTCGAGTCGACTCCAAGATTGGACGAGCCAAAAGACAGTAGATCGAGAGTTCGGGCTCTGAGCGCCGAGTCGACTCCCAGGATTGTCGAGTCGACTCGAATGGACCAAGTTCAAAAATAGATCCACGGACTTCATGGGATGAGCCGACTCCGAAAATACCAAGTCAGCTCTAGAAGTTGGCGAGTCGACTCCGGGTCAAGTCGAGTCGACTCCCAGTCGAAGAGGCGACTTTAATTCAAATCCGGAACAGTTGCCGAGTCGACTCCAGAAAAGCATGAGTCGACTCCCGCTACAGCCGAGTCGACTCCTGATCGCGCGAGTCGACTCCAACCCACCAACGGACATATTGTCAGGCTGTGCAGAGTGTGCAGAACGGGCAGAAAAAGGTCTCTAACGGCTAGTTTCCGTGGGGGGTGGCTTAAATAGCCACAGAGGACTGTAGCAAGGTAGAGAACAACTATTCCACTCAAAGTAATCAAGCTTTCACTCTCTGCAACCTGATTTTCAACGGAAAAGAGGGAAGAGCAACATTAACTGCATCCACCTACTTCTTCCCAACATTGAAAGAGATCTCCTCCTGCATTCAAGTCGATCAGACATTCAAGAGGAGACCCAAAGTTCAAGAAGCCCTACTCTACTCCAACTCTAACGTGTTTGAGGGCTTCTAACTTCTCTTTTGTTTATATTGTTATTTATCTGCTTTTGAGAAGCTCTGTTTTTCTGTTACTCCTTTTTACTTCCATCTTGTCTTTGCTTGGTTCAATCGGAGGATTGAATCAAGGGTATTGAGGTTGGTTGGTGAGCCGAGTGTAAAACCAACGTGTAAGGGTTCGATTGTGATCCCGGAAAAACAATCGGGTTGGTTCTAGTCGGTGAGCCTGGGAAAACCGACCGAGTTCGTTGTGAGCTCGTAAAACAACAAGTTTGGTTGTGAGCTTGAAAAACAACCGGCTGTAATCCAAGGGGTTATAGTGAATTCCCAAGTGAGACTTGGGGAGTGGATGTAGGAGCAAGGGTTAGCTCCGAACCACTATAAAACATTGTGTTCGTGATTGTTTGTCTCTCTCTATCTCTCGCATTTCATTCACCGCACATAGAAACTAATTAATCATCTCGCAAAAGCATTAATTAGTTATCCACAAAAGTTTTAATAGCCAAATTATTTTAAAACCCAATTCACCCCCCCTCTTGGGTTGTCTATGTTAGGGTTTCCCAGTGCCCTAGGGCGCAGCGGAAGATACGGGATTATAAAATTTTCTTATAAAATCCATTATATGAAACCCTAATAAGCCAAGATCGCCTTAATAGTATAACCAAATAATGTAGAAAATATAATCTTGGTATAGAAGAATACCTATCACGCTATATCCAATATATCTGAAGATGTCCTAAGGTGCCCAAATGTTCACCCTCCGATGTTGATCCACACAGGAATGGGTTCAAGACTCTAGCTCCACCAAAACTTGATTCTAATTGTTCAATCCTTCCAAAGGATTTAATTGGCTGATTTTTCTTCACTTCCTTCTTCCTTTCTACCTCTAAAACATTCACTAGCCTTTTTGTCCTAAAGAAGACCCTCTTGTCTTGGGTTAGGACAAAAAAGAGACTTGTAAGAAAGAAGGGATAAGGGAGAGAGAAGGAAAAGCTTTTTCTTGGATGATCTTTAGAACCCCAAGGCACCTCCTTATTTATAAGAGATGGAGGGATGCATCACAAAGGGATGCATCCCATCCACACACCTCATCATGATGAGGCATGTGCCAAGAGATGCATCCCATCATGATGGGGTGCTAAGGAGAAGGGTGTATCAACTTCTTTCTCACATCTCCCTCTTAAATCCTGATGATCCAAGGGCCCAAATGCAGTGAACCAAAGCCAATGGTCCAGATCTAGGTGCCATCTAATGGTCCAGATCAAGACATCATCATCCAGGGTGCCATCCAATGGTCCAGAAGTAAGATGCCATCACCGATGGTCCAGATTCAGGCGCTGAGCAACGGTCCAGATCTTTCATCCAGAGAGCCATCCAGTGGTCCAGATTCAGGCGCTGAGCAACGGTCCAGATCTTTCATCCAGAGAGCCATCCAGTGGTCCAGATTCAGGCGCTAATCAGTGGACCAGATCCTTCATCCAGGAAGCCATCCAATGGTCCAGATGAAAGCGCCAACCAGTGGACCAGATCCTTCATCCAGGAAGCGATCCAATGGTCCAGAAGTGAAGGCCCTATCAAACCCAATCCAATTGGGTTTAACCAACTTAAAGAAAACATTAAACCTAATCAAATCAGGTCTAATTAAAGCCAAATGGGTTTCAACTCTTGCCTAACCCATATTAGGTCATGATCTAATCATATTAGATCAACCAAATCTAAGAATCATATTCGAATTTAATTTGAATCAGGAGCTAGGGTTTGCAACACGTGCTAGCATGTTCATCTTGCAAACATGATCTAATCCAATTAGACCCTTGATCAATTCCCTTGTGTGTGACCCATTGGGTTCCTTATCTTAGCCAGCAGTAGGTGCAGGTGCAAGTTGACCTAACTTGATTAGAATACCTCTAATCTAATTTAGGTTCAATTTAGTGCTAAACCTGACTTAGCAATCAGAACCTTTCTGATGCTTTGATCTAATCAAACTCTTTGATCCGATCAACCCACAAGACATGATTGACGTCTAGCAACGTATCATGTCTACCCGGAAGATGAGGAATGTATTGGACAAATCCAAACATACCCTTCAGTGGAAAGTTACTGTGCAATTCAATCCCTCAGTCATACTACATCCTGAATAAGTGCTCGAGTATGGATCAATATCAAACTCAATCACTTATTCATGTCTCTCTCAATCTTTTATATGATAATTCAAACAATGAAACATTAGAAACTCTTTCTAATATTCATTTTGCTTTGATCAAAGGCTTCTTGAATCATCATAAGATTAGAGTAAGTAGGATGTTACCTTCTCTTACTAGAAGTGACTGATTTCTTGTTGACCTACTCACAACCTTCGTACAAAATCCACCATATCCAGAATATCCCGTACACAACGCAATGTCGTGAATGAGGGTAAACCAAAACATAGCTTCAAGTGCACAAGGTACCATGGTGATCTCAGGTCTAAGGATCACTTGCACAACTCCCACTATGAGAACCATCTTTTGATAATTAAGTAAGAATCCATAAGATGTTCTCATGGCTGGTCATTTCAGTGAACCCATTCCTCTAATGAGCACCCACATCTTTGTATTAGTGTCTCACACAAGTGATTGTGAGATCAATCACCCTCTACATTGAGCATACATAAGATGTGCCAGTCTTTCCGGTAATATTGATCCCCGACTCAATATACCAATTTGACTGGGAATATTCTAAATTAGAATTTTAGGATTTTAAGTCTCACTGGTATGATCTCATCATAACCCTAAAATCTATGTCCTAATTTATGGGGTTCATCATCCAATAATAAAATAGATAAGCAGCAAATGATGAAACACAATGCCTTTATTGATATATATCAAGTGTCAAAGTACATGATTTGGAGGATTACAAAGAGAAACCTATCAAATGATTGGCTTATAGGGCATCTACTCTTTCAATCTCCCACTTGCACTAAAGCCAATCGCCCTTATATTTTAACTCCATACAATCGAGGTGACGATTGAATTGCTGCTGTGGTAGAGCTTTAGTAAATGGGTCTGCTATATTGTTCTTTGTGTCTACTCGTTCAATCTTGACGTCTTGTCTTTCGATTATCTCTCGAACAAGGTGGAAGCGTCTCAAAATGTGCTTGGATCTATGATGAGACCTTGGTTCCTTAGCCTGTGCAACTGCTCTAGTGTTATCGCAATAAACTGGGACTGGTCCGGCAATCTCAGGAACTACACCCAGCTCTGTGATGAACTTCTTCATCCAGACTGCTTCCTTAGCAGCTTCACTAACAGCTATGTATTCTGCCTCAGTAGTTGAGTCAGCTACAGTTTGCTGTTTGGAACTTTTCCAACTCACAGCTCCACCATTCAAAGTGAAAATATATCCAGAGATTGACTTGCTATCATCTGGATCAGATTGAAAGCTAGAATCTGAATAGCCTTCTAGTTTCAATTCTGATCCTCCATAAATCAGAAAAACATCTCTAGTCCTTCTCAAGTATTTGAGAATGCTTTTCACAATTTTCCAATGATCCTCCCCGGGATCTGCCTGAAATCTACTTACCATACCTAAGGCATAAGCTACATCAGGCCTGGTACATAACATAGCATACATGATCGACCCTACTGCTGAAGCATAGGGAATAGAACTCATTCTATTCCTCTCTTCAGATGTCTAAGGAGACATCTTTCTAGAGAGTTGTATGCCATGTCCTATGGGTAAGAAACCTTTCTTACTTCCATCCATGCTGAACCTCTTCAGCACATTATCTATGTACCTAGACTGGGACAAACCTAGCATCCTTTTAGATCTATCTCTATAGATCCTTATACCAAGTATATAGGATGCTTCACCCAAGTCTTTCATGGAAAATTTCTTTGATAGCCAAGTCTTGACCGATTGCATCATTGGAACATCATTTCCAATGACCAATATATCGTCCACATATAATATCAAGAAGACAATAGCACTCCCACTAGTCTTCTTGTATACACAAGGTTCATCTATATTTTTAATGAAGCCAAACTCTTTGACTATCATGTCAAAATGGATGTTCCAACTTCTAGATGCCTGCTTTAATCCATAAATGGATTTCTTAAGCCTACATACTTGATTTGCTCTCCCTCTTGAGACAAATCCCTCTGGCTGTGTCATATAGACCTCTTCCTCAAGGTGACCATTAAAGAAGGCGGTTTTGACATCCATCTGCCAGATCTCATAATCATAGTATGCAGCTATAGCAAGCATAATCCGAATAGATTTGAGCATAGCTACTGGCGAAAAAGTTTCATCATAATCAATGCCTTGTTTTTGCCTGAAACTTTTTGCCACTAGCCTGGCCTTGTAGGTTTCTACTTGGCCATCAGCTCCAATCTTCTTCTTGTATACCCATTTGCACCCTATTGGAATCACTTCCTCAGGTACATCAACCAAAGTCCACACTTGGTTTGTATACATAGAATCTATCTCGGATTTCATGGCGTCCAACCATTTGTCAGAGTCCCTACTCTTGACAGCTTCCGAATAGGTCAGAGGGTCATCGTTATCAACGATGTGGGCTTCATCATTCTCAATAATAAATCCATACCTCTCAGGTGCATTTCGCACTCTTTCTGACCTTCGAAAAGGAGTAGTGTGTAGTGGCTGTACCTCTTCCATGGGTACATCTGGTTGAGGATTATTATGTGTCTCACCTTGTAGGTCTTGAACTTCATCAAGTTCAATTCTTCTATCCTTGCCCTTTTCTTAAAAAAACTCTTTTTCCAAGAAAGTGGCATGCCTAGCAACAAATACCTTTTGTTCGGTAGGATTATAGAAGATATATCCTAAACTATCTTTAGGATAACCTACAAATATACATTTGTCCGATCTAGCACTTAGCTTATGTCCAAAATTTCTTTTGACATAAGCATGACAACCCCATATCTTAAGATACTTAAGATTAGGTTTCTTTCCTTTCCATATCTCATATGGAGTGCTAGATACAGACTTAGATGGTACTCTATTTAATACTAATGCAGCAGTTTCTAGGGCATGTCCCCAGAAGGAAAGTGGAAGATTTGTGAAGCACATCATGGATCGTACCATATCTAATAAGGTACGATTCCTTCTTTCAGCTACACCATTTAATTGTGGCGTATATGGAGGTGTCCATTCAGAGAGTATACCCTTTAATTTAAGATAGTCTAAAAATTCACTAGAAAGGTATTCTCCTCCTCGATCAGATCGAAGGATTTTAATACACTTTCCAGTTTGTTTTTCGACCATACTTTGATACTCTTTAAATTTATCAAAGGCTTCGGATTTATGTTTCATTAGATACACAAAACCGAACCTTGATAAGTCATCAGTAAATGTGATGAAGTAAGAGTATCCATCTCTAGCTTGAGTTGATATAGGACCGCACACATCAGTGTGTATGAGTTCTAACAACTCACTTGCCCTTTCTCCATGTCCCGAGAATGGAGACTTGGTCATTTTACCCATAAGACAAGATTCACAAGTTCCTAATGATTCAAAATCATAAGGGTCAAAGAATTTATCTTTATACAACTTATGTAACCTTGTCTCACTAATATGACCTAATCGGTAATGCCAGAGGAGGGTATTATTAATATTTTCTCTTTTTCTTTTATTATCTTTGCCAATATGAAACATAACATTATTAAGACATAATACTAAAAGACCATTTTCCATAGTGCCATGACAATAATACTCATTAGATAAAGAAATAGAGCAACCATTGCTCTTTCCATTTATTTCGAATCCTTTCTTAAGCAACAAAGGAATTGAAATTACATTTCTAATGATTTTTGGCATAAAATAACAGTCTTCTAGCTTCAAGAACTTTCCGGAGGGTAGCTCCAGTATGTAGGTGCCAACAGCTTCAGCCTGGATGGATTCTCCTCCAGCGCCATATAGCTCGAAGTCACCTTTCTTCAGTCTTCTAATTTTCTGCAGTCCATGCAAAGATTTGCATATGTGAGAACCACAACCGGTATCCAATACCCATGCATTAGAATCAGAAGAACTTAATGTCATGTTGGCATGTAATAAAAACATACCTTTTGATGCAACACTTGCATCAGGCTTCACACTTGCAAGAAAGCTCTTGCAGTTCCTTTTCCAATGCCCCGTCTTGCCACAGTGGAAATAGGTACCGGGTCCAGAGATTTTCTTTCCCTTCTTCTTTTTGATGCGACTCTTAGGGTTTAGTTTTTTCTTTGAACCCTTGTTGCCCGACTTCTTCTTTGAGCTCTCACCAACAAGAAGGATCGGACCCTTGTCCTTCTTGATGTGAGACTCTGCTATTTTCAGCATATTTAGAAGCTCAGGCAGGGAGGAATTCAGTTTGTTCATGTGATAATTCACGACAAACTGTGAGAATGAGTCGGGTAGTGATTGCAGGATCAAATCTTGACTGAGCTCACTGTCCATAGCAAAACCAAGTTGACTTAATCGAGTGATTAAGTCTATAACCTTTAAACAGTGGTCTTGCACAGATGATCCCTCGATCATTCTAGCACGGAACAACTGTTTAGATATCTCATATCTAGCAGTTCTGCTCTGCTCACCATATAACTCCATTAAGTTAAGGAGTATGGAGTGAGTATCCATGCTATCATGCTGCCTCTGTAATTCATTATTCATAGAAGCAAGCATGATACATTTGACAGTCAAACTATCATTTTTCCACATACGATATGTGGCCAATTCCTCCTCAGTTGCATCTTCCCCTGCTGACCCTAGGTCAGGGGTTTCAAGAATGTAGGAAAGTTTTTCTTGTGTGAGAACAATCTTTAAATTTCTCAACCAATCCACATAGTTGGGACCAGTCAATTTGTTTGTATCTAAGATACCTCTAAGTGAGAGTGAAGATGCCATTTTTACAGAATTAATCTATAATTACAAAGAACACTAATATAAGCAAACCAATCATGATGACATGTATTCAATCAGACAAGGACTTTTATCTAATTGTTACTCCCACTATTTTTGTCGAATATCATAACCCTCAAGTATGATGAACGAGAAAATACTAATTTTCTTAGTGGGGTTGAGATCCAAATTCCTTATAAAAGACCTTGTGGGAATCACAACAAGCCCTTATAAGTTCAAAGGTAGGAAACTCTTTCCAATTGCATCCCATGCAATTCCCAACTTTATTCTGTCCTCTAGCACACATATAGTCTTGTGGGAATCACAACAAACTATTGTGTCTAGTTAAGTCAAACCCTTCATTTTTATACAGTCATATTTGAATAATGCTGCCCTTGTGGGAATCACAACAAGGCAACATATTAAAATATGCCATATGCATCATATGCACCAAGATATTACAATATCAATCCCTAATACTAGCCTTGTGGGAATCACAACAAGCTAGCGTAGATATTGACATAATAATATCTAAGCATGAAGGAAGGACCTTTATAGTGTTATATCAGCAATTAGCTTTTCCATGGAGGTCAATCAAATAGTTGGCCAGGTAAGCAGATGGGAGGCTCTCCTTACTTAGTAAGGTCCTAATTAAATAACCACCTGTAGCCTCTTTCCTAGACACCAACTTAGTCAATTGATTCAGAATGGCTCAGCTTAAAGCAATTAACACTACGACTTAATTATGAATTTAGTGAGGGCTTTCAAATAGTAGTATCTTACTAACATTAAGCTCAACCATAAAGGACAATCAAATAATTGGCCACGAAAGCAGGTGGGAGGCACCCCTCACTCAGAGAGTGAGGTCCTAATTAAGTAACCACCTGTGGCTTCCTTCCTAGACACCAACTGAGTCGATTGTTCCAGAATGGGTCAGCCCAAAGTTTTCATACTACTATATTGGTCTCATTGCACATTCTATAATTTAGTACTAGCAATTATACTGTGCTACAACATGAAAATAACACTATCTCATAGCATAAACTAATCATGCATACAAACAACCTAGCTATCTCATAGCATCAAGATAATAGCATGTATTATCATTTGGTTAAACTGATTAAGGGTGGCTCTGATACCACTATTAGGGTTTCCCAGTGCCCTAGGGCGCAGCGGAAGATACGGGATTATAAAATTTTCTTATAAAACCCATTATATGAAACCCTAATAAGCCAAGATCGCCTTAATAGTATAACCAAATAATGTAGAAAATATAATCTTGGTATAGAAGAATACCTATCACGCTATATCCAATATATCTGAAGATGTCCTAAGGTGCCCAAATGTTCACCCTCCAATGTTGATCCACACAGGAATGGGTTCAAGACTCTAGCTCCACCAAAACTTGATTCTAATTGTTCAATCCTTCCAAAGGATTTAATTGGCTGATTTTTCTTCACTTCCTTCTTCCTTTCTACCTCTAAAACATTCACTAGCCTTTTTGTCCTAAAGAAGACCCTCTTGTCTTGGGTTAGGACAAAGAAGAGACTTGTAAGAAAGAAGGGATAAGGGAGAGAGAAGGAAAAGCTTGTTCTTGGATGATCTTTAGAACCCCAAGGCACCTCCTTATTTATAAGAGATGGAGGGATGCATCACAAAGGGATGCATCCCATCCACACACCTCATCATGATGAGGCATGTGCCAAGAGATGCATCCCATCATGATGGGGTGCTAAGGAGAAGGGTGTATCAACTTTTTTCTCACATCTCCCTCTTAAATCCTGATGATCCAAGGGCCCAAATGCAGTGAACCAAAGCCAATGGTCCAGATCTAGGTGCCATCTAATGGTCCAGATCAAGACATCATCATCCAGGGTGCCATCCAATGGTCCAGAAGTAAGATGCCATCACCGATGGTCCAGATTCAGGCGCTGAGCAACGGTCCAGATCTTTCATCCAGAGAGCCATCCAGTGGTCCAGATTCAGGCGCTGAGCAACGGTCCAGATCTTTCATCCAGAGAGCCATCCAGTGGTCCAGATTCAGGCGCTAATCAGTGGACCAGATCCTTCATCCAGGAAGCCATCCAATGGTCCAGATGAAAGCGCCAACCAGTGGACCAGATCCTTCATCCAGGAAGCGATCCAATGGTCCAGAAGTGAAGGCCCTATCAAACCCAATCCAATTGGGTTTAACCAACTTAAAGAAAACATTAAACCTAATCAAATCAGGTCTAATTAAAGCCAAATGGGTTTCAACTCTTGCCTAACCCATATTAGGTCATGATCTAATTATATTAGATCAACCAAATCTAAGAATCATATTCGAATTTAATTTGAATCAGGAGCTAGGGTTTGCAACACGTGCTAGCATGTTCATCTTGCAAACATGATCTAATCCAATTAGACCCTTGATCAATTCCCTTGTGTGTGACCCATTGGGTTCCTTATCTTAGCCAGCAGTAGGTGCAGGTGCAAGTTGACCTAACTTGATTAGAATACCTCTAATCTAATTTAGGTTCAATTTAGTGCTAAACCTGACTTAGCAATCAGAACCTTTCTGATGCTTTGATCTAATCAAACTCTTTGATCCGATCAACCCACAAGACATGATTGACGTCTAGCAACGTATCATGTCTACCCGGAAGATGAGGAATGTATTGGACAAATCCAAACATACCCTTCAGTGGAAAGTTACTGTGCAATTCAATCCCTCAGTCATACTACATCCTGAATAAGTGCTCGAGTATGGATCAATATCAAACTCAATCACTTATTCATGTCTCTCTCAATCTTTTATATGATAATTCAAACAATGAAACATTAGAAACTCTTTCTAATATTCATTTTGCTTTGATCAAAGGCTTCTTGAATCATCATAAGATTAGAGTAAGTAGGATGTTACCTTCTCTTACTAGAAGTGACTGATTCCTTGTTGACCTACTCACAACCTTCGTACAAAATCCACCATATCCAGAATATCCCGTACACAACACAATGTCGTGAATGAGGGTAAACCAAAACATAGCTTCAAGTGCACAAGGTACCATGGTGATCTCAGGTCTAAGGATCACTTGCACAACTCCCACTATGAGAACCATCTTTTGATAATTAAGTAAGAATCCATAAGATGTTCTCATGGCTGGTCATTTCAGTGAACTCATTCCTCTAATGAGCACCCACATCTTTGTATTAGTGTCTCACACAAGTGATTGTGAGATCAATCACCCTCTACATTGAGCATACATAAGATGTGCCAGTCTTTCCGGTAATATTGATCCCCGACTCAATATACCAATTTGACTGGGAATATTCTAAATTAGAATTTTAGGATTTTAAGTCTCACTGGTATGATCTCATCATAACCCTAAAATCTATGTCCTAATTTATGGGGTTCATCATCCAATAATAAAATAGATAAGCAGCAAATGATGAAACACAATGCCTTTATTGATATATATCAAGTGTCAAAGTACATGATTTGGAGCATTACAAAGAGAAACCTATCAAATGATTGGCTTATAGGGCATCTACTCTTTCAGTCTATCTGGGCAACAACCTCCTTTTAGTGTGCAACTGGGGTCGTCCATGCGGTTGGCTGGTCACCTATAGTGATGCATCTTTTTGAACCCAATGTGCATTTTAGCTTTGATTTCTGATCACCTGTACCCCACAAAAATATAATATTAATGCGGCAATTTTATCATTATTTGTTAGCAATAATACTAATTTAAGTGATGTATAGATCGCACTTTTGTGCTCTCATCACACCCCCCAACTAGCTTATTGCTAGTCTCTAGCAATTAATGAGCAGATAATAGAATGAGAGTGCAAAAGGTATGGTTTAACCTATGACTTTTTATTGAAGCTAAAGATATAAAACTAAGATATGTACCCACTTTCGTAGGGCATCACGATTGCACTTAGCACGTGCAACAAGCCGTTAAACTCCTAGGTTACCCTAGTGGACGAGTGTTGTCTCGTGAAGGTTTTCAGGGATGCTACCCACAAACATCAAACATAACATGTGATCCTAATAAAAATGTGAAATAAATTCTAAGCTAATACACATGTAATTAATGGACAAATATTTTCAAGTATGGCAACTGTCAAAGCAAGGAATATAAAAGTGTAGTGTGCATCAAATCATATGACTTTCTCAGAGTACTAATACCTCCACCACAACTGCGCACCGCCTGAGTTTTAGGTGCACTACTCAAGTCCACAAATGTTTTCTACACTTTATTAGAACCTGATCCATCAAATTTTCAGAATATCACTTGTTGTCTAAATTTGTCAAGAATGGTTCGCATATAAGGAAAGAGCTATCAATCCCAACTAAACAACCCGGGTACACAGAGGTCCAATACAATGGAGTCAAACCAGCCATTACCACATGTCACTAGGTTCAGTCCAACCAACATTATTCATGCTTATTGTTATTTTTATTTTTAAAACACATATGAAGATTACAATAGTCCAACCCCATTAGGCTCTAGTAAGATCCATATAGCGAGCTTTCAGCCAATGACCCCCGATCCAGTTGGCTCAAGACATTAGGTGAAACACCCCTCGGGCTTAATTACTCGAATCAGACTACGCCACGAGGCCAGACTTGTCATCATAAGGATTTTTTTTTTTTTGTTGTGCAAGAAAAGAAAAGATAGACTGAACCATATATATATTTTTTTTATTATATATGTGACTGCATCGTGACTATAGGTCGGATCATAAGGCACCTAAGGTCAACCAAGGTCGGATCATAAGGCACCTAAGTAATCTAACTGGGATATTCAACCTCTATCTTTATGTGAAAACCAAATTCTGAACCTTATGGTACGAACAAGGATACTCATACTTCTTTTACGGATAAGGCTAACAAAAATGCAGTTAACAAATGAACTCCTGAGGCTTTCCTATTATCATTAAGTACACGTGTGGGGATCTAATAATAGGTCACTGATCAGTCATAGTATGCATGTGTTCCTTGCCTTAATAGTTGCACACACTCAATATGAAAATACATGTGCATTTGCTCAGAAAAGAAAGTAATAGAATAAATCAAATGCAAAAACAAGTTTTTTTTTTTATCAAAATATTTCCCTCCCCCCAACTTAAACATTGCATTGTCCTCAATGTAAAAAAAATGCAAGAAAACTATATATGAGAGACAATAGAGAAAATAATAGAGAGAAGAAGAATACCTTGAGCTGTTGATTTCCAGAAAAGAAGACCTACAAAATAAGAAGAAAACTAGAAATAAAAGAAAAAATAATAATTCTAACTAATATACACATACCTTGGCCGTCATGTTTAGTCATAAGAAGGCTCCTCCAAGGGACAGGAGTCCTCTTCATCTGCAAAATTTTCAACAAAAGGTTTTAATCTGTGTCCATTAACCTTAAAAATTTTGCCATCCTGTGGATTTTCAATTTCAATTGCCCCGTGTGGAAAAATAGTTTTTACAATGAAGGGACCTGTCCATCTTGATCGTAACTTTCCAGGAAACAGATGTAAGCGAGAGTCATACAAAAAAACTTTTTGTGCAGGTTCAAAAGATTTTCTTAGAATTGAGTTATCATGCCGAATTTTCATTCGTTCTTTACAAAGTCTAGCATTGTCATACGCATCCCGTCGAATTTCATTCAATTCACTTAGTTGTATTTTTCTGGCTAAACCAGCATCTGACAGTTCAAAGTTTAATTTTCTAATGGCCCAATACGATTTATGCTCTATTTCAACAGGTAGATGACATGCTTTTCCATAGACTAGCCGATACGGGAACATACCAAGAATAGTTTTATAAGCAGTACGGTAAGCCCACAATGCATCAAAAAGTTTTAAAGACCAGTTTTTGCGTGATGGATTCACCGTTTTCTCTAAAATCCGTTTAATCTCCCGATTAGCTAACTCAACTTGGCCACTAGTCTGCGGGTGATAAGGAGTTGCAATTCTATGAGTGATACCGTACTTTCGTAACAGGATCTCAAAAGGTTTGTTACAGAAATGTTTTCCCCCATCACTAATTATGACCTTGGGCATCCCAAACCTAGAAAATATATTTTCTTTAAGAAATTTTAAAACTGGTTTGTGGTCATTTGTTCGACAAGGCACAGCTTCTACCCATTTGGACACATACTCTACACCAACCAAAATGTACTCATATCCAAAAGACGGTGGGAATGGGCCCATGAAATCGATGCCCCACATGTCAAAAATTTCAATAGCAGTAATAGGCTGAAGAGACATCATTTGCCTACGAGTTAGACTTCCAACACGTTGACATGGGTCACATGTCCTACAGAACTCGTGGGCATCTTTAAATAGTGTAGGCCAATAAAAACCACATTGCAAACTTTAGCTGCCGTTTTCTTAGATGCAAAGTGTCCTCCGCAAGCATTGGCATGACAGAAAGAGAGTACACTTTGTATCTCATGATCCGGAATGCATCTTCTAAAGATTTGATCATTGCAATACTTGAACAAATAAGGGGCATCATAATAATAACTCCTTACTTCACGCAAGAAATTATTCTTATCATTCGATCCCCAATGCCCCGGCATCCGGTTCGTGACAAGAAAGTTTACAATATCAGCATACCATGGCATAGTAGAAAGTGTAAACAATTGCTCTTCAAGGAAGGAGTCCTTGATGGGCAACTGTGGCACCAAATCATGAACAACTAGCCGTGATAAATGGTTAGCAACCACATTCTCTACTCCCTTTTTTTCTTTGATAGTGATGTCAAATTCTTGGAGTAAAAGAATCCATCGTATTAAGCGTGGTTTAGCCTCTTTCTTATCCAGTAAATATTTTAGCGCTGCATGATCCGTAAAGATAACAATAGGAGCACCAAGGATATAAGAGCGAAATTTGTCTAATGCAAATACTACTGCAAGCAATTTCTTTTTGGTGGTGGTGTAATTCATTTGAGCATCATTTAAAGTTTTGCTTGCATAGTAAATGACATATGGCTTAGTATCCTTGCGTTGTCCTAAGACAGCTCCTATCGCATAGTCACTAGCATCGCACATGATCTCAAAAGGTAATGACCAATCGGGTGGTCACACGATGGGTGCAGTGCTAAGCATAGACTTCAACTTTTCGAATGCCTCTTGACAGGTTTCAGTCCAATTGAACGGTGTATCAAGGGATAGGAGATTACATAATGGTCGGGCTATGACACTAAAGTCCTTGATGAACCTCCTATAAAATCCGGCATGACCCAAAAATGATCTAAAATCTCTAACCGTCTTGGGTGCAGGTAGCTTGGCGATTAAGTCAATCTTAGCTCTATCAACTTCCATGCCCTTCGATGAAACAATATGTCCTAGAACAATTCCCTTTGGCACCATGAAGTGGCATTTCTCCCAATTTAGTATCAGGTTCTTTTCTATACACCGAGCTAAGACAGCCTGTAAATGTATTAAACAATCATCAAAAGAATCGCCAAAAATAGAAAAATCATCCATGAACACTTCCAAAAACTTCTCGTTCATGTCTTCAAAAATACTGAGCATGCATCTTTGAAATGTTGCAGGTGCATTACATAACCCGAACGGCATCCGACGGAAAGCGAATGTGCCAAAAGGACAAGTGAAGGTAGTCTTCTCTTGATCCTCAGGTGAAATTTCAATTTGGTAGTATCCGGAAGAGCCATCGAGAAAACAATAGAATTTGTGTCCTGCAACTCTTTCCAAAACTTGGTCTAGGAAGGGTAGGGGAAAATGATCTTTCCTAGTGACCAAATTCAATTTTCGGTAGTCAACACACATGCGCCAACTCGTCGGAACACGAGTTGGAACTAGTTCACCCTGATCATTTTTGACTACCGTCAGACCTACTTTCTTGGGCACGACTTGAGTAGGACTCACCCACTTGCTATTGGAAATTGGGTAAATAATACCCACATCAAGCAACTTGAGGACTTCTGCTTTAACCACATCTCTCATCGTAGGGTTCAACCTGCGTTGCATTTGCCTTGTGGTTTTGGCATTGTCCTCCAAATATATCCGGTGCGTGCAAATTAAAGGGCTAATCCCCTTCAAGTCTGCAATAGACCACCCTAAAGCTCCTCTATGATTCTTTAGAACACCAAGTAATTTTCTTTCTTGGGCATGATCAAGATCAGATGAGATGATTATAGGAAAAGTGTCATCGGATCCAAGAAAGGCATACTTGAGTTCCTTCGGTAAAGGTTTCAACTCGAGCTTAGGTGCTTGTTCATGGGATGGTACTATCTTTGCTCCTCGAGATGGCAAATGTTCAAATTCCTCTATTCTCGGTCTCCACCCATTGACCATCATGACATCCGAGTTATCTAAAATAGGTGGGACCGTATCATCAGCAGTACCTTCAGAACACCAATCTATCAAACCATTGTCGGCCGATTCAGTAAATGTTTCTTTTAACAAATATTCTTCCGCAATGGTTTCAACCCATTCAACTTTTTTACTTTCTTCATGTTCACTGGGTTGTTTGCCTATACTAAAGACGTTCAGTTCCAAAGTCATATTGCCAAAAGAAAGCTTCATGACACCATTCCTACAATTGATCAATGCATTAGAAGTTGCAAGAAATGGGCATCCTAAGATGACCGGAATCTGAGATGGTGAATTGGAAGCCGGATGTGTGTCCAGTACGATAAAGTCAACAGGAAAATAGAACTTGTCTACTTGGACCAACACATCTTCGATAATTCCTCTAGGGACCTTCACTGACCTGTCAGCTAATTGTAAGGTGACAGTTGTTGGCTTCAACTCACCCAAACCGAGTTGCTCATATACCGTATATGGCAACAAGTTCACACTCGCCCCTAAATCTAGCAATGCTCGCTCAATCCTAAAATTGCCAATGATGCACGAGATAGTTGGGCAACCTGGATCCTTATATTTAGGAAGAATGTTATGCTGTAAAATTGCACTCACATTTTCAGCCAGAAATGCCTTCTTCTTGACATTTAAACGACGCTTGACAGTGCACAAATCTTTTAAAAATTTTGCATAGGAAGGCACTTGTTTGATTGCATCAAGAAGAGGTACATTGATTTTTACTTGCTTAAAAAGCTCAAGAATTTCAGAGTTTGGTTCAAGCTTTTGCAAGGGCTTTAATCTTTGTGGAAATGGTGCAGGAAAAGGACATTCAATTTTTTCAGTAGATGTTGGTGCTTCGGTTTCTTCATTGTCCTTTTCTTTTGTCTTGGGAGGGTCAGAATCAGGTATGACTTGTGTTTGTTCTGGGACTGGTCGGTCAATAATCTTTCCACTTCGCAATGTTATTATACTCTTTGCTTGCTCTTTATGCGAAGTTGAAGATGATGCATTGCTACCGCCGTAGACTTGAGGGTTAGGTTGTGGTTGAGCTGGTAGCTTACCCTTCTCTTGAGCACTTAAAGTAGTGGTCAGCGTTGTCAGTTGATTTCTTAATTCATCATTGATTTTAGCTTGACCTTGCATGAAAGATTGCAAAGTTTCTTCGAGACTGGATTTTTGAGGGGGTGCATGTGCATAATGAGGGTGTGGAGGTGGAGGAGTTGGGTTATATACTTGTTGAGGTTGGTCATTCCTCCACCTGAAATTTGGATGGTTCTTCCATCCAGGGTTGTAAGTACCCGAAAAAGGATTATTGAAAGATTTTTGATAGGTATTCATAACATTGGCCTGATCGTGCAAGACTTCCTTGAATGCGGGTATTGTGGGGCAATCAGTGATGAGATGGCCAGGCATCTCGCAAATCCTACAACACTCACTGTTATGTTCTATGGTCTTGACAGGTTCAATCCTTCTAAGTTCAATTTCCTCTACCTTCCTAGTAAGGGCTGCCATTTTAGCTTGAATATCATCCTGAGTATTAAGGTTGTAAAGGCCCCCATGTGGAATGCTAGTAGGCTTAGGCAAAGGTTTATTCACTCTATCCCCTGTATCCCATAATTGTGCAGTCTCTGCGAGAGAGTCTAAATAGTCTCATGCCTCATCGGGTTGCTTTTCCAGAAATAGACCATTACACATAGTCTCTATAAATTGTTTCAACTGTGGAGACAACCCTTCGTAAAAGAAACTAATGGTTCTCCATGTTTCAAACCCATGATGAGGACAAGAGAGAAGCAAATCTTTAAATCTCTCCCAGCATTCATAAAATGTTTCATGGTCTTTTTGCTGGAAATTACTAATGTGCCTTTTCAAAAAGTTAGTCCTTTGTGCGGGAAAGAATTTTTTCAAGAATTCTCTTTGCATATCATGCCATGTTCCTAGCGATCTAGGTCTCAAGGAGTTCAGCCATGTTTTGGCTTTATCCTTTAAGGAAAAAGAAAACAAGGTCAATTTAAGGACATCTTCCGATACATTTGGCACTCTAAATGTGATGCTAATTTCCTCAAAATCCTTAAGGTGAAGATAAGGGTTCTCGGATTCCATCCCATGATACTTGGGCAGCAATTGAATTACTCCTGGTTTGATTTCAAAGTGTCCTACATTTTCAGGAATAATCATGCATGAAGGTTGACTAGTCCTAGTGGGATGTAAGTATTGTCGAAGTGTCATAACTGGGGGTCTACCTTCATCACCATGGTGACTTCCTACATCATCAGGAAAATTTGCCATCTCACAAGGTGTGAGTCTGCGAAGGAATTTTAAGGGTGTGTCCTAAGGGATGATCTAAAGTTGTACGACTTAATCGACCGGTGTCGTCCCTATCCCAACCTAGCATACAAAATTTAATTAAAATTTTTTTTTTTAATTTTTTTTTTTTGATGATGATCACCCTTGATCTTTTCTTAAAGTTCTTATCAATTTTCAATTAGCAACAAGGGTTAAAAACATATGATAATAATAAAATTCTGGTTCTAAAAAAAAATTAAACACAGAAAATTCAAAGCAGACAATAGCAAAGTTTATATTAATTTAATGGTCGTAAAAGTATCAGAATATCAATCAGACCGTTCCGATGAAAGAAACATGTGTCCTACAGCCGCCTACGAAATTTGAGTGCAAACAGACGGTGGATTACTCAGATATCAGAGTTTGATGCAGACTATGCAGGGAATAAAAAAAACAGCAATAAAGATTTTTTTTTTTTGAAAGAAAAAGACTAAATACTAGGATACTGATTAAATCTAAAATTATACTAATAAATCAGCCGTTCCCCGGCAACGGCGCCAAAAACTTGGTGCAAAAATAAAATTGTTCTCCCAAGTGCAGGAGAATCGCACAAGTAGTAAATTCTCGGAAGTCCGAGGTCGAATCCTCAGGGAACGAACTATAGATTATTAGCGTAATTTTTAGATGTAATTTTCAGTTGAATAAATTTGTGGATTAAAATGATGCTTTGATTTTCAGAAATTAAATGCAAAGAATAATAAACAAAATTCAATGAAATAAAGATGGTAGGGATCTGGAATCCTCCTTGATGATATTGCATCCAAGGAATAAACTCTATGGTTCTTGATTAAAGATTAAATGTAGGATAGATCTAATCATGGTATATGTTTCATGAACATATAAACTCAATTTTTAAGCATCCGTCGTGCTTTCTACGTCTACGACGAATCAAATACTAAAGCAATCCATATATCAATAATCATAATCCATTAAAGATCTATCTATGAAATAACTACACATGAATCAAGAACATATCAATAAATATAAACCATTGAAAGCAAAAGTTTAGAGTTTACTTCAAAGAGCAATACATCAAAGGTTCCTCCATCTCCCTCCCTAAGAAATCAGCCCTCCATTAACATAAAAGAAAACTCTTTTTTTTTTCTTTTCTTTTTTTTTTGGAAACAAGGGCTCCCCTGTTTCCCTAACAGGGGCTCCCCTGTTTCCCTCTCTTCTTTTCTCTCATGACAGGGGGAGCTCCTCTGTTTTTTTTTTTTTGAAATGGGGACTGCCTTGTTTCACCGAATGAGGATAGAATAAATAATCGCCAACTTCCCAGCCGAGAGGGATATCAAGCTCGCCTTCGATCCACTCCTCGCACGCGATGGAGATCAACGGATGGATGCTAATCCGGAAGAAAAGGATGGACGCGGACGATGCCTCGCTGATGCTGAAATCACGGGATGCCGGGATCTTCGGACGCGGATGTGGTTGGACGTGGCTGTGGCGGATGGGTGCGAGGAGGATCGTTAGGAAGCACGGACGCTGGGAGAAGCTGGAATTTCGGTTGCTGTGAAGCTTGGGATGCGAACGGATGAACTCAGATGCGAAAGAAGCGGACGGAAGCTGGATCTTTGCTGGGATGAGGTGTGCGCTTGTGAGGAGGATGAACCGTGGACGGCTGGCTTGCAGACGTGGGGGAGAGGCTGGATCGCGGTGGATTTTGCACGCGGACGTGGCATGCTGGGATTCTGTGAACGTGGAAGCTTGGGAGGAAGGAAATCCGAGACGCGTGGGATGCGAAGATGCTCAGGATGGTTGCGGACGCTGGGTCACGGACGCGGATGAAATGCTTCATGGTATGCTGACCGGCTGGGCTTGAACGCTTGGGATTGGTTGGAACTCGGGTGCAAGATAGCTTCACAAGCGGAGAAGACGGACTGCTGGTGCTTGGGCTAAGATGCAGAAGAAGCTGGGTCGCACGAGATGCTGGGAAGGGAAAATGAAGCTGCGACGAAGTGGACTGCTGAACTTGACCTCCTTTTAGTGTGCAACTGGGGTCGTCCATGCGGTTGGCTGGTCACCTATAGTGATGCATCTTTTTGAACCCAATGTGCATTTTAGCTTTGATTTCTGATCACCTGTACCCCACAAAAATATAATATTAATGCGGCAATTTTATCATTATTTGTTAGCAATAATACTAATTTAAGTGATGTATAGATCGCACTTTTGTGCTCTCATCAATCGGTTTAGGCTCGAACCTGTGAGGTCACACGCTTAGAAGTTTCTGGATTGATCAAATAGCTGATTGACGATTGAGAATCGTCTAGAGGTAAAATAGTCAATGTGATTGATTGATTGCCCTAAGCAATTGTTGCTTGGAAAAGTTAATTGGTGATTGGATCACTGATTAGACTCAATTTGCCCCCAACCAAATTAGATTTGGCTTGAGTCAAATTGGACTTGGACTTCTTGCCCATGTGGGACCCACGTCCTGCCTATGTGGGACCCACATACTGTATGTGGGACCCACGTCCTGCCTATGTGGGACCCACATACTGTATGTGGGACCCACGTCCTGCCTATGTGGGACCCACATACTGTATGTGGGACCCACGTCCTGCCTATGTGGGACCCACATACTGTATGTGGGACCCACGTCCTGCTTAAGGTGGGACCTGCATACTGTATGTGGGACCCACATCCCGATCGCCCTCCAGGCCACGTCATCCTTTTGCATGAGTGACACGTGGCGGAGCAGGATACCTCTTTTGCTTGCATGTGTGACATGTGGCGGAGCAAGACACCTCTTTTGCTTGCATGTGTGACATGTGGCGGGCCTGGACACCTCACACTCCTCTTGATGTCATCCATGACCTCATCTGCCTCATGAGGTCATGCATGACATCGCCCTCCAGGCCACCTCACCCCTTTGCATGCGTGACACGTGGCGGAGCAGGACACATCTTTTTCTTGCATGTGTGACATGTGTCCTGGCTGGACACCTCACAGGACACCTCATAGGGACACCTCACCTTCTTCTTGGCCTATAAATAGGCCACCCCTCTTCCTTTTTCTCTACACAAAAAAAAAGGATCAAGAGCACTAGAGAAAGAGAGTGAGAGGAGAGGGTAGCTCTGAAGGTGAAAGCCCAAGAAGGAGTTCTTGAGCTGTGAAGGTCCATCTTCGTCCTTCTCCATTTCAGCCAACCTTCTGCCTCCCTGCGAGCTAGCACTCCCTGGGAAGTTGATCATTCCGGAGCTTCGCGTGGACGAGTCATCGAGGCCGGATGCTTGTGCGGCTGCGAAGCATCCTTGAAGGAACCCCCTTCTAAAGGTAAGAGACCTGATCTCTTTTACGGTTGAGATATGATCTCAATCTTCAAATCACAAGAAGTTGTGATTTATGCATATTTATTCGAATCACACAATCATCGGGATCTGAGGGCTTTGTGATATTTGGTGTCAAAGCAAAGAATTAGTGGAGACTATCCGATTCCCGGAAACTCTCACACGTGATCGTGTGACGAAGCGTGGCTCTCCACCCGGGGGCTCATATGATGAGTGCTTTGATAGGCACGTGCGGGTGTCACCCTATGTATTGGGACTGAGCCCGTGCCACATGTGATGTGCAGTTGAAGATTGTCTTCGACTGGTATCTGAGTTAAAATATCTAAAATATCAAGCATGTTATGGGTTAAAATGTTTAACCCGTTCTTTCCGCATAAAATTTTCTGAAATTCATGCTTAGCCCTCTGCACGCATACTATCAATCAGGTAAATTCTCCTCTGTCCTATTACTTCTTTAAATTTTCTTTAATATTGAGGACAATGTTAGATTTAGGTATGGGGGTAAGAATATTTTTGATTTTTTATGCAATTAAAAAAAATTAAAATTAAAAAAAAAGGGATTTCAAATTTTTAACTCAAACTCTAATCTTTTTGGCTATACAAACTAGAAATTGCTTTGACAATAGCTTTGAGTTAAGGAATATGATAGCAGTTCTAGTTTGAGTTTTCGTCCCACCTATCTTCTGCTAACATGATACAAGATGATTTAGCACCTACACGTAAGCACATGAATAGTGGGGTATGTATACTTGCAACTAATATGAATACTTTTAATCTTCGGGATAATTTAAAGTTATATGTGTGATGAACACCCTAATCAAAAAAAAAAAGAAGAGAAGAAAATAAAACGAGTTTATTTTAACGCCCACGTCCCAGACTCTACCACCGTGTCTTCCCACCGTGTCTCCTCCATTCCAGCCGTCGGCATTCAACGCCCACATCCCAGACTCTACCGTGATCCCACTCCTCGGATCAAGCTTCCGTGTCTCCAATGCCATCTGTTAGATGTATGCCCTAGAAGCCAATCTGGCTGACACATTGTTAATTCTAGGGACATAATTTTGTACTTGACTATTTATTATTGAATAAATAATAGGCATCTTTTTCATTCATATTGTTATTGTGTCTATGAATCGTCCAAGGAATTAATAAGATGATGATGCATATTCTCAAGAGTTGAGAATTTGAGCCATGTATCATTAGTGATTAATTTCTAAACTGTTGCCCAAGGTGACAACCCAAGAGGGGGGGTGAATTGGATGGCCCTCTGTTGATCAAGTAGGCAGCAGTGTTAACTGCTTCTGCCTAAAACTGCTGTGGCAATCCAGCATGTATCCTCATACTCCTGGCACGCTCATTAATTGTTCTGTTCATCCTTTCAGCAACTCCATTTTGTTGTGGTGTCCCTGGAACTGTCCTCTGCCTGACGATCCCAGCTTCTGCACAGTAGTCCTCAAACTCTCTGCTACAATACTCACCACCGTTGTCTGATCTCAGGCATTTTAACCTCCTTCCTGTCTCGAGTTCTACCATTGCCTGCCATCTCCTGAAGACCCCAAATACCTCTGACTTGTTCTTCAAGAAGAACACCCAAAGCTTCCTGGTAGCATCATCAATAAAAGTAACATAGTACTGAGATCCACCAATGGAAGAAACCGGTGCAGGCCCCCACACATCCGTGTGCACGAGATCTAGCTTTTCTTGCTTCCGAGGTTTACCTTCTTTGTTGAATGAAACACGCTTCTGCTTTCCGAGAATACAATCCTCACAGAAGTCCATCTCAACACTCCTGAGACCCTGAAGCTTTTCCAACTGGTGCATCACCTCCAGTCCCTGATAACTCATGTGCCCAAGTCTGCAATGCCATAACTTGGCGTCCACATCTGCTGCAGCAACTCCAATAGAGTTTTCCGTGCCCGGCGATATAAAGTGTCCCAACCTTCTTGCCACTAGCCACCATCAACGAACCCCTGGATATCTTCCACTGATCAGCTGTGAAAATAGTCTTGTACCCCTGGCTCCCCAACTGTCCAACAGAAATCAGATTTGTTGCCCAGAGATGGTCACCCAAGAGGGGGGTGAATTGGGTGTTTTAAAACTTTTTAGCTAATTTAAAAATAAAACACACAAATATATGAACTAAAGCAAAGATAAAGCGATAAGAAGAGACAACCACAAACACACGGTTTTATAGTGGTTCGGAGCCTTCACCGCTCCTACATCCACTCCCCAAAGCGCCTTTGGGAATTTCCACTATAATCCAAGATTACAGTACGGTAGTTTTGCGAGTTCACTACCCAACTCGTTGTTTTACACCGGGCTCACAACAAACCCAAAACCCCCAATTTCTCTTAGGCTTGGGACGCCCTTTCCCTTGTTCCAAGTCCCTTGACTGGAACAAGCACCACAATAAAAGAGTGTACAAAAGGATATAAAAGCTCTAGAAAGCAAATATAGCACTTATGAACAATGAAACCCGGAAGAATCTTTTTGCCGTTGGAAGCGTGGGAGATGTTGATTCTTCCGATGTGGGACGCGTAGGGTTGGGTGTGAGCTTTGAATCCCGAGCACACGAGAGTGGTTGAGCTTGAAATCGCTTGAGAGACTTGAAAGCACTTGATTTCCTTTCTTGAATGCACTCACTCCCTTGAGCTTTTCTTTCTAACTTCTCTCTTGAATGATTTTGCTTTTGGTTGGTAAAGAGTTGTTGAGAAGCACTTAAGAGCTCCCTTTTATAGCCCAAAAAGCAAATATAGCCGTTAGAGATAAAGTAGAGAAGATTTGAAATTCAAATCAAACCTGAAAAGCTGTCAGTCGCGTCCCAGGCGCTCCGGGGACGTCTCCGCTACAACGAGAGACGTCTCGCCTATAGGATTTTACTTTTTACTTTATCTGGGGTCGACTCGGCACTTTACGGGGACGTCTCGGCGTGTTAGCGCTTTTTGAGTGGGGACGACTCCGCTGCTTTGGGGACGACTCCGCTTCTTTATCTCCGAAAATCATGTCCTCTGGAATTCCCTGAGAGAGTCGACTCCGCTCTTTCAGGGGACGTCTCCGCTTGTCTGCACTTTATGCGTGGGGACGACTCCGCTTTCTCAGGGTCGACTCCGCTTCCTTATCACCGAAAAAACCATTCTCTGGAAAATCCTGAGAGAGCCGTCTCCGCCATCTTGGGGACGACTCGGGAAGTCTCCTTTTTGCTTGCGGGGACGACTCCGCGTACAGCGGGGACGTCTCGCGCATATCCCTTGAAAAGCGTCTTTCTGCCGCCACTGAGAGAGTCGACTCTGCTAACGCGGGGACAACTCGACAGGAGCCGGGGACGTCTCCAAGTGTGCCAGTTCTTCCTGTTTGTGCCAGAGACGTCTCTGAAACTATCAGGAGACGTCTCGGCTGTCCCTGAACTTTTTTCTTAGCTCAAAATATTCTTCAATAAATTCATAAAAATTATGGAAACTTGCCTAGACATTTCTTAACAATATTCTAAATAAAACACATGAATTTCTCAATTGAATTGTTAAGATATAATGGAATTTTACTCTAGTGTTTTGTATTCATCAAAATCCATTAGGGGGGTTAACAAGATTCCTCTGCAGTTGAGGCATGTGCCGTACGTCCTCAAGCTCAAGTGAAGATCCAGAAATCAACTTCACTTCCGCGCTTTCCCTTCCTTGTATGGTGCAAGGCTCTCCATCCCCTAAGTAGACTTTGCCGAAGTCTCCCTTCTCATATCCTCCAAGAAGCTTCCGTTGGGATGTAGCATGGAAAGACGCGCCTGAGTCTATCACCCAAGACTCGTCACCGGTAAATAAAGATAGAACGAGGGCATCCATGTCACCGTTTTCAGCAAGATTTGCCAGATCCTTGTTGACTCCTTCGGTGTGGTCGCCTTGCTTCCCTTTAGGAGATTTGCAGTCCCTCCTAAAGTGCCCCATCTTTCCGCAGTTCCAGCACTTCGCTCCCTTATTCTGAGGTGCTCGAGACCTGCTGGATCTCGACTTCGAGTCGCTTCGAAATCGACCGTCCTTCTTTTGTCTTCCCCGGTTAGAGATGTTTAGTGCACTTCCAGACGACTCCGTAGCTCCAGAAAATTTCCTTCTTGCTTCTTCACTCAGAAGCACTCTCACAACGTCATCAAAGATCAACTTCCCCGTCGCCGAAGAGTTGCTCACCGCCATCACCAAGCCCTCCCAGCTATCAGGCAATCCGGAGAGGATTAGCAATGCCCGAATCTCATCGTCAAAACTAATCTCCACTGACTCCAACTGGGCCGTGAGTCCATTGAACTCGTTGAGGTATTCTGCTATGCTGCCGCCATTTTTCATACGAAGATTAAACAACCTCTTCATGAGAAATACCTTGTTTGATGCTGAGGGTTTCTCGTACATCCGCGACAATGTTGCCATCAACTCCATCGTCGTCTTCTCATTTTTGATGTTGAATGCCACTTGGGATGCAAGTGACAATCTTATGGTGCCGAGCGTCTTCCGATCGAGGACCTCCCAGTCTTCATCGAACATCTTCTCTGGTTTCTTCGCTCTACCTCCAAGAGGTAAATAGAGATCCTTCTGGTAAAGATAATCCTCTATTTGCATCTTCCAAAATCCGAAGTTCGTGCCATTGAACTTCTCAATTCGCAACTTTCCTTCATCCGCCATTGCAGAATACCAATAGCTCTGATACCACTTGTTGGCAGCGACCCGCACCGGAACCCACTCACACCGGTACAACCACCAACGTCGGACAAGCAAAGAGAGAAGCAAACGGATAAGCACTCTCTCGCTCCCTCGACACCGGACTCAAGGATCACCGCTTCGCTTCCGCTACGAAGGGCAAAAGATTACCCGTGGTATCAATAGGGTAAAACACTTGAGCACCGCAGCGGATTATCAAACCAAAAGAAGAAGAAATAGAAAGAAAATAGCAAAGCAAACACAAAGATGTAACGAGGTTCGGCTACAAGTAGCCTACGTCCTCCACCGCTCCAAATCTCAATTAGGATGAACAGATTACAGAGATAGCACACACCCGAATGATCACACGCGATCGCTCTACAAGAGATTCACACAGAATTTCCCTTGCACAAGAAGTAGGATCCCAATCCTCTTCTTCTCTAGAACCCTAGCCGCACAAAACAAGAGTCTCTCTCAAAATATCCTTGAATATCTCTCCTCCTAGGGCTCTCATGAGTCCTATATATAGTCTCAAGACCTTCAGATGATCATAGCCGTCGAAACGCCACCAAAAAACACCAAAAGAAAATCGTCCGTACGATTTTTCGCGAGCCCGAGTCGACTCGGCTGTGGTTCGAGTCGACTCTGGCACGTCTGGACAAAACTGGCACGATCTAGAGTCGACTCGACTGTAGCTCGAGTCGACTCGACGATGCTTCGAGTCGACTCGTCTGTATCTCGAGTCGACTCTGACAGTCGAGACAGAAACATGGTTTTCTCGGTCTTCTGGCCTTTCTCCTTCCGGGTCGACTCGACTGTTTCCGAGTCGACTCGACTGTTCCCGAGTCGACTCGACTGTAGCTCGAGTCGACTCCGACAGTCCGCCAGACAGAATTATGCAGAATTGATTCTCCTTCAATTCTCTTCATCACCAATGGTCTCCACATACCCCAACACAGTCTGTCATGATCACGGTCTGACTATGATCAAGGACCTAGAGGAGCTTGAGAAGCTTGGTATGAACATGCACAAGGAATTGCAAGTTGATCTGATCCTTCAATCCCTTCCTGATTCATTTGATCAGTTTATAGTAAACTACCACATGAATAAGATTGAATGCACTAAGACTGAACTGATAAATATGTTGGTAACTGCTGAGGGAGCCTTGAAAGGTTCAAGGGGCAATGTCCTTGCTGCTGAGTTGACTTCTGGTTCCAAGAGAAAGTCTACTTGGAAGAAAAGAAGCCTGCTAAGAAGCAGAAGAAAGACAAGAAGCCAAAGAAGGAAGTTCAAAAGAAAAGGGCCAATGACAAAGGAAAATATTTTCACTGCAATGTCGACGGCCACTGGAAGAGGAACTGTTCTTCATACCTCGAGAGCCTGAAGAACAAGAAAGGTGACACACCTTTAGAAGGTATAGACTTGCTCATAATTGAAACTAATATAACGGTTTCTTCTACTTCTAGTTGGATTATAGATTCTGGTTCTAGTGCTCATCTATGCACTACCATGCAGGGTCTAAAGGAAAGTAGAAGGCTGGTGGAAGGTGCGGTAACCCTTCGGGTTGGCAACGGGGCAAAAGTTGCTGCTGTGGCTGTGGGCACCTACCATCTGCGACTACCGTCTGGTTTTAGTTTATTACTTAGAGACTGCTATTATGTACCTGCTGCTAGCAGAAATTTGATTTCTATTTCATGTCTAGCACAGGAAGGTCATGTTTTTATATTTGACAAAGACTGCTGTTCTATTTATTTCAGAAATAAAATAGTCGCACGTGGTTTTATGATTGACAGTCTCTATCATTTGCATATGGATGTATCTATAAATGTCTCTAAGCAAGAAGTGAGTGCCAAAGGATCCAAAAGATCCAGGGATGAGATAAACCAAAAATATTTGTGGCACCTTAGGCTTGGCCATATTGGAGAGGACAGAATGAACAAAATGGATAAAAATGGGCTTCTCGGCTCATTGACTTCCGAATCATATCCAGTTTGCGAGTCCTGTCTTCAAGGAAAAATGGCCAGATTGCCCTTTGTAGGACATGGGGAGAGGACTACTGAAATACTTACCCTGGTACATACAGATGTATGTGGCCCATTCGATGTGCTAGCCAGGGAACGTTATTCGTACTTCATTACCTTTACGATGATTATTCATGGTATGGGTATGTGTATCTTATAAGACACAAGTCTGAATCTTTTGAAAAGTTCAAAGAGTTCAGAAATGAAGTAGAAAAACAAACTGGAAAACCTCTTAAGGCTCTTCGATCAGATCGAGGAGGAGAATACCTTAGTGGAAAATTCCGGGACTATCTCAAGGACAATGGCATAGTCTCACAATGGACTCCTCCGGGTACACCTCAACTCAACGGGGTGTCAGAGAGAAGAAATCGGACTCTATTGGATATGGTCCGGTCCATGATGAGCTTCACTAATCTACCAATATTTCTTTGGGGAGATGCCTTACTTACCGCAGTATATCTACTGAATAGAGTTCCATCTAAATCCGTTCTTACCACACCGTATGAGATATGGCATGGTAAGAAACCAAGTCTTGGTCATCTCAAGATTTGGGGATGTCCGGCCCACGTCAAAAGATTACAGGCGGACAAACTAGAGGCTAGGACCATAAGTGCTCGTTTTATAGGATATCCTAAAGAGTCATTAGGATACAATTTTTACGTCTCAGAGGAGCACAATGTGTTTGTGAGCCGTCATGCCATCTTCTTGGAAACCCAGTTTATCCTTGATAGAGGCAGTGGGAGGAAAATTGAGCTTGAAGAGAAAGTCTCTGAAAAGCAACGAGTCATGGATCCTATCGAACCCATCAATACAGAGCCAGTACACGATGTCCCTCAACCACCTCGCAGATCAAGTAGGGTCTCCCATCCTCCTGATAGATACTTAGGTATACTAAAAGAGGATACTGAGGAAATGTTCCTAGTGGGAGATAGGGATCACATGCAGGATCCCAAAACCTACAACGAGGCGATATCTGATATCGATTCCGAGAAATGGTTGGAAGCTATGAAGTCAAAATTAGACTCCATGCATTCCAACCAAGTCTGAACCTTAGTAGATCCACCAGAAGGTATTGTGCCTATTGGATGTAAATGGATCTACAAAAGGAAGATAGGTTCGGATGGAAAGATAGAGACCTATAAAGCAAGGCTGGTGGTGAAAGGGTATAGTCAACGCAAAAGCATTAACTATCAGGAGACCTTTTCACCTGTAGCCATGCTAAAATCCATCCGAACATTGCTTGCCATTGCAGCATTTCATGATTATGAAATCTGGCAGATGGATGTGAAAACTGCTTTTCTGAATGGATATCTTGATGAAGATATCTATATGGAACAGCCTTGGGTTTCACTTCCAGTGATGGAGATCACAAGGTCTGCAAGCTGCAAAGGTCCATCTATGGACTAAAGCAAGCATCTCGGAGTTGGAACACTCGTTTCGATGACGCAATCAAAACATTTGATTTCATCAAAAATGAAGAGAAACCGTGTGTTTACAAAAAGGTTAGTGGGAGTGCTGTCGTATTTCTCGTACTGTACGTGGACAACATCCTCCTGATAGGAAATGATATTCCCATGCTAACCTCGGTCAAGGTCTGGTTGTCAAAAGAGTTCTCCATGAAAGACCTTGGGGAAGCATCCTATATTTTGGGAATAAAGGTCTGTAGAGATAGATCTAAAAGGATGCTTGGCCTATCATAGAAGATGTACATAGAGGAAGTGCTGAAAAGGTTCAGCATGGAAAACTCTAAAAGGGGTCTCTTACCCCTAAGGCATGGAATTCATCTCTCCAAGAAGATGTGCCCCAACACATCTGAAGAGATTCAACGCATGAGTAAGATCCCCTATGCATCGGCAATAGGGAGCCTCATGTATGCCATGCTATGTACACGACCTGATATAGCCCTTGCTGTGAGTGTCACAAGCAGATATCAGTCAAATTCAGGTGAAGAACACTGGACAGCTGTGAAGAATATTCTTAAGTACTTGAGAAGAACTAAAGATTTATTCTTGGTCTTTGGAGGATCATCAGAGTTGAAGGTAGAAGGATACATAGATTCAGACTTCATGACTGATGTCGATGATAGGAAGTCAACATCTGGATATGTGTTCTTGTGCAATGGTGGTACGGTGAATTGGAAGAGTTCTAAACAACCGATCATTGCTGATTCTACTATGAAAGCTGAATACATCGCCGCCTCTGAAGCTGCTAAGGAAGGCTTCTGGTTCAAGAAATTTATTGCAGAGTTGGACGTGATGACATCAGATGCCATAACACTCTACTGCGATAATAATGGCGCCATAGCTCTTGCTAAGGAGCCAAGGTCTCATCAGAAGTCCAAGCATATAGAGCGGCGCTTCCACCTCATACGCGACTATATTGAGAAGAAGTATATCGAGGTGCAGAGAGTAGACTCCGCGGACAATGTGGCTGACCCATTCACTAAGCAGCTAAGTCAACAAAAGACTGAAGCCCACCTTGAAAAGATGGGCCTAAGATATATGACCAATTGGCTTTAGTGCAAGTGGGAGATTGTTAGATGTATGCCCTAGAAGCCAATCTGGCTGACACATTGTTAATTCTAGGAACATAATAGGCATCTTTATCATTCATATTGTTATTGTGTCTATGAATCGTCTAAGGAATTAATAAGATGATGATGCATATTCTCAAGAGTTGAGAATTTGAGCCATGTATCATTAGTGATTAATTTCTAAACGCTCCTGATCGATGGATCATCACGAGGACGGTGATCGATCCGATGAGATCAGTGCACGCATTACTTTCCCTATGGATGGACGAGACTCGAGTCCATGGTGTGGAGACATGGAAGTAATAGTGCAGGTGCTTGTTAGAGAACAAGGGTACTGAGCGTGACCAAGACAAGAAGTCACTTGGATGTCTATCCACTCGTCAGTGACTTGCTTAATGTTGTAGTAGTGTGACTGGTCCTTTGACCTGCGATGCTTCGGCTACTCACAGTGAGGTTATTGTAGTTTGATTGCACAAATACATGATCTCTAGCCATATGGGTCCATGCAGTGTAGATTGGCTGCAGTAGGTTCACTGTAGGAGTAGGGTATGCACCTATAAGGAATCTATCGATCTTGATAGATAAGGAGAGATCCTATGTGATTTATAAGACTGAGTTCGTAAGATCTCGGCCGGGGCAGATTGCATGGTGGAGAAAGAGTTCTCCGCTCTCGAACTTAAGTCGAATAAATCTTGACATATGACAAACGAAGGGGTTTGACGAGTTATCCATGACCTCCGTCCTGTAGGGATCCACGATAGAAGGACTGTATCACATGATAACTGCACCTAGAGGTTCATCATTCTATTCTGCTGGGTAGCCACTACATGCTGCTAGGTGTCACTAGTGGATGGTGGGACTCATAAGAATTCTCTTGATGATCGATAAACCCTAATGAGTAGAGTTGGAATCGTTCCGACCCATTGAAAGGAGTTTTCAATGATATTGTGATAAAGATCACAATATATCTCACTATCAGTCAGAGTAGAACCTATGGGGTCACACACACTAGAGGCATTAACCGATCCGATGGTTGAATCGTGATTAGGAATCACAAGTAATCAATTCGATTGATAATAAGTTAAAGAAGGAACAAAGAGAATTGATTAATTGGACTTAAAACAAGAGTCCTAGTTGGAGTAGGATTCGTAGAGTCCTAATTGGATTAGTGATGAGAGCACAAAAGTGCGATCTACATACCACTTAAATTAGTCTTATTGTTAACAGATGATGATAATTTCGTCGAGTTAATATTATACTTTTGTTTCATATAGGTTATCGTAAATCAGAAATAAAATGCATATTTGATACAGATTTAGTTCAGGAAGATGCATAGTCCAAGCTGTGCGCACCCGATCTCGCCATGGCCTAGTCGAGCCCATCATCTCGCAAGCATCTCCGCGTGCAAGCCGCATCCCCTCAACCAGATTTCACCCACCTCAACCATTCACGAGTCCAAAGAACTGTGATCTTTCCCCTGAATCAGGATATGTGATCTGATCTCCCGCACCTAATCTCCAGCTCCTCTCACGCGTGCATCCCGTATTTCCGCTCACCCAAATTTCTTCCGCCCGTTTAAGGCGCCTCCCAGCTTCCCATCTTCACCGCATTCCCATTTCTTTGTGGTCGAAAGAAGGAAACAACGCCAAGGATCCATGATCTGCTCTTCTCCCGCGATCAGCTCCAGCGCCCGAGCCCGTGAAGCCTCCCAGCATCCCGTCTCCACCGTGTCCGCTTCTCCCGCGCTCTCAGCCATCTGCCGGACCCGCATCCGAGCTCCTCATGAACGCACGCCTCCGTCCGCGATCACAAAGCGGATTAACGCCCCAGCTGCCGCAGCTCTCATCCCTTTTCATAGCAGCATCCTGCGATTACCTCCCGGATCAGTGATCCGTTCTTCTTCAACCCGCTCCACGTGCATCCAGTCGTTCGTGAGGTCCACAGCAGCGAATTCGTGATCTAATTTTCAGCATTTAAAGCTTCCGGATCCACATCCCAGATTCCAGTGTCCGTTTTGATTTGCTTGGAAGGTTATTTGGAGGGGTTTTGATTGTATAAAAAGGAGGGAAGAACAGAGGAGCCGGGGGGCCATCGAAGAAGAAGAACAGGGGGGCGTCGGGCTGCTGCAGAGTTTTCAAACAAAAAAAAAAGAGAAGAAGGAAACAGGGTATGCCCTGTTTCCAAAAAGAAAAAGAAAAAAAAAGAGAAATAAGAGAGGGAAAGGCTAGTGCTTTTGTAATGGGAGGCTAACACCTTTGGTCAAGGGTGATGGAAGAACCCTTGATAGTTTGCTTTCTTCAAGTAAAATTCTGAACGATTATTTTCTTTGATTTACATCTTTTATATGCTCTTGGTTCTTGCATACTTATTTGTTAGATAGATCTTGTACGGTTTATATTTATTGATGCATGGGTTGTTTCGATTTTTGATTTATCGTAGACGTAACCGGCACGATAAATACTTGAATGTTGAATTCATGTTTTCAAAGTATATATTCCATGCTTAGAACTATTCTATCTAATTAATCCTTAATTAAGAATCACAAAAATTTAATTGTTGAAAATTACATTATCAAGGGGAAATCCAGATCCCTAGCCTTCTCTATATTCTTGAACATTGTTTAATTATCTATTATTCTCTGCTTTTAATTTTTGAAGATCAACTAAAAATCACATCTAAAAATTACGCTAATAATCTATAGATCGTTCCCTGAGGAATCGACCTCGGACTTCCGAGTTATACTACTTGTGCGATTCTCCTGCACTTGGGAGAACAGTTTTATTTTTGCATCAATTAGGACTAGGAATCCTACTTAGACTGGGATTCCTACTTGGACTGAAAATCCTATTTGGAGTAGGACTAGGATTCCTACTTGGAGTAGGATTCCTATAATCCTAATTAGATTAGGAGTTTTGAATTAAATTTAGATTCCTACTTGGAGTAGGATTCCTAGAGTCCTAATCGGATTAGGATTTCGAATTTAAATTAGAGTCCTAATTGGATTAGGACTAGAATTAAACAAGTCCTAATTGGATTAGGATTTCTTAAGTCCCAATTAATTATTAATCCAATGAATCAAGATGACTCCTAATTAGATTAGGATTGAAGTGTTCAATTGAGTCATGGTTCATTTAAGTTCTAATTGGATTAGGACTAGCATAGATTGAACCCAATTGATTCATGATTTGGACTAAACCAAATAGGAGCCCTATATGCCTTTAAAAGGCTTTGAAAGGAGGTTCCCTAATGATAAGTGAAGCCCTCCTCCTCTCCAACTCGTGGCCACCCTTCTCCCCTCTTGGTTTCAGCCGCCATCAGCAAAAAGGTGAGAAGAAGAAAGCTTGGCGGCAGCCTCCTCCCTCCTCCTTTGCTTCATCCAACGCAGGGGAAAGAAAAGGGCTGCAAGGTGCTTTGATTCTTCTTCAAGATCCCTCCTTCTTCTTCCTCCTCCCAAGCACAATCAAGAGTTGATTGAAAGGGAGGTGATCAGCCATCAAAAACATATCTCTGCAAGGGAGCTAGCACCCCGGGGAGATTGAAACGTTTGGATCGATTCCTGCTTCGTGTGGATACCCGTAGAGGCCGGACACTTGAACGGCTTCAAGCGAACCTTCATCCAAAACCACGATCATCAGTTTGCGGTGATCATCTACCCGCACAAGGTGAAGATCTGATCTTCTAATGTTATTTAAAAGTTTTTAATCCTTATCTATCTACGAACGGTTTTTAAACAACGTTCATGCGATGAACGGTTGATCCCGCGCATGCCTCTTCTGCTGCATCTGAATTTTTGAAAATTTTTCTGCGGCATGGGCGGGTTCCCAACACCATCATCGCGCCCAGCCGCTCGCTTGCATCCATCTCTTCCAGCAATCCCGCGTGCATCAGCTCCCAGAATCCAAGCCTTCCGTGATGCTAGTAGTGGTCCCAGCAAAGATCCTGCAGCGCCCTTTCATCCAAATCCCATCCCCCGCATCCGAGCTCCATGGATCGTGCCGCAGTCAAGCCTCCGGCTCCACCCTCTTCTGAAAACCCAGCAACGTCCCAGCAGCGTTCCAGCCATGATCCAAGCCATGATCGGCTCCTCCTCGGTGCTCCCGGCTCCTCCAGCTCATCCCGCACCGTCTCCTTCCTTCCCAAATCAGCAAGCCGTGATCTTCCTTATCCGGCGCCCCAGCAATCATGCCATCCTCCTTCCGGATCGGCGCCCGTCTTCCCTCCCCCTCCAGCACGTCCGCCCTCTCCTTGGATCTATATAAGGGAGCCAAAGAACAGGGGAACAAGGGGGGAGCTCGGCTCGGTTCGGGATCGGGGACCAAAGAACAGGGGAGAGGGCTCGGTTTGGGAGAGAAGAAAGAAAAAAAAATAGAAAAGAAACAGAGCATGGCTCTGTTTTGTGAAAAGAAAGAATAAAAAATAGGAGAGAGGGAAAAGGGGAGTTTTCTTATTTTTCTTCCTTTGTTTTTATATTTTATTTTATAGAAGAAGGAAGTATTAGGCTTCCAATCTTCATTTTACTTTTGTAATTGTTCTTTTATGCAATCCATTATTTTTTTTTTATGCAATTCATGTTTTAGGTTAAGTTTAATTCCTTCAGTTTATTTTATGCATTCAAGAATTCTTGCTTTAGTTGCAATATATGAAATTTTCTTTCATGCAGTCTATGTTCCAGGCTTCAATCTTCCTAAGCACGGTTTTCATCCATGCCAAAGTTTTTTTGAATAGTTAAATATTTTATTAAATTTATAAATGCTCTTCTATTCCAAGTATTTGTCTTTTCGTTATTTTCAAATGGAAAACTTTCTCTGGTAGACTAGAGAATCATTTAACATTCTCAAAGTAATATTTTTCTTTTTATTCAAAAATCGATTTCGAATTCGATTAAATATTTTAATTTTTATGCAACTCCAATCGCCTCCCTGTGGATCGACCTCTTACGACCACTATTCTTCGAGTAGAAAAGGTAAGAGTAAAATTAAATTAAACTTTGTTTGTCGGTTCTAACAACGATCTGTTTAGCGTATTTTTAGGTAAACAAGAATCGGACGAACACAGAACATCTTCACAAACTTCGATGTGATGAAGTCCTTAGAACTGCTTTGTATAATGAAATATGATTTTGTCACACAGGTCCTTAAATGTTCATGACCGTATGATATACTATTAATAGGACGATAGTATTATCGGGCGTAGGTCATTGTGTATCATATTTGTTGGTTGTCTTTCAAACCAAAGAGTATAGAGATACTAGTATGGTATACAGGTGAATGGTAGTGTACGTTCACAGAATGTGACCAATTGATGGATTTTCTCTTGTCAAGAGTTGTTCCGAGTGGATATGGGTATATGTATCCTTTAGACCTGAGATTACAATCGATGGCTTGCAAGCAACTCACTGTACTTTGGTGCCGGACTACCTAGATTTCTAATCCAGCGACGGAAGGTTTCTGGGTCCAGTCAAGTACTTGTGGTAGTCAGTTGCAGATCAAGATGGGATTGACCTTCCTTAGAAATAAGGGTGAATACCTTGTATTTTTAATTAAGTAGTATCTTGGCCAGAAAAAGTCAAATCACTATCACTTGACTTATTGAATTGAAACATATTTCCGGATGGATCGTTTCAGAGTAGACAGACTCTAAACTCACTATGGGCATTTTCTGGTCAAGAGGATGAATTATGCGGTAAATATAGTCCATAGGTTCTAGAATGTTGCTCTGCATTTATTTTGGCTTATCTGAACGTCGGGTTCCATTGCTAGATGGTTACATCGATTGGTACAGAAAGTATTCTTGTGCTACCAGCTTAGGTTCGAACCTGTGAGGTCACACGCTTTGAAGCTTTTTCTGGATCGATCATTTCTGGCTGAGAATCATGAAAGGGTAAAATGATCAATGTGATTAATCGTTATACCCTGAGCAAATTGTTGCTCATATTGGAGAGACCAATTGGTGATTGGATCACCAATTAGACTCAATTAGATTGAGTGGAGGAAGTTAGGTCAAACCACAATTGACATTGAATGTGATTGGGTGTTCAATTCCCTTGGATTCGAGTCAAATCATATTTGACTAGCTAAAAGGTTGATTAGAACCCTTTTCCTTTATATAGGGTTGGGACCATCTTCTTTTCCCCTTTTGCCTTTTGCGTAGGTCCCACCTTATGTCCTTGTGGGCCCCACATCTTGCTTGAGTAGGACCCACACCTCGTGATGCGTTTGAGGACTGCATATTTGATGCATCCTAGCCCTGTGGTAGAGTTCAAATTAGATTTATACTTTTTACAGGACACCTCACACTTTGGATTGGCTTTGAGCTTATCCATCGAGCCTGCGGGGCCCGCGTCCTGGACATGTGGCATAGTGCATGTGTGCCACCTCCACCCTACAGGACACCTCATATCTTGGATTGGCTTTGAACTTATCCATCCAGCCTGCGGGGCCCGCATCCTGGACATGTGGCACAGTGCATGTGTGCCACCTCCACCCTACAGGACACCTCACACTTTGGATTGGCTTATCCATCCAGCCTACGGGGCCCGCATCCTGGATATGTGGCACAGTGCATGTGTGCCACCTCCACCCTACAGGACACCTCACACCTTGGATTGGCTTATCCATCCAGCCTGCCGGGCCTGCGTCCTGGACATGTGGCACAGTGCATGTGTGCCACCTCCACCCTCCAGGGCACCTCACCCCCTAGACTGAGATTATTTCTCATAGCCATCCAATCATACTTCATGAGAGCTTTATAGGCCATCATGAGCACCAGGACACGTGGCATCATGCATGTTTGACATGTGGCAAGTAAGCCCCTTTGTTGGACTTCCTCTCCCTCTATAAATAGGGGAGATGGCTGCCATCTTTGTAGAGAGAGAAAAAAAGATCTGGCTTAGAGTATTTGGTGTTTTGACACCGGTTGGGAAAGAGTGAAGTGAGCTTTGAGAGTTCATGCTGTAAGAAAAAGAAAGAAAAAAGAAAAGATTGAAGGAAAGGGTAGCTAGTCCTCTTCCTCCTAGTTCTCTCCCTCTCTCTCGGCCACCTGCTGCATCCCTACGAGCTAGCACTCCCCGGGACGCTGGTTGATCTAGAGGCCTCGCGTGGATTACTTGTAGAGGCCGGACGCTTGTGCGGTTGCGGAGCAGCAAGCTAGAACCAACCTGCTGAAAGGTTAGTATTCTGTTTTCAGTTTTTCGAGTTGAGATTTGATCTCAATTCAAGAACACATACGATGTGATCCATGCATGAATATTTCTATCACATATCCTGCGGATTCATCTGGAAATTTCGTAGGATTGGATCAGATCCAAAGTTTGCAATGGGTTGTTTTGAGCAGCCCTATTTTATTCTGCTGAAAATTGTTTTCAAATTGCATACTTTCACCTTAATCGGTGAATCATCGACGCATACGATGCTCGAATTCCCTTCAATTGGTATCAGAGCTCGTCCAGGTGCTTTGTGATATCAAAGTTTTCATGCATGTGTGAATTCGAGAGAGAATGATTTGGATTTGAAAAGGGTTTCAAAGCCTGAATCAATTTTCTGTTTTACAGTCGCCGTGTACAGTTGTCGACAAGTTACATTTAGTGGTCGACAACTCTACATTTAAGTCGACTTAGTGGTCGACAAGAACATCTTTCAATCGTTAACCTTTGATTGTAGTTGTCAACAAGCCTGATATAGTTGTCGACCCCTTCTTCATAGTTGTCGACAAGTATTCTGAAGTTGTCGACAATTGTGCTACTGGTCAGATTTATATAAAATATAATCTTTTGCATATGATGTAGTTAGATTATTTTATTTCATGATGTTATTCATATGATGAATAGACATGTTTGTATGCATGTGGAAACCATTTAACTTGAGAATTAAAAGGGGTTTTAATGATTCAAAGTTGTAATGCATGCAAAACCAAGATAAGACGTGAATAATGCAATACACTTAATTGTGAATTAAGTATTGATATAGATCCTAGATTTTAAATGCAATTTAAACATCTAAGACATTGCATAAATCATGGGGGTAATGGGTTATCTAAATCAAATCTGGTTGGGTTAGACCCAATGGTCAAAATCAAAATATGGAAGAGTAACTGGTCAAATCTAATTTAAAATGTTTACTTTGGATTCGATCAAGGTAACTCTTGATCTTTGCAATAGTTGTAGTTGATCAAGTCCATGTCTCTTGATAAGACCAAATGGATGTTGATTTGGGCTCCGCGGTTGAGCACTGAGTTTTGATATTGATCGAATTGAAATTGATGAACCAGTTGGTGCCTAAGGCAACTGTTATCAGTAGGTTTTTAATTGGAAGCTACTTGCTGGGTTTCGGTCCAGTCAAGTTAATGGCATACCCTTCCGCTGATTTCACTTATCTGGCCATCTAGGTAAATCTCTTTTGATCAGATCTCTGATTAACTCTTGTTGACCCATGCCAAATAAGGAAATCGGTCGGATCGATTTAGGTGCACTGACTCAAACTTGTTCTTATTAACCTCTGATTTGAAGAAATCAGTAGGAGGATCAAGGTTAGTCAGCTTTTCCTGTTTCATAAAAATCCTTTAAATTATCAGGTTCTTAAAAATGGTGTGGTTAATGGAAGATGACTGTGTCATAGCCCCCCATTGCGTTGAAATGATAATGAGTCCAATATGTTTATGATCATTGGAGGCGATACACGCCTGATGCTCATCGGCTATTAGGATTGTCACTCAATTAATGTTGAATCGGTTGCATCCATTAAATAGGTGGTCAGGTGAGCCGAGCCACACTCGAGCTTGGTCATCTATTGATGTGATGAACTTATTGCAGCAAGTTGATGGTTGGACCTGACCAGAATTTTCAGTGGAGGTGACACACACCTGCTAAAGTGGCCTCTGGCAAAAGAATATTACTGGGAGTTGTTTGGTGAAAACAATTGATTATGAACCTACCCTTAGATATAGATGGGTTAGCCGAGACATACTCGGGCCCATCTATAGTCTATGTGGATTTTGGTACCCACTAAAGAATTAGGAATAATTCTTCGGATTAAAGTAGAGACTATTGATTCGTACAAAATGGTGGGAGAATCTTTGGACTAAAATCCAATTTTTTTGATTATATTGATTCATTTACTGATTAGGCTTTGTTGTCATTTTTTTGCAGAAATGGCCACTCAATTGCCACTTAGATCATTATTAGATAATGATAAGTTGACCGGTCCCAACTTTTCAATCTGGCTTAGAAAGCTTAAGATCGTCCTGGAACACGAGAGGAACATGTATATAATTACTGATCCGGCACCTGAATTGCCTCCTGCTAATGCACGGATAGCAGTCCATGATGCTTACCAGAAATGGACGAGTGATCGGATCACTGTCCGGTGCATTATGCTAGCGGCAATGAGGGACGAATTCTCGCGGAGATTCGAGAGTGCTCAGCCGAACGAGATCATTCAAGTGTTGAATGAATCGTTTGATGTCCCTGATGACGATAAAAGGTATAGTACCACTTGCTGTATCTTCAACGCCAAACTCAGGGAAGGGGCCACTGTTACGGACCATGTACTATACATGGTCGAGTTGATAGAGCGTCTGAGCAAACTCGGCTTTTTCCTGCATGAACAATTGGGAAAGAATGCGATTTTGAATTCTCTGCCTGATTCCTACCGACCATTCCTCACTCATTATAGAATGACAAAGCCTGTACTCAACTTTAATGGTCTTTTGGGGTTGTTGCAGAACTTTGAGAAGGATAACCAGCTCAGGAAAGGGCCGGTTAATGTGGTTGGTGGTGGGGCAGGACATCGTCCCTTTGGGAAGGAAAAAAATAAAAATAAAAATAAAAGGAAGAGAAAGGTGCTAAGTGTCGGGACATCTTATCAGAAGATAAGAAAGCGGGCTAACCCTAGAAAGGCGGTGTGCTACCACTGTCAGAAACTCGGACACTGGAAAAGGAACTGTCCTCTGTATGTAGCCACCCTTGATCCAAACAGGCCTAGGAGAAATGAGCAAACAGTTGCTATGCAAGGTATTTATATGATAACTCCTTGTAATTTCTCCATATGTGATAAATTGACCTGGGTATTGGATACCGAAAATCTTTATAATATTTGCAATTCATTACAGGGACTGCAGGTCAATAAGAGATTTGAGGATAATGAGAGGTTCTTGAATGTTGGAGATGGAAGGACTGTTCCAATTCTAGCATTGGGAGATCTTAAGTTAGTTTTCAATTCTCATGTAATCGCTTTAAGTGACTGTCACTTTTGTCCGTCATTCTTAATGAATGTCATTTCTGTAGGGCTCTTAGCCCAAAACGGTTATGAAATATCAATAAAAAATCATTTTTGTAATATCATTGTGAATGGTGTTATTATGATTGATGGACAATTAATAAATGGCATTTATACAATATCACATCCTGTTAGTATAATGTACACATCAAGTAAGCGACCCAGGATAAATAATGTCTCTGATAGCTACCTATGGCATTGCCAGCTAGGACATATTAACAAGAACAGGATCAACAAGTTGGCCAAGTTGGGTATTCTGAATATTAATGATCTTGAATCATTTCCAACTTGTGAGTCTTGTCTTCTTGGTAAAATGACCAAATCATCCTTTACTGGAAAAGGTGAGAGAGCTATAGATATTCTAGGACTCGTACATACAGATGTATGTGGACCTATGAGTACAAGTGCCAGAAGAGGGTACAGCTATTTTATTACGTTTACAGACGACCTGTCTAGGTACGGGCATGTGTTTCTTATGAGGCATAAGTCTGAGTCTTTTGAAATGTTCAAATTATACCGTAATGAAGTAGAGAAACAAACTAGAAAGCATATTAAAATTCTTCAATTTGATCGAGGAGGAGAATATCTCTCCAGTGATTTCTTGACTTATCTGGAAGAGAATGGGATTCTATCTTAGTGGACCCCTCCTGGAATACCTCAGCATAATGGTGTATCTGAAAGGAGGAACAGGAATCTATTAGACATGGTCCGGTCCATGATGGGTTTCACTAGCCTGCCTTTATCCTTTTGGGGATATGCTCTAGAATTTGTCTGCTATATCTTAAATAAGGTTTCTAGTAAGTCTGTGATTAAAACACCACATGAGATGTGGACTGGGCATAAGCCAGTGATCACTCACCTAAGAGTTTGGGGGTGTAAGGCCTATGTCAAGCGTTTGAAAGCAGATAAGCTGGAATCCAAGTCTGATAATTGTTTCTTCGTCGGATATCCAAAAGAAACCTTAGGGTATTACTTCTATAATACTTATACGCAAAAGTTGTTTGTCTGTAATAGGGTTGTTTTCCTTGAGAAGGAGTTCCTTGGTGAAGGAGCGAACAGCTCTGATGTTGCACATGATGAAGTCCAACGTATAGAAGAACCAGTACAGACTAAAGAACCGGATTTGATTAGATTAGATCTAGAACCCATTATAGAGACATCCGTGAGACGATCCGGTAGAGTACCGCATCAGCCGGACAGATACTATGATTTTCTGGTCCAGGACGGCGAACCTGTTGGTCTCGATGAGAACACAGAGGATCCCGTCACCTACATGGATGCTATGTAAAGGTCTGATTCTGAGAAATAGCTTAGTGCCATGAAATCCGAAATGGAGTCCATTGAGGTCAATGATGTATGGACATTGGTTGACCCACTTGAAGGAATCAAACCCATTAGGTGTAAATGGATCTTCAAGAGGAAGAGAGGCGTAGACGGAAATGTGGAAACCTACAAAGCCCGTCTGGTTGCCAAGAAATTTCGCCAACGTTATGGCATAGACTATGATGAGACATTTTCTCCTATGGCAATGCTGAAATCCATTCAGATCATGCTTGCGATAGCTGCACATCTGGACTTAGAGATTTGGCAGATAGATGTTAAAACTACTTTTCTGAATAGAGATTTAGAGGAGCAGATGTATATGATACAGCCTGAAGGTTTTATTTCTACAGATGAGTCTAAGGTATGCAAACTTCAGAAGTCCTTATACGGACTGAAGCAGGCTTCTCGGAGTTGGAACATACGCTTTGATACGGTGATCAAGACATATGGCTTCGTCAGGAACGGAGAGGAACCTTGCATATATAAGTGGGTAAATAGTTCAGTAGTGATGTTTCTTGTATTGTATGTGGATGATATTCTTTTAATAGGGAATGACATTCCTACACTACAGGAAATAAAGATCTGGCTGTCATCACAGTTCTCCATGAAAGATCTTGGAGATGCATCCTACATCCTAGGGATGAAGATCTATAGGGATAGGTCTAAAAGGTTGCTTGGGTTATCCCAGTCTACGTACATAGATACTGTGCTGAAACGGTTCAGCATGGAAAATTCCAAGAAAGGCCATCTTCTGATAAGTCATGAAATCACTCTTTCTAAAAGAGATTGCCCGACAACTCCCCAAGAAAGAGAGCATATGAGTAGAATTTCATATGCCTCTGCTGTGGGATCTATTATGTATGCTATGACATGTACTAGACCAGATGTGGTGTATTCACTAGAAGTAGTGAGTAGGTACCAATCTGACCCAGAAGAGAGCTATTAGAAGGTTGTAAAGACTATCCTCGAGTATTTGAGAAATACTAAGGATAAGTGGCTTGTTTATGGAGATACTGAGTTGAGACTTATCGGTTATACCGATTCAAGTTTTCAATCAGACCGTGATGATAGCAAGTCTGTGTCTGGTTATGTGTTTACCCTGTTAGGTGGGGCTATGTGCTGGAAAAGTTCCAAGCAGCATACCGTGGCAGACTCTGTATGCGAGGCTGAATACATTGCTGCATCTGATGCCGCCAATGAAGCTGTCTAGTTACGGAAGTTCATTGCTAAGCTAGGAGTTGCACCCTCCGCTGATGGACCAGCCCCACTATATTGTGATAGCACTAGGGCCATCGCTCAAGCTAAGGAACCAAAGGCACACCAGCACACCAAGCACATTCTGCGCCAGTATCACCTTATTCGTGAGATAGTAGAATATGGTGACGTTGATCTTTAAAAGATTGATGGGAAGGATAACTTAGCCGACCCCATCACTAAGGCCCTCAGTGGAAAGGAGTTTGACCATCATTACTTGAAGATGGGTATACGATACTGTACTGATTGGCTTTAGGTTAAGTGGGAGTTGTTGGAAATTGTGTCCTAAATCCAATCAATTGTTGATTATAAATATATTTGAATCAATTATAAATAACATGGTATTTATTCATCACCAGAACATCTTCACAAACTCCGATGTGATGAAGTCCTTATAACTGCTTTGTGTAATGAAATATGATTTGGTCACACAGGTCCTTAAATGTTCATGACCGTATGATATACTATTAATAGGACGATAGTATTATCGGGCGTAGATCATTGTGTATCATATTTGTTGGTTGTTTTCCAAACCAAAGAGTATAGAGATACTAGTATAGTATGCAGGTGAATGGTAGGGTACGTTCACTGAACGTGACCAATTGACGGACTCTCTCTTGTTAAGAGTTGTTTCGAGTGGATATGGGTATATGTATCCTTTAGACCTGAGATTGCAACCGGTGGCTTGCAAGCAACTCACTGTACTTTGGTGTCGGACTACCTGGATTTCTAATCCAGCGATGGAAGATTTCTGGATCCAGTCAAGTACTTGTGATAGTCAGTTGTAGATCAAGATGGGATTGACCTCCCTTAGAAATAAGGGTGAATGCCTTGTGTTTTTAATTAAGTAGTACCCTGGCCAGGAAAAGTCAAATCACTATCACTTGACTTTTTGAATTGAAACATATTTCCGGATGGATCGTTTCAGGGTATACAGACTCTGAACCCACCCTGGGCATTTTCTGGTCAAGAGGATGAATTATGCGGTAACCATAATCCATAGGTTCTAGAATGTTGCTCTGCATCTATTTCGGCTTATCTGGACATCGGGTCCCATTGCTAGATAGTTACATCGATTGGTACAGCAAGTGTTCTTGTGCTACCAGCTTAAGTTCGAACCTGTGAGGTCACATGCTTTGAGGCTTTTTCTAGATCGATCATTTCTGGCTGAGAATCATGAAAGGGTAAAATGATCAATGTGATTAACAGTTATACCCTGAGCAAATTATTGCTCATATTGGAGAGACCAATTGGTGATTGGATCACCAATTAGACTCAATTAGATTGAGTGGAGGAAGTTAAGTCAAACCACAATTGACATGGAATGTGATTCGGTGTTCAATTTCCTTGGGTTCGAATCAAATCGGATTTGACTAGCTAAAAGGTTGATTAGAACCCTTTTCCTTTATATAGGGTTGGGACCATCTTCTTTTCCCCTTTTGCCCTTTGCGTAGGTCCCACCTTATGTCCTTGTGGGCCCCACATCTTGCTTGAGTGGGACCCACACCTCGTGATGCATGTGAGGACTGCATACTGGATGCATCCTAGCTCTGTGGTAGAGTTCAAATTAGATTTGTACTCTTTACAGAACACCTCACACCTTGGATTAGCTTTGAGCTTATCCATCCAGCCTGCAGGGCCCGCGTCCTAGACATGTGGCACAGTGCAGGTGTGCCACCTCCACCCTACAGGACACCTCATACCTTGGATTGCCTTTGAGCTTATCCATCCAGCCTGCGGGGCCCACGTTCTGGACATGTGGCACAGTGTATGTGTGCCACCTCCACCCTACAGGACACCTCACATCTTGGATTGGCTTATCATCCAGCCTGCGGGGCCCGCGTCCTGGACATGTGGCACAGTGCATGTGTGCCACCTCCACCCTACAGGATACTTCACACATTGGATTGGCTTATCCATCCAGCCTGCGGGGCTCGTGTCTTGGACATGTGGCACAGTGCATGTGTGCCACCTCCACCCTCCAGGGCACCTCATCCCCTAGACTGAGATTCTTTCTCATAGCCATCCAATCACACTTCATGAGAGCTTTATAGGCCATCATGAGCACCAGGACACGTGGCATCATGCATGTTTGACATGTGGCAAGTAAGCCCCTTTGTTGGACTTCCTCTCCCTCTATAAATAGGGGAGATGGCTGCCATCTTTGTAGAGAGAGAAAAAAAGATCTGGCTTAGAGTATTTGGTGTTTTGACACCGGTTGGGAAAGAGTGAAATGATCTTTGAGAGTTCATGTTGTAAGAAAAAGAAAGGGAAAAAAAAAAGATTGAAGGAAAGGGTAGCTAGTCCTCTTCCTCCTAGTTCTCTCCCTCTCTCTCGGCCACCTGCTGCATCCCTGCGAGCTAGCACTCCTCGGGATGCCGATTGATCTAGAGGCCTCGCGTGGATTACTTGTAGAGGCTGGACGCTTGTGCGGTTGCGGAACAGCAAGCTAGAACCAACCTGCTGAAATGTTAGTGTTCTGTTTTCAGTTTTTGGAGTTGAGATTTGATCTCAATTCAAGAACACATACGATTTAATCCATGCATGAATATTTCTATCACATATCCTGCGGATTCATCTGAGAATTTCGTAGGATTGGATCAGATCCAAAGTTTGCAATGGGCTGTTTTGAACAGCCCTGTTTTATTCTGCTGAAAATTGTTTTTAAATTACATACTTTCACCTTAATCGGTGAATCATCGGCGCATACGATGCTCGAATTCCCTTCAGTTTCGGCCCAGTAAACGTCAACGACCATCATCTAAATCTTCACTTTGGCCCAGAGTCAGCTCGACTTCTGGACTTCGCCAAAAGCTCCACCAACTTCGGATATTCGCCGACTCCCCCGACAAGCTCGGGGTACCTCCAGACATTTGCCGACCCGCCTCGACCAAGCTCGGGGCGCCTACCCCAGCAGTACGCCCCGACTCTCGAGCTCGGGGCGCTCCACCGAGCACGCCTTGGAATTCGGAAAGTCGAGCTACTCCCAGCACCCGCCAAGCCGACCTCGTCAAACGCATGGTGCGACTACTTAACGAGCTCGGCCTCGCCAACGACCGCACCCATGTGCGGGCCTACACGCCCACCTATGTGGCCGTACTCCACAACACTACCGTGTCACGTCTCTATAATCGGCCTTCAGCAATTAGACGACACCTTGACTACTCCGGCCATACCCTGTTGTGACTGTCAACACCTTACCGTTCTCAAGAACGAGCAGTATCGTACGCCACCAACCAGCCTAAGCTGCGCGCCATTCGGCTCAGAGCCATACCTCCCATGATGAGGGCTAACAGTGCCTCCGCCACCTGGGCCACTCCATCGAGACTATAAATAGCTCGGTCAGATAACTTCTAAGGGACTTTTGGCTAGACCAAATTTATCCCTCTAACTTGATCGTCGGAGGGCTCTCACCGGAAATACCAGTGAGGCATTGTGCAGATCCGCGGCCGTCGCGCAGGAGGTGGCTCTCGTCTTCTCCTTTCAACCATCGGCGGCTCCCTCGACTCCACCGGCATGCTCACTCTCGGGCCAAATTTGAACCACAACATACACACACACATATATATATACATACATACATATATATACAAACATACATACATACATACATACATACATACATATATATATATATATATATATTGAACTACTTTTTTAATTTCTATTTTAAAATTTTCAAAAGTTACATTCATTATTTTCAGAAAAAAAAATGTGAGTAACTATTTTTAAAAACAAAAATAACTCATGTTTTTTTTTTCTTTCCAACCACAAATACTGTCTCTATCGTCACCGTCGCCGCAACCGTTGTCACCGTTATTGCCACCTTTATTGCTACTACTATCGCCACGCTACTTTTGCATTATTGTTATCTTTGCTATATCATTGGCGTCTCCACTACTGTAGTCGTTTCTACTATCACCATTGTTATCGTGTCACTACCATCCCACTACCACTACCATCGTCGCTGCCTCCAAATTGTTAGCACTCTTTCCACGACCACCATTACCACCATTGTCATTGTTGCCGCCATTATATCACCATCACCATTGTTGCTTTGGAGAACTTCCACCAATGGTCTCTGTTGCCTTTGTTGTAACCACTATCATCCCTACCACATTGCTAGGCTTGCTCCTAAAAATAATTAACCATACCAAAAATATTTATATTTCGAAAATTAAAAAATAGAATGTATTTTTGTATTTTTTTAAAAATATACAAATCAAACGTCTCGGGCTTTATGCTGTTAAGCCCCTAACGTCGCCCAAATGAGGCAGGCGGCTGTGAAATGGCACGCAGGAGGGGCTGCTCCTATAAAACCCTTTTTTTAAAGAAAAACAAAACAAGGGCGTTCTTGTAAATTAGATATAATTTACAGGTGATTTAATTCTAGCTTGTGTATACGTTTTCTTTTCTTTCCCTTCCTCTTTTTGCATAATTAATTCATTCTCAAGGTAAATTTCGACGGTAGTCGGTCAGCAGACGGTGTGACTGGAGGAGTCGGATTTGTGATCAGGGACCATCTGGGGAGGATGATAGCAGCAGGAGGGCGGCGTACGCCGGGTCTCACAGTGGTTGGGGCTGAGTTGCAGGCGGCGTGGGAGGGTATATCCTATGCATGGCATGTTCTTGGTGTGGAGAGGGTATGCCTCAAGGGTGACTCTTCTGTGGTTATTGACTGGATTCGAAGAGCAGATCGTTTTGGAGATGGCCACCCCCTGGTTCGGAAGACCCGTGGGTTGGTGCGGTTGATGGGTGAGGTTCAGATTGGACATGTGTTTAGGGAGGCGAACAGAGCTGCTGACTGGGTCGCCTCATTTGTAGCCCGGCATTCCGGGGATTTTCAGTGGACGTCTGTGTCGGACATCCATTCCTCCTTGTATCTCTTACTGTCCCGCGATATGGCTGGGTGTACTCATGTCAGAGTTATATGAAATGAGTAGCCGCTTTTAACAAAAAAAAATTAATTCATTCTTCCCCTCCTCCTATTATTCCCACCCCCGAAATTTAACTGACATCTAATTTCTTCCGAATTACGCATAATACCCCGTCTCTCACCCTTTCAATAGTCCCTCCCTCTCTCGCGTCTCTGAGCATGCTCCGGGTTTCCTCCTCTACGAGAACCACTCTCGTAGATTAGGGTTTCTCTTCTTTTCTATTTCCTAAATCTTCTGGTATCCATTTCTTTTTATGGAGATCGCGCTGCAGGGTTCTCGCGATCATTGCATGCTCTTCGGGAATTAGGGTTTGGGTTCCGGGATCTCTCCGTGGGGGCATGGAGATGGAGAGCTCCCGCAGATCCGCCATGGACCGCTCCCGAGAGCCGGGCTTGAAGAGACCTCGATTGGTGGAGGACGACCGCGGCGTCTCCGCCAGCCGAGACCGTCCATTTCCGCCGCCGAGGGCCGGCAGCCAGCCGCTGGGCCCGAGGCTGAGGGCCGGCGGCGAGAGGGAGAGGGAGAGGGTGGAAAGAGAGGACGCGCTGTGGGGAGAATCTTATCAGCAGCAGCAAGAGCTCGTGGCGCAGTACAAGACGGCGCTGGCCGAACTGACGTTCAATTCAAAGCCTATCATCACAAATCTAACCATCATCGCCGGAGAGAATCTCCATGCTGCTAAGGAAATCACCTCCACCATCTGCGCCAATGTTCTCGAGGTGATCTGATTTGCTTCAACTCATGTAAATTAAAGTAAAGATATATTTTTTTACCTTTTTCTGTAAATATTGATTAGAAAACAGCAATCTTGGATACTTCTGTGTAGTGCCTCAATACATAGTTCTAGTGGTGAAGAAGCAAGTGCTGAGATCAAACAGAAGTTTGCCTACAAAAGCAGTGGGAAAATTTATGATTTTTAGCTGGTTAACCTCACTGATGCTGATACATGTTTTCTACTGATGATTTATTAATCTATGGTGTGATAGATGGAGGCTAGATACTTGCATATTGCATTCACATGGATTGTCTACTGATTTGTCAGCTTGGAGAAATGTTACTTTCAAATCAGATACTTTCTGGACTCAATTATTTTAAGTGCCATTCTGATAGTGTCGTAGTGTAGAGGCTTCATACAGTTTGCCATCTAGGCTGGCAGATTAACGGAACACTAGGCCAATGCAAATCCAATAATCCCTTTACAAAGACGATGAACTTTCATAGATGAACATTCTCATTATGTGTGATTGAATATTAGGAATAACATGCGGTTTCTAACACTCAGGCTTTATAAGTTATCAAGGTATTGGAAAGTTTTGCTGTGTATAACAGTAAAAGGTGTTGCTGTGAGATAGAAATTGAATCAGACTTGTACTGGTGTCTTTTAACAAGGCATGGATAACTTTTGGTTGTGTTCAGAGTGATTTACATGGAAGGTCTCTCAAAAGTCTTGTACTTAGCCGTGGCTCATGATTGCTGTTTGTTTATTGTATTTTCCTCATCTTTGTTTCTTGAATAAATGGGATATGGTTTGCTGAATATGGTTATGGACCTATTGTTTTCATTGGGTTCATTAGTTTGTCTAATTTTTCATGTCAAGAGTCTGTTTGGTTTTCTACAATTATCTTATTCTCTTCAATTGGCTCATAGTTTTTGTATTCTTGCTTTATATGTTCAACAATTGTATTTATGGAATTTATTACTACATGCAGTAAAGTATCTAAAGAACAGCTGCACTATGCAGACGGCTAGAGTACTGAATGACACTTAGGTGATATGAGGCTGCATATGTGGAAATGTGTTAGTTGGTATTTCAGAAAATAATTAAAATGAATTGATAAAATAAATAAGGATAGCTGAAAAATTAGAAATACATAATTAAAAGTTCAGAAAAAGAAAAATGATTGAGTATATACATATCCATACTTATTTGAGATCCCATCTTAGTATAAAATGTCATGCTAACCTAAAAACAATAATAACAATAACCACCTATAGACTCTGTTAAAGTTTCAGCTATGCCAATGCATGAAGACATCTAGCAATTATCGCAGGGTCTGCTGAACTGGCCCGTACTGGCCGATTTAGCCCACACTATACTGGTACCGCCTGTGACCAGTACGGTACAACCTTTGAAAACGGTTTGCACCGGTAGGGAAGAAGAAGAGGAAGAAGAGGAAAGAAGAGAAAGAAAGAGGAAGAAAAAGAGAAAGAGGAAAAGAAGAAGAAGAGTACCGATTCACACCAGGCCTCGGGCTGACCCCCTCCGGAGCACCCCGACGAGGATCACCTCCGTTGCTCGCTGTTTCTTTTCCTTCCTTGCTCGCAGGAGAAGGGGGGAAAGAGAGGAGGAGAGAGGGGAAGAAAAGGGAAGGAAGGAGAGAACGTTTGGGAAGAAGAAGGAAGAAGAGAAGAAAAAAAAGAAAAGAAAAAATGGGAGCACCCGCACGGGCACGAGCGGAAAATCACCCGCCCAGCTCGCACCCGCGCACGATTCCACGCATAGGGAACCGCGCCCAAGCGCGGCTCCTTGTGCGGGGCAGCGAGCCTATGCGGGGTAGCTCACGTGGGCTATTTAATGCCATAGAGTGGCATTTAACGCCTACGCGCATCGATTTTTTTTCCCTTCTATTGTTGGTAGGTACGGTATTGGTTCGATTCGGTATGGTACCAGTACGTCGGTACGGCAGACTTTGAATTATCGTATGAAGAACAATCAAATTGCAAGCTAAAAAGATTGGCAGCATATACCTAAGTTTAAGGTACCTATCTTTTATATAGTTAAGCTACTGAATTTTACAAGACACTCAAAAGTCAATCTTTTTTTGAGAAGCTAGAAGAGGCTTCTTAGACAACAATCCATCATTATCGCAATACACCAGTGCCTGAACTTCTTATGTGTTGCATGAACCTATGCAGGTGCTTGGTTGCCCACCATGCAGCCGGGAAACAGTACAGGGAGGCCATATTTGCATGCACTGTTGTCAATGGGCTGCTACCGCATATGTGCGCACATATGCTGCTGCATGGATCACATTTTAGGACATTGCATATGTAGATGCTAGGCTTGCTAATTATATCGGATGTCATCAAAAGAGCAGGTAGGTGCTGTGCTGGTGCCATTTAGAGTTAGAGGGCATAGGCCTAATGGGGCTTTTTCTGGGATGAAATTTGATATTTTTTGGTTATGCTATTTGGGATGTCTTGGGATGATTATAATTTTAGTAGAAAAGTAAATATAGTTAAGCACTTGATAACTAATCTATAACCTGCTCTCGGATTTCTTTACTAGGTTGTTCTTTTAAATGATGATTTTACTCTTTTTCTGTACAAAAACTGTCATGATTTCAACTTTGAATACAATTCTGCCTTTCCCTTTTGTCTTCTATCACCTCATCTTTTTTAAATAATCAAATTCATCTCAGGTTGTTGCTAAATTCAATTAAATGGTTTAACTTCTAACTATTCTGCTTGTGTAAGGGAAAACAAACAATAGCTGTTTGTAACTTTTTAATGATGCATAGATATTTGATTTGTATGGAGAAAAAATTGGTAACAGCTAGAAATATGTTTATTTTTAGTTTTCAATAGTCCATTTTCCCTTCAGCTCCATGTAAATCAGTTTAGTGGCAAAGGAGCAATTATGATTTAAATCATTCTGATGGAAAATTAGCCTTGAAATGTACTCATACATCTGAACTTCACTAATACTATCAGTTGCAGTTTTAAATTTGCTGTACATGAATGTGTTTATATTAAATTTTTGTTCCTCTATGCCACTTAATGATAGCATGCCACATGCAATACTTTGTTCTAGACATCAAGGAATTTCATAATTTAACTCTATTCATATCTGTTGCATGTAAACTTGCTTTTTTCTCTTTATAGTTTGTTTTACAAATATAGGAACTTACAATGCATGCATTGCTAGAAAAAGTGCATTTATTATTTTTTAGGTGTAGAAAAGGGAAATTACCTAACCTTTGCCCGTGCCTTGATGGACTAGGGTTTTGGAAGTCGGGCTCAAATGTTTGCATTATAGTTCTAATAGAATTATCCCTCTTAATAATTTTGACATCTCACTTGAATAAATAAGAGAGGAAAAATATTAGGTATAGGTTTTGGAAATCACGTTATCAGTGCGAACCTAGTGCATGATTGGCTGGTTAGCCATTCATTCTATATTTTCGTAGCTTGTGATTTGATTCACTAGTCGCACACATTTGGACACACCATACTACCTTATTTGTATTGTATTGTCATCTTTCCATATATAATGCAAGATCTTGGAGTCTAGCCATTCAAATATGGACTAGAGCATTCCTCAAACCCCCATTTATAAGTTGAGGTCCACCATGTGTCCATTTATGACACAAACTCTCAGCTCCCTTCATCAGTGGCTTAGGGATGGAACATGAAACTAGAGTTTCTCTTGGCACGCATCTCATTTCCCTTATTCAATACATGCTTAGGCCCCTTTTAGGATAGGCAAAATGGGTCCCCATTATGACACAAACCCCTATTTGAGTTATCTCATATGGTGATTGCAGTAGTGCTGCTTGAGCATTTCGATGCAGACTGGAAATTACAGAATGCTGTTTGGATGTTATTTGCGGATAAAGGTGACTATTTTAGAAATTGGACAAGTTTGTTCAACGTATTGGCGAATGTGTTTGAATATTAACTGTAGTTAAATTGTAATAATATAATTTCTTATATTGTTAATATTTCAGTAATATTTGTATAGCTATAGTGTAATACTAAAAACATGATATAATATACACGATGGACCAAGGATGACATAATAATATTATAATTTATTGCAATATTGATGAATTATTTTTACATTATATAAGTAATAGTTATCAATTAATGTTTGTATGGGATAATATAATATTAAAACATGACATACAATATCTTCGGCCATGTATGATATAATAGTAATACAATTTATTTCAGCAGGTGCTAAGTTATTTTATAATATTACGTACAATTAAAAGTATAGCAATATAGTCTTGGCCCAATTTCTCTTATTTGGCCCAATTTCTCTTATTTCTTTTTGCGCGGAAACATAGGGGAATAAAAACGACCATGAACATTTGTTAAAAATGGAAAAAAAGGAAGATTGTATAATATTAATTTTCAATTAATATTTACATGTTAAAAGGTGAGAAGTTACTGAGGGAAGTAATGTTCATTTATCCAATTAATTGCTGGGATAAAGAGCTCAGTTTACACCACTTACACCTCGGTTTAAGCCTGCAGGAGACCTTAGGTATAGTTATAGCCGGTTTAGTGGGTTAAGAGAGCGTTGACCAAAAAAACGTGGATAGACATATCATGCCCAACAGTTTGTGGTGTTTGCTACTTATCTTGGGGATAAATGAGGATAAACCCATATATGCTGGTTCCAAGTGGGGTCTTATTTTAGCAAACATACTTCTGCACATTTTTTTCTGAAATAACTGGCTTAGGAAGTGAAATAACTTCATAAATAAATGGGGGGAATACATTTATTTACTAAAAATAATCATTATTGGCTACAATGATCATTGTGTTCTCCTTCTTGTTGAATAAGCTGCGCACATCATGCACAAATATCAAACTAATTGCTCCCACATCTGTTATTATAGCATAAAACTATTTGGTCCTCTATCCGTGAAGCTGTGAGTCCATATCTTGAATGAACTGCATGCAAATTCCATTATAACTACACTTTTCTTTTAGAAAGTACCCACTCACTCCCAGGCAACAGTCACTTTTAATGAATGATTATTAAAAGAGTATGCAAACCAAAAGAGGGAGTATGTTTCTCAAATCTACCGCAAATAATCCTGATTGATGGCAACCATCTGTCAACTTTTTTGGCCAAAGACAAGCATTATACATGGCGATATCAAGTTGTTCATAAGTAGTCTAGTTTCATTTCATGCCTCAAGGGATTGTCCATCCATTATCCAAATTGTATAGATGTGAATCATCGTATTTATCAATTTAAGTTGCCCTGATATGAGGTTCTATGCTATATAAGTTTTCTTGTTTAAATGTTGAGGCTTAGTTAGTAGCATTGGAGTGAAGAGGAAAGGGGGAAGACTGTAAGATAAATTAGTAACGGATTTTCTACCGGGTGAGAAGTGGCTAAACTGAATGCTGATCACTTCTTTTCTTTTGCATCTTTCATAAAATTGATCCATATACTTAATGCTTATGTTACTCTTAAAAATGGATCTTATTTTTCCTTACAACTACCATAATTGTTCCTATGTTGTTGGGAAATGATAATTGTTTTTCTGCAACTTATCGAAGTGGTAAACACCTTAGTACTATAAGTAGAAAAAAATGGTTAGTTCAATGAGCTTGCCATTCTCTCCAATCTTTACCATGCCTTTATTTTACTCATTAAAAGTTTATTAATTGCTTTTGTTTGGGATGCCCTGTTCAGTACTTCAAGTTGCCTGTGGAATTTATCGTTGAGCTAAATTTGCTGTTTTTCATTCTGCCAGGAATCCGTCTAAAATTCCAATTTTCTGCATTTTCTTGAATGGTCTATTGATGATGCTTTACTGTTGATTTGCAGGTTCCCAGTGAACAGAAGTTGCCATCCCTTTATCTTCTTGATAGTATCGTGAAGAATATTGGAAGAGAGTACATTAAATATTTTGCTGCAAGGTTACCTGAGGTAATCTATTTCATTGATCCATGAACTCAGTAAAATCTAATACATTAAATGCTGACACTTTTCATATATTGGAGGCCATCTCTATGCTAGGAGGTTTCCTTCCACTGCATTGGGCTGTAATTTCTCTATCGTAAACTGAAAAATTTAAGTCAGTTCGTTAAAACATAAAGGGCATTTAAACTTCTCTGTTGTGTTTCTGGTGCTCCTTCCAGTGACTAGTTTTTCTCAAATTTTGTATATTACCTGTAAGCTTCTGAAACAATGTAACTGCTTCATTTTTGTGTAGAATCTAGTTTTAATGATGGTTGTTATTTTATAGGTATTTTGCAGGGCTTATAAACAGGTTGATTCTTATGTACATCCTAGTATGCGACATCTTTTTGGAACATGGAAAGGAGTCTTCCCCTCTGCTACACTTCAGATAATTGAGAATGAACTTGGCTTCTCAGCTATCGTCAATGGTTCATCTGGAGCTGCATCATCAAGGCCTGATTCTCAGACACAGCGTCCACCATACAGCATTCATGTGAATCCAAAATATTTAGAAGCAAGACAGCGCCTTCAACAGTCAACTAGGGTAAACAAATTACTGTACATTCTTATTATAGTGTTCATTTTTAACTTCATAGTTGGAATATTGATTCCTTGCTATTATAGCATTCTGTTCATTATTGATGCTATAGTCTAGTTGACTGCACAAAGTCACCACATGATCTGTCGAACTAGCATAAAGAGTTGAAAGTTGAAACCAAAGGAAATATCTTTAGTGGCATTGCAGTCAAGTTTTCCGCATGGCTTTTATGGTGTTTTCAGTTTGTTTTTCTTGGCTGAAGTAGAAACGAGGATGCTCCATAATGAGAAGGAATGAATAAATTGATCTTTTGTTGGATTTCTGTGCTGGAATTAAAGTCCAAAAAAGCTTGGGTAAAAATAGTCTGGCAACTGTGCTGGGTTGGAAGCGGGCAAGCATGAGCTGGACATGGCTCAATTCACTGACCGGGTTTGACTGGGAATTAGATCCATCTGGTCATTTGGGTCAGATTGTCTCAAGCACAACCCAAACCCATCCAAATGCATTAGGGTCTAGGTTGGGTCAATTCTAGATTTGGGTCCAATTCAAGATAAAAAAGTACACTAATTATATATTTGTTAGGACATTTAATATTGACATGGATAGCAAGTGAAAAAATAAAGAGGGGTGTCAATGTGGATTGATACCATTAATGTTGTCAAGGAGCATAAGATTCAAACTTGATTGAACCATCAACCTACTAACGAATACCCTTAGTACCCTACAAACTTAAGCATGGCAATGTATTAAGGGATTTTAAAGTCATGAGTTTTAGAGTTGAGTAGAATCAGGCTGGATTGGGTGATCTAATGTTTGAACTGTTTTAGACTGCATGAGTGCATCAGTCGGTGGGACTGGTCTGGTAGGAAAACATATGACTGATAGCTGACCCAATCTTTTATAAGGTCACTTTTATGCACCCTATCCAACTCACGGGTCTGAAAAACTAGGTCAAGTAAGGCCTAATCTGGCCGAGTTTATGGATTGATTCGACCCATTTGCAGTCCTAATGCAAATTGTGTTATAGGAACAAAGGTAGTCTTCATATGAGAATGATGATCTTTTTTGTTATCAGATCTGATCAAAAAGGAAATTTCCAGAGGATGTTTTGTAGAAATTATCTAGGGGGCAAAAGGAATGCGTTCTACAAAGTTTGTCCAAAAATTCTAGAACTGATTGCACGATGATCTGGGAACAAAGGAGACTATGGATGAAGAACAAGTTAGTCTTTGGATGATGGAGGGACAACTTTACTCTTCAGGTAGTGAATTCAGTCATTTATTGGAAACTTGAGTCCTACATAAGAAGAAGAAAACAATTAACAAGTTTACATTATATCATCTCCTGCAAATTCTAATGATAACAAACTACAACTCTACATGTGGAATGCATGTGTATTTGTTATTCTCTTTGGTAAGATGTGTAAGTGTAGATAGTTGAGCCCTCTCAGTTTTTCTCTTTTCTTTTCTTTTTTTTCTTTTTCCCTTGTAAGTTTGCAAGTTTGATAAGAGTCTCTTTCTTTAAATTATCCCAAAGATCACAAAACCTGGGAGAGTCGAACTCTCCCCCCTTCTCTCTCTCTTCCTACCTTGTGATACGTGCACCTCTTTATCTTTTCATAGTATCGTATTTCCTTTTTACCTTTAGGCGGGGGAGGGGTTAAAATGAGACTAGATGGTCTTAGACCCTATTTGGGATTACTGTTGGTAGTAGAGCTTTGGAATTTTGCTAGTAGAGATTTGAATAAAAAGTTATTTACTATTTGATAACTACATTTTTAAATTTATGTGAAATTTTAACATATTTGGTAACCAAACTGAGAGAGTGCTTTTAATACGAGAAAATGACAATAAAGTACATTGTATAATACTTTTAATTTCTTAACTTTTTGCACTATCAAGAATTGTTGCTGTATAGTATTAGACTTGTATTAATATTGTAATATAATAGTATAATATTATAGGAATATAATTAAGGTATAAAGTATGATTGTTAAGATATAATAATGATTGTAATGTAGTATTGTCATGATATTAGTATAATATAGTATATACTATAATATGATATATTATAATATTATGTATTATGATATTGTATATTATATTAAAATATACAAATAATATATCGCATAATGTATCTATTGTTAGTTAATAATTATAATACAATATTTTGATATAAAGTATTACAACTATTGTTATTATTACATATTATTATACTATTATATAGTATAATATTATTATAATATCTGAATGCGATATTAATTTTTTAATATAGTATTATAATAGTATTATATTTATTTATATTATAATATTATTTTCATATTGGAATGATTGTAAATTATTGTTAATCTATAATTTATATATTTTATTTTAATCTAGATATTATAATAAATAATGTAACTATTTTTTTAAACAATGTAATAACTACAAAGTTTAGAGATATTTTGGTCACACAGCTTCCGACGGGCTTCAGAAATTGCTTTTGGGGAGAAGCTCCAAATTGGAGCTTTTGCCAATTAGAGGTTTTCTACTTCTTGGAGGGGGGGGGGCTCGAAAACTGTTTTAGGTTTTTTTATCACATACCTATATATCATCTAGAAGTGCTTTTGGGCTCCAAAAAGCACCTTTAGCCCTCCAAAAGCAATCCCAAATGGGCCTTACAGCCTTTTCTGTTATATATTAGTAGATAAGACATATATTCTTGATTAGAGTTATCTGGACTTTAAAGTAAAAGTAGAGGTTTCCTACTTCTGGGAGGGCTCGAAAACTGTTTTAGGTTTTTTATCACATACCTATATGTCATCCAGAAGTGCTTTTGGGCTCCAAAAAGCGCCTTTAGCCCTCCAAAAGCAATCCCAAATGGGCCTTAGAGTCTTTTCTGTTATATATTATTAGATAACATATATTCTTGATTAGAGTTATCTGGACTTTAAAGTAAATCCTGATTGATACATTTTGTAGCTCATCATTGTAGGTTGCATCAAACTACAAATTAGCCTGCGATGGAAACATTTTTTATTCTAGGTGCTGCAGTAAATTTGATAGATGTGTTGATTTCTTTACATGGAAGCGCTCATGGGCTGTACTGAAGATTTGCCTCATGTTGGATCTCTGAATCAGAATTATTAGAATTTTCTCCCTTGCGCAGATCCATTATCCTCCAAGAAGAAATATTCACCTATTTTATGGTCCGCAAAATTTATTTCCTTAAGGTACATCTTCTGAGATATAAGAGGGCTTCCTAAGACTTGATACTCAAATAAAATGTTTGTGGAATTTGTTTTTCCTTTCATTAGTTCAAACACCTTGTACCTTCTATTGCATTCTTTAATATGTAGAACCATTGTTGAACTTTTAAGTTTTATAGTAAGGCCTGCTTGCACTTTGTTTCTGTTTGTCCATTCAACTGTGAAGAGATTAACCAATTTGGATTTCCAACATCTTTTACCTATCAAACTTGTTTAGTCCATCAATGGGGCTATGGGACTTCTGTTGTTCTGGTAAGTCTTGTTTTATATGGTTATGGTTAATAGAGAATTAATTTTTTGACACTGTATGTTCCTATATTTTACTTAGTATAAATAAAATATTACATCTATTGCACTCCTGACATTTTGTGGAAGTGGATTTAGATAATTTGTGTTCCACATTCCATGCAAAAGCTGATAACAGAAATCTTGCTACAAGCTAGTCATGTCTGATGCCTAATGAGAACAAGTCTTTGTAAAATTGTGGGTTCTTGTGTACGATACATGTGCTGAATGGAGGAGGAACAACAAGCTTTGACTGATCTGTTTGGAATTGATTTCTTAAATCTTTCTTTGCATGTTCCTATTAAATGGCTGCATCTGTTGGCAGTGATAGCTGGTGTTGTGATTAGGATAGTGCTCCATGGCTGTAGTTATGGTTTTGATTTTAAGAAAGGGGAAAAGTAGCTTCAAAAGTAGATTCATTTATGTTTCTGAATTTCATTGCTCAACTTTTTATGAAAGTGAATGTGTTAACCGAAATTCGAGGAGCAATATTTTCTGCAATACAGATCAAATTATGTGGTGGAACTTCAAACTAATTCTAATTTGATCAATGACATCGTCGCTTTTCTTTTCTTTGCTCTTCATATAATTTTATTTTTTTAACATTCTATTGGTTTATTTAATGCAGGCAAAGGAAATAATCAATGATGACATCAGTGGTGCAGTTAGTTCGATTGATGCAGAGAGGTCTGACAAAACAGCAATTATTGGAAGCACAAGGCAATGGAAAAATGTCCCAAACAGAATGCCTGTATGCAGTTTCTTCCCTGGTTCGGTTCTTTTCATATATCATTCACAAAACTGTTGCTTGAATAAAACTCATTTTGAAGCTTAAAGTACCTAGGGTTTCCAGGATTTCCTCTGTTAATCTGAGATTGAGTTTGATTTGCAGAATATGCGGCCTCAAAGAGAACTGATAAACAATCCCATTCATGAGAGAAAAGAATTCAGAGATCATGAGTTCTCTTCTGATATTGCACGGCAGTCGGATCTTGGAGTTGGAAGGGTAAGTGAGAGGCTTAAAGAGCGAGATGTACTTGATAAACCATATCATGGTGCTGGCATAAAAGCTTCTGAAATGCGCATCAGCAGAAGCAATGGTTTTGATGTTAATCGTGCATATGGAATATACCGGGCATCTGGATCTGCACGCGTAGATAGTCAACTGCCTTCAGTTCACCTGAACAATACAGATAGAAGTATCCAACTAACATCTGAGAACTGGAAGAATTCCGAGGAGGAAGAGTATATGTGGGATGACATGAATTCCAGAGCAATGGATTCTGAAAGTACTGATAGCCTAATAAAAGGTGGGTGGAGTAGTAATGATGCAAATAAACCTGCAAGTTTGCAGAAAGGCAAGGGGATACCTTCAGCGTCTGAGCATCTAGGCTCTTATTTGAACAAAGTTGACTCTTTATCTCAATTGAGAAAGACCTCTGCACGGGAAGGCAGAGTTCCACTACTTAAGGTATTTATCTCTTTAACATCTTTGTTCATTTATTCTTAGTAGTTGAACTTACTACTGCATGCTTGTGTGTTCATCTATGTGTGTCAAGAGAAGTGCTGAAATTTATCATTCTTGTGTGTAAGTGGGTCGAGCACAAAAGGATCTACAATTTGTGTATGACGCTGTGGCCTCTAATGGATCTACAGGCAAAATGCTTATGTCATTTATTCTCAGTGTGCATTCACCTGATCTCTTAATACGACTATGCAGTTTGTACTGAAGATTAGATTGTGTCATTCATGTAAATTAGAGTAATTAGAACAGAAAAATCTAGAGTTGTACAGAGATGTTTCTGCATGTCTATCTGTACTGATCCACAGATTAGCACAACTTACAAACTTTGAATGAAGAAAGTGAGCCTAAACTTTTTTATTGTCACTAATAATGGCAGATGGGTATCGTAAAGGTACCTCCAATTCCTGACTAGTCTGGTTTTATTACAGTATACTGCTAAATTCTGGAGGCTGATTGACATTCTCTTCATGCAGGAACCTGAAGTGCACCTTCCGCAGCCCCATGCCAAGCATGATGCTGAGTCAAGAGTAGGTGTGGGAACTTCAGCAGATTCACTGTACATGGGGCGAGATGTTTTGGAGCATCCTACCTCCATTTGGGCCCCACATGAGGTTTCACCCTCAATGATTGGATTGAATCATACAAGCTCAAGAATTTCTAGTCAGTCTGAAGGACAACCTATGTCTTTTAGTGGTGGTTTATCTACAAGCATGGGTTCATCTTTAGTTTCAGGATCAAGTGGAATGCTTGGGCAGCAAAGACAGCAACTGCTGCAGCCTCCATCACCAGCTGCACGTTCACCTCCATCTTCTGCAGTCCTTCAACATCAGAAATCACACAGTTCAACTGATCATGATCGTCTTCGATCTAATTCCTTCTTTCCCATGGTTCAAAAACCTGCACATGTTCCAGAGCAGTCAAGTCAAGTCCCACAGGCATCAGTAACTCAGGATTCTTGTACTATTTCTGCTCAAAATCATACACAGAATTCTCATACTCCATTGAACTCACAGTCACCCCCATCACATCCTTCTCAACACCTGCAAAACTCGTCTGCTTCTGCTTCAGCACGTTTTGGTCAGCGTAGGCATCACCTTCCCTTCATGCAGCAATCAGAGCCTAGTCTATCAGTGCAAGAGACAGAAACACAGTCTCAAACTTCCCATCAGACCAAGAAATCACCGTCTCTACCCCTGAGTTTTGGATCTCATCAGATAGAACTTTCTGGAACGAACAACTCAAATAATCCTGCTGTTGAAATTGGTGGCCAACCTAACACAACTAATTTATTGGCTGCTATTATGAACACTGGACTTGTACCGAACAATACAATGAGTAATTCCAAGAACCTGAACATACAGCCTCCCCTACCTAGTGGACCTCCTCCTATTCTAGTTGCGACATCATCTGTTCCTTCTGTCACTCCCTCAATATCGCTACCATTGTCCCATGGCAATATATCTGCTCTTGTGTCACCCTCTACGAGACCCATTCTTCCTCCCCTACCACCTGGACCTCCACCTCGCTCATCCTTGGTGCGTACTTCCAAAGAGACCTCGAACATAGCTGGTACCACTACAAATCCACTTTCAAGTCTTCTGAGCTCATTAGTTGAAAAAGGTTTGATATCCTCACCAGCAGCAGAATTACCAGCTGCAACTTCAGTTCAGCTGCCTAATGAACTGGCAAATCAGAGTAGTGGCTTTGCTAGCAGCACCTCAAAATGTGAACTTTCAACCTTAGATAGTTCAGCCATTCCTTCAGTAGCAGCAAAAGAGCCTTCTGCCACTGAATCAGATGCTCCAGCAAGTGCTGCTATGTTACAATCCACTACAAGATTGAACGACCTTTTAGGCATTGAGTTCAAGCCAGAGATCATACGGAAATTTCATCCTGAGGTGATCAGTAGCCTCTTTGATGACCTAGAGCATCGGTGCAACATATGTGGCCTAAGATTCCAAATTAAAGAGCAGTTCAGTGGTCACTTGGATTGGCATGGCTCAATGAAGTCTGAAGTGAGCAGTTTGAACAGAGTTTCTCGGAAGTGGTATGTGAATTTGAGTAGTTGGCTCTCTGGATGTGTGGCACCACAATCTGGGCCAGTAGAGTCAACCATTTCTCTGGATGAGATTGTCCCAACATACGGGCAATATGAGCCAGCAGTTCCTGCAGATGAAAGCCAATGCCTATGTGCTTTATGCGGAGAACCATTTGAAGATGTTTATTCTGCCGAAAGGGATGAATGGATGTACAAAGGAACAGTGTATTTGGATGTACCAAAGAAGCAAAGTGATATGGAAAAAATGGATGAGTCTGCTGGACAGGTTCCTATTGTGCATGCCAGCTGTATATCAAGAAGCTCAGCTGATAACATGGAGGATACAAATGACTAGGTGGTATAACCCTATACATCATTTGGCAGTTTTTTGGTTTTTGTGTTATCAGCTCTCAATCATCCCTTGGTACACTATCCCTATATGCTTATCTGTTGGTTTTAGAACTTCTATGTTGATTTTTTTGCTTAAGTTAAATTAGGCTAAATAACATGGCTTTGTATGCATTACTGTTTCTTTGCTGCTTTTACTGGCTTGTAATTTAGATGTTTCTGGTGGCTAATAGATTCTTTTTTTAATTCTTTTACTTTATAGTCTTCTTCTAGGTGCTTCAATTAACAAAATATCTTGCATATGACATAGGATTTGGGGCATGAAATTCTTGATGATGATGCACAAATGAAGGGAAAATTCGTGGGTAGTCTGCCTTCTGATTGCTATCTTTGACTGTGAAATGAAAAATGCTTAACCATTTAAAGCTCATCAACTCTTGGGGTTATCTGGAAATCTGTAGCTTATAGTAATTAGAATTAATTTCGTAATTCAACCTCGTTTTTACTTGATGGAATACGTATTTTAATCATGGCCAACTCAAGTGCTGTTGGCATGGGAGACGCTAGCTAGTGACTGGCATCGCATGCCAAAACTAAACAAGAGTGTGAAATTAAAATTAAAACGATGTAAGAGCCCTTATGTCATGGTATTGGTGGTATCAAACCATATCAAACCAGCATGGGTTGGTATGGGTTTGTACCGCTTGATGCTGAGTGTCTTGCCTGTTGCGTGGTACTGATACAGTGATGGGTGCTGGTACTAGCCTGGTACTTGTAACCATGATTATGGTTATGATTTATTGGTTATTTGGACTTGCAAATAAGGAAGGTGATTTTCAAAGTACATTGGTTTGAATCAGTAAGATTGCCTGTGAAGAGGTTATTATTCTTGAAAATTGGAGTATTCAAAATGCTGAGGTATTTTTTTGTTCTTTCTATTTCCTGCAGTGCTGGACATATACGGATATTCCAAAAGAGAAAAATTGTATCAATTTTTGTGCTGCAGTTCCATGCATTGCTCGGACGGAGTCTGCTCGACATATTACATGTGCGAGCCATCAGGGCTATTTTGTTTGTGGACGAGAATGAGAAACTGATCTCCTTTTGTTCCTTCTGTATGTTCACTCGTTGTCTTGTAGTCTCAAGCGAAATGGATAAGCAATAGGTCAGCTTTGTTTTCTTCCCTTGTCAAATGTTGCTTGTATGTGGTTTCTATCTGTTGTCATAGTCTCCTCGAAATAGGCTGGGCATTTTACTTCAGCATCAGGTTGAGCAAAAAGAAAGAGAACTGCAGTAAGGCTATGAATAATCTAGCTTTTCAGTGGGATTCACAAAGCTCTTTGGCTGCATGTCTCTGAATGGTACAACTCAACCTGTACTTCAGCACCGGCGACTTGCAAGCTTCCTGTAATTTAGCTCAAGATTGCCTTTTGTTAGGGGGACGAGATGTAAACTTTTTTCTGCATAAACCGTACTCGTATTATTATCTTACAGGTACTGCATATGTACTGTCATATTAATGCAATTCATTTGGATCAAGTTTTTTTTGGCTCTGTTGGTTGTGAATTGTACATGTCAGAATTCTTGCTATAAAGGGTGACAATGGTCGCTATATATGACATGTTAATATCATATTCATGACCATTCTACTGTGACCTATTTTTCCTTTTGTTTTTTCCACCAAAAGGAAAACAAAAACTGTTTCCATTTTTTCCCTGGAAGTACTACTATCAGAGAAAAGAATGGGTCATTGTGAGCGTCTCTCTCTCTCTCTCTCCCCCCTTCTCTCTCCTCCCCAACATAAATTATATTTTTGTGGTGGTTGCTTCTGCTGCTGCTACCGATCGTTTCAATGCCATGTAAACAGGCATTTTAGACCGTAATTTGCTGGTCATGATTATTATATTTGGCGGAGTCTCATTCTGAAAAAATTGCATTTCGACCTCTTCTCACAGTGGTCCAATGATGAGTTGGATCATTCATTTCATGTATGTAGGCTAAACAAGTATATAGTCTGCTGAAAATCGGGTTTGGGTGGGATCCATATTGTTTCATGCCAACCCCAATGACTATCAACCGTACAAGTAGGTAATGGCCGGAAAATCCTTGGTTGGGGGAATATAGATAGCGCGGGCGTTCTTTGCCAGTTTCGAGTCCGTGGGCATGCCACCAGTGTTAGAAAATTAAAAAGATAATAAGGTGACGGGTTGGTAGTGCAGGTCTGCCTTCTTGAAAGAGTAGGTAGTTAGGGATACGATTCTCCACAACAACTATAGATAAATTAGAGAAATGGGTAACTAAAGCAAGAAAATTAAAGATATATGCAATGGTAGAGATAAAAATAATAATAAGTTTTTGATTAGTGATGAGAGCACAAAAGTGCGATCTAAGTACCAATTAACTTAGCCTAATGCTAGCAAAATAATGATAAATAATAGGTGTTAACATTTACATGATTAAATATGTTATCCTTAGCACTTATTATAATTTTTATCATTATATAAATTCATCTCTTCCCAGCTGCAGAACAGAGCCCAGATTCTTCCGTTCACGAGCATCACCAGCGTCCGTGCCCCATTCTCACGTGTTCCCAGCTTTCAAACCTCCCGCGATGCGAGCGATCGCGATCCTCCCAGCCATCCACGTCCGAGAATCTCCCAAGCTTGCATCCACGACTCAGCCCGCAGCAAAGTTCCTTTTCTTCCGCTGATCTCGTCCGCGTTCCCAGCATCCGCGTGCACCCTCCCAGCATGCCACGTCCGTCCGAGTTCGTTTCTCCCGCATGCAACGTTCCAGCTCTCAGCGTCGGATCCTTGCCGCGTCCGTGAGCCAGCCGTCCGTGATGGTTTCGTGCCTCTTCCGAGTCCATTTGTTCAGCCGAGATCCCAGCTCCGTGATCGTGATCCGCCCGTGAAGCTTCCATGTCTGCATCCCATGCATTCCAACATCCAAGTCCGAGTTCATCCGTTCGCCTCCCAACCTCCCAACATCCTGCAGCCGTCCGCGTTCGAAGATCCCGCAGGCGTCCGTGATCCAGTTTCCGCACCTCAAACTTCTTCCGAGATCCCAGCATTCGCAATCATCCGACTCCGCGTTCCAGCGCGTGTGATCATTCTTCCATGATCCCGTCCGACGCATCATCCCGATTCTTCCGGATCCACATCTTCATCCTTCCGTCCACGAGCATCTCTAGCCGTCCACGTCCATCCCCTTCTCCCGGGATTTCATCTCATCCGGCCATCTCCACCGCATGTCCCTCTCGGCTGGGAAGGGAAGGGAGGCTCTCGGGGGTTTAAAGAGAAGAAAAACAGAGGGGTCTGTCATCCCTCATACGAAAAAAAACACAGAGGCCCTCTGCCATTCAAAAGGAAAGTAAGGGAGAAAGGGAAACAGGGGATGCCCTGTTTCCGAAAATAAAAAGAAAAAAAAAGAAATAAGAGGAAGAGGGGAGTTCTTTTATGTTTATGGCTGGCTAATCCCTTAGGTGAAGGGTGATGGAGGAACTTTTGATGTCTTATTTTCTTTCAAGTAAATTCTGAACATTGCTCTCTTTGCTTTACATCTATTAATATGTTTTTGATTCTTGCATGCTTATTTATGCGATAGATCTCTTATGGTTTATATTTTTTTGATTCATGAATTGTTTCGATGTTTGATTTGTCGTAGACGTAATCGGCATGATAAATACTTAGATCTTGAATTCATGTTTTCAAATTATATACTCCATGATTAGAACTATTCTATCTGATTGATCCTTAATCAAGAATCCCGGAATTTAATTGTTGAAAATAATATCATCGAAGGGGATTCCAGATCCCTACACCATCTTAATCTATCCAAATTTCAATTCTCTGTTTACTGATTTATTTTCTATTTGCAAAACATCATCTTTATCCACAAATTTATTGAATTAATTAATCTAAAATTATATTAAATAATCTAATATATATTTCGTTCCCTGAGGATTCGACCTCGGACTCCCGAGAATTTACTACTTGTGCGATTCTCCTGCACTTGGGAGAACAATTTTATTTTTGCATCAATTAGCTAAAGGGTACCTCTTGTTAGGTTGCATCCTATTATTTATACATAATATTGCGGATGATAATCATACACTTTGCCCATGCTTGGGCTCCACTTTCCTGGGGGTTTAACAACCAGAATTATTGCTCTTCCACTCATCACATCTTATAAACTGTCAGATCCCATATTTACTTTCAATAATTGCCTAGTCTTGTATTGTATCCAGATCCTTTTGGTCAGGCTAATAGAAACAGACCTATAGTTCGCCATACATGATCAAGCTATTTCGTCATTTGGCCATTTTGATTGCTATTCAGTTTGATAGTCTCTTCCTTTGATCTGCAAGGTACCATATCCAAACTGCTTCTGATGTAGGAGCAAGAGCTTGAGTCATCCTAGATGTGTTTGGATTGTCACTTGGGTGTGCCCGAATTACAGTGAGTTCAATATTTTCAGCACCTAGTTACATTGGATCCTTAATTTGGGTTTATAATTTGCTGATTTGTGTTTGATAATTATGTCCATGTAATTGAATGCCAAGTGGCATCAAAGCGTCCACGTCATGTAAGCGTGAGAAGAGGAATTGACTTGGTTAAAGTCGAGTTGTCCTAAAAGTCTTAGTTTATTTTGAAGTCCAAGAGTCCTAGATTGTTTGGAGTCTTGTTTATTGAGTCCATATGTCGTTTGAAAGAGTCCTAGCTTATTTGAACTTTTGGTCTATGTGTCTTTAAAGAGTCGTAGTTATTTGAGAGTCTTAGTTGGTTTAGTAGATTTCGTCAATTGACTTCATCAATTGATTTCGTCAGTTGATTTTTTCAGTTGATTTCGTCAGTTGACTTCATCAGTTGATTTCGTCAGTTGATTTGATTTAAAAGAGTCCTTGTTTAATTGGAGTTCTAAAATTCTGGTTGTAAGAGTCTATATTTTTTCAACTTCTTACTCTATATAAAGAAGATGTTGAAGAATAAAATCGGAGAATTATTTTGGCTTTTCAATTGCTCTTGAGATTGAGAGGTGAGAGGCTTCTTCTTCCTCCCTTGGTAAGACTCCAAAGGTTCATTCTTTCTAAGTGAGACGCCTTGAAAATCCTTAGTGAGACGCCGAGCTTCTTCATCGGTAGAAACTAGAAAGGTGAGACTCCTCCTTTTTCATACCAACTCTGGGTTCTTGAGTGAAGGTGAGACTCTTTCAGTCAAGATCTAGTTGTTTTCCTTATATCTTTCTTGCATCCATCATCCATTTTCTTAACTTGGCTGCCATCCATAAAACCCTCTCTTCATCATCATCATCTTCTTCTTCTTTCATCCTTCCATCAATCAAAACCCTAACTGTTACTTGAGAAAAACAAAAAGAGAACAAAGATCAGCCTTTCCGTCCGAGTCCACAATATAAACCCCATCTCCGACTGCGTCAATTGGTATCAGAGCAACAATCCCACCTTCGTACTGCGCCAGCTTCCTGGTCACACTTGGCTTACTCCTTGGGTAAGACTGAATGATGGCAAAGCTTTAGTCCTTTTGGACTTAAGTCCTTAATTTGTGATCTCTCTTGATTCTTCTGGTCGCACTTGGCTTACTCCTTGGGTAAGACTGAATGATGGCAAAGCTTTACTCCTTTTGGACTAAAGTCCTTAATTTGTGATCTCTCTTAATTCCAAGTTAGCTTCATATTTCGGCTCGGGCTGCTATGTGTACAAGATTCTCAGATGTTAGGATGTGGTGAAAAAATATCCCCACATTCCATTGGTAGTGATAAAAAAGATGATGGAATGTATTGAACACCACATCGGTACTATATCTATATCAGATACTGGCGCCCAAGTGTTTGAAATAAATATGCCTTTCATGATTCTTATGCTTTCCATAGGTTTTCTCTCTTTCAGACATGACTCTTGCTAGTACATATTCTCCTCCCCCAAGGATTGACTACATGTCATCATGAGATAGTTCAACCCTTTGATTAGGTTACTTCTCGAGATACTACAATCAATTAGAAACTTTCTTGGGTAGATTTATAAAGTCTTAGAAAGGTTGTCTTCCACCTTCATCACCTTCAGTAACTTCTACCCTTCAAAGTCCCTTCATCTTCATTGAGCTCCTGCAGACTCACTCCAGCCTTACAATAGGATGAGTCATGATGCAGGACCACGAGCCCAAGCCAAAAGCGTGCAAGGTGATTAAGTTCCTTCCTTGGAAGGTCATCAAATTATATAGGGTTCAAGGAGTTCCAATTATATTGACCCCAATTAAATCATGGGGCGCGCGTGGAGATCGAGTCTTCATCCTTTGGGTGAATTGAGCCAATCAAGAACATGAGCCCAATTGAATCATAGGGCGAGTGTGGAAATAGAGGCCAACTATGGAGTACCAAATCACATTGAATTGAATCTATTTTCTTCTTGAATCATGAGGAGTCCTTGAGTGATTAAGAGTTGTCTATTTGGTCCATATGACATCTGAAAGAGATGAATTGCTTGACGATGCTATTGACACTGCCGATTCGTCATAGGCTGAGACCTCAGATTTATCTTACCAAGAAATTTTCTCATTTTTCTATCATTTCCTCACCCTCCCCATTCCGAAAGTCCCCAAGAGCCACCTCAAGTTTCAAAGCATCCCTCGGTCCCAACAATTGACACAATGACCGAGACATTCCAATCTCCAAAGGAATTTAGGCCTCCCATCAATCCAACTCCCATACCCTCTCCTCAAGTGCCATTCTCCAGTTCTTTAGCTACCATCTATGAGGTATTAATTATTACCACTTTGATAACTAGATATTTTTTTGACTTGATTTGTTTTATAGGCTATCAGCAATCGATCAATCTCTCAATCTTTGGCTGGTGCCAAATTCAATTTATTAGCTTGTTTGGCCAAAATCTCTTCTGATTCATCTCTTCAAGTCTCGGCCAAGTTACAAAGGACCAAGAAACTAGTGCAAAACATTGCTGATATCTTGATCAACAACTCGTCTCTCTCGTCAAGGATGGTTGAATTCCTAAGTGCAATCGCATCACTACAACACTTGGTCTACCTTTTAGCAGATTAAACCTTTGATTTTTAAGAAAAACTAACCAACATCTCACTCATCCGTTGCCTGTTAACTAGTTTGATCAAGGAATTTGACACGCTCACATCTCAGACAAATAGATTGGAGGTCGAAGTTGCTTCCATGGAAGAAGAAACCAAACTCGCTTAGAATGCATATTAGGTAGTAAAGATAAGATTCGTGCTCAAGTGGATCTGATTGCATCCCTTGAAACACAATTAGATTAGGCCCATCGCCAACTGCAATCTTTGGAGGAGGAGCAGGCTGAAATGGAGCATAGCTATAAGAAGTTTCAAGCTTTGGACAAAGCTCATAGCTCATTGGAAGAATGCAAATCTAGACTCCCGGATCTCCTTGCTAGGGTGCATGAATACAAGAGGTTATCTGAGAAACTCTAGGATGAATGGGAGAAAATAAAGAGTATCATCAAAAATCTTTGAAGTGGAGTCTATTCCTTCATAAACATAGTCGACACTAGATATCTGTTATTTTTTTTAACCTCTCAACCGAGAACTTATCATAGGAAACCAATTCATTGTATGACAAATCACTTTAATTACTTACTTTATTCAAGCATTCTACTTTTTGACTGAATTCAACCTCCATTTTGATCTTTCTGTGAACATTTACGTAGTATATGGATCCACTTTATCCATAGTTAGCATGAGGATTCTTGATACACACAAGTATTTTGACATGCATATCAATCAAAGAAAAACTAATATCCATGGATATGGTTGCCCCCTAACCCTCATAACGGAGGCAATCAGCATTATGAGATGATAGTATTGCTTCCCATTTGCTACTATTAAGGGATAACTGATTTTGTTTAGGAAGGCATGTGACCCAGCTTAGCAGCCCAAGAGGGGGGGGGGGGGGGGGGGGAGGTGCATTGGGTATTTCAAAACTTTAACTAATAATGCAACAAAGTTAAATACTTGATAGAGCTAAACAAACTTTAGCAGTAAAGGAAGCAAATATACAAGAGATGAAAACAAGTGGAACAGTCAATGCAAACACAAGAAATTTATGGTGGTTTGGTGCCAACGCTACACCTACATCCACTCTCTAAGACGTTTTAGAAATTCCACAATAATCTATATCCTAGATTACAACCCAGTTATTTTTTGGGTTCACAACCGAATCTAGTTGATTTTTTCAGGTCAATTAACCAAAATTTTCACCGATTGTTTTTCAAGTTCCCAACCAACCCAATTGATTTTCGAGACAATCAACCAAAATCTTTTCCGAGCCTATCCTAGGCTCAACACAATTCAATTCAAGATTTGAATGGACCTTTTTCTAAGTTTCAATATCTAAAACTTATTACAGCAAAGAATATAAAAAAGTAAATGTTGTTCTAGGGTCGACTCACAGTCTATTAGAGTCGGCTCGTGAAGGTGCATTAGTTAATGATAGTGTGCCGAGATCGACTCGTTGCAAACTTGGGTCAACTCTTGAGGTAGCCTAGGATGAACTTTTCTGTGCTTTGTATGTGAGCTTCTATGGAATGTATTCATGGCCTTTTAGAGTTCGGCTTCTTTGATGTAGAGTTTCAGATGGATGATCTGTTGGAAATTGTGTCCTGAAAGACAATCGTCAGTCTGTTGATGATTGAATTGTATATGAATTAATGAAATTAATAAAAGTTATTTAGCAATGTTTTATTACATATTTTGCATCATCGTGAACTCAAGTAATGTAATGAAATCCTTAGGACTCTATTAAATGATAAAGAAGGATTTATCTACAAATCCTTAAACTAGTTCGCGACCAAACGATATGCTATCACTAGGACAATAGCATTATCAAGAATAGGTCGTTGTGTTCTATATACGTTGGTTATCCTCTTAACCAAAGAGTGTAGAGACACTGATATGTCATACAGGTGAAGTATGGAAGTACATTTCACTGAACGTGATCAGTTTCAGAATGCAATGCTGTCAAGAGATGTTCCGAGTGGATATAGGTATATGTGTCCCTCAAACCTGATATCACCATGGTGACTTGCAAGCAACTCATTGTACTTTAGTACCGGACTATCTGAGTTTCTAATTCAATGACGGAAGGATACTGGGTGCAGTCAAGTACTTACGAAGTCGGTGTGTGAGTCAAGATGGAATTGACCCCTCCTGGTGACAGAAGATAATGCCCTTGTGTTTAATTTAGTAAAACCTTGGCCAGGGTATTCCTCGTGATCAGTCGCAGGATTAGTAAAGTTGAAACACATTTTTGGATGCACTGATTAAAGAGTTGACAGAACTCTGAAGTCATCCTAGGCATTTGGTGTCATAAGGATGAATTATACGGTAACCATAGCCCAAAGGTTCCAGAATATTGCTTTGCAATTATTCGGCCTATTCGAACGTCGGGTACCATTGCTAGATTGTCACTTTGATTAGTACAGAAAGTCGTTCTTGTACTACCGGCTTAGATTCGAACCTATAGGGTCACACGTATAGAAGTTTCTAGGTTGATCAAATGGCTGATCGACGATTAAGAATCGTCCAGGGGTACATCGGTCAATTCGATTGACAAATTATCCTAAGCAAAAGTTGCAGTAAAATAATTATTGAATTATTGAAGGATTAATTAACAATTATATTACTAATGAACTCAATTGATTGAATGATTGAGCTTAGGATAAGCCAAATTGAAGAAAATTCAATTCGGGCTACATCAGGATTTGACCTAATTGGATTGGGTTCGATCTGAGTTGATTAGGCTCGGCCCAATTAATCGGACTTGACACAATTGGATTGGGCTTGACCCGAGCCTATTAAAAGTCCTTATTTGATAAGGATTCTAAGTTCAAAAATTCAGAAATTGATAAGAAGAAGAATCCCTAAATTTTAGGATCCTAGCTTTGCTTCTTGGAGAAGAAAGACACCTCATCCTTATCCGTTAAAGCAGTGGTGCCTATCCTCTTATTTTTGGCTAGTTTTTGGCATGAGGAAAGAGAAGGCGTGGGGCTATTTTTCAAAAAAATATGGCACCACAAATCTGCTTAAAAAGATAGGAATCAAATCTCTAATTTGTAGGGACTGCATGGCGCATCAAGCAGGGTGACATGCAGCTGAAGTTTGGGATGGAATAACCCTTGATTTTTATGGATTCATGGCACAAGATTAAAAGAGAATTTGTTCATCTCTTAGCTGCAGATTCACCAAAATTTTTTGGAAATTTTATCAGCCAAATTCGTTGGCCAAAAGAGGTGTGAGGCGTGGGGGGTCTTTTGGCTATAAAAAGACCCCCACGCCTAGGGTTTGTAAGAGATCATCTTTAGAAAGGGTTCTAAATTCTGAAAAAATTATGAGAGTCAGCCACCTTCTCTCTTCTTTCTTCTCCTTCATCTCCATCCTTCATCCTCTCGAAGAAGAATCAAAAATTGAATGCTTTGAGGGAGAAAAGTTCAGCCACTGCAGCACCTCTGCACAAGCGAGCACTCCTGCAGTTGTGGATCTTCCTGGAGCTTCGCATGGACTATCCGTAGAGGCCGAACGCGTGTATGGCTACACAAGGTGATCAAGGCATCATCAAAATTTTTAAAGCAAAAAGGTATGAGATCTGATCTCATTAAAAATTAGGATTAGAAATCAACTAGGTTGCTGAAATTCTGCATGACTACATGTTAGACATAGAATCATGTATACTTATTTAGGAGAAATATTTAAAGTCCTGGATCTATTTTTGTTATAGAGATATGATCTCTAGCATGCATAGGTATTAAATAGTTTAATTTATACTTCTGCTGTAAAATCTTTAAAAATACATGCATGCGACCACTAGGATTTCCAACAGTGGTATCAGAGCCATAGGTTCAAAGTAGTTTAAATATTCATACTTAAAACAAATTTTCTAATCCTAATAATCAAGTAATCTGATTAGAATGATCACTAGGCCGTCCGATCATAGGAGAAAGAAGGGTTCATAACCCTTTTTTTCCATTCAATGGGATCTCTTATGGCGTGTAGGGGTGCTACTGTGATTCAATCCTTGAAGATGAACCACGAAAAGAAGATTAAAAGTAGTTTTAATCTTTATAATTAAATCTAAAATCATAGATATGTTTTGATCAGATCTAAATGAGATTTATGATTGATTTAATTGCTGTTTTTACATAATTAATTAGATCTGAAAATAGGATGCATGTGATGTATATTCATGTTAGTATATGTGATATAGAGAACATGAATAAATCTGAAATTATAAACTTGATTAGATTAGATCTAAATAAAATTTATGACTTATTTATTTTTTGATTTTGAATAACAAATCAGTTCTGAAAACAAATGCATATGATGTATGTTGTTTAAGTTAATTCATATTAGTTTATATATGGGATATATGAACATAAATCATCTAAAATTTAAACATGAATTAAATCTAAATTTTAACATGATTAATTGCAAATCTCAGATCTGAAAAATAAGTTTTAAGAACTGAAACTTTGTAATTAGTATGTAATTAAAAGAATATGCAATGATCTGAAATTTTCATAAGTTTACACTTAATTAAGAATTAAGTGATATGAAAACCTAGATCTAGAATTGTGAACTCAATTAAATGATATTGCGTAATTCTTGGGGTTTTGGGTTAACTCAAGTTAAGTTCTATAATTGGGTTAGACCTAGGGTTAGAATCAAACATGGTCTAATTAGAGTTAATTGATCAAATCTAATTAAGTAGTAACTAGATTAGGTCAAGAAAACTCTAGGTCAAATACAATAGTTGTAGTTGATCAAATTCCATATTTTTAATTAGACCAAGATGAAATTTGATTGAGGCTCAAAGGTTGAGCCCAAGTCATTTGAGTAATCAAATCGAAATTGATTAACCAGTTGGTGTCTAAGGTAAGTTTAGCAGACTTGACCGGTGGTTTTTAATTGGGGGCTACTCGCACTGATTCGTCTTTGTCGAGTTAATGGCATATTTTCTTCCACCGATCTTACTTACCTAGCTAACATGGTCAATCACATTTTGATTAGATCACTTAACGATTCGAGTTGACCTATGCCTTCAAGAAAAATCAGTCTGACTGATTTAGGTGCCTCCTTAATCCGATTGAATCTAGTTCTTATTAACCTGACTTGATGAAGTCAGTGGGAGGATCTAGATTAACCGGTTCTTCTCTTCTCTTCTCAATTGAATCAAATCCTCTAAAATTATTAGGTCCCTAAAATGGAATAGTTATGGAGATAACTAGGTCATAGCCTCCCATTAAGTTGGGTGATAATGGGTCCAATGGCTAGATAATCATTAGAGGTGCCACATACCTAGTGCTTATCTGACCATTGGAATTGTCATTCATAATATGATGAGTCAGGTGTATCTTCTATAGGTGATTGGGTTGGCCGAGCCACACTCGAGCCTGATCATCTATTAGTAGATTACACTGAACCCTATCATGTTAATGGTTGGACCTAACCATAACTTTCGGTGGAGGCGCCACACGCCTGCCGAAGAGGAGCCTGGGGCAAAATAAACACTAAAAATTGTTTAGATGAAACAATTGGTTAAGAACCCACCTATTGGTGCACGTGGGTTGGCCGAGCCACATTTGGGCCTATATGAAATCAAATGGATTCTAGTGCCCACTAAAGGGTTAAGAGTAATTATTCGAATTGAATGTAGAGGTTATCAATTTGTATAAAATAGTGGAAGAACCTTAAGACTAAAGTCCAAGTCTTTAGACTTTGTCAATTCATATACTAATAGCCGATTTTTTTTTCATGCAGAAATAGCCACCAGTTTGTCGCTGCATTCGTTATTGGATAATAACAAGTTGACAGGACCTAATTTTAACAACTGACTTAGAAAACTTAAGATTATACTAGAGCATGAACGGATCCTTTATGTGATAACAGGTCCAGCACCTGAGCAGCCCGTTGCTAATTCACGGGTACAGTTAGAGACACTTATCAGAAGTGGCTTAGTGACCGTATCACTGTCCGTTGCATTATGCTCGCTGCAATGAACGATAAGTTCAGTCACAGGTTTGAGAATGCACAGTTGGAAGAAATTGTTCAAGTGTTGAATGAATCTTTCGGCATTCTCGACGATGTTGAAAGGCACAAAACTAGTTGTGCCATTTTCAGCGCCTAGATGAAGGGTGGGGCCTCGGTAACTGATCATGTATTGTACATGATCGAGTTGATAGAGCGCCTGAGCACTCTCAGATTTTCCCTACATGATCAATTGGGGAAAAATGCAATACTGAATTTCCTGCCAAGATCATACCGCCCATTCCTTACTCACTTTCGTATGATGAAACCTGTCGTAAATTATCACCAATTGTTGGGTTTACTACAGACATTTGAGAAGGATTGTTAGGGATCAACCCTACGATTGCGGAATATAAGAAATAGTAGGAGAAAGAAGAACACGGCAAAAACAATAGCAAAACGCACAAGACACCCAAGTTTATGTGGTTCGGAGTCCCTTGCTCCTACATCCACAGCCGCACAGATCAATACTTCACTATATAATCAAAGAAAGTTACAGAGATTCAAGAGAAGAGAACAAACTCTCTTTCTTACAGCAAAACAATCTCTCTCAAGACGAGCAACGCGTCATCTTCCTGATGCACACAAAGGATCTCCTTTTGGAAACTTCTCGTTGATGAGTTCTAGGGTTTCTCAAGGTTGCCACGCACCTCTCGTGTCCCACAAGAAGTCTATATATACCTCCCAATCTCTTACTTTGATTAGGGCTCAAAAAACCTTGGCTTGGACCCGGTTCATAACTCAGCCTCGCGTGAAAATCGTGCTCGAGTCGACTCCCGCAAGTCTGCGAGTCGACTCGAAAACAGTCCACAGAAAATGCCTCTCTGTCTGCCTGTGGGAGTCGACTCCTGGAGTTCTCGAGTCGACTCCAACACTGGGGAGTCGACTCCTATGGATCTGGAGTCGACTCCAAGACTGTGCCAAGTCTGCCTGCGTGCCAGAGTCGACTCCAAGTCTGCTGGAGTCGACTCTGGACCTTGCTGAGGGTTTCTTTCTTTGCTGATTCAACTCTGAATCTTCTTGAACTCTTTCTGGCTTGTCTTCCCTTGATCCTCCACCACCATAGTGCACATAGGGGTCTTGGAAAAGGGAATGGATCAGGCTCCACAATCCAACAACTCTCCCACTTGGAGACTGATACATCCAATCGTGCATCTATCTGAAAAATAAACAAACTTCCATATCTTGATCTGTATTCTCTGTGCGGCACCTCCATTCAACTAGCTTTGGAGGCCAATTGAGGCCATGCATAGCCTCAATTTCTCTGTAGTGACTGTCTTAGTCAATATATCAGCTGAATTCTTTGCTCCTTGAATCTTCTCAAGTAACAAACTGCCATCTTCTAGCAACTTCCTGATGAAGTGATACCTCAGTTGTATGTGCTTCGTTCTCGCATGAAACATTGGATTCTTGGCTAAGTGAATAGCACTCTGACTGTCGCAGAATAGTACACTACAGTTCTGTTCTCTGCCCAGCTCTTTCAGAAGGTTCTGCAGCCAAATCATCTCCTTGCTGGCTTCTGTAATGGCAACATATTCTGCCTCTGTTGTCGAAGGAGCAACGATTTTTTGCAGCTGTGAGAACCAGCTCACTGCTGTTCCGCCTATGGTATAAACATACCCTGTGGTGCTTCTTTTAGTGTCAGTATCACCTCCCAGGTCTGCATCCACAAAACCTTGTAGTATTTGACTGCCTTTTTCTATAACACAAACCTACATTTCTGGTGCCTTTCAAATATCTTAGGATCCACTTGACAGCCTCCCAATGTTGTCTACCCGGATTGGCCATGTATCTGCTCACAGCTCCCACTGCATGTGCAATGTCGGGTCTCGTGCATATCATAGCATACATCAAGCTGCCTACAGCTGAAGCATATGGTACTCTTGACATCTTCTTCAGCTCCTCATCATCCTTGGGTGATTGCTCTTTTGAAAGTTTGAAGTGGCTTGCCAAAGGTGTCTTCACAGGATCTGCATCTGTCATATTGAATTGTTGCCCAGATAGACAACCCAAGAGGGGGGAGGGGGTGAATTGGGTTTTAAATTAATTTGGATAATTAGAACGTTATGGATGATTAATTAAAAACTATTGCAAGTTATTTAATTAATGCTAAGTGCTGTGAGTGATGTGAGAGGAAGAAGAGAAGAGACAATCCAATGCAAACACAGAGTTTTATAGTGGTTCGGAGCTACCCCTTGCTCCTACGTCCACTCCCCAAGTCTCTCTTGGGAATTCACTATAACCCCCTTGGATTACAGCCGGTTGTTTTGCAAGCTCACAACCAAACTTGTTGTTTTACGAGCTCACAACGAACTCGGTCGGTTTTCCCAGGCTCACCGACTAGAACCAACCCCGATTGTTTTCCCGGGCTCACAATCAAACCCTTACACACGTTGGTTTTAACTTGGCTCACCAACCAACCTTAATCCCCTTGATTCAATCCCCCGATTGAACCAAGTAAATACAGTGTGTAAAAGAAAACAGAAAACAGCTTCTCAAAAAGCAGATAAAAACAATATGAACAATAAATGAAGTTAAGAAGCCTCAAATGATTTTAGATCGGAGATGAGGAATCGCTTCTTGAACTTCTGGTCTCCTCTTGAAAGAGTGGTCGACTTGAATGCAGGAGGAGGAAGCTTTTAATGTTGAGAAGATGTAGTTGGATGCAGTTATTGCAGATCTTCCCTCTTTTTCGTTGAAGAACAAGTTGCAGAGTTGAAAGCTTGAATGCTTGGAGTGGAATGGTTGTTCTCTACCTTGCTACAGTCTTCTGTGGCTATTTAAGCCAACCCCCACGGAAACTAGCCGTTACACTGCTTTTTCTGTCCATTCTGCACACTCTGCGCAGCCTGACAATATGACCGTTGGTGGGTTGGAGTCGACTCGCGCGATCAGGAGTCGACTCGGCTGTAGCGGGAGTCGACTCAAGCTTTTCCGGAGTCGACTCGGCAACTGTTCCAAATTTGAATTAAAGTTGCCGTCACGACTGGGAGTCGACTCGTCTTGACCCGGAGTCGACTCGCCAACTTCTGGAGCTGACCTGGCAATTTTGGAGTCGGCTCATCCACAGAAGTCCGTGGATCCAATTTTGAATTTTGTCCACTCGAGTCGACTCGACTGTCCTTGGAGTCGACTCGAATCTCAGAGCCCGAACTCCCGATCCTCTGTCTTTTGGCTCATCCAGTCTTGGAGTCGACTAGAACTTTCTTGGAGTCGACTCGGCTCTCAGTTTCCGAAAGTTGGTCTTCTGCCTTTTGACGTGAAGCTTGTCTTGGAGTCGACTCGAGCTGTCTGGGAGTCGACTCGAATCTCAGAGGCAGTAACATGGTTTTCTGTCTGTCGATGGTCGCGGAGTCTCAGAGTCGACTCGTGCAATGCGGGAGTCGACTCGAATCTCAGAGTCCCAAAAATGCTCTCTGACTTTTTCCTTGTGTTCTGCTGAGAGTCGACTCATGCTTTTTTTGGAGTCGACCTGCCAACCATCGGAGTCGACTCGCGTTCCACTAGAGTCGACTCGAATCTCAGACCCGAAAAACTGCTCTCTGACTTTTCTTTGTGTACCTCTTGGAGTCGACTCTTACTACCCTGGAGTCGACTCGTTGAACATTGGAGTCGACTCGCGCACTTCAGGAGTCGACTCGTTGACAGGTTCTGAGATGAGGCTTTCTGTTCTTCTTTCTGTTCTCAGTCGGAGTCGACTCGTACTAGTCTGGAGTCGACTCGAGCTCGTGCCAGTGAACTTGATACGCTTGGAGTCGACTCGTGATACTCGGGAGTCGACTCGAGTCTCAGACTTTGGTTCAGCAGACTTCTTAACTTATCCAAAATACTATGAACCAAATCTAGAGACACTTGGACAGGATTTTCACTGAAACACTCAATTGAATTCATTAGTAATCACAAGATATACTCAAATGCTTTGAGCTCATCAAAATCAAATGGGGTTTTAATCAATCACTCCACAATCTCTCCCTTTTTGATGATGACAAAACTTTGAGTATATGTAAAATGACTTGCTCAATAAATAATGAAATAAAATCCATAAATGAATTCAAATGTCTGATAATTTAATTTATCCAAGTTTGAAAGGAGTGAAACAACAAATTTCGGAGTTAAAGCTCCCCCTTTCATTTGGAATTATATAAGCCTTTATATTATGCAATCAATTGTTTGGCTTATATGTCATTAATGATTTAGCTTGATTAAAATTCAGATTCTCCCCCTCAACATATGCATTCAACTATGTTTTGATTCTCTGAATTTCCTTTTAATGCTTTGAAGTTTTTGAACTGAATTTTTTGTTTTTAGAGGGAAAATCTGTCAATTTGTTCTTGAGTAGGATTCAGCTAATCTCCGAATATCCCTTGAATAGATTCTGGAGATTACTCCATTAGGAGCCCCAAAAGAGAGATAATGAGCCTCGAGGTACCGAATCCACTTAGAATAAATTTGTGTGTGTTTTTAAGAGTTTATCTTTTTATTTATTTCCATTGATTTCTTTTACATATTTTTTTTATATTTCTCCCCTTTTACACATTTTATACATATTTCTCCCCCTTTTTGTCATCATACCAAAAAGGAGGTAATCAACCACAATCAATGGCACAACCAATCATCAAATGGCACATAATTGAAGATAAGATGTCTACTCATTGTATTGATATGAATTGAAGTAGATTTGAGCATACAATAAGTAAAGTAAAACAATACAAAACAAAACTCAAACACATCTATGTCCTCCTCGAGGATGAAGCTCCCCCTCTCGAGGATGCATCTCCTCCTCTGGAGGATGTGGCTCCTCCTCTCGAGGATGTGGCTCCTCCTCTCGAGGATGGTGCTCCTCCTCTCAATCGGCTCTGCTCCATGAGGAGGGTGACTGCATCTGTGACATGGCCAAGCTGTGTGATGATAGACGTGGTGGCTCTGCTATGTGTAGTGGAGAGCTCTGTCACCGACGCCTGAAGCCCAGTCACCGATGTCTGAAGTGCGTTCAGCTTGTCGATGAGTACATTCGACAAGCGCTCGGCCCCCTGGGTGGTGGTGTGCATGTCACGACCTATCTCCTCTCGCATCTGTCGAGTGGAGCTCGTGACCTCACTCATGCTGTGGAACTGAGCCTGGACCAAACTCCGGACATTGTAGATCTCTTTCCGTACATGAGCCGTCATGTCAGTCACGGCTGTCAAGGAAGGGACCAACTGAGAAGATACGGGTGCAGGAGTGGGAGCAGGCACCGCACCTCGGAGCTCCCGAAGCAGCTCATCCCTCACCTCTCTGACTATCTCCTGTCGCAGCTCCTGGAGCTGCTCAGGATCAATCCGGACCGCCATAGAGGGTGGTGCCGAGGAGGAAGGTCCGGCGGAGGTAGTAGGAGCAGGAGGAGTGGATGGAAGGTCTGGATGGTCTGGAAGGTCTGGATAGTCTGAATCGGGCTCAGGACTGGGTGAAGGTCTGGTGGTCTGAGCGGTGAGGGTAGACTTCCTAACCCATACCCCCTCTTTCTTCCGAAACCCCATCCTGTGCATGGTCCCCGTACACAAGCGATCTGTCCATCGCAATGCACGAGAGGGTTCCCTCTCAGGAATGGGAATCTCGTACTCCCTAAAGAGAAGAGTAAAAATCATGCCGTATGGGAGGGTGAGCCTAGGTCTATCTAGGGGCTCACACATATACCTATAGATGAGTTTGGGGAAGTTGACCGGGGTGTCCTGAAGAATGTAAGACGTAATAGCTAGGTCCCTCTCATTTACAAAATCAAATCTTCCTGTCTTAGGGAAGATGGACCTGGACAGAATACTCAAAAGGATTCTCACTTCAATAGGAAGTGATCTAGCAGATACCTCGTCTAGGGGGGACTGAGGTGGATGCCCTAAGACGACCGTAAGGGCCTCAACTCTATCCTCAGGGTGTGCGGGAGCCACCCCTACTAATGGAAGGTGGAGGATGTGGGCAATGAGATCCTCCGAGACACGCACAGGGACACCTACTACTGTGCCCTCGATACCTCCATCTCCCCGATGGACGGTACTATAAAAACTCTTGAACAAGGCCAGGGTAAGTGGGAAGGTCCAAAGTGAGGAAGTACTCTAGGCCCTGGGCTCTAAGCCTATCACCTATGGTGAACCCTTCCCGGGAGAGATAGTCAAAGTCGACATACCTCCCGGTGGTGACGGCCTTCCCGGCCAACGGCCTTGCGGGAGCCGCCCTAGGCGGGGAACGAGCCGGAGGTGGTTCCCTCGCGGGATCGTGCCGCGCCTTGGAGCGCCGCTCGGGACCGGCCTCGGGACGGGACCTCTTCCTAACCACGGTCTTACGAGGCATCTTGACCTAAACGGGAAGAAACACCTAAAGGACGGAGAAAGGTCGACGGAGGAGACTCGGGACGGACAGGAGACGACCTAGGAACGGACAAAAACCCTAAGAACCGGTGAAAAATCGACCGAACAGAGGTTGGAGACGATCGGGGACGACCTAGGAGTCGGCTCTAGGGCTTTTTGAACAGTGGCGGCTTGAAAGAAAAGTGTTTGCGAAACGACAAACCTAGGGTTAAAAAGTCGGATTCCGACTGCGAGTCGACTCCCCTGAGTCGCGAGTCGACTCGACCTCGAGTCGACTCCAGAATATGCGCGAGTCGACTCTCCTTATGCGCCTGTAGACTTCGAGTCGACTCCCGACAATGTGCGAGTCGACTCCCCCTCAGCTGCCATCTTTGCGAGTCGACTCCCCCTTAGGAGCCGGCTCTGAAACTTACTCGAGTCGTCTCTAACTTTGGCACGTACCTAAAACTCATGCTATAATCGTGCCAAATGAGGGAAAATCACCTAATTATGATCTGATTTGATGATCATTAAAAAGAAACTCTATTTTAACCACATTGTAATCATCAAAATCAATTATTCTAGTGAAAACCACCACTAGGATGGATCAATCACTCCTAATCCTCTCCTAAGCACACTAAACCTCTCTTCACTTAGGAGTTTTGTAAAAATATCTGCTAATTGATTATCAGTACAAACAAATTGGAGTGTCACATCACCATTCAATACATGATCTCTTATGAAGTGATGTCTTATCTCAATGTGTTTAGTTCTTGAATGTTGAATTGGATTTTTAGTTAGATTTATGGCACTTGTATTATCACAATTAATGGGAATTTTATCTTGTTTAATGCCATAATCTTCTAATTGTTGTTTAATCCACAAGATTTGAGCACAACAACTCCCGGCTGCCACATATTCAGCTTCAGCAGTGGATAATGCAACCGAGTTTTGTTTCTTGCTAAACCATGAGATAAGATTTTCTCCTAGAAATTGACAAGACCCGCTGGTACTTTTTCTATCAAGCTTACATCCAGCGAAGTCTGAATCTGTGTATCCTATTTAGTTTAGGCTAGATTCTTTAGAGTACCATAGCCCTATGTTCTTAGTTCCTATTAAGTATTTAAAAATTCTCTTAACTGCAGCTAGGTGTGATTCTTTAGGATTAGCCTGATATCTAGCACACATGCACACACTAAACATAATATCAGGTCTACTTGTAGTAAGATACAGTAAAGATCCTATCATACCTTTATAAAGTTTTTGATCTACAGATTTACCTGATTCATCTTGATCTAATTTGCATGATGAGCTCACGGGGGTGCTGATTGACTTGTTTCCCTCCATATCAAACTTCTTGAGCATCTCCTTGATATATTTTGCTTGATTGATGAAGATTCCTCCTTCAGATTGTTTGATTTGAAGCCCTAGGAAGTAGTTCAGCTCTCCCATCATGCTCATCTCAAACTCACTCTGCATCAAATCAGCAAACTCTTCGCAGAGGCGATTGTTAGTAGCACCGAAAATGATATCATCAACATAAATCTGTACTAATAACATATCTTTGTTTTGCTTTTTCAGAAATAATGTTGTGTCTACATTTCCCCTAGAAAATTCATGTTCTAATAGGAATTTACTAAGTCTCTCATACCATGCTCTAGGTGCTTGTTTTAATCCATAAAGTGCTTTGTTCAGTTTATACACATGATTAGGGTATTGATGATTTTCAAAACCAGGAGGCTGTTCTACATACACTTCCTCATTAATATACCCATTTAAAAAAGCACTTTTTACATCCATTTGAAATAGTTTGAAATCCTTAGAGCATGCATATGCTAATAATAGTCTAATAGCCTCAAGTCTAGCTACGGGAGCAAAGGTTTCATCAAAATCTATGCCTTCTTCTTGATTATAACCCTTTGCCACTAGTCTAGCCTTATTCCTTATAACAATTCCATTTTCATCTAGCTTATTTTTATATATCCATTTTGTACCTATAATTGGATATTCAGAAGGCCTCTCTACTAGATCCCACACTTTGTTTCTAGTAAATTGGTTTAGTTCTTCTTGCATTGCATTTATCTAATTTACATCATTTTCGGCTTCTTCTATATGTTTGGGCTCAAAGTGTGAAACAAAAGCTAGATGGTTATTCAAATTTCTAAGTGAAGCTCTAGTCCTAACCGGTTGAGATGGATCATCTAGAATGAGTTCCTTAGGATGCCCGTGAGCATACCTCCAAGCTTTTGTTAGCCCATGATCCACAATAGGCTCTTGGCTTGATGATGCTTCTTCAATCAATTTTTGATTATCATCTTGTAATCCCATCTCATCTATCTTTTCTTCAAGTATTTCAACATCATCATCAAAATTAACCTTCTTACTAGATGAGATGTCACTAGAGTCATCAAAAACAACATGTATAGATTCTTCTATAACTAGGGTTCTTTTATTAAAGACTCTATAGGCTTTACTAGTTGTAGAATAACCTAAGAATATTCCTTCATCAGATTTAGGATCAAATTTCCCTAGATTATCTTTCCCATTATTATGTACAAAACACCTACATCCAAAGGCATGAAAGTAATTAACTTTTGGTTTTCTGTTTTTCCAAAGTTCATAAGGTGTTTTCTTTATAATGGGTCTTAATAAAACTCTATTTAATATGTGACAAGAGGTATTAATGGCTTCTCCCCAAAAGTACTTAGGGAGGTTACTTTCACATAACATAGTCCTAGCCATTTCCTCTAGTGTTCTATTCTTCCCTTCCACAACTCCATTTTGTTGTGGTGTCCTAGGTGCAGAAAAATTATGGGTTATCCCCTTTTTACTATAAAATTCGTCAAATAATTGATTTTCGAATTCGGTACCATGGTCACTTCTAATGGCTATGACTGAAGACTCTCTAGCATTTGTTACTTTCTTATGGAACTTCTTAAACATAGAAAATGCTTGATCCTTATGCGCTAGAAACATGACCCATGTGTACCTAGAGTAATCATCTACTATAACTAGACCATATTTATTTCCACCTAGGCTTGTTGTTCTAGTTGGACCAAATAGGTCCATGTGTAGTAATTCTAGAGGCCTAGAAGTAGAGACACATTTTATGGATTTAAAAGAGTTCCTAGATTGTTTGCCAAATTGACATGCTTCACATATTTTGTTCTTTTCAAATTTTAATTTTGGCAAACCTATCACGGAGTCTCTTTTAACTAGTTTAGTTATTGTGTCCATGCTTGCATGACCTAACTTACGGTGCCATAACCAACTAGCATCATTATCTTTAGTTTCATTTACAACTAGACATTGGTTATATTTTGCAAGATCTTCTAGGTCTACAACATATACATTTCCACGTCTAATTCCTTTAAAAACTAAACTATTATCATTAGGATTTGTTATAATGCATAGTGATGGTTTAAACATAACATCATATCCTTTATCACATAATTGACTAATGCTTAACAAGTTATGCTTAAGACCATCAACATATCTAACATTATCTATAAAAGTAGAAGGGGTGATTTGAACTTTACCAATACCAATGATGTGACCTTGGTTGTTGTCTCCAAACGTCACAGCACCTCCCTTCTTAGCTTCAAGGGTGAAAAATTGATCTTTATCACCCGTCATGTGCCTTGAGCAGCCACTATCCAAATACCAGCAGTTTTTGTTGACTTTGGCTGCAAGACACTCCTACACAAGCAAATCATGTCATCTTAGGTACCCAAGTTTTCTTGGGTCCTTCATGGTTAGTCAAGTTGGTTCCTTTTGGAACCCATACCTTTTTAATTTTTCTTTTAGTTTTACTTTTCCTAAAATTACACACATTTGCTTTATGACCTACTGCACCACAACAAAAGCAAGTTATTTTCTTAATTTTAGTTTCCCCAGCTTTAACAAAGAAGTTACTGAGAAGTTTTTGTTTATTTCTTGGTTTATATCCTAAACCCGCTTTATTAAATACGGCTCGTTGATTATTAAGTATCATATTTAACTTTTCAGAACTATACGTAAACCTTTCAACTAAAGGTTTGTATTTTCCAAGTTCTTTAGTTAATGTTTGATTTTCTGCTTTTAAATCATTTAGTTCTTTTGTGAGATCCTTGTTTAAGATTTGTTTATGGTTTTTAAGTTCTGAAAGTTCCTTAGTCAGTTTTTCATTATCTTTCGTTAAGTTGTTAGTCTTCTTAATTAAGAGTTGGTTGCTTGTCTTAAGTTCTAGATTTTCTTTGGTAAGATTATCTTTATCCTTAATTAATGAATCATGCTTATGAATGTAAGTTTGGTTAGTTACTTTTAGTTCTCTGTTTTTAACATTTATATTCTTATATTCAATCATTAATTCATTAAACGCATCATAAAGTTCATCAAATGTAAAATCAAAATGCGTATCGGAAGTTACCTCGTTTTCGTTGGCCATGAAGCAGAAATTGGCCTTCTCTTCTTGTTCTTCATCCGATGATGAAGATGATGCGTCGGAGTCCGATAGGGTGGTGACAAGGGCTTTCTTCTTCTTCTTGTACTTGCTGCCCTTCTTTAGTAAGGGACACTCAGCTCTGATGTGTCCCGGCTTTTTGCACTCATAGCACCCAATCCCCTCATTTTCTCTTTCCTTACCTTTGTCCTTGCGGTAGGAATTTGAGGGGCCTCTCCTTTGATGATAGGACTTCTTGTGGTTGATGAATTTCTTGAACTTGCGCATAAGAAGTGCCTCACCACCATCTTTCTCATCTTCTTCTTCTTCTTCACTACTGCTACTGCAAGATAAGTCTTTGTTAGATAAAGTAGATTTTAAAGCTATTACCTTTTTCTTATGGGAGGACTCTTCCTCGTTGTGTTGTTTCATGGTGAGCTCGTGCGTCATAAGGAATCCAAGAAGCTCCTCAAGTGGTAGCTTGTTCAAGTCCTTGGCTTCTTGGATTGCCGTCACTTTAGCTTCCCACGACCTTGGTAGACACCGAAGGATTTTCCTGACAAGCTCACTGTTAGTATAGTTCTTGCCAAGGCTTTTTAGGCCATTGACAATATCAGTAAACCTAGTGAACATGCATGTGATTGTTTCATTTGAATCCATTTTAAATAGTTCATATTTATGAACCAAGATGTTTATTTTGGATTCCTTGACTTGATTCGTGCCCTCATGGGTCACTTCAAGTCTGTCCCAAATTTCTTTTGCAGAATTACAAGTTGAAACCCTATTGAATTCATTACGGTCTAAGGCACAATAAAACACATTCATAGCTTTAGAGTTTAATTGTGCCTTCCTCATGTCATGTTCATCCCAATCCTTTTCTAATTTGGGTACCTTAACACCCTCTACATATGTGGATGGGATGTATGGGCCATTCACTACAATGGTCCACATCTCATAGTCTTGGGCTTGGATGAATATTCTCATCCTAGCCTTCCAGTATGAGTAGTCGGATCCATTGAAGAAAGGGGGTCTTTGGGTGGACTGACCCTCAATGTGAGAAGATCCAAATGGGGTTGTCATTTTGATCTTTTAACTCTTGAGTGGAAGAGTTTTTGGCTCTGATACCACTTGTTGCCCAGATAGACAACCCAAGAGGGGGGGGGGGGGGGGGGGTGAATTGGGTTTTAAATTAATTTGGATAATTAGAACGTTATGGATGATTAATTAAAAACTATTGCAAGTTATTTAATTAATGCTAAGTGCTGTGAGTGATGTGAGAGGAAGAAGAGAAGAGACAATTGTTAGAAATATGCCCTAGAAGCCAATTTGGCTGACGCATTATTTTGTTTTGGGACATAAATTTGTACTTGACCTAATAATGAATTTATTAGGATGGGCATTCTTTTCATTCATGTTCTTATGCGTCCATGAATCGTCCAAGGAATTAATAAGATGATGATGCATATTCTCAAGAGTTGAGAATTTGAGGCATGTGTCATTGGTGATTAATTCCTGAATTGCTCCTGATCGATGGATCCATCACGAGGGACGGTGATCGATCCGCTGAGATTAGTGCACAGATCACTTAGTCAGATGGATGAGTCTTGAGTCCACAGTGTAGGGACACTGGAGTGATTGTGTAAGTGCTTGTTAGAGAACAAGGGTACTGAGCGTGACCAAAGCAAGTAGTCACTTGGATGTCTATCCACTCGTCAGTGACTTACTTGATGCTGCAGTTGTATGACTGGTCCTTTGACCTGCAATGCCTCGGCTATTCACAGTGAGGTTGCTGTAGTTTGACGAGCACATAAACATGGGCCCTATCCATTTGGGTCCTTGTGGTGCAGATTGGCTGCAGTAGGTTCATTGCAGGAGTAGGGGTGCATCTAGATGGAATCTATCGACCTTGATAGATTAGGAGAGATCCTATGTGATTTATGAGACTGAGTTCGTAAATCCTTGGCCAAGGTAGTTTTTGGAAAAAGAGTTTTCCAATCTCGAACTGGAGTCGAATAAATTTTACATATGACAGATGATGGGGTTTGACGAGTTATCCATGACCTCCATCCTGTTGGGATCCACGATAGAGGGACTGTATCATACGCTAACTGCACCTAGAGGTTCATCTATTCTACTCTGCTGGGTTGCCACTACATGCTGCTAGGTGTCACTGGTGGATTGTGAGACTCAGAGGCATTCACTTGATGATCAGTGAACCCAAATGAGAAGAGTTGGAATTGTTCCAACCCATTGAAAGGAGTTTCAATGATATTATGATAGGGATCCCAACATATCTCACTACCAGACAGAATAGAACCTATGGGGTCACACACAATAGAGGATCTGATCGATCTAATGGTTGGATTGTAATTTGGAATCACAATAGTTTGTAATTGTCAATTTGATTGATAATTAGTTTAACCCACTAAGAGTTAGTGAGTTGAAGAAGGAATTAATTGTAATTGGATTGCAATTTGATTGAATCAATTGGACTTAATTAATTGGGCTCGATCTTATATGATAAGGTTCAAGAGTCCTACTTGGAGTAGGACACCTAGAGTTCTAATTAGATTAGGACTTCAAATTATTAGAGTCCTACTTGGAGTAGGATTGCTAAAGTTCTAATTGGATTAGGACTAAAATTATAAAAGTCCTAATTGGATTAGGACTAAAATTATATGAGTCCTAATTGGATTAGGATTCCTAGAGTCCTAATTAATTTTGGTCCAATAGATAAAGATGACTCATAATTAGATTAGGATTCATGTGAATCAAATAGGGAGACTAATTGGGTTCTACCTAGATTAAGATTCAATGAACCAAGGGCCACCTAATTCCTAATTTGATTAGGATTAGAAGGGAGGGGCAAGAGCCACTCCCTTCCTCGGATGCTCCCGGGATCCGCATCTCGGATGACCGAGATGCGCGACCCGGATGGACGGGACTCGCGTCCCGGATGCCCGGGACGCGAGACCCGTTTTGGCCAAACATTGGTGCGGCTCCTCCTAACTTCTAGGAGGAGTCCACACCTAGGGCTTCAAAGAAAAAGAATAAAAAAGGGGGCAGCCCCCTTTGGGATATATTCTTGGTGGTTCTTTTTAGGCGAGCAGCCTCCATCTCTCCCTCTCTTCCTTCTTCCATCCGCAAGGTAAAAGAGGAGCAGCAAGGATGTTTGATTCTTCCTCCTCTTCATCAGATGCATGGAAGAAAACAAAGAGAGAAAGGTGTTTCTCTCTTCCTCCTTCTTCCATGGTAAAGAAAAGAAAAGAAAACGTTTCTTCCTTCTCCTTCTTTCTCCTCTTGGAAACAATCAAGAGTTGATTGCTTAGAGAAGTTCCAACCATCAAAAGGGATCTCTGCAAGGGAGCTAGCACCCCGGTGAGATCGCAACCTCGATCAATCCAGATCTTCGTGTGGATACCCGTAGAGGCCGGACACTTGTGCGGCTTCAAGCGAACCTGATTTCCACGATCATCAAATAGCGGTGAAGATCTACCCGCTCAAAGGTAAAGATTTGATCTTTATAATTTTAATTGTAGATCTAAAAATTAATCAAGTAATTAATTTTAATCCTTTTCTTCAGATTTCATGATCTTCTGAGTTAGAGAACTCAGAATTTTTGGAAATCTACGTTCCTCTGGACGTTCATGAGATGAACGACCCCGCGCGCGTCTTTCCGCTGCGATCGTCGCAACGCGTGTGAGGGTAAACCGACAGTGGTATCAGAGCCGGGTTTTTAGGATTAAGATTAACATTAATAGACTTGATTAGGATTTTATTAGATCTGAATTTTAATATTCATGCTTGCTGAAATTTTCTGCGTGCTGAAATTTCAGATTTCAGAAATTTCAGCATGCTGATTTTTATTCTTATGATGTTGCATGTTGATTTTAAATTACAATGAGATTGAAACAATTAAAAATCATGTCTTGTATAATCAGAGATTCAGTTGGTAGCATGATTAAAATTAAAATTATCAGATCTGAAATTATATGCATGAGATGCATGTGATAAGAATCAATCATGGATTCATGATCATAAAAATATATTTTTCTGTTTATGCCTATGCTTAAAAGGAAAATTATATATGCATGAGATGAATAAGATATGATCAAATCATGGATTCATGATAATTAAAGGATGTCAACTCGAGTCGACTTAAGGTTAACTCGAGTTGACTCCAAGCATACATGAGTCGACCCCTGTTTGAGGATGTGTTTAAAATGTATGCATGAGATGTATGTATTAGTTAAACAAAATTTATTTGCATGAGATGTAAATAAAATTCTTAAAAATAGGACATTTACATAAAATGTAAACTGAAACAATTATGTCATTTACATAAGATGTAATCACATAATATATGAAAGAGTTTCATATTTACATAGGATGTAAACTTGAACCAATGTGACATTTACATAAGATGTAATTATATAACATTTGGTTTGGGATAGATTGTTACATTAAATGCAAATCCTTTGAGACCTAAAACCTTCTCAATCAGTCGAGAGTGAACGATGCATTGAGCTAGCCATATTTGATTAATTGATCTAATTGGTGTCTAGGAAAGCATTAAAGGTGGTTACTTAATTAGGACCTTACTCTCTGAGTAAGGGGAGCCTCCCACCTGCTTACCTGGCCAATTGATCGATTACCTCCTATGAATAGCTCAAAGTTGGAATCACTAAGACTAGATTACCTAATATTAAGTCTTAAGGTCTTCCACCGTAGTAGAGTTGCTAAGGTCTTTCCTGCGTTGATTTGTCTCGGCTGGATACAGTGGGCAAGTTGCATCGGGGGACTGGACCTCTCTATTGGCATAAGATGTTGTGGGGTAGAGGTGGGGTTGGGTACCAATAACTGTTAGGTGAGGGCCCAATGACGACTTTACTTCTGCAGGAATTACGGTGGGTCTGATTTAACCAAGGAACGGGACCAAAAACTGTTAGGTGAGGTTCTTATGACTTGGAGACCAAGTAGGCTACAACTTGCTTGAGAAGCATTGTACAAAGAGTTGTACACTTATCATTTATGTATCATCAATAACTGTTAGGTGAGGTGGCATGTAAATTGGTGGGACCGTAGCACCCCACTTGGAATCTAGAGTCGCAGGTTTCCGTTTCTCTACCGGAGGAGTGTAAGAGATTCGAGAAAATAGTGGGAGGTGTTTGTTTTAAATGTCCTTAAAACAAATAGAGTTCAAGTACAAAATTCTAACTAGAATCTTTACTCTCTGAGGATTATAAAGTCAGCTTCCAAACTCTTAACTCATATCCTAAAGAACCACCGTTTGACCAAACCCAATTATAAAGACTGGCTCTGCAATTTCAAAATAGTTTTGAATTGTGTGAAATTAGGGTGTGTGCTAGACCATGAATTTTCTGTGTTACCAGTCCGTCTGATCACTGATCAGCATAAGATGCATGACAAGTGAACGAACAATGACAATAAAATTAGGTGCTATATAATGGCATCAATGTCCAATGAACTTTAATGCCTGCATGAGAACATGAAGACTGCCGGGGATATATTGAATCACATGCAAGAGTTGTAGGGTGAACAGAGTCGCGCAGCATGGTTTGAAGTGTCTAAAAGGCTCTTCAAGGCCAAGATACACGAAGGGCAGTTCGTCCATAATCATAGTTTGACCATGATAAAGGATTTTGAGGAGCTTGAGAAGCTCGGCATGACCATGCACAAGGAATTGCAAACGGATTTGATCCCGCAATCCCTTCCAGCTTCATATGAACAGTTTATAGTAAACTATCATATGAACAAGACTCTATGCACCAAAACAGAATTGTTAAATAAATTGGTAACTACCTTAGGAACCTTGAAGAGTTCAAGGGGCGTAGTTTTCGCTGTCGAGTTGGCTTCTACTTCCAAGAGAGAGTATACCTGGAAGAAGAAGAAGCCTGCGAGAAGCAGAAGACCAGGAAAAGGCAAAGTAAAAAAGTTCCAAGAAAAGGGCCGATTGCAAGGGAAAGTGTTTTCATTGCATTGTGGACGGCCATTGCAAGAGGAACTGTCCTACATACATGGGAAGCATAAAAAGCAAGAAAGTGTGACACACCTTAAGAAGGTATGTCAGATATGCTCAGGATACTTAGGAACTGTTACCTACTGCTAGCAGAAATTTGATTTCTGTATCTTGTTTAGCACAAAAAGATTTTTATAAGACTGCTGTTCCATTTATTTGAGAAATAAATTGGTTCCACGTGGTTTATGATTGACAGTCTCTATCACTTACATTTGGATGTACCTGTAAAATTATCTGAGCAAATAGTGAGTACCATAGGATCCAAAAGATCTAGAGATGAGATAAATTTAAAGTATTTGTGGCTCCTCAGGCTTGGCCATATAGGAGAAGATAGAGAAACATGGGCTTTCGACTCATTGACTTCCAAGTCATATCCGATTTGTGAATCCTACCTTCAAGGAAAGATGGCCAAATTACCCTTTGTAGGACACGGGAAGAGGTCCACTGAAATACTTACCCTAGTACACACTGACGTGTGTAGCCCATTCGATGTGCAAGCTAGGAAAAATAATTGTTTACTTCATTTACCGATGATTACTCACGGTATTGATATGTGTATGAGACACAAATCTGAAGCTTTTGAAAAGTTCAAAGAGTTCAGATATGAAGTAGAAAAACAAATAGAAAAACTCATTAAGGTTCTTCGATCGGATCGAGAAGGTAAACACCTTAGTGGAGAGTTCCGAGATTATCTCAAGAAGAATGGTATTGTTTCACAATGGACCCCTTCTGGTACATCTCAGCTCAACGGGGTGTCTGAAAAGGGGAATCAGACCCTATTGGATATGGTCAGGTCCATGATGAGCTTCACTGATTTATCCTTGTTTCTTTAGAGAGATACCCTATTTTCAGCTATTTACTTATTGAATAGAATTTCCTCTAAATCTGTTCCTACCATACCGTATGAGATATGACATGGTAAGAAGCCAAGTCTTAGTTATCTCAAGATTTGGGGATGTCCGGCCCACATCAAGCGACAACAGGCGGACAAGTTAGAGGATAAGACAATTAATACTCGTTTTATTGGATATCCTAAAGAGTCATTAGGATACGATTTTTCCGTCCCAATGGATCACAAAGTGTTTGTGAGCCGATATGCAATCTACATTGAAAAATAGTTTATCCTTGATAGAGGCAGTGGGATAAAAATTGAGCTCGAAGAGAAAGTCTCTGAAGAGCAACGAGTCATTGTGCCTATAGAACCTATTCGTAGTGAGCCAGTACATGTTGTATCTCCTCCACCTCGTAAGTTTAGTAGGATCTTCCATCCTCCTGAAAGGTACTTAGGTATGCTTACAGAGGATGAAGAGGAAGTGTTCCATGGGAGATAGGGATCAAGGTAAGAATCCCAATACCTACAACGAGGCGATGTTAGACATCGATTCTGAGCAATGGTTGGAAGCAATGAAGTCAGAGATGGACTCCATGCATTCCAACCAAGTCTGGACCTTAGTAGATCCACCAGAAGGTATAGTACCTATTGGTTGTAATTAGATTTACAAAAGGACAAAAAGGTTTGAATGGCTAGGTAGAGACCTATAAGGCAAGGCTAGTAGCAAAAGGTTATAATCGATACGAAGGCATTGATTATCAGGATACCTTTTCACCTGTAGCCATGCTGAAGTCTATTCAAATATTGCTCGCTGTTGCAGCATATCATGATATTGTGATGGTGATCACAAGGTCTGTAAACTGCAAATATCCATTTATGGACTAAAGCAAGCATCTCGGAGTTGGAAAACTCATTTCAACGATGTAATCAAATCGTTTGATTTCATCAAGAACGAAGAGAAACCATGTGTTTATAAGAAGGTTAGTGGGAGGGCTATTGTATTTCTCGTAGTGTACGCGGATGATATCCTTCTTGTTGGGAATGATATTCCCATGCTAACTAAAGTCAAGGTATGGTTGTCTAAGAAATTATCTATGAAAGACCTTGGGAAAGTATCATATGTTTTGGAAATTAAGGTCTATAAAGATATATCTAAGAGGATGCTTGTCCTATCAGAGAATATGTACATAGAGGGAGTGCTGAAGAGGTTCGGCATGGAAACCTCTGAAAGGAGATTATTACTCCTTAGGCATGGGATAAATCACTCTAAGAAGATGTGCCCCAACACATCTGAAGAGATTTAGCGGATGAGCAAGATCCCTTATGCTTTGGCTATAGGGAGCCTCATGTATGCCATGCTATGTACATGACCTGATATAGCACATGCTGTGAGTGTCACAAGCATATATCAGTCAAATCCAGGCAATGAGCACTGGATAGCTGTGAAGAACAGTCGTAGGTACTTGAGAAGAACTAAGGACATGTTCTTGGTCTTTAGGAGAAGATCAGAGTTAAAGGTAGAAGGATACACACATTTGATGATAGAAAGTCTACATTAGAATATGTGCAATGGTGTTCAGTAATTTGGAAGAGTTCCAAACAATCGATCATTACAGATTCTACCTTAAAAACTGAATGTATCGCCACCTCTAAGGGTGCAGTGGAAACCTTCTGGATTAAGAAGTTTATTGCAGAATTAGGTGTAATGTCATCCGATGCTATAACACTATACTGCGATAACAATGGCACTATAGCACTAGCTAAGGAGCCAAGGTCTCACCAGAAGTCTAAGCACATAGAGCGGTAGTTTAACCTTATATGCGACTATCTCGAAAAGAAATAAGTAGAGGCATAGAGAGTAGACTCCACAGTCAACGTGGTAGACCCATTCACTAAGAAACTAAGTCAGCAGAAAATTGAAGCACATCTTGAGAAGATGGGGCTTAAATTTATGGCTGATTGGCTTTAGTGCAAGTGGGAGATTGTTAGAAATATGCCCTAGAAGCCAATTTGGCTAACGCATTATTTTGTTTTGGGACATAAATTTGTACTTGACCTAATAATGAATTTATTAGGATGGGCATTCTTTTCATTCATGTTCTTATGCGTCCATGAATCGTCCAAGGAATTAATAAGATGATGATGCATATTCTCAAGAGTTGAGAATTTGAGGCATGTGTCATTGGTGATTAATTCCTGAATTGCTCCTGATCGATGGATCCATCACGAGGGACGGTGATCGATCCGCTGAGATTAGTGCACAGATCACTTAGTCAGATGGATGAGTCTTGAGTCCACAGTGTAGGGACACTGGAGTGATTGTGTAAGTGCTTGTTAGAGAACAAGGGTACTGAGCGTGACCAAAGCAAGTAGTCACTTGGATGTCTATCCACTCGTCAGTGACTTACTTGATGCTGCAGTTGTATGACTGGTCCTTTGACCTGCAATGCCTCGGCTATTCACAGTGAGGTTGCTGTAGTTTGACGAGCACATAAACATGGGCCCTATCCATTTGGGTCCTTGTGGTGCAGATTGGCTGCAGTAGGTTCATTGCAGGAGTAGGGGTGCATCTAGATGGAATCTATCGACCTTGATAGATTAGGAGAGATCCTATGTGATTTATGAGACTGAGTTCGTAAATCCTTGGCCAAGGTAGTTTTTGGAAAAAGAGTTTTCCAATCTCGAACTGGAGTCGAATAAATTTTACATATGACAGATGATGGGGTTTGACGAGTTATCCATGACCTCCATCCTGTTGGGATCCACGATAGAGGGACTGTATCATACGCTAACTGCACCTAGAGGTTCATCTATTCTACTCTGCTGGGTTGCCACTACATGCTGCTAGGTGTCACTGGTGGATTGTGAGACTCAGAGGCATTCACTTGATGATCAGTGAACCCAAATGAGAAGAGTTGGAATTGTTCCAACCCATTGAAAGGAGTTTCAATGATATTGTGATAGGGATCCCAACATATCTCACTACCAGACAGAATAGAACCTATGGGGTCACACACAATAGAGGATCTGATCGATCTAATGGTTGGATTGTGATTTGGAATCACAATAGTTTGTAATTGTCAATTTGATTGATAATTAGTTTAACCCACTAAGAGTTAGTGAGTTGAAGAAGGAATTAATTGTAATTGGATTGCAATTTGATTGAATCAATTGGACTTAATTAATTGGGCTCGATCTTATATGATAAGGTTCAAGAGTCCTACTTGGAGTAGGACACCTAGAGTTCTAATTAGATTAGGACTTCAAATTATTAGAGTCCTACTTGGAGTAGGATTGCTAAAGTTCTAATTGGATTAGGACTAAAATTATAAAAGTCCTAATTGGATTAGGACTAAAATTATATGAGTCCTAATTGGATTAGGATTCCTAGAGTCCTAATTAATTTTGGTCCAATAGATAAAGATGACTCATAATTAGATTAGGATTCATGTGAATCAAATAGGGAGACTAATTGGGTTCTACTTAGATTAAGATTCAATGAACCAAGGGCCACCTAATTCCTAATTTGATTAGGATTAGAAGGGAGGGGCAAGAGCCACTCCCTTCCTCGGATGCTCCCGGGATCCGCATCCCGGATGACCGGGATGCGCGACCCGGATGGACGGGACTCGCGTCCCGGATGCCCGGGACGCGAGACCCGTTTTGGCCAAACATTGGTGCGGCTCCTCCTAACTTCTAGGAGGAGTCCACACCTAGGGCTTCAAAGAAAAAGAATAAAAAAGGGGGCAGCCCCCTTTGGGATATATTCTTGGTGGTTCTTTTTAGGCGAGCAGCCTCCATCTCTCCCTCTCTTCCTTCTTCCATCCGCAAGGTAAAAGAGGAGCAGCAAGGATGTTTGATTCTTCCTCCTCTTCATCAGATGCATGGAAGAAAACAAAGAGAGAAAGGTGTTTCTCTCTTCCTCCTTCTTCTTCCATGGTAAAGAAAAGAAAAGAAAACGTTTCTTCCTTCTCCTTCTTTCTCCTCTTGGAAACAATCAAGAGTTGATTGCTTAGAGAAGTTCCAACCATCAAAAGGGATCTCTGCAAGGGAGCTAGCACCCCGGTGAGATCGCAACCTCGATCAATCCAGATCTTCGTGTGGATACCCGTAGAGGCCGGACACTTGTGCGGCTTCAAGCGAACCTGATTTCCACGATCATCAAATAGCGGTGAAGATCTACCCGCTCAAAGGTAAAGATTTGATCTTTATAATTTTAATTGTAGATCTGAAAATTAATCAAGTAATTAATTTTAATCCTTTTCTTCAGATTTCATGATCTTCTGAGTTAGAGAACTCAGAATTTTTGGAAATCTACGTTCCTCTGGACGTTCATGAGATGAACGACCCCGCGCGCGTCTTTCCGCTGCGATCGTCGCAACGCGTGTGAGGGTAAACCGACAACAATCCAATGCAAATACAGAGTTTTATAGTGGTTCGGAGCTACCCCTTGCTCCTACGTCCACTCCCCAAGTCTCTCTTGGGAATTCACTATAACCCCCTTGGATTACAGCCGGTTGTTTTGCAAGCTCACAACCAAACTTGTTGTTTTACGAGCTCACAACGAACTCGGTCGGTTTTTCCAGGCTCACCGACTAGAACCAACCCCGATTGTTTTCCCGGGCTCACAATCAAACCCTTACACACGTTGGTTTTAACTTGGCTCACCAACCAACCTTAATCCCCTTGATTCAATCCCCCGATTGAACCAAGTAAATACAGTGTGTAAAAGAAAACAGAAAACAGCTTCTCAAAAAGCAGATAAAAACAATATGAACAATAAATGAAGTTAAGAAGCCTCAAACGCTTTTAGATCGGAGATGAGGAATCGCTTCTTGAACTTCTGGTCTCCTCTTGAAAGAGTGGTCGACTTGAATGCAGGAGGAGGAAGCTTTTAATGTTGAGAAGATGTAGTTGGATGCAGTTATTGCAGATCTTCCCTCTTTTTCGTTGAAGAACAAGTTGCAGAGTTGAAAGCTTGAATGCTTGGAGTGGAATGGTTGTTCTCTACCTTGCTACAGTCTTCTGTGGCTATTTAAGCCAACCCCCACGGAAACTAGCCGTTACACTGCTTTTTCTGTCCGTTCTGCACACTCTGCGCAGCCTGACAATATGACCGTTGGTGGGTTGGAGTCGACTCGCGCGATCAGGAGTCGACTCGGCTGTAGCGGGAGTCGACTCAAGCTTTTCCGGAGTCGACTCGGCAACTGTTCCAAATTTGAATTAAAGTTGCCATCACGACTGGGAGTCGACTCGTCTTGACCCGGAGTCGACTCGCCAACTTCTGGAGCTGACCTGGCAATTTTGGAGTCGGCTCATCCACAGAAGTCCGTGGATCCAATTTTGAATTTTGTCCACTCGAGTCGACTCGACTCGACTGTCCTTGGAGTCGACTCGAATCTCAGAGCCCGAACTCCCGATCCTCTGTCTTTTGGCTCATCCAGTCTTGGAGTCGACTCGAACTTCCTTGGAGTCGACTCGGCTCTCAGTTTCCGAAAGTTGGTCTTCTGCCTTTTGACGTGAAGCTTGTCTTGGAGTCGACTCGAGCTGTCTGGGAGTCGACTCGAATCTCAGAGGCAGTAACATGGTTTTCTGTCTGTCGATGGTCGCGGAGTCTCGGAGTCGACTCGTGCAATGCGGGAGTCGACTCGAATCTCAGAGTCCCAAAAATGCTCTCTGACTTTTTCCTTGTGTTCCGCTGAGAGTCGACTCATGCTTTCTTTGGAGTCGACCTGCCAACCATCGGAGTCGACTCGCGTTCCACTGGAGTCGACTCGAATCTCAGACCCGAAAAACTGCTCTCTGACTTTTCTTTGTGTACCTCTTGGAGTCGACTCTTACTACCCTGGAGTCGACTCGTTGAACATTGGAGTCGACTCGCGCACTTCAGGAGTCGACTCGTTGACAGGTTCTGAGATGAGGCTTTCTGTTCTTCTTTCTGTTCTCAGTCGGAGTCGACTCGTACTAGTCTGGAGTCGACTCGAGCTCGTGCCAGTGAACTTGATACGCTTGGAGTCGACTCGTGATACTCGGGAGTCGACTCGAGTCTCAGACTTTGGTTCAGCAGACTTCTTAACTTATCCAAAATACTATGAACCAAATCTAGAGACACTTGGACAGGATTTTCACTGAAATACTCAATTGAATTCCTTAGTAATCACAAGATATACTCAAATGCTTTGAGCTCATCAAAATCAAATGGGGTTTTAATCAATCACTCCACATGAATCTATTCAGCACTTTATCAATGTAGTTAGCTTGAGAAATCTTCAGTGTTCCAGCCACCTTATCCCTTTCAATCCTCAGCCCAAGCATCTATTTTGCTGCACCCATGTCTTTCATTGCAAACTTCCTTGATAGCTCTTTCTTCCATCTTTCAATCTCTTGTAGGTTAGGTCCGGCTATCAACATGTCGTCAACATACAAAAGTAAGATGATAAAACTGCCATCAAGTACCTTAAGATAACAGCAATGATCTTCTTGACATCTTACAAAACCATTGTTGATCATGAATCCATCGAACTTTTTGTACCACAACCTTGAAAGAGTAGATGCCCTACAAGCCAATCGCAATATGTATTGCGAAGGGTTTTTCTTTTGATTTGTCCAAATCATGTACATGACATTTAAATATGAATAAAGGCATTATATTTTATCATATGCTGTTGATTATATTTATGATAAACTCCTTAGATTAGGGCAACGGTTTTAAGACTATGATGAGATCATACTAGTGAGACTTAAAATCCTAAAATTCTAATCTTAAATATTCCCAGTCATTGGTACATTGAGTCGGAGATCAATGATTACCGGAAAGACTGGCATGTCTTATGTATGCTCGATGCAGAGGATGATTGATCTCACAATCATTTGTGTGGAGACACTAATACAAAGATATGGGTGCTCATTAGAAGAATGAGTTCACTGAATTGACCTACAAAGAGAAATCTTATGAAGTCTTACTTACATGTCAAAAGATGATTCTCTTAGTGGGAGTTGTGCAACTGATCCTTTGACCTGAGATCACCATGGTATCTTGTGCACATGAACCTATGTTTTGGTTTACACTCATTCATGACAATAAGTTATGTACGAGGTCTTCTGGATATGGTGGATTGTGTACGAAGATTATGAGTAGGTCAACAAGGAATTAATTACTTCTAGTAAGAGAAGATAGCATCCTATTTATTCTAATCATATGATAATTCAGGAAGCCTTTGATCAAAGCAGAATGAAAATTAGAAAGAGTTTCTAATGTTTCATTATTTGAATTATCATTAAAAGATTGAGAAAAATATGAATATGAAATTGAGTTTGACATATATTCATACTCATATACATATTTGGGATGCAGTTTGATTAAAGGATTGAATTGCATGGTAACTTGCCACTGAAGGGTATTTTTGGTATTTCTACCAAATTCCATATTTTCCGGGTAGACATGACACGTTGCTAGACGTCAATCTTGTCTTATAGGTTTGATCGAACTAAAGAGTTTAATTCGATCATCAATTAGAAAGGATTCTAATTGTTAAGTTCGGGTTCGCGCAGTTTGGACTTAAATCGATTAGAAGAGTTCTAATCAAGTTGGGTCAACTCGCACTCACACCTATTGCTGGCTAAGTATGGAACCCAATGGGTCACACACAAGAAAACTTATCAAGGGTCTAATTGGATTAGATCATGTTTGCAAGATAAACATCCTAGCAGGTGTTGCAAACCTTAGCTCCTGATTCGAACTGGATTCGAATCTGATTCGAATTGGATTCGAATCTGATTCTTAATTGATCTAATTTGATTAGATCATATTCTAATATGGGTTAGCCAAGAGTTGGCACCTAAATTGGCTTGATTTGAGTCTAATTGGATTAGATTTGATAAAACATTTAATTTTGACCGTTGGATCAACATTTGGATGAAGAGAAGGATCAAATGGATGGCGCCATGGATTAGAGCCATTGGATCTTCATCATGGGATGATGGGAGATCATGATCTCATGATGGACTTGTGATATTGACTTAGTCAACATCAGATGGCGTGAGAAAGAAGGGAATACGGTGAATTTAGAATGGCGCCTCATGAAGAAGTGCCACTTGGATTGGATAAAGATGACACGTCATCATATCCTAACTACTTTCCCTTCAACCGCATCATTCTCTCTCTCCTTCTTTCTTATGGCGCCACCAATAAGGGCCTTTGGATCATCATCTAGCCTTGATCAATGGTTGAGAATGCTCCCTATTTTTCATGCGTGAGAAGAAATGAAGAGAGGCATGAGTACGGTGGATTTCATGAAGAGATGCTTAGGGAATGGATAAGGATGAAGCGCCATATCATAAGCACTTCATCTTATCCTAACTACTTCTGATATGCCCTCTCATCAAATGACACATCCCTTGATCTCACGCCTCTCTTCATGCATGAATGGATGGCTACAATGCATCCGTACGCCATCTATAAATAGGAAATGCTCCCGGTGTTTTCAAATCATCGGAAATCAATCCAACTCTCTCTCTCTCTCTCATATCCCTTCTTTCTTACATTAGTTTCTTTCTTTCTAACATTGCTTCTAGTGTGTCCTAAGCCAAGACAAGGTGGTCTTCATTAGGACAAAAGGATTAGAAGTGATTTTAGAAGGCTAAAGAAAAATAGAAAGGAAGGAAAGCAAGCCGTTAGAGTTCTTTAGAAGAATTCTGCATTAAGGATCAAAAGTCTTTGGAGCTAAAGTCTTGATCAAGTTTTCGTGTGGATCACCATTGGAGGGCGGACACTTGGACGCCTCGTAGAGATTGTACACTTTGGATTAGCGTTTGAGGTATTCTACTAATTCTGCATTTATTTTATATTATTTGATTGTAATCATTAAGGTGATCTAGGCTTAAAAGGGTTTCATGCATAGGGACTTTATTAAGAAAATTTTAAAATTCCTAGCTTCCGCTGCCCATTATGACATGCTAGAACCCTTCAGTGGTATCAGAGCTATCCTTAATTGGTTCAATCAAATAATAATGCATGATGTATGATTATTAATTTACTATGAGATAGTAATGTCATATGCTTAATGAAATGCTGAAATATATGATTCATATATGATATGATATGTAATAAAATATCATGATATGAAATTTTCCATATGAAAATATGTTGAAGCATGTTAATTAGTTGCTTATAATTTATACATGCTATGAGATAGCTATGATGCATGATAGCTTATTTTAGATATGTTACAATTAAAGAATGTGCTAGAGACTAGTAAGCCCTCAATAAAAATTATATTAAGTCATAGTGTTAAAAAATTTTGAGCTAACCCATTCTAGAACAATTAATCTAATTGGTGTCTAAGGAAAGCACTAAAGGTGGTTACTTAATTAGGACCTTACTCTTTGAGTAAGGTGAGCCTCCCACCTGCTTACCTGGCCAATTGTTTGATTGTCTATTATGGATAAGCTTAATATTGATATAATACTATTGATAGCCTTCCTTCATGCCTCGATATTATTATGTCAAAATCCATGCTAGTTTGTTGTGCTAACACAAAACTTGCAATGGGGACTGATGTTATACGGTCTTGGTGCATTAAGATGCTTATGGCATATTTTAATATATTGCCTTGTTGTGCAACCACAAGGGCAATATTATTCGAATATGACTATATGGAAATGAAGGATTTGACTTAACTAAAATATTATTGTTTGTTGTGCTAACACAAGGCAATAAGTATTTTAAGAGGACAAGATAAAGTTGAGAATTGCATGAGATGCAATCGGAAAGAGTTTCCTACCTTTGAACTCATAAAGGTTTGTTGTGTAACCACAAGGCTTTTTATGATGAATTAGGATCTCAACCCTACTAAGAAAAATTATATTTTCACGTTTATCATAGGAGAGGGCTATGATATTCGATAAAAATAGTAGGAGACAAATTAGATTAAAGTCCTTATCTAGTTGCAAACATGTCATCATGATTGGTCTGCTTATATTAGTTATGTTCTTGCATATGTAGAATTATTAAATGGCTTCTTCACTTTCACTAAGAGGCATCTTAGATGCCAACAAGTTGACCGGACCAAACTATGTGGACTGGTTGAGGAATTTAAAGATAGTACTCACTCAGGAGAAAATTTCCTATATACTTGAAACCCCTGATCTTGGAGATCTAGGGTATGATGCTACAGAAGAGGAGGTTGCCACACATAAGATGTGGAAAAATGACAGTTTGACTGTCAAATGTATCATACTTGCCTCTATGAGCAATGAATTACAGAGGCAACATGAAGGCATGGACACTCAATCCATACTTCTCAATTTAAAAGAGTTGTATGGAGAACAAAGCAGGACTGCTAGGTATGAGATATCTAAGCAGTTATTCCGTGCTAGAATGAATGAAGGAACTCCAGTGCAAAACCATGTTCTTATGGTTATAGACTTAATCACTAGATTAAGTCAATTAGGTTTTGCTATGGATAGTGAGCTCAGTCAGGATTTGATCCTACAATCACTGCCTGATTCATTCTCTCAGTTTGTTGTGAACTTTCACATGAACAAGCTGAACACCTCCCTGCCCGAGCTGTTAAATATGCTCAAAACAGCTGAAGGCCATATTAAGAAGGATAAAGGTCCACTCCTTCTTATAGATGGCACTTCTAAAAGGAAATCGGGAAATAAGGGTTCTAAGAAACGATTGAACCCCAAGAGTAGCATCAAAAAGAAAAAAGGAAAGAAAAACTCCGGATCAAGTACCTGTTTTCATTGCGGCAAAGCTGGCCACTGGAAAAGGAATTGCAAGAGTTTTCTTGCAAGTATGAAGACCGATGCAAGAGTTGCATCAAAAGGTATGTTTATGTTACATGCCAACTTGTCATTAAGTTCTTCAAATTCAAATTCATGGGTATTGGATACCGGCTGTGGTTTTCACATTTGCAAATCTTTGCATGGACTACAGAAAATTAAAATTTTGAAGAAAGGTGACTTCGAGCTGTATGGCGCTGGAGGAGAGTTCATCCAGGCTGAAGCTGTTGGAACCTACAACTTGGAGTTACCTTCGGGAGAGCTCCTACAATTAGAAGATTGTTATTATATGCCCAAAATTATTAGAAATGTAATTTCCATTCCTTTGTTGTTAAAGAAAGGATTTGAAATTAATGGAAAGGGCAATGGTTGCTCTATTTATTTTTCTAATAAGCATCTTTGCAATGGCATTATGGAAAATGGTCTTCTTGTTTTATTACTTAATGATAATGTCTTTCATATTAATAAAAACAATAAAAGAAAGAGAGAGGAAGTAAATAACACCCTTCTTTGGCATTGCCGACTTGGTCACATAAGTGAATCAAGAATCAACAAGTTATACAAAGAAGAGTTCTTTGATCCTTATGATTATGAATCATTAGGAACTTGTGAATCTTGTCTTATGGGTAAAATGACTAAGTCTCCATTCACTGGACATGGAGAAAGGGCAAGTGAGTTATTAGGACTTATACACAGATGTATGTGGTCCTATGACAACTCCAGCTAGAGGTGGATACTCTTACTTCATCACATTCACTGATGATTTATCAAGGTTCGGATATGTGTATCTTATGAAACATAAATCCGAAGCTTTTGATAAGTTTAAAGAGTATCAAAGTATGGTTGAAAAACAAACCGGAAAGTGTGTTAAAATCCTTCGATCTGATCGAGGAGGTGAATACCTTTCTAGTGAGTTTTTAAATCATCTTAAAGAAAAGGGCATTCTCTCTGAATGGACACCTCCGTATACGCCACAATTAAATGGTGTAGCTGAACGGAGGAATCGTACTTTATTAGATATGGTACGGTCCATGATGTGCTTTACTGATCTTCCTATTTCCTTCTGGGGTTTTGCCCTAGAGACTGCTGCACTAATATTAAACAGGGTACCTTCTAAGTCTGTACCTAGCACTCCATATGAGATATGGAGAGGAAAGAAGCCTAATCTTAAGTATCTTAAGATATGGGGTTGTCAAGCTTATGTCAAAAGAAATTTTGGACACAAGCTAAGTGCTAGATCAGATAAATATATTTTTGTAGGTTATCCTAAAGATAGTATAGGATACATCTTCTATCATCCTACCGAACAAAAAGTTTTTGTAGGTAGGCATGCCATTTTCTTAGAAAAAGAGTTTATCTTAGAAAAGGGCAAGGATAGAAAAATAGAACTTGAAGAAGTTCAAGACCTACAAATAGAAACACAAGAAATTCTTCAACCAGATGTACCCATTGATGAGGTACAACCACAACACACATCTCCTCTCCGAAGGTCAGATAGAGTGCGAAGAGCACCTGAGAGATATGGGTTCATCATTGAAAATAATGAAGCCCACATTGTTCAGAATAATGATCCTCTGACCTATTCGGAAGCTGTCATGAGTAATGACTCTGACAAATGGCTAGAAGCCATGAAATCCGAAATAGATTCTATGTATACCAACCAAGTATGAACTTTGGTTGATGCACCAGAGGGTGTAAACCCTATAGGTTGCAAATGGGTCTATAAGAAAAAGATTGGAGCAGATGGCCAAGTAGAAACCTACAAGGCTAGATTGGTGGCAAAAGGTTTCAGGCAAAAGCAAGGAATTGACTATGATGAAACTTTTTCGCCAGTAGCTATGCTCAAATCTATTCAGATTTTGCTTGCAATAGCTGCATACTATGATTATGAAATCTGGCAGATGGATGTTAAAACCGCCTTTCTTAATGGTTATCTTGAGGAAGAAGTTTACATGACACAGCCAGAAGGATTTGTCTCAAGTAAGAGAGCAAATCAAGTATGCAAGCTTAAGAGATCCATTTATGGATTAAAGCAAGCATCGAGGAGTTAGAACATCCGTTTTGATACAACAGTCAAAGAGTTTGGTTTTATCAAAAATGTGGATGAACCATGTGTGTACAAGAAGACTAGTGGGAGTGCCATTGTCTTCTTAATATTGTATGTAGATGACATACTGATCATTGGAAATGATATTCCAATGTTACAATCGGTCAAGACTTGGCTGTCAAAAAGCTTTTCCATGAAAGACTTGGGAGAAGCATCCTATATACTTGGTATAAAGATCTATAGGGATAGATCTAAAAGGATGCTAGGCTTGTCCCAATCTAGGTACATAGATAATGTGCTGAAAAGATTCAGCATGGAAGAAAGTAAAAGAGGTTATTTGCCTATGAGTCATGGCATACGTCTCTCTAAGAAGATGTCTCCTAAGACATCTGAAGAGAGGAATAGAATGAATTCTATTCCCTATGCTTCGGCAATAGGATCGATTATGTATGCTATGCTATGTACTAGGCCTGATGTTGCTTATGCCTTAGGCATAACAAGTAGATTTCAGGCTGATCCAGGAGAGGATCATTGGATAGCTGTGAAAAATATTCTTAAGTACTTGAGAAGGACTAAAGATATTTTTCTAGTTTATGGAGGATCTGAGTTGAAACTAGAAGGATTTTCTGATTCTAGTTTTCAATCAGATCCAGATGATAGCAAGTCCACTTCAGGGTATGTCTTTACCCTAAATGGTGGTGCAGTGAGCTGGAAGAGTTCCAAACAGCAAACTGTAGCTGACTCAACTACTGAGGCAGAATACATTGCTGTAAGTGAAGCCGCTAAGGAAGCTGTTTGGATGAAGAAGTTCATCTCTGAGTTAGGAGTAGTTCCCGAGATTGCTGGACCAGTCCCAGTTTATTGTGATAACACTGGAGCTGTTGCTCAAGCGAAGGAACCAAGGTCTCATCACAAATCCAAGCACATTCTAAGACGCTTCCATCTTGTTCGAGAGATTGTCGAGAGACAAGACATAGTCATTGAACGAGTAGACACCAAGAACAACCTAGCAGACCCGTTCACTAAAGCTCTACCACAACAGCAGTTCGATCGCCACCTCGATTGTATGGGGATAAAATATAAGAGCGATTGGCTTTAGTGCAAGTGGGGGATTGAAAGAGTAGATGCCCTACAAGCCAATCGCAATATGTATTGCGAAGGGTTTTTCTTTTGATTTGTCCAAATCATGTACATGACATTTAAATATGAATAAAGGCATTATATTTTATCATATGCTGTTGATTATATTTATGATAAACTCCTTAGATTAGGGCAATGGTTTTAAGACTATGATGAGATCATACTAGTGAGACTTAAAATCCTAAAATCCTAATCTTAAATATTCCCAGTCATTGGTACATTGAGTCGGGGATCAATGATTACCGGAAAGACTGGCATGTCTTATGTATGCTCGATGCAGAGGATGATTGATCTCACAATCATTTGTGTGGAGACACTAATACAAAGATATGGGTGCTCATTAGAAGAATGAGTTCACTGAATTGACCTACAAAGAGAAATCTTATGAAGTCTTACTTACATGTCAAAAGATGATTCTCTTAGTGGGAGTTGTGCAACTGATCCTTTGACCTGAGATCACCATGGTATCTTGTGCACATGAACCTATGTTTTGGTTTACACTCATTCATGACAATAAGTTATGTACGAGGTCTTCTGGATATGGTGGATTGTGTACGAAGATTATGAGTAGGTCAATAAGGAATTAATTACTTCCAGTAAGAGAAGATATCATCCTATTTATTCTAATCATATGATAATTCAGGAAGCCTTTGATCAAAGCAGAATGAAAATTAGAAAGAGTTTCTAATGTTTCATTATTTGAATTATCATTAAAAGATTGAGAAAAATATGAATATGAAATTGAGTTTGACATATATTCATACTCATATACATATTTGGGATGCAGTTTGATTAAAGGATTGAATTGCATGGTAACTTGCCACTGAAGGGTATTTTTGGTATTTCCACCAAATTCCATATTTTCCGGGTAGACATGACACGTTGCTAGACGTCAATCTTGTCTTATAGGTTTGATCGAACTAAAGAGTTTAATTCGATCATCAATTAGAAAGGATTCTAATTGTTAAGTTCGGGTTCGCGCAGTTTGGACTTAAATCGATTAGAAGAGTTCTAATCAAGTTGGGTCAACTCGCACTCACACCTATTGCTGGCTAAGTATGGAACCCAATGGGTCACACACAAGAAAACTTATCAAGGGTCTAATTGGATTAGATCATGTTTGCAAGATAAACATCCTAGCAGGTGTTGCAAACCTTAGCTCCTGATTCGAACTGGATTTGAATCTGATTCGAACTGGATTCGAATCTGATTCTTAATTGATCTAATTCGATTAGATCATATTCTAATATGGGTTAGCCAAGAGTTGGCACCTAAATTGGCTTGATTTGAGTCTAATTGGATTAGATTTGATAAAACATTTAATTTTGACCGTTGGATCAACATTTGGATGAAGAGAAGGATCAAATGGATGGCGCCATGGATTAGAGCCATTGGATCTTCATCATGGGATGATGGGAGATCATGATCTCATGATGGACTTGTGATATTGACTTAGTCAACATCAGATGGCGTGAGAAAGAAGGGAATACGGTGAATTTAGAATGGCGCCTCATGAAGAAGTGCCACTTGGATTGGATAAAGATGACACGCATCATATCCTAACTACTTTCCCTTCAACCGCATCATTCTCTCTCTCCTTCTTTCTTATGGCGCCACCAATAAGGGCCTTTGGATCATCATCTAGCCTTGATCAATGGTTGAGAATGCTCCCTATTTTTCATGCGTGAGAAGAAATGAAGAGAGGCATGAGTACGGTGGATTTCATGAAGAGATGCTTAGGGAATGGATAAGGATGAAGCGCCATATCATAAGCACTTCATCTTATCCTAACTACTTCTGATATGCCCTCTCATCAAATGACACATCCCTTGATCTCACGCCCCTCTTCATGCATGAATGGATGGCTACAATGCATCCGTACGCCATCTATAAATAGGAAATGCTCCCGGTGTTTTCAAATCATCGGAAATCAATCCAACTCTCTCTCTCTCATATCCCTTCTTTCTTACATTAGTTTCTTTCTTTCTAACATTGCTTCTAGTGTGTCCTAAGCCAAGACAAGGTGGTCTTCATTAGGACAAAAGGATTAGAAGTGATTTTAGAAGGCTAAAGAAAAATAGAAAGGAAGGAAAGCAAGCCGTTAGAGTTCTTTAGAAGAATTCTGCATTAAGGATCAAAAGTCTTTGGAGCTAAAGTCTTGATCAAGTTTTCGTGTGGATCACCATTGGAGGGCGGACACTTGGACGCCTCGTAGAGATTGTACACTTTGGATTAGCGTTTGAGGTATTCTACTAATTCTGTATTTATTTTATATTATTTGATTGTAATCATTAAGGTGATCTAGGCTTAAAAGGGTTTCATGCATAGGGACTTTATTAAGAAAATTTTAAAATTCCTAGCTTCCGCTGCCCATTATGACATGCTAGAACCCTTCAAACCTCGGGGCCTGTTTCAAACCATACAAACTTCTCTTCAGTTTGCATACAAGGTTCTCCTTGCTAGGGACTGCAAAGCCGATAGGTTGCTGCATGTAGATGTCTTCATCAATCTCTCCATGGAAAAATGCAGTTGTAACATCCAACTGCTCCAAATACAGATTTTCTGCTGCCACAATACTCAGAATCACTCTGATTGTTGAATATTTGACTATCGGAGAGAAAATCTCAGTGTAGTCGATACCTTCCTTCTGTTGGAAGCCTTTCACAACCAACCTTGCTTTGTACCTCTTGCTGCCATCATGTTCCTCTTTAACTTTGTAGACCCACTTGTTCTGTAAAGCCTTCTTGCCTTCTGGTAGTGAACTGAGCTCCCAAGTTTGATTTCTATCCAAGGACTTCATCTCGTCCTTCATGGCTAACTCCCACTTCACCGAATCTTTGCTTTCCATGGCTTCTTCATAACACTCGGGTTCACCTTCATCTGTCAATAGCAGGTAATGTAAAGAGGATGAATATCTATCCGGTTGTCTGGAGATTCTTGTAGATCTTCTCAGCTGCGGTATACTTGGTTGAGGTTGTGCCGCAACAGTTTCTAAATTTTCATGATTTCTCTGAACTCTTTTGGCAACGTCTTCTTCTGTAATCTCTTGCAACTCAACTTGCTGTTTTTTCTTGCTTTGCTCCCCTACATTCTCAAGATCTGAAGTATTCTTGTCCTTATAGAGAACTCGCTCATTGAATATCACATCCTTGCTTCTGATGACCTTCTAGTTCTGCGCATCCCAGAACTTGTAACCAAAATCATCTGTACCGTATCCAATGAAGAAACATTTTCTGGACTTTGCATCTAGCTTGTCCCTTTTCTCTACATTGATGTGCACAAAGGAGACACACCCAAAGACCCTCAAGTGTGACAAATTTACTATTTTTTCTGTCCACTCTTCTTCAGGCAATTTGCAATCTAAGGGAACCGACGGGCCTCTGTTTATTAGATACGCTGCGGTGTTGACTGCCTCAGCCCAAAACATCTTGGGCAAACCAGCATGGATCCTCATACTATTGGCTCTCTCGTTCAGGGTTCTGTTCATTCGCTCAGCCACCCCATTTTGCTGCGGTGTGCTCGGTATTGTCTTCTCCATTCGGATTCCATTCACTGCGCAGAATTCCTTGAACTCACTGCTGTCATAACCGCCATTATCAGACCTTAGTCGTTTTATCTTTGCACTAGATTCATTCTCCACCAGACTTTTCCACTTCTTAAAGGTGACAAATACCTCTGATTTGTGCTTCATGAAATAAATCCAAACCTTTCTGGTAGAGTCGTCAATGAACGTGACATAATAGTGTGAGCCTCCAAGAGATGCAACCGGTGAAGGCCCCCACACATCTGTGTGTACAAGCTCTAGCTTTTCTGTCTTCGGTGTTCTTCCACCCTTTGAGAAACTAACCTTTTTCTGCTTCCCAAATATGCAGTCTTCACAGAGACCTACATCAACAGTTTTTAGATCTGCTAGCTTGTTCTTCTTCACCATCATCTTCATACCTTTCTCACTCATATGTCCGAGTCTGCGATGCCAAAGACAACTATCTGCACCTGTTTCTGTTAATGCCACCGTATCCTTGGTGTCATTGGTCATGTAGAGAGTCCCCAACTTGTTTCCACATGCTATCACCATAGCACCTTTGGTAATTTTCCATGAACTACCTACGAAGGTAGTAACATACCCTTCGCTGTCAAGCTGCCCAACAGAAATCAAGTTTCTCTTCAAGCCTGGGACATGCCTCACATTCTTCAGTTTCCATACTGACTGATTCGGCATCCTGATATGAACTTCACCTTTCCCCACAATATCTAAAGGCTCATCATCAGCGAGATAAACCTTTCCGAAGTCTCCTGCAGTGTAATTTAGCATACACTCCTTCCGTGAGGTAGAATGAAACGAAGCTCCAGAGTCTAGTATCCACGATTCCATAGGACTGTCCACGCTAAGAATCAAAGCATCGTTGGCTTCATCTGTGGTTGCATTCACGGACACCTCGTTCTGCCCCTTGCTTGGATTCTTCTTTCTGAGCCAACAATTCTTCCTCGTGTGGCCTATCTTGCCACAATGCCAGCAGCCATCACCTTTCGATCTAGACTTGCTCCTCCTCTTAGACTTTGATCTGCCACGATTTTCACTGCGTTGCACAGTTCTTCCTCTGCCTTCAGATGTGTTCAGAATCGAACCAGATTTCACACCAGACTCCCTCCTTCTGATATCTTCACTGAGTATCAGATTTCGGACCTCCTCAAACTTCAGTTTGTTTGAGCCGCAGGAGCTGCTTACAGCTGTCACCGTTGCACCCCAACTTTCTGGCAAGGAGGATAGAAGAATTAGGGCACGAACTTCATCCTCAAAACTGATTTCCACCGAACTCAACTAGCTCGTAATCAGATTGAACTCATTGATGTGATCAGTAACAGAGGAACCTTCACTCATCTTCAGATTGAATAAACGACGCATCAGGTACACCTTGTTGGAGGCCGAGGGTTTTTCATACATATTCGACAGTGCTTTCAGCAAACCTGCTGTTGTCTTCTCTTCCAAAACGTTGAACGCAACGTTTCGAGCCAATGTCAAGCGAACAACTCCCAAAGCCTGACGATCCATTAAATCCCAGTCGGCCTGTGACATATCTATCGGTTTCATACCTTCAAGAGGTAGATGAAGTTTCTTCTGATATAAATAATCTTCGATCTGCATCTTCCAGAAACCAAAGTCTTTGCCGTCAAATCTGTCAATCTTGACCTTGCCTTCTTCAGCCGCCATTGCTCCCACTTTTTCCTTTGAACCAGATGGCTCTGATACCAGTTGTTAGGGATCAACCCTACGATTGCGGAATATAAGAAATAGTAGGAGAAAGAAGAACACGGCAAAAACAATAGCAAAACGCACAAGACACCCAAGTTTATGTGGTTCGGAGTCCCTTGCTCCTACGTCCACAGCCGCACAGATCAATACTTCACTATATAATCAAAGAAAGTTACAGAGATTCAAGAGAAGAGAACAAACTCTCTTTCTTACAGCAAAACAATCTCTCTCAAGACGAGCAACGCGTCGTCTTCCTGATGCACACAAAGGATCTCCTTTTGGAAACTTCTCGTTGATGAGTTCTAGGGTTTCTTAAGGTTGCCACGCACCTCTCGTGTCCCACAAGAAGTCTATATATACCTTCCAATCTCTTACTTTGATTAGGGCTCAAAAAACCTTGGCTTGGACCCGGTTCATAACTCAGCCTCGCGTGAAAATCGTGCTCGAGTCGACTCCCGCAAGTCTGCGAGTCGACTCGAAAACAGTCCACAGAAAATGCCTCTCTGTCTGCCTGTGGGAGTCGACTCCTGGAGTTCTCGAGTCGACTCCAACACTGGGGAGTCGACTCCTATGGATCTGGAGTCGACTCCAAGACTGTGCCAAGTCTGCCTGCGTGCCAGAGTCGACTCCAAGTCTGCTGGAGTCGACTCCGGACCTTGCTGAGGGTTTCTTTCTTTGCTGATTCAACTCTGAATCTTCTTGAACTCTTTCTGGCTTGTCTTCCCTTGATCCTCCACCACCATAGTGCACATAGGGGTCTTGGAAAAGAGAATGGATCAGGCTCCACAACCCAACAAGGATCACTAGCTCTTAAAAGGGTCGGTGAATTTAGTGGGAGGTTTATCTGGAGGGCGTCATCCCTTTAAGAAAGGGAAGAAGAATAAGAATCAAAAGAAAAATGTGCAACGTACTAAGCCAAGTCAGACCAAGAAGGTGAAGACTGATCAAAGTAAGGCAGAGTGCTTCTACTGTAAGAAGCAAGGGCATTGGAAGAGGAACTGTCCTCAGTACATTGCTTCTCTTGACCAAACAGGCAAAAGAGAAAGATGCAATCAATTGCTGATCAAGGTACTTATATGATAACACCTTGTAAGTTCTCAATTTGTGATAATTCGATCTAAGTATTGGATACTAGAAGCCCATTTAATATTTGCACTTCATTGCAGGGACTTCAGGTCAATAAGAGATTTGGAGAAAGCGAAAGATTTCTGAATATTGGAGATGGAAGATCAGTTCCAGTTCTAGCTTTAGAAATTCTGAAACTTGTATTCAATTCTCATGAAATTGTCTTAAATGATTGTCATTTTTGTCCTTCTTTTTTATTGAATATAATTTCTATAGGCCTTTTTGGCCATGAACGGTTATGAGATTTCAATAAAAAGAAATTACTGTGATATCATTATGAATGGTGTTACTGTAATGCATGGACAATTGAGTAATGGCATTTACATATTGTCACAGCTTGTTAATGTAATGTACAAGTCAAGTAAGCACCCTAGAATAGATAATGTCATAGATGTCTACCTTTGGCATCATAAGCTAGGTCATATTAACAAGAATAGGATGAACAGGTTAAGTAAAGAGAGAATTCTCAAAGTTAATGATTGTGAATCATTGACAACCTGTGAGTCATTTCTTCTTAGAAACATAACCAAATCACCTTTTACCGAAAAAGGTGAACCCATTGATTTATTGACCCTTGTACATACTGATGTATATGGGCCAATGAGCACAAAAACTAGATGTGGATACTCGTATTTCATTACGTTTATAGACGACCTATGTAGGTATGGGTACATCTATCTTACGAAACATAAATCAGAATCGTTTGAAATGTTCAAACTATTCCGTAATGAAGTAGAGAAACAAACTGAAAAGAGTATTAAAACTCTTCGATCAGATCGAGGAGGTGAATACCTCACCAGTGAGTTTATGACTTATCTAGGAGAGAATGGGATCCTCTCCCAGTGGACTTCTTCTAGTACACCACAGTATAATGGGGTGTCAGAAAGGAGAAATCGAACTCTATTAAACATGGTTCGATCCATGAAGGGCTATGCAAGTCTACCGATATCCTTCTGCGGATATGCACTCGAGTCAGCCTGTTACATTCTTAATAAGGTTTTTAGTGTTGGGATCCCGCCCATGACGCTGATATTTCAAAAAAAATAGATGGCAGCGGAAGAGGCATGTGCGGGATCGACGTTCATCGCATGAACGTTGTTTCATGAACCGTTCGTAGTTAGGCAAGAATTAAAAACTTTTAAAAACTTTAGAAGATCAGATCTTCACCTTGTGCGGGTAGATGATCACCGCAAACTGAAGTTCGTGATTTTAGGATGAAGGTTTGTTCGAAGCCGTTCAAACGTCCGGCCTCTACGGGTATCCACACGAAGCAGAGGACCGATCAAAGCTTTCTTGTCTTCCCGGGGTGCTAGCTCCCTTGCAAAGACTTCTTTTGATGGCTAATCTCCTCTCTTTCTTTCAACTCTTGAATGTACTTGAGAGGAGGAAGAAGAAGGATGAACTCAAGGAAGAAGAACACAGCCTTTCTTTTCCCTGCGTTGGAAGAAGGATTGGAGGAAGAAGAGTGCCGCCAAGCCTTCTTTCTTCTCTTCTTTGCTTGCGGATGAAACAAGGAGAGGGGAGAGGGTGATGACGGCTGAAGGAGAGGAGATCCAAGCTTAGGGCGTCAGCCCCCTTGTATCCTCTTTAAAAACTATCTAGGGCTCCTACAATTTAGGAGCCCTAGACTATCTTCCTTAAGAGGAGGCGCCGGCCCCTTTCTCCCTTCATGTCGCACCAACCAAGTGAAGAGGGGCTGATGCCCCTCTTACTTGGTTAACCTAATCCTCTTCCAAAGAGGATTAGGTGCCCTTTTCATGGTTTAGTCCTAATCTAATTAGGATTAACCAAATCATGAATCAATCGGGTTCTATGCTATGCTAGTCCTAATCCAATTAGAACTTGAATGAACCATGACTCAATTGAACTCTTCAATCCTAATCCAATTAGGAGTCATGTTGATTCATTAGATTAATAATTAATTAGGACTTAAGGAATCCTAATCCAAATTAGGACATATTTAATTTTAGTCCTAATCCAATTAGGACTCTATTTGAATCCGAAGTCCTAATCCAATTAGGATTTCTAGGAATCCTATTCTAAGTAGGAATCCAAAGATGAATTCAAAATCCTAATTTAATTAGGATTGTAGGAATCCTACTCCAAGTAGGAATCCCAGTCCTACTCCAAATAGGATTCCTAGTCCTAATCCAATTAGAACTCTAGGAATCCTACTTCAAGTAGGATTTGTGATTTTAAGTCCAATTAATCAATTCCCATTCCTTCTTCAACTTTTTATCAATCGAATTGATTACTCGTGATTTATAATCACTTTTCAACCATCGGATCGGTCAATACTTCTAGTGTGTGTGACCCCATAGGTTCTACTCTGACTGGTAGTGAGATATATCATGATCTCTATCATAATATCATTGAAAACTCCTTTCAATGGTTTGGAACGATTCCAACTCTACTCATTAGGGTTTATCGATCATCGAGATAATCCCTGTGAGTCCCACTATCCACCAGTGACACCTAGTAGCATGTAGTGGCTACCCAGTAGAATAGAATGATGAATCTCTAGGTGCAGTTATCATGTGATACAGTCCTACTATCGTGAATCCCTACAGGACGGAGGTCATGGACAACTCGTCAAATCCCATCGTCTGTCATATGTGAAGATTTATTCGACTTAAGTTCGAGAATGGAAAACTCTTTCTCCACTGTGCATACTGCCCCGGCCGAGGTCTTACGAACTCAGTCTTATAAATCACATAGGATCTCTCCTTTTCTATCAAGGTCAATAGATTCCTTATAGGTGCATACCCTACTCCTACAGTGAACTTACTGCAGCCAATCTACACTGCATGGACCCATATGGCTAGAGACCATGTATGTGTGCAGTCAATCTATAATAACCTCACTGTAAGTAGCCGAAGCACCGCAGGTCAAAGGACCAGTCACACTACTGCAATATCAAGCAAGTCACTGACGAGTGGATAGACATCCAAGTGACTTCTTGTCTTGGTCACGCTCAGTACCCTTGTTCTCTAACAAGCACCTGCACTATCACTTCAGTGTCCCTACACTGTGGACTCAAGTCTCGTCCATCCAGAAGGAAAGTGATCTGTGCACTGATCGGATCGATCACCGTCCTCGTGATGATCTATTGATCAGGAGCATTTAGAAATTAATCACCAATGATACATGGCTCAAATTCTCAACTCTTGAGAGTATGCATCATCATCTTATTAATTTCTTGGACGATTCATAGACACATAAATAATATGAATGAAAAGATGCCTTTTATTTATTCAATAATAAATAGTCAAGTACAAAATTATGTCCCTAGAATTAATAATGTGTCAGCCAGATTGGCTTCTAGGGCATACATCTAACAATCTCCCACTTGCACTAAAGCCAATTAGTCATATATCTAAGCCCCATCTTCTCAAGGTGGGCTTCAGTCTTTTGCTGACTTAGCTGTTTAGTGAACGGGTCTGCCACATTATCCGCGGAGTTTACTCTCTGCACCTCTACATATTTCTTCTCAACATAGTCGCGTATGAGATGGAAGCGCCGCTCTATATGCTTAGACTTCTGATGAGACCTTAGCTCCTTAGCAAGGGCTATGGCGCCATTATTATCGCAGTAGAGTGTTATGGCATCTGATGTCATCACGTCCAACTCTGCAATGAATTTCTTGAACCAGAAGCCTTCCTTAGCAGCTTCAGAGGCGGCGATTCAGCTTCCATAGTAGAATCAGCAATGATCGGTTGTTTAGAACTCTTCCAATTCACCGTACCACCATTGCACAAGAACACATATCCAGATGTTGACTTCCTATCATCGACATCAGTCATGAAGTCTGAATCTGTGTACCCTTCTACCTTTAACTCTGATGATCCTCCAAAAATCAAGAATAAATCTTTAGTTCTTCTCAAGTACTTAAGAATATTCTTCACAGCTGTCCAGTGTTCTTCACCTGGATTCGACTGATATCTGCTTGTGACACTCACAGCAAGGGCTATATCAGGTCGTGTACATAGCATGGCATACATGAGGCTCCCTATTGCCGATGCATAGGGTATCTTGCTCATGCGTTGAATCTCTTCAGATGTGTTGGGGCACATCTTCTTGGAGAGATGAATTCCATGCCTTAGGGGTAAGAGACCCCTCTTGGAGTTTTCATGCTGAACCTCTTCAGCACCTCCTCTATGTACATCTTCTGTGAAAGGCCAAGCATCCTTTTAGATCTATCTCTATAGACTTTTATTCTCAAAATATAGGATGCTTCCCCAAGGTCTTTCATGGAGAATTCTTTTGACAACCAGACCTTGACCGAGGTTAGCATGGGAATATCATTCCCTATCAGGAGAATGTCATCTACGTATAGTACGAGAAAAACGACAGCACTCCCACTAACCTTTTTGTAAACGCACGGTTCCTCTTCGTTTTTGATGAAATCAAACGTTTTGATTGCGTCATCGAAACGAGTGTTCCAACTCCGAGATGCTTGCTTTAGTCCATAGATGGACCTTTGCAGCTTGCAGACCTTGTGATCTCCATCATTGGAAGTAAAACCCAAAGGCTGTTCCATATAGATATCTTCATCAAGATATCCATTCAGGAAAGCAGTTTTCACATCCATTTGCCAGATTTCATAATCATGAAATGCTGCAATGGCAAGCAATGTTCGGATGGATTTTAGCATGGCTACAGGTGAAAAGGTCTCCTGATAGTCAATGCCTTCGCGCTGACTATACCCTTTCGCCACAAGCCTTGCCTTATAGGTCTCTACCTCTCCATCCGAACCTATTTTTCTTTTGTAGATCCATTTGCATCCAATAGGTACAATACCTTCTGGTGGGTCTACTAAGGTCTAGACTTGGTTGGAATGCATGGAGTCTAACTCCGACTTCATGGCCTCCAGCCATTTCTCGGAATCGATATCAGATATCGCCTCATCGTAGGTTTTGGGATCTTGTGTATGATCCCTATCTCCCACTAGGAACATTTCCTCGGTATCCTCTTCTAGTATACCTAAGTATCTATCGGGAGGATGGGAGACCCTACTAGATCTACGAGGTGGTCGAGGGACATCGTGTACTGGCTCTGTATGAATGGGTTCAATAGGATCCATGACTCGTTGCTTTTCAGAGACTTTCTCTTCAAGCTCAATTTTCCTCCCACTGCCTCCATCAAGGATAAATTGGTTTTCCAAGAAGATGGCATGACGGCTCACAAACACATTGTGATCCTCTGAGATGTAAAAATTGTATCCTAATGACTCTTTAGGATATCCTATAAAACGAGCACTTATGGTCCTAGCCTCTCGTTTGTCCGCCTGTAGTCTCTTGACGTGGGCCGGACATCCCCAAATCTTGAGATGACCAAGACTTGGTTTCTTACCATGCCATATTTCATACGGTGTGGTAGGAACGGATTTAGAGGGAACTCTATTCAATAGATATACTGCGGTAAGTAAGGCATCTCTCCAAAGAAACATAGGTAAATCAGTGAAGCTCATCATGGACCTGACCATATCCAATAGGGTCCGATTCCTCCTCTCTGACACCCCGTTGAGTTGAGGTGTACCCGGAGGAGTCCATTGTGAGACTATGCCATTGTCCTTGAGATAGTCCCGGAATTCTCCACTAAGGTATTCTCCTCCTCGATCTGATCGAAGAGCCTTAAGGGTTTTTCCAGTTTGTTTTTCTACTTCATTCTTGAACTCTTTGAACTTTTCAAAAGATTCAGACTTGTGTCTCATAAGATACACATACCCATACCGTGAATAATCATCGGTAAAGGTAATGAAGTACGAATAACGTCCCCTGGATAGCACATCGAATGGGCCACATACATCTGTATGTACTAGGGTAAGTATTTCAGTGGTCTTCTCCCCATGTCCTACAAAGGGCAATCTAGCCATTTTTCCTTGAAGACAGGACTCGCAAACTGGATATGACTCGGAAGTCAATGAGCCGAGAAGCCCATCTTTATCCATTTTGTTCATCCTATCCTCTCCAATATGGCCAAGCCTGAGGTGCCACAAATATTTTTGGTTTATCTCATCCCTGGATCTTTTGGATCCTTTGGCATTCACTACTTGCTTAGACACATTTATAGATACATCCATATGCAAATGATAGAGACTGTCAATCATAAAACCACGTGCGACTATTTTATTTCTTAAATAAATAGAACAGCAGTCTTTGTCAAATGTAAAAACATGACCTTCCTGTGCTAGACATGAAATAGAAATCAAATTTCTGCTAGCAGCAGGTACATAATAGCAGTCTCTAAGTAATAAACTAAAACCAGACGGTAGTCGCAGATGGTAGGTGCCGACAGCCACAGCAGCAACTTTGGCCCCGTTGCCAACTCGAAGGGTTACCGCACCTTCCGCTAGCCTTCTACTTTCCTTTAGACCCTGCATGATAGTGCACAAATGAGCACTAGAACCAGAATCTATAACCCAACTAGAAGTAGAAGAAACCGTTAGATTAGTTTCAATTATGAGCAAGTCTATACCTTCTGAAGGTGTGTCAGTCTTCTTGTTCTTCAGGTTCTCGAGGTATGAAGGACAGTTCCTTTTCCAGTGGCCGTCGACATTGCAGTGGAAACATTTTCCTTTGTCATTAGCCTTTTTCTTTTGAACTTCCTTCTTTGGCTTCTTGTCTTTCTTCTGCTTCTTCGCAGGCTTCTCTTTCTTCCAAGCAGACTTTCTCTTGGAACCAGAAGTCAACTCAGCAGCAAAGACATTGCCCCTTGAACCTTTCAAGGCTCCCTCAGCAGTTACCAACATGTTGATCAGTTCAGTCTTAGTGCATTCAATCTTATTCATGTGGTAGTTTACTATAAACTGACCAAATGAATCAGGAAGTGACTGTAGGATCAAATCTATTTGCAATTCCTTGTGCATGTTCATTCCGAGCTTCTCAAGCTCCTCTAGGTCCTTGATCATAGTCAGACCGTGATCATGGACAGACTGCCCTTCGCGCATCTTTGTCTTGAAGAGCTTCTTGGACACTTCAAAACGAGCTGTGCGACTCTGCTCACCATACAACTCTTGCAGGTATGCCAGTATGTCCCTAGCAATCTTCATATTTTCATGCTGGCATTGGAGTTCATTTGACATGGATGCCATCATATAGCATTTAACTCTAATGTCATCATCCATCCATTTTTGATGCATCTGACGCTGAACATCAGTAGGACGTGTTGGTAGTGTGGGGATATCTGAATCGAGTATGTAGCCTATTTTCTCACAGTCCAAAACAATTTTGAGATTTCTAAGCCAGTCCTTGTAATTGGTTCCGGTCAATCGGTTGGTCTCAAGAATACGGGTCAAAGGGTTTGAAGCTGACATTGTATCTGCAGAGAGTAAAGATTCTAGTTAGACTTTTGTACTTGATCATTAATCTGTTCTAAGGTCTTTTAGAACAAATATACCTCCCACTATTTTTTCGAATTCCTCACACTCTCCTGGTAGGAAAATGGAAATCCTACACGACTAGGGTTTCTAGTGGGTACTGCGGTTCCACCGATTTACATGCCACCTCACCTAACAGTTATTGGTGACACATAGATTGATGAATGTACAACTCTTGTACAATGCTTCTCAAGCATGTTGCAGTGTAACTTGGTCTCTAAGCCATGAAGACCTCACCTAACAGTTATTGGTCCCATTTCTTAGTTAAGTCAGACCCACCGTATAACCGTAGGAATAAAGTCGTCATTGGGTCCTCACCTAACAGTTATTGGTGCCCAACCCCACCTTTACCCTACAACATCTCATGTCTATAGAGAGGTCCAGCCCCCCGATGCAACTTGACCACTGTGTCCAGCCGAGACAAATCAACATCAGAAAGGCCTTAGCAGCTCTACTACAGTGGAAGACCTATTGACTTAATATTGGTTAATCAGGTCTTAGTGTTTGCAACTTGAGCCCTTCATAAGAGGTAATCGAACAATTGGCCAGGTAAGCAGGTGGGAGGCTCCCCTTACTCAGAGAGTAAGGTCCTAATTAAGTAACCACCTTTCATGCTTTCCTAGACACCAATTAGATCAATTAATCTAATATGACTTGCTCATGTCGGTTCACTCTCGACTTGATTGAGGAGGTTTTGATTTAGGTCTCAATTGGGTTTGCTACATCACATGTAAACCTATCTACCCGTCTCTCATTCACATCACATGCAAACGGCACATTGCAGGCAGTTATAATCGCAGCAATAATTAAAGCTAAACTTTAAATAGGTGATGATCATGGATTCTAGTTAGGTCGTATTACAAGCACATGCACGTCAATCGATCAACTGGTCTTCAACTCTTGAATTGGTTCCAAGCCTCCTTGATTCGATCCTTGACCAACTCTTGATCCAATCGCTATCAACCGCTTAGACCCCTGCTCATCTCATGCATCATCTTCGACTTGATCGTTGACGTACATCACATCACAGAAATACAACCAGATATAAAATAAAAATAAAAATAAATTACATCTCCTTTTTAGGAGGCACGCAGGCCTCTCAAAACATCAAATAAGATGCATGCAAGCATCTGAAAAATTACATACATCGCAGATCACATCGCAGGTCATTACATTTGATACCAAAAGGGTTTGAATCCTATGATCATCACCATATGCAACAATTATAATTTTCAGATCTGAAAACTAACTGATTTTATCATGACATAGGTTGCTGATCATCATAATCATGATTCTAAATTTTGTAATCTCATTAACAATGTAATTAGAACCATCATCTTATCACATAAAAATCAGCATGCAAAAATCAGCACCCCTGAAAAATCTGCATGCAGAAATTTTCGGCATGCATGATCATTTAATTTTCAGATCTAATAAGCCTTTAGATAATTAATTCTTACCTTAATCTACGATGCCTAGGCTCTGATACCACTGTTGGGAACCCGCCCATGCCGCTGATATTTCAAAAAAAATAGATGGTAGCGGAAGAGGCATGTGCGGGATCGACGTTCATTGCATGAACGTTGTTTCATGAACCGTTCGTAGTTAGGCAAGAATTAAAAACTTTTAAAAACTTTAGAAGATCAGATCTTCACCTTGTGCGGGTAGATGATTACCGCAAACTGAAGTTCGTGGTTTTAGGATGAAGGTTCGTTCGAAGCCGTTCAAACGTCCGGCCTCTACGGGTATCCACACGAAGCAGAGGACCGATCAAAGCTTTCTTGTCTTCCCGGGGTGCTAGCTCCCTTGCAAAGACTTCTTTTGATGGCTGATCTCCTCTCTTTCTTTCAACTCTTGAATGTACTTGAGAGGAGGAAGAAGAAGGATGAACTCAAGGAAGAAGAACACAGCCTTTCTTTTCCCTGCGTTGGAAGAAGGATTGGAGGAAGAAGAGTGCCGCCAAGCCTTCTTTCTTCTCTTCTTTGCTTGCGGATGAAACAAGGAGAGGGGAGAGGGTGATGACGGCTAAAGGAGAGGAGATCCAAGCTTAGGGCGTCAGCCCCCTTGTATCCTCTTTAAAAACTATCTAGGGCTCCTACAATTTAGGAGCCCTAGACTATCTTCCTTAAGAGGAGGCGCCGGCCCCTTTCTCCCTTCATGTCGCACCAACCAAGTGAAGAGGGGCTGATGCCCCTCTTACTTGGTTAACCTAATCCTCTTCCAAAGAGGATTAGGTGCCCTTTTCATGGTTTAGTCCTAATCTAATTAGGATTAACCAAATCATGAATCAATCGGGTTCTATGCTATGCTAGTCCTAATCCAATTAGAACTTGAATGAACCATGACTTAATTGAACTCTTCAATCCTAATCCAATTAGGAGTCATGTTGATTCATTAGATTAATAATTAATTAGAACTTAAGGAATCCTAATCCAAATTAGGACATATTTAATTTTAGTCCTAATCCAATTAGGACTCTATTTGAATCCGAAGTCCTAATCCAATTAGGATTTCTAGGAATCCTATTCTAAGTAGGAATCCAAAGATGAATTCAAAATTCTAATCTAATTAGGATTGTAGGAATCCTACTCCAAGTAGGAATCCCAGTCCTACTCCAAATAGGATTCCTAGTCCTAATCCAATTAGAACTCTAGGAATCCTACTTCAAGTAGGATTTGTGATTTTAAGTCCAATTAATCAATTCTCATTCCTTCTTCAACTTCTTATCAATCGAATTGATTACTCGTGATTCATAATCACTTTTCAACCATCGGATCGGTCAATACTTCTAGTGTGTGTGACCCCATAGGTTCTACTCTGACTGGTAGTGAGATATATCATGATCTCTATCATAATATCATTGAAAACTCCTTTTAATGGTTTGGAACGATTCCAACTCTACTCATTAGGGTTTATCGATCATCGAGATAATCCCTGTGAGTCGCACTATCCACCAGTGACACCTAGCAGCATGTAGTGGCTACCCAGTAGAATAGAATGATGAACCTCTAGGTGGAGTTATCATGTGATACAGTCCTACTATCGTGGATCCCTACAGGATGGAGGTCATGGACAACTCGTCAAACCCCATCGTCTGTCATATGTGAAGATTTATTCGACTTAAGTTCGAGAGTGGAAAACTCTTTCTCCACTGTGCATACTGCCCCGGCCGAGGTCTTACGAACTTAGTCTTATAAATCACATAGGATCTCTCCTTTTCTATCAAGGTCAATAGATTCCTTATAGGTGCATACCCTACTCCTACAGTGAACTTACTGCAGCCAATCTACACTGCATGGACCCATATGGCTAGAGACCATGTATGTGTGCAGTCAAACTATAATAACCTCACTGTGAGTAGCCGAAGCACCGCAGGTCAAAGGACCAGTCACACTACTGCAACATCAAGCAAGTCACTGACGAGTGGATAGACATCCAAGTGACTTCTTGTCTTGGTCACGCTCAGTACCCTTGTTCTCTAACAAGCACCTGCACTATCACTTCAGTGTCCCTACACTGTGGACTCAAGTCTCGTCCATCCAGAAGGAAAGTGATCTGTGCACTGATCGGATCGATCACCGTCCTCGTGATGATCCATTGATCAGGAGCATTTAGAAATTAATCACCAATGATACATGGCTCAAATTCTCAACTCTTGAGAGTATGCATCATCATCTTATTAATTTCTTGGACGATTCATAGACACATAAATAATATGAATGAAAAGATGCCTTTTATTTATTCAATAATAAATAGTCAAGTACAAAATTATGTCCCTAGAATTAATAATGTGTCAGCCAGATTGTCTTCTAGGGCATATATCTAACATTTAGTAAATCTGTGAATAAAACACCATATGAGATGTGGACAGGACATAAACCGATGCTCACTCACCTTAGGGTTTGGGGGTGTCCGGCCTATGTCAAACGTTTGAAAGTAGATAAACTTGAAACTAGGTCTGACAAATATTTTTTGTCGGTTTTTCTAAAGAACCTAAAGGGTATTACTTCTATCTTGCTGAAGAACAAAAGTTGTTTGTCAGCAATAGAGCTATCTTCTTAGAGAAGAAATTCCTTGGAGAAGGAAGTAATAGTTCAAATGTTGAACTTAAGAAAATTCAACATGTAGAATAACCGACACCAACCACTGAACGTTTAGAATCTGAGTTGATTAGATCAAACCCAGAACCCATTATAGATGTACCATTAAGGCGATCAGATAGAGTACTAAGTCAACCGGACAGATACTACGGTTTCTTGGTCCGAGATGGGGATCCTATCGAACTTGATGAAAACGATGAGGATCCTGTCACCTATATGGATGCAATGCAGAGGTATGACTCTGATAAATGACTTGGAGCAATGCAATCTGAAATGGAGTCCATGAAGGACAATGATGTATGGACATTAGTTGACCCACCCGAAGGAATAAAACCCATAGGGTGTAAGTGGATTTTCAAAAGGAAAAGGGGTGCAGACGAAAAGGTGGAAACCTACAAAGCCTGTCTGGTTACCAAGGAATATCGTCAGCATCATGGTATTAACTATGACGAGACGTTTTCTTCCGTAGCAATGCTCAAGTCCATTCGGATTGTGCTTGCGATAGCAACACATTTAGATTATGAGATCTAGCAGATGGATGTAAAAACTACATTTCTAAATGGAGATTTAGAAGAAGAGGTGTATATGATACAACCTAAAGATTTTACATTTACAGATGAATCTAAAGTGTGCAAGCTTCAGAAATCCATTTATGGATTAAAACAAGCTTTTCGAAGTTGGAACATACGTTTCAATAAAGTGATCAGAATGTATGGCTTCATTAAGAATAAAGAAGAACCTTGCATTTATAAATGGGCAAATAGTTCAGTAATTGTATTTCTTATTTTGTATTTGGGAGAAGCATCTTACATCCTAGGGATGAAGATCTATAGAGATAGATCTAAAAGATTGCTTGGATTGTCCCAATCCACGTACATTAATACTGTGCTGAAAAGGTTCAACATGATTAATTCCAAGAAAGGCTATCTTCCGATAGGCCATGGAATTAACCTCTCTAAGAAGGATTGTCCGACAACTCCTCAAGAAAGAAAGAGTATGGATAAAATTTCATATGCTTCAGCAATGGGATCTATAATGTATGCCATGACATGCACTAGACCAAATGTGGTATATTCACTAGGGATAGTGAGTAGATACCAATCTGATCCAGGTAGCAACCACTGGAAGGTTGTAAAAACTATCCTTAAGTATTTGAGAAATACTAAGGACCAGTGGTTTATCTATAGTGATACTGACTTGAAACTAGTAGAATACACTGATTCCAGTTTCCAGTTAGATCGAGATAATAGCAAGAGCGTGTCGGGTTATATATTTACCCTGAAAGGTGGTGCTGTCTGCTGGAAAAGTTTCAAGCAGCATACTATAGCTGACTCAGTGTGCGAGGCAGAGTACCTCGAAGAAAAATCTGGCCGACCCATTTACTAAAGTCCTTGGCACCGAAGAGTTCAAAGATTACAAGTCAAAGATGTGTATACGATACTGTACTGATTGGCTTTAGTCCAAATGGGAGTTGTTGGAAATTGTGTCCTAAAAGACAGTCGTCAGCCTGTTGATGATTGAATAGTATATGAATTAATAAAATTAATAAAAGTTATTTGGCAATGTTTCATTACATATTTTGCATCATCATGAACTCAAGTAATGTAATGAAGTCCTTAGAACTCTATTAAACGATAAAGAAGGATTTACCTACGAGCCCTTAAACTAGTTCACGACCAAACAATATGCTATCACTAGGACAATAGCATTATCAAGAATAGGTCGTTGTGTGCCATATACGTTAGTTGTCCTCTTAACCAAGAAGTATAGAGACACTGATATATCATACATGTGAAGTGTAGGAATACATTTTACTGAACATGAACAGTTTCGGAACGCTCTGCTGTCAAGAGATGTTCCGTGTGGATATGGGTATATGTGTCCCTCAGACCTGAGATCACCACGGTGACTTGCAAGCAACTCACTGTACTTTAGTACCGGATTATCTGAGTTTCTAATTCAGCGACGGAAGGATACTGGGTGCAGTCAAGTACTTGCGAAGTCGGTGTGTGAGTCAAGATGAAATTGACCCCTCCTATTGATAGGAGATAATGCCCTTGTGTTCAATTTAGCAAAACCTTGGCCAGGGTATTCCTCGTGAGGAGTCGCAGGATTAGTGAAGTTTAAACACATTTTTGGATGCACTGATTAAAGAGTTGACAGAACTCTGAAGTCATCCTAGGCATTTGGTGTCATAGGGATGAATTATACAGTAACAATAGTCCAAAGTTTTCAGAATATTGCTTTGCAATTATTCGGCCTATCCGAACGTCGGGTACCATTGCTAGATTGTCACTTTGATTAGTACAGGAAGTCATTCTTATACTACCGGCTTAGATTCAAACCTATGGGGTCATACGTATAGAAGTTTCTAGGTTGATCAAATGGCTGATCGACGATTAAGAATCGTTCAGGGGTACATCGGTCAATTCGATTGACAAATTACCCTAAGCAAAAGTTGCAGTAAAATAATTATTGAATTATTGAAGGATTAATTAACAATTAGATTGCTAATGAACTTAATTGATTGAATGATTGAGCTTAGGATAAGCCAAATTGAATAAAATTTAATTCGGGCTACATCAGGATTTGACCTCATTGGATTGGGTTCGATCCGAGTTAATTAGGCTCGATCCAATTAATCGAACTTGACACAATTGGATTGGGCTTGACCCGTCCCTATTAAAAATTCTTATTTGATAAGGATTCTAAGTTCAAAAATTCAGAAATTGATAAGAAGAAGAATCCCTAAATTTTAGGACCCTAGCTTTCTTTCTTGGAGAAGAAAGACACCTCATCCTTATCCATTAAAGCAGTGGTGCCTATCCTCTTATTTTTGGCCAATTTTTGGCATGAGGAAAGAGGAGGCGTGGGGCTATTTTTTAAAAAAATATGGCACCACAAATCTTCTTAAAAAGATAGGAATCAAATCCCTAATTTGTAGGGACTGCATGGCGCATCAAGCAGGGTGACGTGCAGCTGAAGTTTGGGATGGAATAACCCCAGATTTTTAGGGACTCATGGCACAAGACTAAAAGAGAATTTGTTCATCTCTTAGCTGCAGATTCACCAGAATTTTTTGGAAATTTTATCAGCCAAATTCGTTGGCCAAAAGAGGTGTGAGGCGTGGGGGGTCTTTTGGCTATAAAAAGACCCCCACGCCTAGGGTTTGTAAGAGATGGTCTCTAGAAAGGGTTCTAAATTCTGAAAAAATTCTGAGAGCCAGCCACCTTCTCTCTTCCTTCTTCTCCTTCATCTCCATCCTTTATCATCTCGAAGAAGAATAAAAAATTGAGTGCTTTGAGGGAGAAAAGTTCAGCCACTGCAGCACCTCTGCACGAGCGAGCACTCCTGCAGTTGTGGATCTTCCTAGAGCTTCGCGTGGACTATCCGTAGAGGCCGGACACGTGTACGGCTACACAAGGTGATCAAGGCATCATCAAAATTTTCAAAGCAAAAAGGTACAAGATCTGATCTCATTAAAAATTAGGATTAGAAATCAACTAGGTTGCTGAAATTCTGCATGACTACATGTTAAACATAGAATCATGCATACTTGTTTAGGATAAATGTTTAAAGTCCTGGATCTATTTTTATTGTAGAGATATGATCTCTAGCATGCATAGGTATTAAATAGTTTAATTTATGCTTTCGCTGTAAAATCTTTAAAAATACATGCATGTGATCACGAGGGTTCCCAACATGATCTTCACTTTAGAGTGGTTGAAGGCTTTCTTTTTTGCTTTCTGAAATTTATCACTTAAGCTCAAAGCAAATAGATTCGTCAACTTTTAACTCAATTGTTTTGTATCATCAAAATCAACCTTTAAGGTTCAACAATCTCGTTCTTTTTGATGATGACAAAATTCTTGAGTTTAAAAAAAAAAATGATGTATATAAAGATAACATCTTTTGGAGTAGAGTGTAAATTTTCAGTATTCAAATAGAAGGAAAAGCATGCAAATCTGAATTCAAGATGTTGACATCAGAGAGTGAAAATTGATTTTATATTGCATGATACCATTCACTCTTTATGCTTAATTGAAATTACACCAAGTTGTTTAAATGAGTAATTTCTTTCCCTTTTTGATGTAATAACAAGACTATTACTTTGCAAAATATTTTAGATTGATCATTCACTTTGCCTTTTAAATTGATCATTCACTTTGCTTTCTGCATTTCTGTAGACTTGTCCTTTCTTTCTCATTTTTCTTTCTCCCCTTTTTCTTGAACTTGCTTGCTTCTTCTCTTGTTTCCTTTCTCAGTTTCCTTTCTCCATTTCCTTTCTCCATGTCTCTTTTACTCCCCCTGTTTACATCTCTCAAACAATTCTTTGGGACTACCCTGTTTGCATCTCTCAAACATTTCTTTGTGATTACCATCTGATATCCTTGAACTTTTTTTTCATTGATCATTTGTCTTTTTCATTTTTCTTTCTTCCCCTTTTTGTCATTATCAATAAGGAGGGCACATAAAAGAATAATAAATCATTTCTCTAGATAACATTGAAAGAAATATATGTGTTGAGATTCAATTATTCATGTAGCATATTTCATAACCAGATGGATTAGCACAAGTTATAAAATTAGACAAGCATTTAATCAATTTCAATCAAAGAGATTTCCAAGAAGATATGTACATATCACATAAATCATTAAACACATTTCACTTGAACTGGAGCAGTAATTCCATTGATCAAAAGAGTTTAAGTACAAGTATGAGACTTTCAAACTTGTGAGAATGAGGTATAAGAGTTAGATACAGTTCAAAAAGGCTTAGGGATCTATACAAAATAAGGCAAAAAAAGATCCTAAGCCCTAGATTCATTGGAAGAGGTAGATGATGATGATGACGACGAATAAGATGGGCCACAATATGGGTGATGAATGGTAAATCTTCTTTCTCTAAACCTAGAGGCAGTTGAGGTGGAAGAGATGGACCAGACGAGCTTGATTGGCTCTCAACTCCCTGGTGAAGCGGCCAATTGTATCAATGAGAATAGAAGCCGAAGTAGTGAGAGATTCTCTCAAGTGCCTTGTTTCACTTCAAACTTCCCTAAGCATTTCTATTATTTGCTCACTGATTCTCTGTGTACTTCTGGTGAATTCGCTGATATCTCTTTTGATAGATGCTTGCAAGTGTCTAGTCTCCCCCTCAATGGCTACCATTCTTTTGTATTGACTGGTCACCAGGAATCCAATACCAGAGACAACATGCTTGAATTCTGCTACCATTTGTGTCAAAGATGATACATAAGGCTCTAAACTCTAATCTGTCTGTAAGGTGCCATACAGTGACTCAGGAGGTTGTTGTTCTCTCGGACTAGTGAATCCAGAGCTTAACAATCCAGCCAATACTTGTTCAATTAAAGTCTTCATCTGATCCTTATCCAATCTTAAGGTGCAACTTGAGTTGCTTTGTGGATGTGGTGGCTGGGAGTCAAAAAAAGCGATGAAGTCCTCACCTTCAGGCTCTTCAGTAGTGTGCATGTCTATAGGAGAAGGTGGCTCAGCGTGTTCCTCTGTAAGGGCTGCAGGCTCACTTCGTTTAGCCTCTGTAGCCTCATCATGTCTGCTAGCAGTGCTCCTTTGCACCCAATGACAATTGATTCTTAAAGTAACCCATTCGATGTAGAAATCGGTCATTATATGTGTTAGTGTGTGGCAGCACTCTCGAGGTTTCTTTTCAAGCACTCTTCCTTGTTCCATGAATACTAGAGATAGAATCATGCCATAAGGCAAGAAAGCCTTCGACCTGGTTGCTGCCTCATATATATGTCGGAATATAAGAGAGGGTAGGTTCAGGAGACTTATCCTGAGTACATGGTACATCACTAGGATGTCTCTTTGTGAGACAAAATTAAATCTTCCTATCTTGGGGAAGAAAATTTGGTTCATCATATAGTGAAGAAGCTTCATTTCTATAGAGAGTTGGCTCGCAACGACCTCTTCAATCTTATACACTTTTCTTTCCAAAATGAACTGCAATCCTAACTGACGATCTTCTAAATAATTATTTGAGGGCCCAAAGGTCGGCATATTCAGTAATCTTCCTAGACTTGGAATATCTAACTAAATATGAGTTCCTCAAACTTTCTAAATTTTGACAATATGAGTTTTAGTATTTAAATTTTTTTGTTGCTCTGAGCCAGTACTTATTTATTTAATGGATGATAGATTTGGATCCTTTTGTTATATTTTATTTGAGGTTGATTTGTATATAAATTATGATTGTTAGCTTCGTGTTATCATGGGTAGTACCCCTCGATAACATGGCCATGTTTTGTTCTGGATTTGGGATGTGACATCTAATAAGTTCTGCCTAGTATAAATTAGCCATTTGAAGTTGACAAGCATAAACCCAGATTCATTTTTTATTCCCCTACTTGGAGGTGCAGTCCGATGACACTTCACTATTACATATTTAAAGTGCCCATAGTAATCTAGTTCAAATTATATCATTCAAGGAGTAATAGTACGTAACATCTCCCACGACTGGATTTCTGTCCCTCGTGCTTGCAAAGCTTGATGTCTTTACAGTAACAACAACCCGTCAACCCCATTATTATGAGTTTTTTTTAATTTCAGTCACGTTTTTGGTATGAAATCTAAACCCATTGATTATGAAACCTGTAAATCAAATATGCCATCTCATTTGGGCCTCGGGCTAGCCATTGAACTTCTTCCGGTACATTTCATTGCTTCCCTCAAGCAACTTTTCAACCTACTCAATTGTAAGGAATGTCAACAACATGGCAATTGCAATTATTGATGTTTACAATTTGAAAATTTACCATGTGATTCATCCCTAAATAAGAAAACCTGCAGTTATATGGACTTTGAACCACTTATGGAATGAATTGTTGTTTACACAATTTATATTATTTTGTCGTGCAGGAGGATTTTGCATCTTAATAGTGGCAATATGCTTCCTGTAATTAAAAGATACTCATATATGATTTGAAGGGATATTTAAATTTAAGAAATCAGATATTATATTTATCCAAAAATCTTACTCCCGATATCGGCTTTATTGCGTCAAAATTAAATACAATAAATCGATGTTGTTGTTGTTTGATTAAGCATGCGTGGTTCAGCCTTCCCTAAGGCACAACCAGATTAAGATAAGAATGATGATCCTTCTTGAGGTTCAGTAATACAATCATCATAGTTTCGTCTTGGGTGATTGAATTGGGTCTCCATATCATGCAGATATCTGGAGCAGAACGTTGCACATTCATCCACTACGTACCCTTCTACTATTGAACTTTTTGGATGACTTCTACTACGGTCTACGCACATAATATTTAAGTTTATACGAGACCTATGACATGCATACTCAGATAATTTAGATATACGCAAATCAAGTTAAGAATTAGTAAAGATAAAAACAAATGAATTAACAAAAAATTATGTCAAACCTCTTAATGGGATACATCTAGTGATACTGCACTAGTACAACAATCTTGACCTCTCTTGGTAGATGTATAGATAAATGCACCTTAATATCAAAGAAAGCTGGAGGGAATATTCTTTCTATATGGCAAAGTACAACTATAATCTGAGACTTCAATCGTTGATAGTCTGAAACTCGCACAACTTTAGAGCACAAGTCTCTAAAGAAACCACGTAGCTCTATCAAGATTGGGCTAACATTTTTTGAAAATGATACACATAGAGCTAACGAAAGTAGTTGAGGCATCATGACATGACAATCATGGCTCTTAAGTCCAGTTATTTTACGTTTTTAAGATGCACATGCCCTGATATAATGCACGGCCATCTGGTACCTTTATCTGCTTCAACATTTTTTAAAAACTTCTTTCTCCTTTCTCTTCATAGTGCAGCATGCGGGTGGCAAATAGAATTTATTATCACCTTCAATTTGCTGGGACTGAAGTGACCTTCATATGCACATTTCTTCAAAGTCAAGACGAGCCTTAGCACATTGTCCTTTATTTTTCCCTCCATATTTAGTAATGTATTGAGCATGTTATCACATATATTTTTCTTACAATGCATCACTAAATCATGTCGCAAATCCCAGTAGGGTAAAGAGAAAATTATGCTTCGCTTGCAATTACCATCCCTTTTCCTTTTACTTCCACTCATGCTAGAAGAGTGCTTCCTTAATGTGAAACTCATACCTTGTAATTGCTCCATCACTTTGGCCCCAGTTAGTGGAGAAGGTGCAGTACCAAATTCAAAAGTACCATCGAATGTTTCGGATGTCCAAACTAGAGATCAATTGGCCAGAATCAACGATGATCGACGTAGCAAAATTTACACCCATTTGACAAATAGTGGGAGAGAGTGTCCTTGTGACAACAAGGACAAGCATACTGACTGCTAGTGCTCCAATCAGACAAGATAGCAAATCTAGAAAAATCACTCATAGTCCACGGTACTACTATCATGCCCCCGACCCAAGATCGTGAGGCGAGAGTCGGAGCAGCCATTGCATACTCATAGAGAACTCTCCCCACAAGCATGCAAGGCATCTCAATGCGATATCTTCAATATGCAGCGAAACAATTTAAACTAATAATATGTAATCTTTATTTCATTAACTAATTCAACTTACAATGTCTCAAAATTTCTATATTAGTCCTAGATAAAACATCATTTCAAATAAACTCTAATCTTGTGCAGCTGTTCTTTTAGTCGTTCTCCCATATTAAAAATCTCAGTAGGCCAGTTTTCTGAATCTAAAAAAAATCAAGAAATCGTATAATGAGCTAAACAACCCAGTAAGCAATGATCACTTTAGCTAGATAAATCAGACAATTAAATAGATAATAATTTATAGAAAATAAGCATACATGCAATACCAATATATGAGTCATATTCTTCTTAAAATCTTAAAATTATGTTCATAGATTCAAATTCTTTCAAATATTCATTTCATCTTATGATAATATACTATCCATCAAATTCATGCATCACTAATAATACCACTCAAAGTCATAAATATAATAATTTAATAATTGCTGATAAATTTAAAAAATAAAATATTACTTACGCTTAATTCATTTTTTAAAAAATTTAAATATTATTTATAAATTATTTTTTTTCAAATCATCAAATTCAACTCAACAGCCAAGAACTATGACCACATCTAAGTGCCACTGCATAACCCCAATGGTAGGGTATCGACATGCCAACTTATAACCTCCACTGGCAGAGTGTCGATATGCCAACGTATAACCCCCACCATCAGGGTGTCGATATGCTAACTTAAAATTTCTACTAGCAGGGTGTCGATATACCAACGAATAACCCCCATTGGCAAAGTGTTGGACCTAGAGTTGGATTTTGTCCGACCATCATAGGGAGGAAGAAGACTCCATCAGGAGTCTTTTTCTTTCTAGACGCATGCGGAGCATGTGCCAAATTTTTTTTTTTTTTTTTGGAGGGAGGACTAAAAGGGCTAGGCCGGTCAAGTGGACCAAGCCCAGTCCACTAGGTCTTACATTCTCCCCTTCTAAAAAAAATTCATCCACAAAATTTTCTTTCTTATGCTTTCAAAACATTAGAGATACATCATTCTAATCTCATCCTCAAGTTTCCAATAATTCTACTTATTAATACAACTTTATCATTAGATCTTATCAAAAGGTCCAATATCTCTAGACTTGACTCTTTTTGTAGATGATGTAAATCAATCTTCTCTCTTATAAACGGAAATCAACGTCATAATTCTAAGTAAGAATATCAAATTTGTCTGTCAAAATATCAACTGCTCTTGATTACCTGATCTATCACAAGATTCGATCATAAACAACTCTAATCCACCCCTAGTGGAATATTCATCAAAGTCGATTGATAACCTTATTTTTTTTAAATCAGATAGAGAGTTGATATTAATTGAAGAAGTTTGAACTTCAGATTAAGGAGAAAATAGGTTTACACCAAGATATTCCAGATCTAAGATCAAAAATCGATGATCCATTAATTCTAGTCTCAAGATGCTAAGACTTTCCTTAGCATGACCAAAAATTAGGGAACCTAAGATAGTGCAGCAACATCCAAAAATTAGAACGTTTTCTTTTTGTCTATCAATGAAATCTTACTATACAAGAAAGTAGATCCAGTCTTTTGTTATTAAAACTTGGCGAATTAAAGAGATAATAATTCTAACCACTTTGAAAAATAATTCAGACAACTATGTTTTCGTTGTACCCTCTAATTCAAACCACCAAAATGTTTTAGATTCATTAATATTTTTTTATCAAAATACTACTTTAGATTATGAACTAAAGAGATCCAAAATTTTAATTTCCAGGTAAAGCCCAAAAAGGAACCTTTGATTCTCGTACCACTAATTTACTTCAAACGCATCCATCTAGATTAATCTTCGACTCAAATGACACATTCAAAACCATCATATAGGCTAATTATTATAATTCAAAATGAATTGAATCTTAATCCTCTTATCACCTCAACTAGGTGATTCTAAGTAAACTCTTATAAGTAAAAACAATCAGAAGAATTTCCTTAATGCTCGACTAAGTTAGAAGACCTTAAATCAATAAATATGAGTAAAATCAACTCAATCATCTCTCCTAAAGTTTGCTTCATCGAGATCTTAGCACTTATCAAAAATTTTCTATGATAATCATGCAATTTTGAAAAATTCAAATTCTTTATGCAAAACTAGATTTCATCAACAACCTCAATAATATTGGCAAAAGATCCCTAGATCAATCTATAAATCGAAACCTTGAATTGTATTTGTTACACAATACATAGTCTCCGATAGAGATAAATAAGATCTATTATTTTGAGACATAAATGGTGATAAAAATTATTAATGATTTTACCAAGATGAATACTTCATGATCTCAACATAAAATCAATTCATCAATAAGAAAATGACCTTTTTGCAAAATCACCCAGCATATTTTCTTTCTACATGCTAGTTTCATTCATAATCCACATACAGGTTCAAACAGAATATTCAAATTAGGTACCATAAAAATCTTTTATAGCCCAAATTTTAAACAACTTTGTATAAATGGATCTTAATTTGCCTCTAAAAATTATTTTCAAAATTAAGCAATATCACAGTATACCTCCATATCAATTTTTGAGTTTTCAAGTTCATTTACATAATAAATAATCACAATACTTGATAATATCCCATCGTCAATCCTCTTGCACTTAATTTAGATCCAAATCTAACTAATTATAACTTGATTTATAGATTGCCCAACCTTCCATCATGTATCTAAACTCATAAATAAATTTTATCATAATTTTTTGGTAACCTTTATATACATAATCATAAGGCTTAACAGAAAATCTTTAAAGTAGCTTACAATACAATCGACATAGAAGTACAATATCCCTAGTGTCTACCCACCTACATTCATCCTATGTCGGATTTTCTTGTCTTAGATTTTATCAACTTATGCTCTGATACTATTTTAATTGTCACACCCCCGATCCCTCGGCTTGCGACAACTGCGCATACTCATAGAAAACTCTCCCCATAATAAGCATGTAAGGCATCTCAACATGACATCATCAATATGCAACAAAACAATTTAAACTAATAACATGCAATCTTTATTTCATTAACTAATGCAACTTACAATGTCTCACAATTCTAACATTAGTCTAAGACAAAACATCAATTTAAATAAACTCTAATCTTGTGCCACAGTTCTTCTAGTCACTCTTTTATATTGAAAATTCTACTAGGCTAGTTCTTTGAATCTCAAAAAAAAAAAAATCATATAATGAGCTAAACAGCCTTGAGTAATGATCACTTTAGCAAGATAAAGCATGCAATCAAATAGATAATAATTCATAGAAAATAAGCATATATGCAATACCAATATACGGTCACATTCTTCTTAAAATATTAAATTTTGTTTATAAATTTAAATTTTTTAAAATATTTATTTTATCTTATCGATCCTAATCTATGACCACATATTCTCTATGGTAGGATCATAACGCCGACTAATCTTCCTACGGTGAGCTACGCATCATCTTGCAGCAAAGTCCTTCAGGATTGCTAGTCTGTTGGTGGTATATCACTAATTATCTTGGACACGACCTTTAGGACAGATCATGTGCCAATATATTAGCCCCCATTGATGGGTTCTCAACATAGCAAGATCGAAATTCAATTAATTCTAGATTTTATATTTCAATTCTAAAATCATGAGGTGTCAAAATCAATCAATCAAATCCATAATAAGATCATATGTTATCATAATATTCTAAACTAATATAATAATATCTATCCATCAAATTTATGCATTACAAATAATACCACTCATAGTCATGAATATAATAATTTAATGATTGCCAATAAATTTAGAAAAAAATAAAATATTAATTATGCTTAATTCATTTTTTTCTAAAAATTTAAGTATCATTCATAAATTAATTTTTTTCAAATCATCAAATTCAACTCAATAGCTAAGAACTATGACCACATCTAAGTGCCACCACATAACCCTCAATAGTAGGTTATCGATATGCCAATGTATAACCCCATTGGCAGGGTGTCGATATGCCAATGTATAACCCCACTGGCAGGGTGTCAATATGCCAATGTATAACCCCACCGGCAGGGTGTCAATATGCCAGCAAATAACTCCTATTGACATGGTGTCAATGTGCTAACGTATAACTCCCACTAGTAGGATGTCGATATACTAGCGAATAATCTACTGGTAAGGTATTGATACATCGCCTTACTGCAAGTCCAAATCTATTTCGAAGCAAAAAGTCTAGCGAGAAAGAAAGTTCAGTAATGAGAGAAAGTCCAATGAGAGAGAGAATCTCAATTCGAGTTCAATCAGGAGTCTGTATTTGGTTGTCAATGACATGACAACCTAGAACAATTACCATGTCTGACCATAAATCAACAGAGAGAATCTTTGTAGAGAGAGAAATAAGAGAGAGAAAGTATGGGGAAAAGAGAAAGGAAGCTTCTCTCTTTAACCAAGGAAGAGAAAGGAGGAGGATGGCTACAGGTGATGCCCGAGGTTAGGAACCCATGACCGATCAACATGCAGCCGGCGGCAACTAGCGGCCGACAACACCAAAAGCAAAAAAAAATAGGGGTTCCAACCCCTTGAACTATGAAACCTACGCATACCGATGGCAGGAACTCCGGCCACAGCTTCCAGCCACCATGATGGATCAAGGTAAGCCTCCGGCGACAAGCCCCACGATCAAGGCAGCTGAAATCGGAAGAAAACAGAGCCAATTTCCGAAAATAGAGGAAGCAGAGCATCCCCTTTTTGCCCAAAATTCAGTGATCATCAGCCAACATCGAGGCTCCAAAAATGCGGAAGAAAGAGACAAAGGGTGGCTCTTGGGGGACTAGGTTTTTACCTGGTTTCCGGCGGCATTTGGACACGGCGGCGACCGAGCTTTGGAGAGGATTCTAAGAAATCCGGTGATGAGCTTCGATCGGAGGCCTAGATGCTTCGGTGGGGAAAACAGAGGATGGGGAGGAGCTCTAAATAGAGCTCAGCCGTAACCAAAATCCAACCTAAAGCCGGATTCCATCCGACCATCTTGGGGTCTTCTCAGGCATGTGCAAGACGTGCTTTTTTTTTTTTGGGTGGGGGGGAACCGAAAAGGACTGGGCCGGTCAAGTTGACCGAGCCCAGTCCACTTGGTCTTACAACTACTACATGCAATTGAAAATTCTGTCCACATAAAGTATCATATGTAAGAATTCTAGAATCCCACGACTTCTTCAATTCTTCTATAAAAGCTTGTAGATATATTTCATTGTCATTTCCAGGTTGAGATGGCCCATCAATAAGCAATGATGACATAAAGAAAGGCTGCTTCATGCAAAGCCACGGAGTTAAGTTGTATGGTATCAAAACAATCGGCCATGTACCGTGAGCAATGCTCATTATCCAAAATGGCTTAAAACCATCACTTGCTAACCTGAGTCTGACATTATGGGGATCTGAGGAGAAAGACAGGTGTAGGTAGCCAAACGTCTTCCGCATTAGAGAGTCGATGGGATGCGATGGGATGCCTAAATATCCTGTGTATGATCATCCATATGCCATGTCTTGAATGAAGTTGTTTTCCATGATATCATAACCTCTGAAGTCTTGATTTCAAAGGAAAGTAACATAAAACCTTTGCTGGTATTTTCTTTTCCTTTTTTGCTGAAGTCATCTCATCTTCATCCAACAACTTCTCAACTTCCATCCATCTAGATGCACCGCATATGGCATATGACAATGCCTTAGCAAACTCCTTCCAGTTATCTTCTTTGCTTTGTAAAAATCTTTTGGCAATATTTGACCATCTGGGAGTACCTTTTTCAGTAATTGGAGCATTGATATGAATGGATTATTTCTTCAACCATTTCTACACTTTATGTGAAGCAATTGAACAATGGAAGATAGATTGATGAACTTCTTACAACCAGGGTATAGTTCACATTCAGCATCTTCAACTATCTTATAAAACTTATTGGCTTTTACATTAAGCTCCTCTATATCTTATAAAACTTCTTACATCTGAGTTCAACATTGCAACTGCATCATGCAATATCTCATACATCTCATCAAGTTGATGTGATTCATCTTGTTCGTGAGAGTTCAAAGTAGATGCAGAAGATGATGCAACATTCCCATGATGTACCCAAGTTGTATAGCCCCTTACAAAACCATCGTATACCAAATGTTCATAAACATCTCCTCGAACGATCCACAAGCCAAGCTGTTACTGCATGTCTTACATGGATATAGAATCTTATTCTCATGGGCCACATTGGCAAATGCAAAGTCATGGAATCATGCGAGCCCCTCCAGTTATGCCTTGTTTGCCCTAGACGATGTGAGATCACTGCCGGCTCGAGCCTTAGGCGACTGAGGCGGTCGCCTAAGGCCCCCGGCCCAGAGAAGGCCCCCAACCCAGCCACGTTTTTTTTTTTTTATTCCTCCATAAAGGTCTGCAGACGGGGAGTGGGTTTGGGCGGCGACGTGAAAGGCTGCAGACGGGCTGACGGGGAGTGGGCTGTGGCGTCTGTGGTCTGGCAGACGGGGTCACGGGGACTAGGGACGGGCGACGGGCGACGTCTACCGGCAATGTCGAGCCGTCGAGTCGTCGACAAGCAACGGGCAACGCAACGGCCAAGTCCAACGGGCATTTCCTCCCCGGCTCCCCCCTTCTCTCCCCCCTTCTCTGCCTTTTTAATGCCGGAACCTTCTCCGGTTCTCGGCAGAATCAGCTTGCAGAGTGAGAGCGGCGAGCGCAAAACCCTCTCTAGCTCTCCTCGCCGACGTCGCCGTCCTCGGCTCCGAGCTCCGGTCCACCGTGCGTCCGTGACTCCATGCAGTCCGTGCTGCCTCCTCCTCGGCTCCGAGCTCCGGCCTCAGCTCCGGGCCTCCGGCCTCCCGTCCTCTCCTCGCCGACTCCGAGTCGCCGTCCTCGGCTCCTCCGACCTCCGGGCTCCGCGGCGACCGAGGCGGCGAGGCCTTCCGAGTTCCAAGTCCCGACTTCCGAGCTCCGAGTTCCGACTTCCTCCTCAGGCTCCTCGGCTCTTCCGACTTCTGAGTCTCCGACCTCCTCCCGAGTCCCGACTCCCGAGTCCCGGCCCAGAGAAGCCCCCACCCACGGTCCTCCGCCGCTCCGACCTCCTCCCGTGACCCCGTCCTCTACTCCTCTCCTCAGCTCCTCCGCCGCTCCGGCCTCCTCGGCTCCTCGGGGTTCCCGAGTCCCGACCTCCTCCCACGGTCCCACCTCCCGACCTCCTCCCCTGTTCCCACTTCCCAAATCCCACTGGCCACTGATCGCGGCTCCCACTGATCCCGGACCCCGGTTCGAATCGGCGGTTCACCGTGAGTGTGATTGTGTGAGGCAGGTGAGTTAGTAAGTAACTGTAGTTACTTAGTTTATTAACAAAAAAATTTATTATTTAAATAATAATAAAAAAGGCCTCTTCTAATGAGTTCGCCTAGGGCCTCCAAATGTATCGGTCCGCCCCTGTGTGAGATAACTAAAAGAGAACAGTGACAAAGGCATCATAAACACGAGGAATGATGTCTAGAAGGGTAAAGAAGAGGCTTCATTACCTAGATCGATGAAGCCAACTTTTATCTGCAAGAAAGCTATGCGATTGCTTGAAGAAACAATTGAATTTGGAAGCCTAACTGTAGAAACTGTAGGAAATTAGACCGAGATTGAAAATTTAAGAGAAGATGAGTGTTTACATACTAGACCAAATCTTGCAAGGGGAACGGTACATTAGCAAAATGTATTAGTCTTAGCACTTAATTTAAATTACATCAACCCCCCAAGGCAAGAACCTAGACGAAGATGGAACAACCCTGCCCAAGACACCAACATAGCCAAGGCCATAGGGGGTTATAGGATCTAAGAAACTATACAGGAAAGGATTTAAGAACCACTCCAACCAGGATGTAACATTTCTTAAACTAACGGCACCTAAGTTAATATGAGAAGAATAGATTATAGATAGTTATCACCAAAAGAGAATGTATGCAAAATGTTGTAAAAAGAGAAGAATATAAGCGAGTGGCCCATTAAACTTAAACTGTAATGGGTCCAACAAAGATATTTTGAATTCTTATTTGCTGTTAAAGAAAACAAGTAGAGAATATAATGGTCATTTATTTTAATGTGAACTATGAAAAAAAAGGATCGGAGAAGATTAGGTACTCCTTTTAAGAAAGTGGGGGAATATATTGCTTGCAAGTCAAAACAAAAAATAAAAGAGAGGAACTCACAAACCACTATCTAAACGATAATCCACTACAAAAAAATTATAATTTGTCGCTAATAAGTACCATAAGATAACGAAATAAAAAATTTATCATGATATATCATTTAAGTATTATTTTTAACAAAGAAATTATATTTTTTGTATTTTATTGGCAACAATTCATGATATTTTTGCAACAAAAAATAATGCTTAAAAATACCATGACTTGTAATGACAATACATTTTTTGTCATGAATTAATTATTAATTTTGATGATGATAGTAGAACTGTTCTCAAATATATACTTATGGATACAAGAAAATAAAAAAAAAATATTTGCAATTTTTGTGACAAACTAATTTCATCACTAATATTTTTTATATTTGTCAATAAAACTATATTTCATCACAGATGAATCTTCATTTATTGATGAGGATAATATTTCATCACTAAAGATTTATTTATTAGTGATGTGTACAATTTTATCACATAAAGTAAGCTATCTAGGGACGAAATAGCATTTCATCATGCATTCTTCAGTATATAAATTTATAATGAAATTTATTTTCGTTGCTAATTATCGATCTAACTATAAGCAATGATAATATTTTATAGTTAAACATACCTTTATTGGTAGCATATATATTTTTATTGTAGAGTACTAAACATATAACGACAAATTAGATTTTATCACCAATACATTGTTGTATAACTTTTATGATGAAATAGTTTTCGTTGCAAATTATTTTATATAATTTAGTGATGACAGTGTTTCATCATTAAATATATATTTATTGACAACGTATAAAGTTTTGTTGCAGAATATTGACCATTTAATGGTAAAATGGAAGTTATCATCTATATATCATTGTACAAATATAGTTTGCAACAAAAAAGAGTCATGAATTATATATTTTTAAAAAACTTTAGAAAAAATATATACAATTATATAAATATGTTGAAGTTATTTTAAGTATTTTAGAAAAGGATTTTAAAAATATTATAAAGAATAAAATAAAATAATTTAACTTTTAAATTTTGTTAAAAAGAAAAAGATTGAATTTTATAAAACTAATTATTTAGTAAAATATGAAATACCATAATACATTTGGAATGATTGTATTTTATAATGTGAATAAGTTTTCAATAAGTATAATAAACCATAAATTTTGATTATATGTTAAAGTTGTCATAGTGGCTAAGTAGTAAGTAACCAATTGAGAGGTCAGATATCCAGATGCATATTCGAATTTGATGGAATTTAGAAAAAAAAATTCTATCCGAATCAGATGGTGCATTGGGGGAACTTCAGGGGAAGGGGAAAGGATCTCAGCAGTAGGGACATCATCAAACAGTGCTGTTGAATTTTTAGAATCAGCGTCAAGATCTTCTTTGAATATCTATTGAGCTTTAGTGGGACAAATATCTTTATCGCTTTAAAAAAATAATTCTCTCATGTCTCTTACTATTCATCAACCCTCCTCTTTAAGTAGAGTAAGAGGTTGGAAAATTAAAGCAATTTACAATCTGATTTAGGACTTAAATAATCAATTGACAACTTAGATAAAATAGGACTCCTAACTTGACAAGACATTGACCAGGTCAAAAGAAACTCCACATGCCTATTGAAACAAATCAAAAGGTCTTCAAAACACTCCACGATAGGAAGGAATTCAGATCTTCACATGATGAATGAATAAGCAAAAATTCTCCACCATTGGATGAACTCAATGTGATGGCGTTGATGTTGGGGTATGTGGAGACCTTTGGTGATGAAGAGAATTGAAGGAAAATCAATTCTGCATAGTTTTCTGTCTGGCGGACTGTCGGAGTCGACTCGAGCTTCAGTCGAGTCGACTCGGGAACAGTCGAGTCGACTCGAGGTCCGTCGAGTCGACCCGGGAGAAGAAAGGCTGAAAAACCATGTTTCTGTCTAGACTGTCAGAGTCGACTCGAGCTACAGTCGAGTCGACTCGAAGCATCGTCGAGTCGACTCGAGCTACAGTCGAGTCGACTCTAGATCGTGCCAGTTTTGTCCAGACGTGCCAGAGTCGACTCGAACCACAGCCGAGTCGACTCGGGCTCGCGAAAAATCGTACGGACGATTTTCTTTTGGTGTTTTTGGTGGCGTTTCGACGGCTATGATCATCTGAAGGTCTTGAGACTATATATAGGACTCATGAGAGCCCTAGGGTAGGGTGATTGGCCGTATATTTGAGAGAGACTCTTGTTTGTGAGGCTAGGGTTCTAGAGAAGAAGAGGATTGGGATCCTACTTCTTATGCAAAGGGAATTCTGTGTGAATCTCTTGTAGATCGATCGCTTGTGATCGTTCGGGTGTGTGCTATCTCTGTAATCAGTTCATCCTTATTGAGATTTGGAGCGGTGGAGGACGTAGGCTATTTGTAGCCGAACCTCGTTACATCTTTGTGTTTGCTTTGCTATTTTCTTCCTTCTTCTTCCTTTGATCTTTGATAATCCGTTGCGGTGCTCAAGTGTTTTACCCTACTGATACCACGGGGTAATCTTTTGCCCTTCGTAGAAGGAGCGAAGAGGTGATCCTTGAGTCCGGAGTCGAGGGAGCGAGAGAGTGCTTATCCGTTTGTATCTCTCTTGCTTGTCCGACGTCGGTGGCGGCGCTGGTGTGAGTGGGTTCCGGTGCGGGCGCTGACAACAATTGGTATCAGAGCTATTGGTTATTCTGCAATGGCGGATGAAGGGAAGTTACGAATTGAGAAGTTCAATGGCACGAACTTCGGATTTTGGAAGATGCAAATAGAAGATTACCTTTACCAGAAGGATCTCTATTTACCTCTTGGAGGTAGAGCAAAGAAACCAGAGAAGATGTCCGATGAAGACTGGGAGGTCCTCGATCGAAAGACGCTCGGCACCATCAGATTGTCACTTGCATCCCAAGTGGCATTCAACATCAAAAACGAGAAGACGACGATGGAGTTGATGGCAACATTGTCGCGGATGTACGAGAAACCCTCAGCATCAAACAAGGTATTTCTCATGAAGAGGTTGTTTAATCTTCGTATGAAAAATGGCGGTAGCATAGCAGAATACCTCAACGAGTTCAATGAACTCACGGCCCAGTTGGAGTCAGTGGAGATTAGTTTTGACGATGAGATTCGGGCATTGCTAATCCTCTCCGGATTGCCTGATAGCTGGGAGGGCCTGGTGATGGCGGTGAGCAACTCTTCGGCAACGGGGAAGTTGATTTTTGATGACGTTGTGGGAGTGCTTCTGAGTGAAGAAGCAAGAAGGAAATCTTCTGGAGCTACGGAGTCGTCTGGAAGTGCACTAAACACCTCTGACCGGGGAAGACAAAAGAAGGACGGTCGATTTCGAAGCGACTCGAAGTCGAGATCCAGCAGGTCTCGAGCACCTCAGAACAAGGGAGCGAAGTGCTGGAACTGCGGGAAGACGGGGCACTTTAGGAGGGATTGCAAATCTCCTAAAGGGAAGCAAGGCGACCACACCGAAGGAGTCAGCAAGGATCTGGCAAATCTTGCTGAAGACGGTGATATGGATGCCCTCGTTCTATCTTTGTCTACCTGTGACGAGTCTTGGGTGATAGACTCGGGCGCGTCTTTCCATGCTACATCCCAACGGAAGCTTCTTGAAGGATATGAGAAGGGAGACTTTGGCAAAGTCTACCTAGGGGATGGAGAGCCTTGCACCATACAAGGAAGGGGAAGCGCGGAAGTGAAGTTGGTTTCTGGATCTTCACTTGAGCTTGAGGACGTACGGCACGTACCTCAACTGCAGAGGAATCTGATTTCTGTTGGACAGTTGGCGAGCCAGGGGTACAAGGCTACTTTCACAGCTGATCAGTGGAAGATATCCAGAGGTTCGTTGACGGTGGCTAGTGGCAAGAAGGTTGGGACACTTTATGTCACCAACGGCACGGAGAACTCTATTGGAGTTGTTGCAGCAGATGTGGACACCAAGTTATGGCATTGTAGACTTGGGCACATGAGTTATCAGGGACTGGAGGTGATGCACCAGTTGGGAAAGCTGCAGGGTCTCAGGAGTGTTGAGATGGACTTCTGTGAGGATTGTGTTCTCGGAAAGCAGAAGCGTGTTTCATTCAACAAAGAAGGTAAACCTCGGAAGCAAGAAAAGCTAGATCTCGTGCACACGGACGTGTGGGGGCCTGCACCAGTTTCTTCCATTGGTGGATCTCAGTATTATGTTACTTTTATTGATGATGCTACCAGGAAGCTTTGGGTGTTCTTCTTGAAGCACAAGTCAGAGGTATTTGGGGTCTTCAGGAGATGGCAGGCGATGGTAGAACTCGAGACAGGAAAGAGGTTGAAATGCCTGAGATCGGACAACGGTGGTGAGTATTGTAGCAGGGAGTTTGAGGACTACTGTGCAGATGCTGGGACCGTCAGGCAAAGGACAGTTCCAGGAACACCACAACAAAATGGAGTTGCTGAAAGGATGAACAGAACAATTAATGAGCGTGCCAGGAGTATGAGGATACATGCTGGATTGCCACAGCAGTTTTGGGCGGAAGCAGTTAACACTGCTGCCTACTTGATCAACAGAGGGCCATCAAAGAAACTTGAATTTGGGATTCCTGAGGAACCATGGACAGCGAAGAAGATTGATTTGGCGCACTTACGAGTATTCGGTTGTACCAGTTATGTCCATGTTGATTCCAGTCAAAGAAGCAAACTAGACGCCAAATCAAAGAAGTGTATTTTCGTTGGATACGGAGGTCAACAGTTTGGGTACCGGCTTTGGGATCCCGAACACAAGAAGATCATTCGTAGTAATGATGTGGTATTCAATGAGAAAATGCAGCAGAGCACTGAATCAGAAACAAAACCTGTTGAGCCGTGTTTTGTGGATCCTGAAGAGGAGTCTACAAATTCTGGTCAGAAGACTCAGTCAGAGCAAGAACCTGAAGCATTGGCACCCCCTCCACAACTAAGAAGGTCCACTCGTAGTACTCATGGGAAGCCTCCTCAAAGGTATGATGGGACTCTTAGTTATTTGCTGCTCACAGATAATGGCGAACCTGAATGCTTCACGGAGGCATTGGAGGTTGATACCAGGAAGGAGTGGGAGTTGGCCATGGATGATGAGATGAAGTCATTGGAGCAGAATCAAACGTGGGATTTGGTGGATCTGCCCAAGGGGAAGAAAGCACTGTCAAACAAATGGGTTTACAAGCTGAAGGAAGAGCAAGGCGGGAAGAAGCGATACAAGGCCAGGCTGGTTGTAAAAGGATTTCAGCAGAGAGCAGGTATCGACTTCACAGAAATCTTTTCTCCTGTAGTCAAGATGAGTACTATTCGAGCGGTGCTGAGCATGGTGGCAGTAGAGGATCTTCACTTAGAGCAGCTTGATGTGAAGACGGCCTTTCTCCACGGAGATCTCGATGAGGAGATATATATGCAGCAGCCGGAGGGATACATTGCAGCTGGCACGGGTGACTTAGTCTGCAAACTAAAGAAAAGCCTCTATGGTTTGAAACAGGCACCCAGACAATGGTATCTCAAGTTCGATAGTTACATGCTTGAGATAGGATACAGGAGATGTCAGGAGGATCACTGTTGCTACTTTCGGGACTTCGGTACATCTTACATTATCTTGCTATTGTATGTTGATGACATGTTAGTTGCAGGAGCTAGCATGCATGAGATTGCAAAATTGAAGCTGAAGCTGTCAAAAAAATTTGCAATGAAGGATCTAGGAGCAGCAAAACAGATCCTTGGGATGCGGATTAGTAGAGATAGGTCTAAACATATCCTCAGACTATCTCAGGCGGAGTACATCAGCCGAGTACTCAGGAGATTCTGCATGGAGGGTGCCAAACCTGTTGGCACACCGCTGGGTGCCCATTTTAAGCTCTCAAAAGGGCAAAGTCCGAAGACGCGGGTGGAGGAGCTCAATATGTCAAAAATCCCGTATGCATCGGCAGTGGGGAGCTTGATGTACGTTATGGTGTGTACGAGACCAGACATTGCTCAAGCAGTGGGAGTTGTGAGTCGCTTCATGAGCTGCCCAGGCTTGGAGCATTGGCGCGCGGTCAAATGGATACTGAGGTATCTGAAAGGCACTGAGCACATGTCATTATGCTATGGAGGTTCTGAGATCCGGTTACAGGGCTATGTGGACTCAGACATGGCAGGGGACTTGGACGGCAGGAGAAGCACGACAGGGTACTTGTTCACCTTGGGCAGTGGAGCCGTCAGTTGGATTTCCAGGTTGCAACCAGTTGTTGCATTGTCGACTACGGAGGCGGAGTATGTGGCAGCCACAGAGGCGTGCAAGGAACTAATATGGCTTCAGGGCTTGATGAAGGAGCTTGGGAAGGAGCAGAAGGATTGCATGTTATATTCAGATAGTCAAAGTGCAATTCATCTGGCAAAGAATTCAGCTTTCCATTCAAGGACGAAGCATATTGACATACGGTACCACTTCGTGAGGTCATTGCTCGAGCAGGGACTCGTCAAGTTGGAGAAGATTCATACAAGTCAGAATCCTGCAGATATGTTGACGAAGGTCGTCATGGTGGAGAAGCTGAGGAGTTGTTCAGCTTCTGCTGGTCTTCATGCTTGAAGACGTTGAGGAGGCATCGTACCTATTTCACTAAGATGATTTAGTTTCAGTGGGAGCACAGAGGAGAGCCAAGTAACAAGAGGATATACCCAAGGTCTCCAAGTGGGAGATTGTTGGGGTATGTGGAGACCTTTGGTGATGAAGAGAATTGAAGGAAAATCAATTCTGCATAGTTTTCTGTCTGGCGGACTGTCGGAGTCGACTCGAGCTTCAGTCGAGTCGACTCGGGAACAGTCGAGTCGACTCGAGGTCCGTCGAGTCGACCCGGGAGAAGAAAGGCCGAAAAACCATGTTTCTGTCTAGACTGTCAGAGTCGACTCGAGCTACAGTCGAGTCGACTCGAAGCATCGTCGAGTCGACTCAAGCTACAGTCGAGTCGACTCTAGATCGTGCCAGTTTTGTCCAGACGTGCCAGAGTCGACTCGAACCACAGCCGAGTCGACTCGGGCTCGCGAAAAATCGTACGGACGATTTTCTTTTGGTGTTTTTGGTGGCGTTTCGACGGCTATGATCATCTGAAGGTCTTGAGACTATATATAGGACTCATGAGAGCCCTAGGGTAGGGTGATTGGCCGTATATTTGAGAGAGACTCTTGTTTGTGAGGCTAGGGTTCTAGAGAAGAAGAGGATTGGGATCCTACTTCTTATGCAAAGGGAATTCTGTGTGAATCTCTTGTAGATCGATCGCTTGTGATCGTTCGGGTGTGTGCTATCTCTGTAATCAGTTCATCCTTATTGAGATTTGGAGCGGTGGAGGACATAGGCTATTTGTAGCCGAACCTCGTTACATCTTTGTGTTTGCTTTGCTATTTTCTTCCTTCTTCTTCCTTTGATCTTTGATAATCCGTTGCGGTGCTCAAGTGTTTTACCCTACTGATACCACGGGGTAATCTTTTGCCCTTCGTAGGCGGAGCGAAGAGGTGATCCTTGAGTCCGGAGTCGAGGGAGCGAGAGAGTGCTTATCCGTTTGTATCTCTCTTGCTTGTCCGACGTCGGTGGCGGCGCTGGTGTGAGTGGGTTCCGGTGCGGGCGCCGACAACAGTTGAAACATCTTTGAGTCGTTGGAACTCCTTTACGCAAATAAATTTCATGTGTTGGCACTTCATGCATTGAATTCTTTTGGATTGGCATCGAGGAGTCCTCCTCAACATGAGATTCCTCAAGGATAGAGCCACATCAAAGGATCTTAAAAACCAGCAAACATAAGGTCTCCTTGCGGAAGGAGGAATCTTCATGCGCCAAGGCTTCTCTTCAAAATTCTTCACGCAATTCTTTCCTATGCGTCATTGGAAATCCTTCTCTAAGAATGACTCTTTAGCTTATTCGTTGCACGGTTGGGGAGATTAATTTCCTTCCTTGACTTGGAGAAGTCCTTCTCTTCATGGACTCTTGACGCCTCCTAATCTCTTGACATTAGAGAATCTAGGACTCCTAGGACAACTCGACTTTGACCAAGTCAAAGCCTCCACATCATGTTTTGATCTTCACGCCATCTTATTGCCACTTGGCACTTGATAAGTGCTGAATAATTTATAATTTAGTTATCTTTTCATAGCACTTATCAATGTTCTTAAACTAATAAATACATACTTTACCATGAAATTGAATAAACATTGAAATAAATTTAAAATATGGTAAGAGGTAAATAATTCTTTTCTCAAAACAGACTTTGAACTTGTCTCTCTCCTGGTTGTAATCTTTCATGAAAACATATAAGAAGGAGATTGTGTTGACCCGGTTTAGTAACCTGATGGAGTTGTAATCAAGCTAAGGCTATGATTAAATAGGTTTTGGTCCTGATTAGATTGAAAGTTATAATTGTATGGAAAATATTTGATTAACCCTTGTTATTAAATCACGGTCCTACTTTTAGCCTTGTTGAGTCCGGTCTGAAGTTGTTTAGCAAGAATTAAATTTAAACGACATTGGGCTCGAGAGTAAGTTCACGCAAATCAACGATCATGACCCACCTCAAACCCAAAGTCAATTCCCAACCAATTCCTTACCTGCCTTCATATAAAATTTATAAATTTAAAACAAAAAAAAAGAAAATAATGAATATAATAAAATAAATAAAAATAATTTCGGGAAGAATCACTGAATTCACTGTTCATATGAACAGTGTCCCGTAAAAAACACTGTTCATATAAATAGTGTTTAAAAAATATATATATATATAATAACAAATGAGTTCACTATCTATCTTCTTCCCCCCTCCCCCGCAGTGCATCACGGCCGAGATTCCCGTCGATTCTCCCGTTCCAGCCACGAGATGGCGTCGCCTAAGAAATCCTCCACGCGGTGCAGCCAACCTTCCGTTCCTCCGCCTGCGCCTCCGCCTCCGCACAACGACCATTCGGAGCGATCCTCCCAGCCGCATCAACCGCGTGCCATCCGCCGCCCGTTCCACCTCCCAACAGCCGGAAATCACTCCTCCATGATCAACGCTTCCAGCATCCCATGAAATCAAGCATCCAGCCGTCTCCCTCTCCGCCCGTGACGCATCCGGAGCCAATCCCCCGCTTCCGCGATTCAAAGCTCAATCTCCTGCAAGCATCCGAGCATCCGAGATAGTCTCCGCATCCTCCCAGCTTCTTCCAATCCATTTGCAGCCGCAACCATTCCGGGATACGATCACAACTCCTTCCATTTCCAGGGAACCCAGCACCCACCGCAGTTGCCCGTGATTTCTCTTCGCATCCCGAATCAGCCAGCCATCCGCCAGGAAGCGCATCATCGCCTCCCCCGCCTCCGCCTCGTCCGTTTCTCGCCATCCAGGAGGGATCCTCTTCCGTGATCAGCGCCCAGCGATTCCACGGCCGTTTCGATCCTCAGTCGGCTGCAAGGGGTGGGGAAGTCCTATATAGGGGGCCACGGTTGGAAGAACAGGGGGGGTGGCTCTGTTTCAGTGAAGAAGAAGAAGAAGAAAGCCGAGAGAAAGAAATAAAAAAAGAAGAGAGAGGGGAGGAAAGAGAATATTTTGTGATATTTTGGAAATAATGGGAGGTGAAGGCTTTCATTTGAAGACAGGAGGTCGTCCGGAAGCCATGCGCGGCTAAACGTCTAGTCTAGGGCTGGATGAAGCCCTAGCAATGTATCAGGGCATTGTAGTTCTTATTTTTATTATTATTTTGGAGCTTGTTTAAATTCTTATTTTCAATGAAATATTCCTTTATGATATTTAAACTTTGAGCATGCTAGTTACTAATCATGTTTGCTAAAGTAGTCTAAGATGATTCATGCCTAGGAAGATGAAGTGTGCTGCATCCTAGATTAGCATACTTAGGTAGACACTTCATGCTACACCGAAGATGGATCTTCCTAACACTCTCTATGCTTTTATTTTAAAAGGCTTGTAGCCAATTTGCATGCCTCTCCAAAAGATAAAAATTAAGAACACAGTCCCTAATGCAATGCTACGCGGTGGATTCCAAACCCTAGATCTATTTACTTTGATAAATTTCAATTCGTACTCATAGATTAATTTAGTTAAATTAAGTTAGCACATCCTTCTTCTTGATTTATTTTTAAAAGAAAAATAACTTATTCTTCAATCCCTGTGGACCGACACCCGTAATCACTATCCTACAGGATACGTGCTATTGCGTGGTTGACTTTTGAAATTGAAAGAACCGATCAATTTTTGGCGCCGTTGCCGGGGATTGCTAGCATAGTTATTTTTTCTATCATTAAAAAAAAATTAATTAATTTAAAAAAAACCTTCAAAAAAATATATATATAAAAAAATTATTTTCTATTATTGTTACTTTTCTTATTTTTTTCTCTTCTACTAATTTTTTTTAAAAATTTTCTTTTGATCTTATTTGATCAGGAATCGAAGGAAAAATCTGGAATGATCAAAAAGAGAACTGCTGGAAAAGGAATGCTGTAGAGGTTTGCCTAAAAAAAAAAAAATTAAATTGCTGGAGAAATTTTCTTTGGTAACCTCTAAACCTTTCTTATTTAAATTAAGTATTAGCTTGAAATTTTGTGGTGATTGTTTGATTTTAATTTCAGCAAAAGTGTGAATGCATGCCTGATACACATACACCAATTAATTTGCACTTAGTAAGGGCAATCACCCCAACAAGATAGGAGCCGAATTTCATCACCGGTCTCTTGCCCAATTTAGGTGAACTCAATCTCACATAGTGTCACTTTAATTAAAATCAATTAGACATTGGCCCCTAGGGACATTCGAGCTCAATAGGATGAAGATCACGGAAAGTTGCACCAATTTCGCTCTGTGGCTTAGTTGATGTCTAGGCAAGCTTTGTCCCTATAAGGGAGACAGTTCATCTGTTCGAGGCAAGTGGGTTTTAAGTGGGACCTTTGCGAACGCATCTGACCCGTCCACTTACCTGGGAGCTTACCTGGTCAACTCGGTTCATTAGACCGGATTGGAGGCTTAGGTGCCCTCTTCAAACCAGTTAGGAGCTGTCTAGTGATTTTAGGACAAAGACTAGGATTGATATGCTTTTCTCTTTTATTGCATGCTTGATTGATCGAGTACTAGTGTATGTACGGTAGTCGTTTTAGAGTACGAAACCTATTACCTTTTGACCCTGAAATAGAACGAACCCTTAGGAACATTCGAGCTAAGATCAAAACATTAGGATCATCCCCACCTCTTAAGATGGCTGAAGAACAACCCAAACTCCTGAGGGAGTACTTTACTCCCACTATTTACACTTCCCCATCTTGTATTCGATTACCTGAGGTAGCAGCTGTACAATATGAAATAAAGTCTAGTGTGATCCAAATGCTCCCATCTTTTTATGGGCTCACCAACGAAGACCCATACAAACATTTAGATGAATTTCTTGAGATTTGCACCACTGTCAAGATTCAGAACTTCACTGATGATGCCCTGAAACTTAGGTTATTCCCCTTCTCCCTTAAAGATAGAGCCAAACAATGGTTGAATTCTTTAGAAGCTAACTCAATTCGTTCTTGGGATCAAATGCAACAAGAATTTCTTAAAAAATACTTTCCTATAGGAAGAACGAACCAGTTTAGACGTGCCATTACAAGCTTCTCCCAAACCGAGGGAGAAGAATTTCATGAAACTTGGGAGAGATTTTGGGACCTAATCCGTAAATGCCCTCATCATCAAATACCTAAGTGGCAGCTAGTGCAATGTTTCTATGACGGTTTGACGGAACGAAACCGTCAGATGATCGATGCTGCATGCGGGGGGACTTTCATGCTTTGAAATGAGCATGAAGCATGGCAACTATTTAAAAATCTTAATGAAAACTCCCTCCATCATGCTTCATGTTCTCGTCAAGCATCCCCAAATTTTCAAAGAAAAGGGGCCATTTGTGAAATAAGTCATTCTATGGACCTGTCTAGCAAGGTAGAAGCATTGTCCCATAAGATTGACCAACTAATGATAGGAGGACATGTCGTTAGCTCTTCCCAAGCACAAGTGTGTGCTATCTGTTCTAGCCCATCGCATCCTATTCATGAGTGCCCCTCAGCACCCCAATATCCCGAACTCGTGCAAGAACACATCAATGCTGCCCAAACACAGCCCAGACCGGGTAATGATCCATTTTTCAATACATATAATCCGGGATGGCGGAATCATCCAAATTTTTCTTGGAGGCAGCAAGCTTCTAATACCTCCCAACCCTTTTTCCAAAATTTTCAAAACCTTCAGAATTTTCATCTCCACCATCCCTCAACTCAATTTCAGCATCCTCCTCCTCCAACCCAAAGAAATACAGCCTTTGAGGAGAAGGTGTTGACTGCCCTTCAAGGTTTGGAGGCAAACACACAACTATTGCACTCTCACACGCAATCAATTGCTAAGCTAGAATCCCAAATGGGTCAACTAGCTAATGCATTAAACAAGCGAGAGGAAGGTAAGCTTCCAAGTCAACCAATGAGTAATCCTAGGGGACAATACGTGGCTCAAGAAACTCGACTAAATCATGAGCAAGCTAATGCTTTGACTACCCTAAGGAGTGGACGTATAATAGATAATAAGGTTGGGGAGGGTAACAATAAGGAAGGAGAAGAAGAAAAGAAGAATGTGTCACATGAAAATCCAAAACCTTCTTCAGCTAGTCCACCATCTGCCACAACCCACATTCCAAAGGCTCCATTCCCTGAAGCACTTAATGCACCCTCTCCCTTTGGCAAGAAGGGAACTTCATTAGAAGAGATGATGGAGGTTTTCAAACAAGTTAAAATCAACCTCCCACTCCTTGATGCCATCAAACAAGTTCCCTCCTATGCCAAATTTCTCAAAGACCTTTGCACCCAAAAGCGGAAATCTAGGACACATGTGCCTAAAAAGGTCCTCCTAACTGAGCAGGTAAGTTCCATTCTCCAACACAACACCCCTCCAAAATTCAAAGATCCTGGTGCTCCCACTATTTCCTGTGTCATAGGAGATAACTTCATTGATCGAGCACTTTTAGATCTAGGGGCAAGTGTGAATCTTCTACCCTATTCAGTCTATGAAAAATTTGGGTTGGGTGAATTGAAACCTACCTCGGTATCTTTACAATTGGCTAATCGATCGGTGAAGATGCCAAGGGGGATGATTGAAGATGTTCTTGTCAAGGTAGACAAATTCTATTTTTCAGTAGATTTTATCGTCCTTGACATGGAACATGTGCCCAACCTTAAAAAACAAATCCCTGTGATTCTTGGTCGTCCCTTTTTAGCGATAGCCAATGCATGTATTAACTGTAGAACTGGGGCAATGGATATATCATTTGGAAACATGAAAATTAAGTTGAATGTGTTTCATGCCGCTGACCAACATGTGAGGGAAGACGAGTGTTGCCTAATTGACGAAATGGATGATCTTGTAGAGAACGCCCTTCCCTATACCTTAGCAAATGATCCCTTAGAGGCATGTTTGGCCCATTTTGACATTGACAACTTTGATATAGACAAGGCCGTAGAAGAAGTTAACATCTTACTCGACAATCAATCTCCCATGAGTTCCCTTCCTTGGAAGATCCGACCTGAACCTCTTCCCCCTATTGCTAGCGCACCACTTTGTCCTTCCATTGATTCTCCACCTAAACTTGAGTTAAAGCCACTTCCGACAACTCTTAAGTATGCCTTTCTAGGACCAGAAGATACCCTTCCTGTAATCATCGCGGCCAACTTATCTACTGAATAGGAGGGTAAATTTTTAAGGGTGCTAGAAGAGAATAAACATGCCATAGGATGGTCTGTAGCCGATTTGAAAGGGGTTGACCCCTCTGTTTGTATGCATCGAATTCATCTCGAAGATGATGCAAAGCCCACCCGAGAAATGCAAAGAAGACTCAATCCTAACATGAAGGAGGTAGTCAAGAAAGAAGTGGTGAAGTTATTAGATGCCGGAATCATTTATCCAATTTCTGATAGTAAGTGGGTGAGTCCAACACAAGTGGTACCCAAGAAATCAGGTATCACTGTGGTTGAAAATACGGAAGGAGAATTGATACAAACACGCACAACCACGGGTTGGCGCGTGTGTATTGACTACAGAAAACTTAATTCGATGACTAGGAAAGACCATTTCCCTCTACCTTTCATAGATCAAATTTTGGAACGGTTGGCTGGTCAAGGTTTCTACTGCTTCTTAGATGGTTATTCTGGATATAATCAAGTACCTGTTTACCCGGACGATCAAGAGAAAACCACTTTTACTTGCCCATTTGGGACATTTGCATATAGGAGGATGCCTTTTGGACTATGCAATGCACCTGCAACTTTTCAACGATGCATGATGGCCATTTTTTCAGATATGGTGGAAAACTTTCTAGAAGTGTTCATTGATGATTTCTCAGTTTTTGGCCTATCTTTTGACGATTGTCTGGATAATTTGACCTTAGTTTTGAAAAGATGTAAGGAGACCAACCTAGTATTAAGTTGGGAAAAGAGCCATTTCATGGTTCAAGAAGGCATAGTTTTAGGACACGTCGTGTCCAAGAGGGGCATTGAAGTAGATAAAGCCAAAGTCGATCTTATTTCCAATCTCCCCCCACCCAAAACTGTGAAACAAATCCGATCATTCCTTGGCCATGCTGGTTTCTACCGTCGCTTCATTCAGGATTTCAATAAGATTTCCAAACCCTTGTGCAATCTTCTGGCCAAGGACACTCCCTTTGTCTTTGATAAAGCATGCGAGGAGGCATTTGAAAATCTTCGCTCGAAATTGACCACTGCACCTATCATACGGCCCCCTAATTGGATCCTTCCATTTGAATTAATGTGTGACGCATTCAACTATGCCATTGGGGCAGTTTTAGGGCAACGGCTAGATAAGGTACCTCATGTCATCTACTACGCTAGTAAAGCACTCTCAGATGCACAATTGAACTACACCACCACTGAGAAAGAATTGCTAGCTGTAGTATTCGCGCTAGACAAGTTTCGATCTTATCTATTAGGATCCAAGGTTACCGTATTTACTGATCATGCTGCCCTTCGACACCTTCTTGCAAAGAAGGACACCAAACCCCGTCTGATTCGATGGATTCTTTTACTACAAGAATTTGACCTAGAAATTCGTGACAAGAAAGGAACTGCAAATGTCGTAGCAGACCACTTATCTAGGATTCTTCTTGAGCCCTCTAAGAATACCTCACCCTTACATGATGCTTTCCCAGATGAACAATTATTTGGGGTACAAGGAATGAAAACGCCATGGTTTGCAAACATAGTAAATTACCTTACCATAGGACGAATTCCTGATGATTGGTCAACTCAAGACAAGAACCGATTCTTTTCACAAGTAAAGTTCTATTATTGGGATGATCCCGATCTATTCAAGTATTGTCCCGATCAAGTAATCCGTCGATGTGTCCCCGAATGCGAATTTCAAAGTATTCTTTCATTCTGCCATTCACAAGCTTGTGGGGGACATTTTGGGGGTAGAAAAACTGCAGCAAAAGTTTTACAGAGTAAATTTTATTGGCCCACTCTTTTCAAAGATGCCCATAACTTTTGCCAAACTTGTGAACGGTGCCAACGGATGGGTACCATCTCCCGTAGAGATATGATGCCTCTCAATCCTATTTTAATTGTAGAAATATTTGATGTCTGGGGTATTGACTTTATGGGCCCTTTTCCACCATCCTTTGGTTTCGAATATATTCTTGTAGGGGTTGATTATGTTTCAAAATGGGTAGAAGCTGTCGCCACTAAAACTAATGACCACAAGGTTGTGATTAAATTTTTACATGAAAACATCTTTTGTCGTTTTGGCACACCCCGAGCCATCATCAGTGATGGGGGATCTCATTTTTGCAACCGGTCTTTCGAGGCTTTGGCTCGCAAATATAACATCACCCACAAAGTTGCTACCCCATATCATCCCCAAACGAGTGGACAAGTCGAGGTGTCCAATAGGGAGTTAAAACACATCTTAGAGAAAACGGTACGTCCCGATAGAAAAGATTGGTCTCAAAGGATAAATGATGCACTCTGGGCCTATCGTACTGCCTACAAAACTCCTATTGGCATGTCTTCCTACCGATTAGTTTTTGGAAAAGCTTGTCACTTACCGGTAGAACTTGAACATAGAGCTTTCTGGGCTATCAAAAAGTTTAACTTAGATATGGCAGTAGCTGGTCCTCACCGAAAACTCCAACTAAGTGAACTTGAAGAATTGCGCAATGAGGCTTATGAAAATGCTAAAATTTATAAAGCAAGGACTAAGGCTTTTCATGATAAAAATATTAACCGTAAGTCCTTCGAACCTGCTCAAAAGGTTTGGCTGTTGAATTCAAAGTTGCGACTCTTCCCGGATAAACTTCGCTCTAGGTGGGATGGACCATTCGTAGTGAAAAAGGTTTTTCCTTATGGTGCAGTAGAGATCCAACACCTCAATGGTGGACATATTTTAAAAGTCAATGGTCAAAGGTTAAAACCTTATGTGGACTGTGTTACCGATGGGCAATTGATCGAATTCCTTAATTTGACGAACCCTATTTATCAAAATAATTAAGGATGCACCATGTCTGGCTGAAGACAATAAACTTAGCGCTTGTTGGGAGGCAACCCAATTCTCTTAGATTTCTTTAAACATTGAGGACAATGTTAGGTTTAGGTTTGGAGGTATTTTTAAGTATTTTTTTTTATTTTTTGTTTTGTTTGCATCTCTTGCATTCGTTTTCACTTCATAATGTCAGGTTTATCAAAAGAAATAAAAAAATAAAAAATAAAAATATCTTTTAAAAAAAATGTGTTCATTTTCATTTTTTATAAAATAATAATAATAAAAAAAAATTTTAAAAAAAAGTTTTTGTTTTTTAAAAAAAAACTCATTTCTATACATTAATGCGAAAATGCTAAACACACAAGGTATATAAAATCTAAAAAGCCCAATGACTAGTCGGAAGTAATACAAATTTAAGTTCTTTTCATTAAGTCTCTCTTAGGAAGTTGTAAGCTAATTAATACTTCGGAATTTCACTACACACTGGCCGACACTTCTAAGGTCTAGGCTCGACATTATATTGATAGTATAGTAGCAACCTTGGACCCTGATGAATCATACTTATCTAATCCAAAAAAAAAAAACAATAAAAAGGATTTAGTCAGGAACATCGAAAAGGGCTATCTATTGTCAAAGGTCAGGTGGGCTTGTGATGAGGACTCTGAGCATAAGTCCGTAGGGAAGTCTTGAGGCCCGACACCTTATGCCAACTGGTGTGAGAGTTGTCGATTGATTGCTCGTTACATGGAGAAATCACCACAAGAGTAAAAGTGCACAATATATATATAAAAAGGAACAAAAAAAAAAACTCTGTATTGACCTTGAAAAAGACAATAGTGTGAAAGCCATCGTTGTAAACATTCGAGTAAACTGGAATATTACAGATAAAGCCCGTGAGGTACTAAAGTAAATATCCACAACTCTCGAAATTCTGCAGATAAAATGATTTTGAATCAGTAAACAGGTCCTTTCGACCAATCCTTGGAAACTACTAGTCTTTGCAATATTTTGTTGATCCGAATCCTTAGCTTGTGTACGGTCCAGATTTCACCAAGCACTCCAGTATAAATAAGTCTTACAACTCCCTAATGGAAACTTAATGACTTCAACTTGAATTACATCTTGACCTACGATTTGGGCTGACTTAGTAAATAAAACCATGTGTGCTTTGAAATTCTTATCATTTATGTATCTTAAATTTGATTTTAAAAAAAAAAAAGAAGAAAAAGAGATTTTTCGAAATTCTTAGCTAGTATGCATTTGGAATTTAATTTTCACCTCATAGATCAATTGATTTAAAAAAAAAAGAAAAGAAATTAATAATAACAATAATGATAAATGATTTATTGAAGTTTGTCGGTATCTTCACTGAAAATCCTCACGAGACTACAACTTGTCCACTAGGGTAACCTAGGGGTTTAAAGCCTTGTTACATATGGTAAATGTAACCGCGATGCCTGCAAAAGTGAGTTAAAATTCTTCTTTTCTAGTTTTATTTTGCTCGAGGACTAGCAAAACATAGGTTTGGGGGTGTGATAAGTGCTGAATAATTTATAATTTAGTTATCTTTTCATAGCACTTATCAATGTTCTTAAACTAATAAATACATACTTTACCATGAAATTGAATAAACATTGAAATAAATTTAAAATATGGTAAGAGGTAAATAATTCTTTTCTCAAAACAGACTTTGAACTTGTCTCTCTCCTGGTTGTAATCTTTCATGAAAACATATAAGGAGGAGATTGTGTTGACCCGGTTTAGTAACCTGATGGAGTTGTAATCAAGCTAAGGCTATGATTAAATAGGTTTTAGTCCTGATTAGATTGAAAGTTATAATTGTATGGAAAATATTTGATTAACCCTTGTTATTAAATCACGGTCCTGCTTTTAGCCTTGTTGAGTCCGGTCTGAAGTTGTTTAGCAAGAATTAAATTTAAACGACATTAGGCTCGAGAGTAAGTTCACGCAAATCAACGATCATGACCCACCTCAAACCCAAAGTTAATTCCCAACCAATTCCTTACCTGCCTTCATATAAAATTTATAAATTTAAAACAAAAAAAAGAAAATAATGAATATAATAAAATAAATAAAAATAATTTTGGGAATAATCACTGAATTCACTGTTCATATGAACAGTGTCCCGTAAAAAACACTGTTCATATAAACAGTGTTTAAAAAAATATATATATATAATAACAAATGAGTTCACTGTTTATCTTCTTCCCCCCTCCCCCGCAGTGCATCACGGCCGAGATTCCCGTCGATTCTCCCGTTCCAGCCACGAGATGGCGTCGCCTAAGAAATCCTCCACGCGGTGCAGCCAACCTTCCGTTCCTCCGCCTGCGCCTCCGCCTCCGCACAACGGCCATTCGGGGCGATCCTCCCAGCCGCATCAACCACGTGCCATCCGCCGCCCGTTCCACCTCCCAGCAGCCGGAAATCACTCCTCCATGATCAACGCTTCCAGCATCCCATGAAATCAAGCATCCAGCCGTCTCCCTCTCCGCCTGTGACGCATCCGGAGCCAATCCCCCGCTTCGCGATTCAAAGCTCAATTTCATGCAAGCATCCGAGCATCCAAGATAGTCTCCGCATTCTCCCAGCTTCTTCCAATCCATTTGCAGCCGCAACCATTCCGGGATGCGATCACAGCTCCTTCCATTTTCAGGGAACCTAGCACCCACCGCAGTTGCCCGTGATTTCCCTTCGCATCCCGAATCAGCCAGCCATCCGCCAGGAAGCGCATCATCACCTCCCCCGCCTCCGCCTCGTCCGTTTCTCGCCATCCAGGAGGGATCCTCTTCCGTGATCAGCGCCCAGCGATTCCACGGCCGTTTCGATCCTCAGTCGGCTGCAAGGGGTGGGGAAGTCCTATATAGGGGGCCACGGTTGGAAGAACAGGGGGGGAGGCTCTGTTTCGGTGAAGAAGAAGAAGAAGAAAGCCGAGAGAAAGAAATAAAAAAAGAAGAGAGAGGGGAGGAAGAGAATATTTTGTGATATTTTGGAAATAATGGGAGGTGAAGGCTTTCATTTGAAGACGGGAGGTCGTCCGGAAGCCATGCGCGGCTAAACGTCTAGTCTAGGGCTGGATGAAGCCCTAGCAATGTATCAGGGCATTGTAGTTCTTATTTTTATTATTATTTTGGAGCTTGTTTAAATTCTTATTTTCAATGAAATATTCCTTTATGATATTTAAACTTTGAGCATGCTAGTTACTAATCATGTTTGCTAAAGTAGTCTAAGATGATTCATGCCTAGGAAGATGAAGTGTGCTGCATCCTAGATTAGCATACTTAGGTAGACACTTCATGCTACACCGAAGATGGATCTTCCTAACACTCTCTATGCTTTTATTTTAAAAGGCTTGTAGCCAATTTGCATGCCTCTCCAAAAGATAAAAATTAAGAACACAGTCCCTAATGCAATGCTACGCGGTGGATTCCAAACCCTAGATCTATTTACTTTGATAAATTTTAATTCGTACTCATAGATTAATTTAGTTAAATTAAGTTAGCACATCCTTCTTCTTGATTTATTTTTAAAAGAAAAATAACTTATTCTTCAATCCCTGTGGACCGACACCCGTAATCACTATCCTACAGGATACGTGCTATTGCGTGGTTGACTTTTGAAATTGAAAGAACCAATCAGCACTCAATTACATGGATTCAATCATCAGATACAAATTAGCAATTACAAATCCAAATTAAGGACCCAATGGAACTAGGTGCTGAAAATATTAGATCCATTGTGTTTCGGTTACACCCAAACGACGATCCAAATATGAGGCATATCTAGGATAACTTGGGCTTCTGCTCCTACATCACTAAATGACCATAGAGAAAAGACAGAGAGCTAAAGAAATTATCGCTTTGGCAAGTCAACCCATAAAATTTATGAGCTGACTCTAGTGAAACTAAAGTCGACCCAAGAATAACCATAGTGAAAAGACAGAAAGTAGTGATACTTAGTTCATTGAAGAATCGACCCCTGAAAGCAATGAGTTGAACCTAGTCATCTGATCAGTCGACCCTTGAATTGAGAGAGCCAACTCGACAAGTGCCGCAGACTAAAGACAAAGTGTGGCAAATATAGACGCAAGTTTGAGATGACTCATGAAGATTATGATTCGACTCTTGAAAATCTCGAGTCAACTTCAGAAAACAGCAAGTCGACCCCTCTGCGCCTGACAATAGTAAAAGCTAGTTGTCCTGCAAATCAGAAGGGTGGTTTTCATCTCTCAATAACTCTGTTACTTGTCTAATAGTTAGAAAAGTATTCCAACCATCTCCAAAGAGTATAAACACATGAGAACACCAAAGGAAGAAAAGAGCTCAAGCGTTGCAAAGACAAATCCACTAGATTCAAAAAAAAAGCAGAAAGAGAAAGCTTCAAAAAGAATATCATTCAAGAGCTTTCATTGTGAGCTGAAAGATCACATTCAATATCAAAGAGTTGGTAAAGCACTTTCAAGAGCAATCAAGTCAACCAAGCGTCTAGCTCCATTTATTGTTTTGTAATTATTATCTTGGAGCTATATTCAGTGTGTCAGCAATTAATTCTTTCTATTCCTTCATGTAACAAGTTTTAGAGATTGAAACTTAGGAAAAAGTTCCATTTAAACCTGAAATTAGATTGTGAGGTTTTGGTTGATTACTTAAAAAATTAACTGAGTTGATTGTGAATCTGGAAAAACAATCGGTGTAGATTTTGGTTGTTTTTCTGAGAAAATCAACTGGATTGATTGTGAACCCAAAAAACAATCGGTTAAAAATTTTAGTTGATTGCCTAGGAAAATCAATCGGGTTTGATTGTGAACTCGAAAAATAACTATGTTGTAATTTGGATTATAAATTATAGTAAAATTTTTGAAAGTCTTGTGATGTGGACGTAGGTGCATAGTTAGCACTGGATCACTATAAATATTTTATGTTTGCATTGTTTGATATGTTTGTCTTTACTTTCAACTTATTTACTTATTAGTTTAATACTGGAATATATATTCTTCTGTCAAAGTTTTAAATTATGTTGCATCTACTTAGAGTTTTTGAAAAAGCCAATTCACCACCCTTTTGGGCTGCAAAGCTGGGCAACATGTGGTATCAGAGCTTGGTACTCAAACCTCTCATTGACCTAAACATCAATGAGTTAAAGATCTATAGCTGTCCCTATTGGAACCTCTCTAACCGAGGAACAATCCACGAATCGGCCTCCACTTTTCAATGGCTTAAATTATACTTATTGGAAAGCATGCATATACATTGTTATTCATGCACTAGACTGTGACATGTGGTTTATCATAATTAATGGGCCGCACACACCTACAAAGATTATTGATGATATATCTCTTTCCAAACTAGAAGGAAAATGGGATGAGTTAGATAAGAAGATGGCATAGTTGAATGCTAAAGCCATGAATATTTTATATTATTCTTTGGATGCTAATGAATTTAATCGAATATCTATTTATCTTTCCGCTAAAGAAATCTGGGATAGGATGGAAGTAACTCATGAAGGCACTAACTAGGTTAAAGAATCTAAAACAAATATGCTTGTACATAATTATGAACTATTTAAAATAGAGTCGAGCGAGTCTTTTTCTAATATATTTACTCACTTTACAAATAATATTAATAGTCTTAAAAGTCTTGGTAAATTCTATTGATAATCAATTTTAAAGACCACGCAATAGCACGTATCTAGTAGGATAGTGATTATGGATATCGATCCACAAGGATTGGGATACAGTTATTTTCTTAAAAATATTTAAAAAGAAAAGATTGTGAAGAAAATTAAACTTTAATAAAAATACAATTGATAATGATATCAGTTGAGAGAACCTAGGGCAAGAAATTCACCACTAACAAAGCAACAAGGATTAATTGTATTTTAATTTATTCTTGGATTAACATGCAAATTGGCTACAAGCCTAATAAGCATTCAAATAAAGTTTCACAAAAGTAATTTAGGAACATCCATCTTCGGTTGGCATGAAATGTCTACCCTAAACTAATGTGGAGGACACTGCATCTTCCCTAAGCATGGGTGATCTTATATTAACTTAGTAATCATGAAGAACAGTTGTATAAACGTCAAACTTAAAATCACAGAAATTAAATATGAGATGAAATAAAATATTCATTAAGAACAAAATAAAGTTTATACAACTCCAAGAATAGAAATTAAAAATACAAAATCCTTGGCCCTTTGTTAGGGCTTCATCCTGCCCTAGTGAAGAGCTCAGCCTTCCATGGAATTGTAGATGATAGGAACGGCGCAGGAGGCTTCCATCGCTTTTCTTCCCGTCGAAACCTCTTCCTTCTCCCTTCTGTGCGAACTTGGCCTCCGAAGGATTGGATGAGAAAGCTCGGTGGGAAAGAAGGAATGCCCCTCCTTCACGTCCTGACTCCCTTTTATAGGCTGCCCACCTCTCTCTCCTCCCCTCTTTCGAATCAAGGATAAGGATGCAGAGATTGAGCTGATCCGGTTGTTGGAACAGGGAGCTGATCGCCTTGAAGGAGTTGGCGCTGTTCCTTGGATGCGGAAGATGATGTGGACGCTGGAATGATGCTCACGGTTGAGAGTAGATGAGGATGAATCTTGGAAGAAGATGAGAATCAGTGGGTTTGTTCTTTGGATGCGGAAGGGAAACTGAAGCTTGGACGTGAGAGGATCTCGGAGGGATGAGATGGCTGGGAATCTGGTTGGATTCATCGTGGTCAGCTAGAATGAGCATGGATAGGCTGATACTCTGTTCCGAAGTAGGGGATAAGGATGCAAGGATGTTCCGCTAGGAGGATGGGGCTGATCCAGAAGCTTTAGAGATGAAGAAACGGGAGGAATGAGCTGGGAGTTATCCGTGGAAGGAGGAAACGCTGGAGATGGAGCTAATCCGGATACTATCCACGGGATACTCGGATGCGGAGGGAACAGGCTCTGTTCTTTGAATGTCGTAGAATAGGGGAGCTGAGAAGGACACAGAAGAATTGGAAGATGATCCGGAAGACGTTGGGGTGCTGTTCACGGCGGTTGGGAGGAAATCTTTGGACTGCGGACGACGCGGACGCTGGAGAATGGAAAGATGTTGGAACTGCTAGGATACGAGTGGATCACGAACGAGATGTGAGCTAGATTCATGCGGATGGTGGACGTGAGAGGATGCTCTGTTCCGAATAACGGGAAGCTGGAAAGAATACTGCGGACGCTCATCCTGGCTGAGATCTAGCGGAAGAAGCTAGGATTCTGGGATTGGAAGCTAGAAACGTGGACACACCGGATGAGGATTTAAGCTGGTTCGGATTCGTGAAGGGAAGTTGAGGAAGAAACGTGTTGCCCAAGGTGACAACCCAAGAGGGGGGTGAATTGGATTTTCTAAAAATTATGTTCCCTAATTGAATGCAGCAGAATTGAATGCAGCGGAATGATAAGATGTTATTTACTTAAGCTCTAGGCAATTATAAGTAAAGCAGTGAAAAATTAAGCTAGAGCAATTATACTATAGCTTTAGGGTGCAATTAATCTAAAATTAACTTATAGTTGTATGATCAATTTTAATCTATGTGAATGGTAGGAATGGAGTGGAAGCTAAGCAAGTTCTAAACAATCACTTATAAATCAATAGGAAACAAAGCTAGAGATATTACACAATCAAGTATGAATGTATGGCATAAAACACAAGAGAGAAGGCATCACAAACACAAAGATGTATAGTGGTTCGGTGCACCCCAGCACCTACATCCACTCCCCAAGACCTCTTGGGAATTTCACTATAATCCCTCAGATTACAACCGGTTGTTTTACAAGCTCATAACCTAACTTGTTATTTTCACGAGATCATAACGAACTCAGTCGGTTTTCACAGGCTCACCAACTAGAACCAATCCGACTGTTTTCACTGGCTCACAATCCAACCCAGTTGGTTTTTTCTGGATTACCAACTATAACCTACAACGTTGGTTTTCACTGGCTCACCAACAACCCTTAACCCCTTGATTCAATCCCTTGATTGAATCAAGTTACAAGATATCAGAATAGGAGTTTAAAACAAATACAAGCTTCTCAAACAAGCAGATATAACAATATAAACAAAATAGAGTAAAGAGAAAAAGCCCTCAAACAAATTTTGCAGATGAAAGAACTCGGCTTCTTCTTTACTTGACCCTCTTCTGATTTCGCACGAGGTAGAGGATCACTGAGGCTCTCGGGAATAGGGAGTTGTTACAGGTTTTTGGGGTTTCAGCCCCTATCACATAAGGCCCAGCTCCTGGACTGGCCCGCAAAGGGAAGCGCTTTGAATGCCGATTCCCACATACATACACCTCGATTTTTCTACAGCTGGTCGATCGTTACTATTATATATTCGGGGCAAGATACTGGGACAAATGTTCAGAAAAAGCCTTTTCGAAGGGATATGGTGGCGAGAAAGCTTTGAGATTCACTCAGATGCTCTTCTTCTCTCTCTTTTGCTTTGAACAGCCCTTTTATGCTTTTGTAAGGTTTCTCTTGAAATCTCTTCCCTATGTGTTCTCTCCCACTTTCTTAACTTCTTCCCTAGCTCTCCCCTTAATTTTATGGCTTTGGATGGCGTGGGAATAAAGATCTAGCCGTTAGAGACAAAAATAGAGCCGTTGGAGTTGAGAAAAAACTAGCTGTTATGTCTCCTAGCGTGCTCGAGTCGACTCAGCTGAAGCAGGAGTCGACTCGTGAATAGGAGTCTGCTCGGCACTATAGCTGGGAGTCGACTCGACTGTAGCTGGAGTCGACTCGAGAAATGTAGCGTTGAAAACTACTTTCTGTCCTGACTGAGAGAGACAGCTCGAATGAAGTAAGAGTCGACTCGGCACTGTAGCTGGAGTCGGCTCGAGCACTATAGTGCTGAAAATCAACTCTCTATCTTTTTCTACGGGAGTCGGCTCATGAATAGTAGGAGTTGACTCGAGCACTGTTTCTTGAAACTCAAGAGTACCAAAGTCGACTCTGAACTTTCAGGAGTCGACTCGAGGACTATTCTTTTGAATTTTTCTTGGAGTTTGCTCTTCCAACTTGAATCCGAACTTGAACCTTGGGCCAATGAAGTGTGGCTTTCTTCCAACTTTTCTTGAAAGCTTTTGAGGCCTTCTTGTATTTTTCCAACTTGCTATGTTCTTTTTTTGGATAAAGGTAAGTGTGTATATAATATATCCAAATTGAAGAAATGGGTGTTTTAAAACTTTTTGTCTAATAAAACACACAAATGTATGAGCTAAAGTAAAAATAAAGGTATGAAAACAGACAATCGCAAACACAAGCTTTTATAGTGGTTCGGAGCTTCCACTGCTCCTACACCACTCCCCAAAGCACCTTTGGGAATTTTCACTATAATCCAAGATTACAGTACGGTAGTTTTGCGAGTGCACTACCCAACTCGTTGTTTTACACCGAGCTAACAACGAACCCTAAAACCCCCAATTTCACCTAGGCTTGGGACGCCTTTTCCTTGTTCCAAGTCTCTTGACTGGAACAAGCACAATATTGAAGAAGTTTTACAAAAGATTTGAAAGCTCTAAATAAGCAAATATAACAATGATAAACAATGAAACCCGGAAGAACCCTTTTAGCCGTTGGAAGCGTGGAAAATGGTGGTTCTTCCGATGTGGATCACGTTGGCTTGAATGTGAGCTTTGAATGCCTAGCGGAAGAAAGTAGTTGAGCACGAAATCACTTGGGAAGCTTGAAGGCACTTGATTTCTTCACTTGAATGCACTAACTCCCTTGAACCTCTTTTTCTTTCTTCTCTCTTGAATGATCTTGTGTTGGGTTTTTGAGAAGTTGTTGGAAAGCACTTAAGAGCTCCCTTTTATAGCCCAAAAAGCAAATATAGCCGTTAGAGATAAAGTTAAAGAGATTTGAAATTCAAACCAAATCTGCAAAAGTTGTCAGTCGCGTCCCAGGCGCTCCGGAGATGTCTCCGCTTCATCGCGAGACGTCTCGGCTGTAAGATTTTACTTTTGACGATGTTTGGGGTCGACTCGGCGCTTTACGGGGACATCTCGGCTTGTTTGTGCTTTTTGCATGGGGACGACTCCGCTGCCTTGGGGACGACTCCGCCGTTATATCTCCGAAAAACATGTCTTCTGGAATTCTCTGAGAGAGTCGACTCCGCTCTTTCAGGGGACGTCTCCGCTGCCTTATCACTGAAAAAGACATCCTCTGGAATACCCTGAGAGAGCCGACTCCGCTACCTCGGGGACGACTCGGAAAGTCTGCTTTTTACTTGCGGGGACAACTCCTCGTCCTGTGGAGACGGCTCGCGCGCATCTCTTGAAATCAGCCTTTCTGCCGCCACTGAGAGAGTCGACTCCGCTACTGAGAGAGTCGACTCCGACCCTGCGAGACGCCTCGCCAGATGCCGGGGACGTCTCCCAACGTGCCAGTTCTTCCTGTTTGTGCCAGAGACGTCTCTGGGACAAACCGGAGACGTCTCGGCTATCCCTGATCTGTTTTCTTCAACTTAAAAAATTCTTCAATAAATTCATAAAAATTATGGGAACTTGCCTAGACATTTCTTAACAATATTCTTAATTAAACACCTAAAATTCTCAAGTAAATTGTTAAGATAAATGGAATTATACTCTAGTGTTTTGTATTCATCAAAATCCATTAGGGGGTCAACAATCTCCCCCTTTTTGATGATGACAAAACACTGAGTATATGCAAAATTCGAAATTTAAACATATACACAGTATTTGATCAGATGTACAAGTCTAATATTTTGATTAGAGCTAGATACAATGTGCATAATTCAAAATAGTCAATTTTCAATTCTATCCTTATGCATAAAATTGATCTTAATAGCTCTTAGGCAATTTTAGCATATCTACTGAATTTCAATCAAGTTAAAATGTAGATGGATGCTAAAGACAATTGAGAGCTAAGTTCCTTTTTGACCCCCCCTTTCTTTTTCAGAAGGGCAATTATCTTAAAGCCAATATTCTTCAATTTTAAATCTTCTAATTCAACTTTCGAGTATGATTGTAAATTTTGTATTTTGCATTTCATATATTGGTTCTACAAATGTGTTTTTCTACTCCCCCTTTTTGTCATCAACAATGAAGGGGACAAATTATCCTTAGGTGCTTAAAGCATACTTTCTAGTAAAATTCAGCATAGTACCATGAACCACTCAAGGGTATTCAAGTTATTGCTCCTCCTGTCCAAGTTATTTTTATTAATGAATTCAGTCATTCATACCACTCCCTCTTTGTTCTGGAATTCATTTCAGACTCCTCTTTTTGTTTAAAATAGTTACCACAAGATGTGCTCCCCCTGTTTTGTATGCATTCATAAATTGTGTCAAATTTGAGCACTTAAGGTATGTTATGAGATCTTTAAGGCACATCATAGAATCACATACACAGAGTCAGAAATGTACACAAGGTTTCAAAAAAAATTGTATGTCATTCATATATCATTGTAAACCTTTGAAGTCATTACAAAGTTAAAGGAGGAGATCATTACAAGTATTCATTTCTAATACAAAAAGTGTTTCAAAATGAGCCTAGGGTTTACAAAAGAAGAACCCTAGATGTCTACAAAATGTCCCTCATCGGCGACGTTGCTCATAAGCCCTACAAGCTGCATCTATAAATGCATTGATGGAATCTAGTAATGTTTTGAACTGCTCTCCCTGGGACTGATGAAAGGCTGCCACTAGTGCTTCAAATTCAATGCTTGCCCTTTCAATTCTTCCTCGAAGTTGGGCAACCACAGTGCCCACATTACCTCCAGGGCTTGTCAGTTCTTGAAGGCTATTTGAAATGGTCCTCAAGCTGTCTTGTAGCTCAATTGATCTGAAGGCTTGGGTGGCATTCACACTAACTAGTTCTTGCGCTGTAGCTTCTATCTGAGCTCTAATTTCCTTTAGCTCTTGTAGAATCCCTTCATGTGAGGCTCTGATGGGGGCCAACTCAGTAGAGATCATCGATCTCATCTCCTCCCTCATCTGCTGGCAAATAACAGATGCTAAAGTGCGCATCTGGTCTTCTGATAGGGAGTAGGGCCCACTGACTGGAGGAGGTGGTGCATGTATGTGGAAGGTCCAGCTGAGCTGGAGGGTACATCAGGAAAGTCCATGTGGCTATGTGGAGGAGAGTGGTGATCAGGCTCCTGAAGTGGGATCTCAGGCTCTAGGGTTTGAGCTTTTCTCTTTGGTACCTTGACCCATGACCCATCTACCTTGTGAAACTCCATTCTTCGCATTGTGCTCTCATTATAATAGTCGGTGTTTCTCAAGAATTTTGCAGGCTCATTTTCTGGAATGGGTACTTTGAAATGTTTGAAGAGTAGGGTAAGGATCATCCCATAAGGTATGCTAAACCTAGAATACCTATGACATGTAGCAATGTAGTTCAACATAAGTCTAGGGAGGTTTAGGGGAATCCCTAGTAGGATGTGGTGCATGATAACTAGGTCTCGCTCCGAAACAAAATCAAAGTGGCCGGTTTTAGGAAATAAGACTCGGTTGACAATACTCAAAAGGAGTCTCATCTCGGCATTCAGGTCTTGGGAGTTAACCACATCGAGAGGGCCGCAGTCCTCTCGTCCTAAAAGCAAGTTTAGGGCTATTTCCCTTTGGGGATGTGAGGTCGGAGCCTCACCGTCTTTAGAAATTTGCAAGACACTAGATAGGACACCCTCATTAATTTCTACCAATGTCCCCCGGACATATGCAGTGTACCCTAAGTCCCCTAAGGCCATATTTCTAAATAGTTCTCTAACCAGGCCGGGGTAGGTCGATGTATTGAGTGTACAAAGGTGTTCCCAACCTTGGGCACGGAGTCTCTCTCCAATAGAGAACCCCTCACTATCTAGAAAATGAAAATCTATGTACCTTCCAGTGGTTACTGTGCAATTCGCACAGGAAATGGTCGTGGTTGGCGGAGCAACCGGAGGAGACGGCGCGGAAGGCTCTTCCCTCCGTTCCTCACCGTCGGTCGCTGCCCTAGGACGCCTCCCACCAATCCTCCTAGCTCTTTTAGGTGCCATTGAATGGAAAACCTAGGAAAATGAGGAGAAAGAGGCTAGGGTTTGTGTTGGAGAGAAAATAGAGGCTAGAGTTTTTGTTTTTGTCGGGGATGAAAGGGATAGCTCGGGTCGGCTCGAGCTGTTTCGACCTATTTTAAAAACCCTCGTTCGGTCTCCGAGACGTCTCCGCGACTAAGGCGAGACGTCTCGCCGGGGGGACGTCTCTGCGATTTGCCAGAGACGTCTCCGGCACTGAAAAATTTCAGACTGATTTTTATCTTTTCCTAATTTGTTTCATTTAATCACACTAATCAATATGATTTCTTTTGGTGAATACAGAATGAGTTTGTTTGTGATCCTCCCCCTTAATAATACATCCTATAGAGGTTTGATAATGATTTTTGAATTATTAATGTTGAAATGAGGAATGTTTGACCAAATTTCGAATACCTATGAAATAGGCTCTGAAAATATCTCTATGAAGAGTCCAAGGGAGGGTAACCATCCTCCGGAAAGTCAAACAGTTCGTCATTTAGCTTAGATGGATTCATGCTTTCACTTATGTTGACCTTGAGGTGGATTACTAGCTTGAGTAGCAAAGCATTGCAATACAAGTTGAATTTATTTGCTAGGATCATACAAGCTCAAAGCATTCCTTAAGAAGTTGAACCTATCTTTACAAAGGGGCTTTGTAAAGATATCGGCCAATTGATTTTCAGTACATACATATTCAATCATCACATCATTTTTCAGCACATGATCCCTAATAAAGTGATGCCTAATTTCTATATGCTTTGATTTAGAGTGTTGGACAGGATTTTTTGTTAAATTGATTGCACTTATATTATCACATTTAATTGGTATGTTGTCCATTTTGATACCGAAGTCTTCAAGTTGTTGCTTAATCCAAAGAACTTGGGCACAACAGCTTCCAGCTGCAATGTACTCAGCCTCAGCTGTGGACAAGGCGACTGAATTCTGTTTCTTGCTAAACCAAGAAACCAAATTAACACCCAAGAATTGACATGTGCCACTTGTGCTTTTTCTGTCGAGTTTGCACCCGGCAAAATCAGCATCGGAATAAGCAATTAAATTTATGTCAGATTGTTTAGAATACCATAAGCCTACATTAGATGTCCCTACTAGATATCTAAAAATTCTTTTAACAGCTTGCAAGTGTGATTCCTTAGGACATGCTTGGTATCTAGCACACATGCAAACACTGAATAATATATCTGGCCTACTAGCAGTAAGGTAAAGTAAAGAGCCTATCATACCTCTGTACAATTTGCAGTCTATACTTTTATCTTTTTCATCTTTGTCAAGCTTGCAACTTGAGCCCATGGGTGTGCTAATTTCCTTTGCATCCTTCATCTTGAATTTTTCCAACATTTCCTTGATATATTTGGATTGACTGATGAAGATGCCTTCCTCTGATTGTTTTATTTGTAGCCCAAGGAAGAAGTTGAGCTCACCCATCATGCTCATTTCAAATTCTCCCTGCATAAGCTTGGCAAACTCTTGACAAAGACTATCATTAGTAGCACCAAAAATTATATCATCCACATAAATTTGCACAAGCAATAAGTCATTTCCTTTTCTTTTAATGAAGAGGGTTTTGTCTACATTTCCTCTCTTAAATTTATTTTCAATTAGAAAATTACTTAATCTTTCATACCATGCCCTAGGAGCTTGCTTAAGCCCATACAATGCTTTATGCAATTTATAAACGTAATCTGGATGTAAGTGGTTTTCAAAGCCTGGAGGTTGTCCTACATAAACTTCCTCCATTATATAACCATTTAGAAATGCATTTTTTACATCCATTTGATAGAGTTTAAAGTCCATGAAGCATGCATATGCCAAAAGTAGTCTAATAGCCTCTAACCTAGCAACAGGAGCAAAAGTTTCATCAAAATCTATTTCTTCCTCCTGATTATAGCCTTTGGCCACTAGCCTAGCTTTGTTTCTTATTACTACTCCATCTTCGTCTAGTTTATTTCTATATACCCATTTGGTGCCTATAATTGAAACATTAGGGGGTCTTTTCATTAAAGTCCAAACTTGATTTCTTTCAAATTGATTTAATTCCTCTTGCATAGCATTCATCCAATTATCATCTTTTTCGGCTTCTTCTAGTGATTTAGGCTCTATTTGTGAAACGAAAGCAAGATAATTACTAGTATTTCTTAGAGAGGATCTTGTTCTTACCCCTTGCGAGGGATCACCAAGGATTAGATCCCTTGGATGACCATGTGCATACCTCCATTCCCTCGGAAGATCTTGATTTGTTGCTTGGGGTTGATCTTCTTCATCTTGCTGAATTGTATCTTCCTTGACTTCATCCTCAAGTTGTTTGTCTTGTATGGAGAACTCCTTCATTCTGTCTTCAAGTATACCTGCATCATTATCTTCTTCTTTTCTAGAAGAATCTCCATTAGCTTCATCAAAGACAACATGTATGGATTCTTCAACAACGAGAGTTCTCTTGTTGAAGACCCTGTATGCTCTACTAGATGAGGAATAACCTAAGAAGATCCCCTCATCTGATTTGGCACTAAATTTACTTAGATTGTCCTTTCCATTGTTTAAAATAAAACACCTACAACCGAACACATGAAAGTAGCTTATATTGGGCTTCTTATTTTTCATTAACTCATAGGGTGTTTTCTTTAAAATAGATCTAACTAATGCACGGTTTAAAATGTGACATGCAGTATTTATTGCTTCAGCCCAAAAGTATTTTGGTAGATCCGATTCGCACAACATGGTACGAGCCATATCTACTAGTGTGCGATTCTTCCTTTCTACCACCCCATTTTGTTGGGGTGTCCTAGGGGCCGAGAAATTGTGATTGATACCATTTTCGTCACAAAACTTTTGAAAGTGCTGATTTTCAAACTCGGTACCATGATCACTCCTAATTGCTTTTAGTTTAAGATTGAGTTCATTCGAAATTCTATTATGAAACTTGATAAAAGCGGAAAAGGACTCATCTTTATGTGCAAGAAATGAAACCCATGTAAAATGTGAAAAATCATCAACAATTACAAGACCAAATTTCTTACCCCCTAGACTAGCAGTTCTAGTGGGTCCAAACAAATCCATGTGAATTAGTTCTAGGGGTTTTGATGTTGAGACTATGTTCTTAGACTTGAAAGAACTTCTTGTTTGTTTTCCTAATTGGCATGCAGCACAAATTTTGTTCTTTTCAAAGTCTATTTTTGGTAGTCCTTTGACTAGATCTTTTGTAATCAATTTAGAAATTAAATCCATGCTAGCATGCCCTAACCTACGATGCCATAACCAACTAGTCTCATTAACTTTGGGATCCATGGCTACAAGACATTGGCCATCCTTCATGGTGAGATCATCAAGATCTACCATGTAAACATTTCCATGCCTATGTCCCGTAAGTATGATCTCATTGTCAACTGGACTACTAATTATGCATAGTGAAGATTCAAATGACACTTTAAAACCCTTGTCACAAAGTTGACTTATACTTAATAAATTATGTTTTAGTCCATTAACTAACAATACATTGTCAATAAATGAGGAGGGTGATATGGAGATTTTACCAACACCAATGATTTGACCTTTTGCATTGTCTCCAAATGTGACTACTCCTCCTTCTTTTGATTTCAAGGTGACGAAGAGACTCTTGTCACCGGTCATATGCCTTGAGCAACCACTATCAAGATACCACATTCTCTTTTTATTCTCGGCTGCAAGGCATACCTGCAAAATGATCATGTGAAGCTCTTAGGTACCCAAGTTTTCTTGGGTCCTTCGTGGTTAGTGTAGTTGGTTCCCTTAGGCACCCATACTTTAGTTATGCTTTTAGCTTTTACAAATGTACTCTTGTTTGTTTGGATCTTTCTTTGAATACAAGAGTAAGCTTTATGTCCACTTTTTCCACAATGAAAGCATGTAGGTTTTTCAGTTTTGACATCTTTTGCTTTCACAAAGAAATTCTTTAGATACTTTTGTTGCTTGTTAGTTTTATCCTAATCCGGCTTTATTAAAAACAGCTCTTTGATTTGAAAGAATAAGACTTAATTTTTCAGAGCTTTGTGTAAATTTTTCAACAATTGGTTTGTACTTATGTACCTCATTCTTAAGATTCAAATTTTCTTTAACTAGTTCTTCCTTATCCTTTTTAAGGGATTCAACATGTTGTGCAAGTGAGGTATTATTATCGAGTAGGGATTTTACTTTTAGATTTAATTCCTTAATTAGTGTTTTTGTCGTTTCATTTTCAATGCTAAGTTTTGAATTTTTATTTTCTAGATCAATGATGTTAACATTTTCAACGCTCTCTTTCTCAATCAATAGATTTTTAATATCATCCTTTAGTTTTAGATTGGAGGCTTTTAATTCTTTATTCTTTGCTCCTAACATACTACAATCACTCATAAGTTCTTGAAAAGCTTCATACAATTCTTCTAAAGTAAAATTTATAGTTGAGTTTTGACATACCTCGTCATCTTCGAATGCCATGAAGCACAAGTTGGCGGTTTCTTCCTTCTCTTCCTCGGAGGAGGATGTGTCACTATCATCCCACGTGCTTTCAATGCCTTCTTCTTCTTCTTTCCAAAGTGCTTCTTTTGTTGAGGGCATTCGGAACGAATGTGTCCCGGTCTCTTGCAATCATAGCATATGATTGGGTCTCTTTCTTTTTCTTTTTCCTTTTTCCAATCATTTCTCCCTCCAAACTTCTTTCTTGGGAAGGGTTTCTTTCTTCTCATGAATTTCTTAAATTTCCTTACTATTAAACCCAAGTCCTCATCTTCGCTTTCTTCTTCACTCTCACTACTTTTTTCTTCACACACACTCGAAGTAGCCTTGAGTGCGATTGTCTTCTTCTTTGGCGCATCTTCTTCATGTTGCTTCATTGTCAGCTCATGCGTCATCAATGAGCCCAATAGCTGTTCGAGTGCCAATGTGTTGAGGTCTTTGGCTTTTACAATCGCCGTGACCTTCGCTTCCCAAGCTTTCGGCAAAGACCTGAGAATTTTGCTCACAAGTTCTTGATTAGTATAAGATTTACCCAAACTCTTTAAACCATTTATTATGTCGGTGAAACGTGTGAACATGCATGTGATGGTTTCATTGGGTTCCATCTTAAATAGCTCATATTTGTGAACTAGAATGTTCACTTTAGATTCTTTGACTTGATTTGTACCCTCGTGGGTAACTTCAAGTCTATCCCATATTTCCTTAGCAGAAGTACAGGTTGAAACTCTATTGAACTCATTCACATCTAGAGCACAAAATAATGAGTTCATGGCTCTAGAGTTGAGTTGAACCATCCTATTATCATTCTCATCCCAATCCTCCTCAGGTTTGGGAACTTGAATTCCATTAACCATGTGAGATGGTTCTTGTGGTCCCTTAACTATAACCCTCCACAAGGTATAATCTTGTGCTTGAATAAAGATCCTCATTCTAGTCTTCCAATAGGTATAATTTGTCCCATTGAAGAGTGGAGGTCTATTGGTTGCCTGCCCCTCGGCAGGAACATTGTTGAAGGGTGTTGCCATCTAGATCTTTAGCTAAGACGGTTAGGTCTTCAAGAAATATACAGAGCACCCGCTCTGATACTACTTGTTGCCCAGAGATGGTCACCCAAGAGGGGGGTGAATTGGGTGTTTTAAAACTTTTTGTCTGTTGCCCAGATAGACAACCCAAGAGGGGGGGGGTGAATTGGGTTTTAAAATAATTTGGGTATTTAAAATGATGTGGATAAGTAATTAAAACTAGTGTAAGTTATTTAATTAATTACTATGTGCTGTGAGTGATATGAAAGGAAGAAGAATAGAGACACGCAATCACAAACACCAAGTTTTATAGTGGTTCGGAGCTAACCCTTGCTCCTACGTCCACTCCCCAAGTCTCACTTGGGAATTCACTATAACCCCCTTGGATTACAGCCGGTTGTTTTCCAAGCTCACAACCAAACTTGTTGTTTTACGAGCTCACAACGAACTCGGTCAATTTTCCCAGGCTCACCGACTAGAACCACCCTGATTGTTTTCTCGGGATCACAATCGAACCCTTACACACGTTGGTTTTACACTCGGCTCACCAACCAACCTCAATCCCCTTGATTCAATCCCCCGATTGAACCAAGCAAATACAATGTGTAAATAAAAAGAAGAAACAGAAAAATACAGCTTCTCAAAAGCAGATAAAAGACAATATGAACAATAAATGAAGTTAAGAAGCCTCAAACGCTTTTAGGTTGGAGAAGAGGAATGGCTTCTTAAACTTCTGGTCTCCTCTTGAGTGAGTAGTCGACTTGAATGCAGGAGGAGAAGGCTTTAATTGCTGGGAAGATGTAGGTGGATGCAGTAAATGCAGATCTTCCTCTTTTTCGTTGAAGAACACGTTGCAGAGCTTGAATGCTTGATTAGTTGGAGTGGAATGGTTCTTCTCTGCCTTGCTACAGTCTTCTATGGCTATTTAAACCAACCCCCACGGAAACTAGCCGTTAGAGAGCTTTTTCTGCCCGTTCTGCACACTCTACGTAGCCTGACAATGTGTCTGTTGGTGGGTTAGAGTCGACTCGCGCGATCAGGAGTCGACTCGGCTGTAGCGGGAGTCGACTCAAGCTTTTCCGGAGTCGACTCGGCAACTGTTCCAGATTTGAATTAAAGTTGCCTTCACGACTGGGAGTCGACTCGTCTTGACCTGGAGTCGACTCGCCAACTTCTGGAGCTGACTTAGCAATTTCGGAGTCGGCTCATCCACTGAAGTCCGTGGATCCAATTTTGAATTTGATCCACTCGAGTCGACTCGACTGTCCTGGGAGTCGACTCGAATCTCAGAGCCCGAACTTCCGATTCTCTGTCTTTTGGCTCGTCCAGTCTTGGAGTCGACTCGAACTTCCTCGGAGTCGACTCGGCTCTCAGTTTCCGAAACTTGGTCTTCTGCCTTTTTGATGTGAAGCTGTCTTGGAGTCGACTCGAGCTGTCTGGGAGTCGACTCGAATCTCAGAGGCAGTAACTTGGTCTTCTGTCTGTTGATGGTCGCGGAGTCTTGGAGTCGACTCGCATATTGCGGGAGTCAACTCGAATCTCAGAGTCCGAAAATTGCTCTCTGACTTTTTCTTGTGTTCCTCTGAGAGTCGACTCTCACCTTCTTTGGAGTCGACTTGCCATCCATCGGAGTCGACTCGCGTTTCACTGGAGTCGACTCGAATCTCAGACCCGAAAACTGCTCTCTGACTTTTTCTTTGTGTTCCTCTTGGAGTCGACTCTCACTATCCTGGAGTCGACTCGGTGAACATCGGAGTCGACTCGCGCACTTTGGGAGTCGACTCGTTGACAGGTTCTGAGTTGAAGCTTTCTGTTCTTCTGTCTGTTCTCAGTCGGAGTCGACTCGTACAGATCTGGAGTCGACTCGAGCCCATGCCAGTGAACTTGATACGCTTGGAGTCGACTCGTGATACTCTGGAGTCGACTCGAGTCTCAGACTTTGGTTCAAGCTGTCTTCTTAACTTATCCAAAAATTATGAACCAAGTCTTGAGACACTTAGACAAGATTTTCACTGAAACACTTAATTGAATTCATTAGTAAACAAGAAATATACTCAATTGCTTTGATCTCATCAAAATCAAATAGGGTTTTAATCAATCACTCCACAATCTCCCCCTTTTTGATGATGACAAAACACTGAGTATATGTAAAGTGAATTGCACAATAAACAATGAAATAAAATCCATAAATGAATTCAAATGTCTGGTAATTCAATTTATCTAAGCTTGAAAGGAGTGAAACAATAAATTTCGGAGTTAAAGCTCTCCCTTTTATTTGGAATTATATAAGCCTTCATATTATACAATCAATTGTTTGGCTTATATGTCATTAATGATTTTGCTTGATTAAAATTCAGATTCTCCCCCTCAAGATATGCATTCTACTTTGTTTTGATTCTTTGAATTTCCTTTTTAATGCTTTGAAGTTTTTGAACTGAAATTTTGGTTTTTAGAGAAAAAATCTGTCAATTTGTTCTTGAGTAGGATTCAGCTAATCTCCGAATATCCCTCGAATAGATTCTGGAGATTACTCCATTAGGAGCCCCAAAAGAGAGATAATGAGCCTCGGGGTACCGAATCCACTTAGAACAAATTTGTGTGTTTTAAGAGTTTATCTTTTTATTGATTTCCATTGATTCCTTTTACATATTTTATGCATATTTTTCTTCCTTTTACATATTTCTCCCCCTTTTTGTCATCATATCAAAAAGAAGGTAAACAGAACACACAATCAAACATAGATCAAAAGGCACATTATTGAAGAAAAATGCGGCTACTCATTGTATTAATTTGTATGTAAGTACATTTCAGAATACAATAAGTAACGTAAAGCAATACATGTCAAAGCAAAATACAAAAAGTAGCTACGGTCTCCTCGAGGATGTAGGTCCTCCTCTCAAGGATGTATCTCCTCCTCTCGAGGATGTGACTCCTCCTCTCGAGGATGTGGCTCCTCCTCTCGAGGATGTATCTCCTCGAGGCATGCGCTCCACGAGTGATTGGACCACATTGGTCACGTTCTCTAGCTGGCGAATGATGGCCTGGATGGCCCTGCTCTGTGTCGTATCCAGCTCGAGTACTGACTTCTGCAGTCCGTCCAGCTTATCGATGAGCACATTCGACAAGCGCTCGGCCCCTGCGGTAGTGGTGGACATGTCACGGCCGATGTCATCCCGCATCTGTCGAGTGGTGCTCGTGACCTCACTCATGCTGTGGAACTGGGCCTGTATCAAGGTCCTCATGTTGTATATCTCTTGCCGCACCTCAGCCGTCATGTCTGTCACGGCTGTCAGGGAAGGGACCAATGCGGAAGATGTGGGTGCAGGAGAGGGAGTAGGCACCGCACCCCGGAGCTCCTGGAGCAGATCTCGGACTATCTCCTGCCGCAGCTCCCGGAGCTGCTCAGACGAGATCCGGACCTCCATAGGCTGAGTGGGTGGAGCTGAGGAGGAGAGTCCGACGGAGGTGGTAGGAGCAGGAGTGGATGGAAGATCTGGATGGTCTGGAAGGTCTGGGTAGTCTGAATCGGGCTTAGGACTGGGGGAAGGTCTGGTGGTCTGTGAGGTGAGGGACGACTTCCTAACCCAGATCCCCTCTCTCTTCCGAAACCCCATCCTGTGTAGGGTCCCTGCACGCATGCGATCAGTCCATCGCAATGCGCGAAAGGGCTCCCCCTCAGGAATGGGAATCTCGTACTCCCTAAACAGAAGGGTGAATATCATGCCGTATGGGAGGGTGAGCCTAGGTCTATCTAGGGGCTCACACATATACCTATAGATGAGTTTGGGGAAGTTGATCGGGGTGTCCTGAAGAATATAAAACATAAGAGCTAGGTCTCTCTCATTTACAAAATCAAATCTCCCTGTCTTAGGGAAGATGGACCTAGACAGTATACTCAAAAGGATTCTCACCTCAATCGGAAGTGAGCTAGCAGAAACCTCGTCTAGAGGTGACTGGGGTGGATGCCCTAGAACGGCCGTAAGGGCCTCAACCCTGTCCTCAGGGTGTGTGGGAGCCACCCCTACTAATGGAAGGTGGAGGATGTGGGCAATAAGATCCTCCGTAACAAACAGAGGGACACCGGCTACTGTGCCCTCGATACCCCCATCTCCCCGATGGACGGTACCATAGAACTCTCTAACAAGGCCAGGGTAAGTGGGGAGATCTAAAGTGAGGAAGTACTCTAATCCCTGTGCCCTAAGCCTATCACCTATGGTGAACCCTTCCCGGGAGAGATAGTCGAAATCGACATATCTCCCGGTGGTGACGGCCTTCCCGGCCAATGGCCTCGCGGGAACCGCCCTAGGCGGGGAACGAGCCGGAGGTGGTTGCCTCGCGGGATCGTGCCGCGCCTTGGAGCGCCACTCGGGACCGGCCTCGGGTCGGGACCTCTTCCGGACAACGGTCTTACGCGGCATTATGACCTAGACGGAATGAAAAACCTAAAGGACGGAGAAAGGTCGACGGAGGAGGCCTGGGACCGACCGGGGGTCGACCTAGGAAGGGATGAAAAACCTAAGAACCGGTGAAAGATCGACGGAAAAGGGGTTGGAGACGATCGGGGACGACCTAGGAGTCGGCTCTAGGGCTTTTGAACAGTGGCGGCTTGAGAGAAAAGTGTTTTCGAAACGACAAATCTAGGGTTAAAAAGTCGGATCCCGACTGCGAGTCGACTCCACTGAGTCGCGAGTCGACTCGACCTCGAGTCGACTCCAGAATATGCGCGAGTCGACTCTCCTTATGTGCCTGTAGACTTCGAGTCGACTCCCGACTATATGCGAGTCGACTCCCCCTCTGCTGCCATCTTTGCGAGTCGACTCCCGCAAATGCGCGAGTCGACTCTCCCTTAGGAGCCGACTCTGAAACTTACTTGAATCGTCTCTAACCTTGGCACGCACCTAAAAATCATGCTATAATCGTGCCAAATGAGGGAAAAACACTAAAGTATGATCTGATTTGATGATTATTGAAAAGAAACTCTATTTTAACCACAATCTAGTCATCAAAATCAATGAATCTAGTGGAAACCACCACTAGGATGGATCAATCACTCCTAATCCCCTCCTAAGCACACTAAACCTCTCTTCACTTAGGGGTTTTGTAAAAATGTCTGCTAATTGATTATCAGTACAAACAAATTGGAGTGTCACATTACCATTCAATACATGATCTCTTATGAAGTGATGTCTTATCTCAATGTGTTTAGTTCTTGAATGTTGAATTGGATTTTTAGTTAGATTAATGGCACTTGTATTATCACAATTAATGGAAATTTTATCTTGTTTAATGCCATAATCTTCTAATTGTTGTTTAATCCACAAGATTTGAGCACAACAACTCCCGGCTGCAACATATTCAGCTTCAGCAGTAGATAATGCAACCGAGTTTTGTTTCTTGCTAAACCATGAGATAAGATTTTCTCCTAGAAATTGACACGACCCACTGGTACTTTTTCTATCAAGCTTACATCCAGCGAAGTCTGAATCTGTGTATCCTATTAAGTTTAGGCTAGATTCTTTAGAGTACCATAGCCCTATGTTCTTAGTTCCTATTAAGTATTTAAAAATTCTCTTAACTGCAGCTAGATGTGATTCTTTAGGATTAGCCTGATATCTAGCACACATGCAAACACTAAACATAATATCAGGTCTACTTGCAGTAAGATACAATAAGGATCCTATCATACCTCTATAAAGTTTTTGATCTACAGATTTACCTGATTCATCTTGATCTAATTTGCATGATGAGCTCATGGGGGTGCTGATTGACTTGTTTCCCTCCATATCAAACTTCTTGAGCATCTCCTTGATATACTTGGCTTGATTGATGAAGCTGCCTCCTTCAGACTGTTTGATTTGAAGCCCGAGGAAGTAGTTCAGCTCTCCCATCATGCTCATCTCAAACTCACTCTGCATCAAATCAGCAAATTCTTCGCAGAGGCGATTGTTAGTAGCACCGAAAATGATATCATCAACATAAATCTGTACTAATAACATATCTTTGTTTTGCTTTTTCAGAAATAGGGTTGTATCTACATTTCCCCTAGAGAATTCATGTTCTAATAGAAATTTGCTAAGTCTCTCATACCATGCTCTAGGTGCTTGTTTTAAACCATAAAGTGCTTTGTTCAGTTTATATACATGATTAGGGTATTGATGATTTTCAAAACCAGGAGGTTGTTCTACATATACCTCCTCATTAATATACCCATTTAAAAATGCACTTTTTACATCCATTTGAAAAAGTTTGAAGTCCTTAGAGCATGCATATGCTAATAATAGTCTAATAGCCTCAAGTCTAGCTACAGGAGCAAAGGTTTCATCAAAATCTATACCTTCTTCTTGATTATAACCCTTTGCTACTAGTCTAGCCTTATTCCTTATAACAATTCCATTTTCATCAAGTTTATTTTTATAAATCCATTTCGTGCCTATAATAGGATATTCAGAAGGTCTCTCTATTAGATTCCATACCTTGTTTCTAGTAAATTGGTTTAATTCTTCTTGCATTGCATTTATCCAATTTACATCATTTTCGGCCTCTTCTATGTGTTTGGGCTCAAAGTGTGAGACAAAAGCTAGATGGTTATTTAAATTTCTAAGGGATGCTCTAGTCCTAACTGGTTGAGATGGATCATCTAGAATTAGTTCCTTAGGATGCCCGTGAGCATACCTCCAAGCTTTAGTTAGCCCATGATCCACAATAGCCTCTTGGCTTGATGATGCTCCTTCACTCAACTTTTGATTATCATCTTGTAATGCCATCTCATCTATCTTTTCTTCAAGAATTTCAACATCATCATCAAAATTAACTTTCTTACTAGAGGAGATGTCACTAGAGTCATCAAATACAACATGTATAGATTCTTCTATAACTAAGGTTCTTTTATTAAAGACTCTATAGGCTTTACTAGTTGTAGAGTAACCTAAGAATATTTCTTCATCCGATTTAGAGTCAAATTTACCTAGATTATCTTTCCCATTATTATGAACAAAACACCTACATCCAAAAACATGAAAGTAATTAACTTTTGGTTTTCTGTTTTTCCAAAGTTCATAAGGTGTTTTCTTTATGATGGGTCTTAATAAAACTCTATTTAATATATGGCAAGAAGTATTAATGGCTTCTCCCCAAAAGTACTTAGGGAAGTTACTTTCACATAACATAGTTCTAGCCATTTCCTCTAGAGTCCTATTTTTCCTTTCCACAACTCCATTTTGTTGTGGTGTCCTAGGTGCAGAAAAATTATGGGTTATCCCCTTTTTACTACAAAATTCCTCAAATGACTGATTTTCGAATTCAGTTCCATGGTCACTTCTAATGGCTATGACTGAAGACTCTCTAGCATTTGTTACTTTCTTATGGAACTTCTTAAAAACAGAAAATGCTTGATCCTTATGTGCTAGGAACATGACCCATGTGTACCTAGAGTAATCATCTATAATAACTAGACCATATTTATTTCCACCTAGGCTTGTTGTTCTAGTTGGTCCGAATAGGTCCATGTGTAATAATTCTAGAGGCCTAGAGGTAGAGACACATTTTATGAATTTAAATGAGTTCCTAGATTGTTTGCCAAATTGACATGCTTCACATATTTTGTTCTTTTCAAATTTTAATTTTGGCAAACCTATCACGGAATCTCTTTTAACTAGTTTAGTTATTGTGTCCATGCTTGCATGACCTAACTTACAGTGCCATAACCAACTGGCATCATTATCTTTAGTTTCATTAACAACTAAACATTGGTTATGTTTTGCAAGATCTTCTAGGTCAACAATATATACATTTCCACGTCTAATCCCTTTAAAAACTAAACTATTGTCATTAGGGTTTGTTATAATGCATAGTGATGGTTTAAACATAACATCATATCCTTTATCACATAATTGACTAATGCTTAACAAGTTATGCTTAAGACCATCAACATATCTAACATTATCTATAAAAGTTGAAGGGGTGATTTGAACTTTACCAATACCAATGATGTGACCTTGGTTGTTGTCTCCAAAAGTCACAGCACGTCCCTTCTTAGCTTCAAGGGTGAAAAATTGATCCTTATCACCCGTCATGTGCCTTGAGCAGCCACTATCCAAATACCAGCAGTTTTTGTTGACCTTGGCTGCAAGACACTCCTACACAAGCAAATCATGTCAACTTAGGTACCCAAGTTTTCTTGGGTCCTTCATGGTTAGTCAAGTTGGTTCCTTTTGGAACCCATACCCTTTTAATTTTCCTTCTTGATTTACCTTTCCTAAAATTACACACATTTGCTTTATGACCTATAGTTCCACAACAAAAGCAGGTTATTTTCTTAGTTTTAGTTTCTCCAGCTTTAACAAAGAAGTTACTAAGAAGTTTTTGTTTATTTCTTGGTTTATATCCTAAACCCGCTTTATTAAATACTGCTCGTTGACTATTGAGTATCATATTTAACTTTTCAGAACTATATGTAAATTTTTCAACTAAGAGTTATATTTGTTAAGTTCTTTAGTTAGTGTTTGATTTTCTATTTTTAGATCATTTAGTTTGTTTGTTAGATCCTTGTTTAAGATTTGTTTATGGTTTTTAAATTCTGAAAATTTCTTAGTTAGTTTTTCATTATCTTTAGTTAAGGTATTAGTCTTTTGAGTTAAAAGCTGGTTGCTTGTCTTAAGTTCTATATTTTCTTTGGTGATTAAATCCTTATCCTTAACTAATTTATCGTATTTATGTAGGTATGATTGATTAGTTATTTTTAGTTCTTTATTCTTAAGATTTATTGCCTTATATTCTATCATTAATTCATTAAAAGCATCATAAAGTTCATCAAATGTAAAATCAAGCTGTGTTTCGGAAGTTACCTCATTTTCATTGGCCATGAAGCAGAAATTGGCCTTCTCTTCTTGTTCTTCATCCGATGATGAAGATGATGTGTCGGAGTCCGATAGGGTGGTGACAAGGGCTTTCTTCTTCTTGTACTTGCTGCCCTTCTTTAGTAAGGGACACTCAGCTCTGATGTGTCCCGGCTTTTTGCACTCATAGCACCCAATCCCCTCATTTTCCCTTTCCTTACCTTTGTCCTTGCGGTAGGAATTTGAGGGGCCTCTCCTTTGATGATAAGCCTTCTTGTGGTTGATGAATTTTTTGAACTTGCGCACAAGAAGTGCCTCACCATCATCTTCCTCATGTTTTTCTCCTTCACTGCTGCTACTGCAAGATAATTCCTTGTTAGATGAAGTAGATTTCAGAGCTATTACCTTTTTCTTGTGGGAGGACTCTTCCTCGTTGTGTTGCTTCATGGTTAGCTCGTGCGTCATTAAGGATCCAAGAAGCTCCTCGAGTGGTAATTTGTTCAAGTCCTTGGCTTCTTGGATTGCCGTCACTTTAGCTTCCCACGACCTTGGTAGACACCGAAGGATTTTCCTGACAAGCTCACTGTTAGTATAGTTCTTGCCAAGGCTTTTTAGGCCATTGACAATGCAGTAAACCTAGTGAACATGCTAGTGATTGTCTCATTAGAATCCATTTTAAATAGTTCATACTTATGAACCAATATATTAATTTTGGATTCTTTAACTTGATTTGTGCCCTCATGGGTCACTTCAAGTTTATCCCAGATCTCTTTTGCAGAGTTGCAAGTAGAGACCCTATTGAATTCATTTCTGTCTAAGGCACAGTAAAACACATTCATAGCTTTAGAATTTAGTTGTGCCTTTCTCATGTCATGTTCATCCCAATCCTTTTCTAATTTGGGTACCGTGATACCCTCTACATATGTGGATGGGATGTATGGGCCATTTACTACAATGGTCCACATCTCATAGTCTTGGGCTTGGATGAATATTCTCATCCTAGCCTTCCAGTATGAGTAGTCGGATCCATTAAAGGAAGGGAATCTTTGGGTGGACTGACCCTCAATGTGGGAAGATCCAAATGGGGTTGTCATTTTGATCTTTTAACTCTTGGGTGGAAGAGTTTAGGCTCTGATACCACTTGTTGCCCAGATAGACAACCCAAGAGGGGGGGGGGGTGAATTGGGTTTTAAAATAATTTGGGTATTTAAAACGATGTGGATAAGTAATTAAAACTAGTGTAAGTTATTTAATTAATTACTATGTGCTGTGAGTGATATGAAAGGAAGAAGAATAGAGACACGCAATCACAAACACCAAGTTTTATAGTGGTTCGGAGCTAACCCTTGCTCCTACGTCCACTCCCCAAGTCTCACTTGGGAATTCACTATAATCCCCTTGGATTACAGCCGGTTGTTTTCCAAGCTCACAACCAAACTTGTTGTTTTACGAGCTCACAACGAACTCGGTCGGTTTTCCCAGGCTCACCGACTAGAACCACCCCGATTGTTTTTTCGGGATCACAATCGAACCCTTACACACGTTGGTTTTACACTCGGCTCACCAACCAACCTCAATCCCCTTGATTCAATCCCCCGATTGAACCAAGCAAATACAATGTGTAAATAAAAAGAAGAAACAGAAAAATACAGCTTCTCAAAAGCAGATAAAAGACAATATGAACAATAAATGAAGTTAAGAAGCCTCAAACGCTTTTAGGTTGGAGAAGAGGAATGGCTTCTTAAACTTCTGGTCTCCTCTTGAGTGAGTAGTCGACTTGAATGCAGGAGGAGAAGGCTTTAATTGCTGGAAAGATGTAGGTGGATGCAGTAAATGCAGATCTTCCTCTTTTTCGTTGAAGAACACGTTGCAGAGCTTGAATGCTTGATTAGTTGGAGTGGAATGGTTCTTCTCTGCCTTGCTACAGTCGTCTGTGGCTATTTAAACCAACCCCCACGGAAACTAGCCGTTAGAGAGCTTTTTCTGCCCGTTCTGCACACTCTGCGCAGCCTGACAATGTGTCCGTTGGTGGGTTAGAGTCGACTCGCGCGATCAGGAGTCGACTCGGCTGTAGCGGGAGTCGACTCAAGCTTTTCTGGAGTCGACTCGGCAACTGTTCCAGATTTGAATTAAAGTTGCCTTCACGACTGGGAGTCGACTCGTCTTGACCTGGAGTCGACTCGCCAACTTCTGGAGCTGACTTAGCAATTTCGGAGTCGGCTCATCCACTGAAGTCCGTGGATCCAATTTTGAATTTGATCCACTCGAGTCGACTCGACTGTCCTGGGAGTCGACTCGAATCTCAGAGCCCGAACTCCCGATTCTCTGTCTTTTGGCTCGTCCAGTCTTGGAGTCGACTCGAACTTCCTCGGAGTCGACTCGGCTCTCAGTTTCCGAAACTTGGCCTTCTGCCTTTTTGATGTGAAGCTGTCTTGGAGTCGACTCGAGCTGTCTGGGAGTCGACTCGAATCTCAGAGGCAGTAACTTGGTCTTCTGTCTGTTGATGGTCGCGGAGTCTTGGAGTCGACTCGCATATTGCGGGAGTCGACTCGAATCTCAGAGTCCGAAAATTACTCTCTGACTTTTTCTTGTGTTCCTCTAAGAGTCGACTCTCACCTTCTTTGGAGTCGACTTGCCATCCATCGGAGTCGACTCGCGTTTCACTGGAGTCGACTCGAATCTCAGACCCGAAAACTGCTCTCTGACTTTTTCTTTGTGTTCCTCTTGGAGTCGACTCTTACTATCCTGGAGTCGACTCGGTGAACATCGGAGTCGACTCGCGCACTTTAGGAGTCGACTCGTTGACAGGTTCTGAGTTGAAGCTTTCTGTTCTTCTGTCTGTTCTCAGTCGGAGTCGACTCGTACAGATCTGGAGTCGACTCGAGCTCGTGCCAGTGAACTTGATACGCTTGGAGTCGACTCGTGATACTCTGGAGTCGACTCGAGTCTCAGACTTTGGTTCAAGCTGTCTTCTTAACTTATCCAAAAATTATGATCTAAGTCTTGAGACACTTAGACAAGATTTTCACTGAAACACTTAATTGAATTCATTAGTAAACAAGAAATATACTCAATTGCTTTGATCTCATCAAAATCAAATAGGATTTTAATCAATCACTCCACATTGTCTAATAAAACACACAAATGTATGAGCTAAAGAAAAAATAAAGGTATGAAAACAGACAATCGCAAACACAAGCTTTTATAGTGGTTCGGAGCTTCCACTGCTCCTACATCCACTCCCCAAAGCACCTTTGGGAATTTCCACTATAATCCAAGATTACAGTACGGTAGTTTTGCGAGTGCACTACCCAACTCGTTGTTTTCACCGGGCTAACAACGAACCCTAAAACCCCCAATTTCACCTAGGCTTGGGACGCCTTTCCCTTGTTCCAAGTCCCTTGACTGGAACAAGCACAATATTGAAAAAGTTTTACAAAAGATTTGAAAGCTCTAAATAAGCAAATATAACAATGATAAACAATGAAACCCGGAAGAACCCTTTTAGCCGTTGGAAGCGTGGGAAATGGTGGTTCTTCCGATGTGGATCGCGTTGGCTTGAATGTGAGCTTTGAATGCCTAGCGGAAGAAAGTAGTTGAGCACGAAATCACTTGGGAAGCTTGAAGACACTTGATTTCTTCACTTGAATGCGCTAACTCCCTTGAACCTCTTTTTCTTTCTTCTCTCTTGAATGATCTTGTGTTGGGTTTTTGAGAAGTTGTTGGAAAGCACTTAAGAGCTCCCTTTTATAGCCCAAAAAGCAAATATAGCCGTTAGAGATAAAGTTAAAGAGATTTGAAATTCAAACCAAACCTGGCAAAGTTGTCAGTCGCGTCCCAGGCGCTCCGGAGATGTCTCCGCTTCATCACGAGACGTCTCGGCTGTAAGATTTTACTTTTGACGATGTTTGGGGTCGACTCGGCGCTTTACGGGGACGTCTCAGCTTGTTTGCGCTTTTTGCATGGGGACGACTCCGCTGCCTTGGGGACGACTCCGCCGTTATATCTCCGAAAAACATGTCTTCTGGAATTCTCTGAGAGAGTCGACTCTGCTCTTTCAGGGGACGTCTCCGCTGCCTTATCACTGAAAAAGACATCCTCTGGAATACCCTGAGAGAGCCGACTCCGCTACCTCGGGGACGACTCGGGAAGTCTGCTTTTTACTTGCGGGGACGACTCCTCGTCCTGTGGAGACGGCTCGCGCGCATCTCTTGAAATCAGCCTTTCTGCCGCCACTGAGAGAGTCGACTCCGACCCTGCGAGACGCCTCGCCAGGTGCCGGGGACGTCTCCCGACGTGCCAGTTCTTCCTGTTTGTGCCAGAGACGTCTCTGGGACAAACCGGAGACGTGTCGGCTGTCCCTGATCTGTTTTCTTCAACTTAAAAAATTCTTCAATAAATTCATAAAAATTATGGAAACTTGCCTAGACATTTCTTAACAATATTCTTAATTAAACACCTAAAATTCTCAAGTAAATTGTTAAGATAAATGGAATTATACTCTAGTGTTTTGTATTCATCAAAATCCATTAGGGGGTCAACAGAGGCCTTCTTATATTTTTCCAACTTGCTATGTTCTTTTTTTGGATAAAGGTAAGTGTGTATATATCCAAATTGAAGAAATGGCATACAAATGCATAGGGGCATACCCCAGAAATCAAAGGCTAGGAGGGCATACCCCTCTAGCCACAACAACTAACTACAAAGCTTGTAAGAACAAAATGATGAGAGTATCAAAAGATATCATCAGAGAATCCCCACGAACTGTGAAGCCATCTATTAGCAGGAGATGGAGTCACACCCCGTGTGAGATTAATCCGAGTCACAATACAAAAAGTAATCTCTCTTAGAAGAACACGCTCATGTGTAGGGCCATCGCCATGCAAACGAGCATTACGTTCCCTCCAAATGTAGTAGACTGCAGCTACCACCATAAACTTTGCAGTTCGACCCAAGAGTGAACGACCATCCATTTGAGAAAGCCAAGAGATCGTATCCATCCATCTACGCGAGGCCCACAGAATATTACACTTGGCACAAAGAACGGACCAGATGCGCTGAGAGAATGGGCACTCAAAAAATAAATGATCCACATCCTCATGCCCACCCCCACACAAAACACATTGGGCGACCTGAATAATGCCAAAATGTATAAGCTTAGCTTGAGTATATAAGGCATCCTGGATGGCTAACAAAAAAATAAAGGACATCCTTGGAATAGCTTGGCTATGCCAAACAAGCTTCCACCAGTCCACTCTACTATGACGCAGGCGCAACGACTCCCAAACACCACGAACAGAGAAGGAACCCTTCGGAGCATCAATCCACTGCAAGGTTTTGCCTTGTAAAACAAATTATCTTTCTTCTTGCAACACAAATATTAGTAATTATACTTCAAAATTTTGTGATCATCAAATCAATCTTTGGGTCAGCAATCTCTCCCTTTTTGATGATGACAAAACTTAGAATATATGCAATATAAAATAGATTGTGTTCTAGAACTAATGCATAGCTAAGTTGCATGAAGTAGAAAATATGCATATTTAAAACATACTTCATGATAATGTTTTAGATTTAATTAACTTAACATAATCAACACATAAAACATTATGAGTATATACTTAGATATTTCTTCTCCTTTTTGATAACATCAAAAAGGTTGCAAGATAATGAAACATTAAGCACAAAGTAATAAACTAAACTTAGATATTTCTCTCCCTTATTGTACTCTGATTTTCAGTCAATGCATGTCGAATTATTGCATGAATATGAATGATATAACTAAAGGCAATAATGTCAGAACAAGATTAATGAGCATGTATCAGAGCCAATTAAAATGATTTCAGAGCAAATTTAAATGAGATCACATTGAATTTGATAATTTTAACATTCTTTTTTAAAGTTCTTTTACCCCTCTTTCAAAAAGAATAAACTCGAAATTATTTGGCTTTACGAATGTCATCAGAATCAAGAATGAAAAGTTTGGCTTTAAGAATATTACATTTGAGATACGAACCAAAAGAGACCTTTAAATATAGATTCTAAAGATAGTTTTCAAATCAAGTGCAGGTGGAATCTTTTTCAAGTTAATTCAAGAAGTATCAAGAATGATATTCAAAGAAAACACGAATGAAAATCCAACCTTCCTCTTTTTTTGAAAGATCTTTAATAACAATTATAAAGGCTTGTTCATTTAAGATCTTTTGGCCAATATATTAAATATATAGCAACATAAGAGCAATCTAATCAATTTTTTAGAGTATAATATCAAAACTTATATACTCGAAAAATATAAAATCATGTTGGATCATTAATTCTTAATGATTTCAAAGTTCTTTTATGATATAAAAATATTGTGGCACAAATACCAAAACATAAATTCATGCAATTTATAATATATCTTAGAGCATACATAAAATGCAAAGCTTTAAAAGTTCTTTTAGAGCTCTTTTAAAGACTTTCTTTTGCTCCGTTAAAGAGAATAACATCAAAATCAATTAAAAGAAACTGGCGTAGGATAGAAACTCTAAAGTGCAAGCCAATAAGAACTCATTAATGAATTCCAAAATAGATTTTCTAATAGAACAGATAGAATTCGTTTTTTAAATAATTTTCAAAATAGCTGATTTGCCAATTAAGTGCATTTTAAAATCTATAAATCTATCACATGTAGTAGTTACTTTAAATTTGTGTTCATAAGAGATACTGAAGAAAATTTAGCTCAACACATTATTCTCCCCCTCTTTCATTAAACTAGAGGCTCTTAAGATCAACTGTTTGAATTGCAATTTGGTTCATGATTGATGCATAAGATATACTAACCAAATAACAAGCCTCAAGGTGTATCATAAAGATTTTCAGATTTAAATTTCAGATGATACATATTGGAGAGTATTAGGATCACTTCTCATTTAGTATTCTTTCTCTCTCCTTTAGTTATAGATTTATGCAATTAAGTTTCATATGATCTCTCCTCCTGAAATTTCTTTCTCCCCCTTAATTGAGCATTCTATTTAAGAGTTTAGAATTTGAAGATAATTTTCAATAAAACATTCAAATTGTTAATCTTAAAAATATGTTTTCTACAAATTTCAGCATATTTTTAATCTTAACCCATTGAGAGCATATTTGCAAGTATCAAATCATATTCATTTGAGATAATAAATGCTCTATAGAATTAAACTCAAAGTATAGGCTATATATAACTAAGACAAGTAATGGCAACACAAGGAGGTTTATCAAAATCAATTCATAAAATATTCAAGGTATGTATGATATGATGGTGACTTTTGAATAAGATGCAAAATCTAAAGAGATTGATATGTCTAAAGCTCCCCTTCAAAAGATGCATTCTTCTTTAATCATTCTTTTCTTTTTGTTGAATTTCAGATTTTAATGATAAGCATGAATAAAACTGAAATTCTATGATATCAAAAATGTAAAGTGATCTAAAGTTTTTCAAAATTTATAGCAAACACACTTTTTCATCTTTCAAAAACAAATTATGCTCCCTCTTAATCTTTGAGAAAATGTATTGAAATATTAATCAGAAAATAATTCTTTTGAAGCTCAATTTCTTTCAAAAGCAATTATATTTTCTTTCTTTTAAGAGTCATTTTGTTGCCCAGATAGACAACCCAAGAGGGGGGGGTGAATTGGGTTTTTAAAATAATTTGGCTAATTAAAACTTTGTGGATGATTAATTAAAAACTATAGCAAGTTATTTAATTAAAGCCTAGTGCTATGAGTAATGTGCGGGGAAGAAGATGAGAGACAATGCACTACAAACACAAAGTTTTATAGTGGTTCGGAGCTAACCCTTGCTCCTACGTCCACTCCCCAAGTCTCACTTGGGAATTTCACTATAACCCCCTTGGATTACAGCCGGTTGTTTTGCAAGCTCATAACCAAACTTGTTGTTTTACGAGCTCACAACGAACTCGGTCGGTTTTCCCAGGCTCACCGACTAGAACCAACCCCGATTGTTTTCCCGGGCTCACAATCAAACCCTTACACACGTTGGTTTTAACTTGGCTCACCAACCAACCTTAAACCCCTTGATTCAATCCCCCGATTGAATCAAGTAAATACAAGAGATAGAAGAAAACAGAAAATAGCTTCTCAAAAAGCAGATTTAAAACATAATCGTAAAGGAGTTAGAAGCCCTCAAACGCTTTTAAGTTGGTGAAGAGGTATGGCTTCTGGAACTCCGGTCTCCTCTTGAAAGAGTGGTCGACTTGAATGCAGGAGGAGGAAGCTTTGATTGTTGGGAAGAAGTTGTTGGAGCAGTAAATGCAGATCTTCCCTTTTTCGTTTAAGAGCACTTGGAGAGCTTGAAAACTTGAATGCTTGGAGTGGAATATCTGTTCTCTGCCTTGCTACAGTCCTCTGTGGCTATTTAAGCCAACCCCCACGGAAACTAGCCGTTACTCTGCTTTTTCTGGCCGTTCTGCACACTCTGCGCAGCCTGACAATATGACCGTTGGTGGGTTGGAGTCGACTCGCGCGATCAGGAGTCGACTCGGCTGTAGCAGGAGTCGACTCACGCTTTTCCGGAGTCGACTCGGCAACTGTTCCAAATTTGAATTAAAGTTGCCGTCTTGACTGGGAGTCGACTCGTCTTGACCTGGAGTCGACTCGCCAACTTCTGGAGCTGACCTGGCAATTTTGGAGTCGGCTCATCCACTGAAGTCCGTGGATCCAATTTTGAATTTTGTCCACTCGAGTCGACTCGACTGTCCTTGGAGTCGCCTCGAATCTCAGAGCCCGAACTCCCGATTCTCTGTCTTTTGGCTCATCCAGTCTTGGAGTCGACTCGAACTTCCTTGGAGTCGACTCGGCTCTCAGTTTTCGAAAGTTGGTCTTCTGCCTTTTGACGTGAAGCTTGTCTTGGAGTCGACTCGAGCTATCTGGGAGTCGGCTCGAATCTCAGAGGCAATAACATGGTTTTCTGTCTGTCGATGGTCGCACAGTCTCGGAGTCGTCTCGCGTATTGCGGGAGTCGACTCGAATCTCAGAGTCCATAAAATGCTCTCTGACCTTTTCTTTGTGTACCGCTGAGAGTCGACTCTTGCTTTCTCTGGAGTCGACTTGCCAACCATCGGAGTCGACTCGCGTTCCACTGGAGTCGACTCGAATCTCAGACTCGAAAACTGCTCTCTGACTTTTCTTTGTGTACCTCTTGGAGTCGACTCTTACTACCCTGGAGTCGACTCGTTGAACATTGGAGTCGACTCGCGCACTTCAGGAGTCGACTCATTGACAGGTTCTGAGATGAGGCTTTCTGTTCTTCTTTCTGTTCTCAGTCGGAGTCGACTCGTACTAGTCTGGAGTCGACTCGAGCTCGTGCCAGTGAACTTGATACGCTTGGAGTCGACTCGTGATACTCGGGAGTCGACTCGAGTCTCAGACTTTGGTTCAGCAGACTTCTTAACTTATCCACAATACTATGAACCAAATCTAGAGACACTTGGACAGGATTTTCACTGAAACACTCAATTGAATTCATTAGTAATCACAAGATATACTCAAATGCTTTGAGCTCATCAAAATCAAATGGGGTTTTAATCAATCACTCCACAATCTTCTCCTTTTTGATGATGACAAAACTTTGAGTATATGTAAAATGAATTGCTCATAAAACAATGAAGTAAAATCCATAAATGAATTCAAATGTCTGATAATTTAATTTATCCAAGTTTGAAAGGAGTGAAACATTAAATTTCGGAGTTAAAGCTCCCCCTTTCATTTGGAATTATATAAGCCTTCATATTATGCAATCAATTGTTTGGTTTATATGTCATTAATGATTTAGCTTGATTAAGATTCAGATTCTCTCCCTCAACATATGCATTCAACTATGTTTTGATTCTCTGAATTTCCTTTTAATGCTTTGAAGTTTTTGAACTGAATTTTATCTTTTTAGAGGGAAAATCTGTCAATTTGTTCTTGAGTAGGATTCAGCTAATCTCCGAATATCCCTTGAATAGATTCTGGAGATTACTCCATTAGGAACCCCAAAAGAGAGATAATGAGCCTCGAGGTACCGAATCCACTTAGAACAAATTTGAGTGTGTTTTTAAGAGTTTATCTTTTTATTTATTTCCATTGATTTCTTTTACATATTTTTTTCATATTTCTCCCCTTTTACACATTTTATACATATTTCTCCCCCTTTTTGTCATCATACCAAAAAGGAGGTAATCACACACAATCAATCATAAAGCAAAGCACATAATTGAAGATAAAATGTCTACTCATTGTATTGATATGAATGTGAATACATGTGAGAATACAATAAGTAAAGCAAAGCAAGACAAAACACAACTCAAACACATCTATGTCCTCCTCGAGGATGAAGCTCCCCCTCTCGAGGATGCATCTCCTCCTCTGGAGGATGTGGCACCTCCTCTCGAGGATGGTGCTCCTCCTCTCAATCGGCTCTGCTCCATGAGGAGGGTGACTGCATCTGTCACATGTCCGAGCTGCGTGATAATAGACGTGGTGGCTCTGCTATGTGTAGTGGAGAGCTCTGTCACCGACGCCTGAAGCCCAGTCACCGATGTCTGAAGTGCGTCCAGCTTGTCGATGAGTACATTCGCCAAGCGCTCGGCCCCCTCGGTGGTGGTGTGCATGTCACGACCTATCTCCTCTCGCATCTGTCGAGTGGAGCTCGTGACCTCACTCATGCTGTGGAACTGGGCCTGGACCAAACTCCGGACATTGTAGATCTCTTCCCGTACATGAGCCGTCATGTCAGTCACGGCTGTCAAGGAAGGGACCAACTGAGAAGATACGGGTGCAGGAGTGGGGACAGGCACCGCACCTCGGAGCTCCCGAAGCAGCTCATCCCTCAGATCTCGGACGATCTCCTGCCGCAGCTCCCGGAGCTGCTCTGTATCAATACGGACCTCCATAGATGGTGGAACTGAGGAGGAAGGTCCGGCAGAGGTGGTAGGAGCAGGAGGAGTGGATGGGAGGTCTGGATGGTCTGGAAGGTCTGGGTAGTCTGAATCTGGCTCAGGACTGGGTGATGGTCTGGTGGTCTGAGCAGTGAGAGTGGACTTCCTAACCCAGATCCCTTCTCTCTTCCGAAACCCCATCCTGTGCATAGTCCCCGTACATAAGCGATCAGTCCATCGCAAGGCACGAGAGGGTTCCCTCTCAGGAATGAGAATCTCGTACTGCCTAAAAAGAAGAGTGAATAACATCCCGTATGGGAGTGAGAGCCTAGGTCTATCTAGGGGCTCACACATATACCTATAAATGAGCTTTGGAAAGTTGATCGGGGTGTCCTGAAGGATATAAGACATAATAGCTAAGTCCCTCTCATTCACAAAATCAAATCTCCCTGTCTTAGGGAAGATGGACCTGGACAGAATGCTCAAAAGGATTCTCACTTCAATAGGAAGTGAGCTAGCAGATACCTCATCTAGGGGGGACTGAGGTGGATGCCCTAAGACGATCGTAAGGGCCGCAACTCTATCCTCAGGGTGTGCGGGAGCCACCCCTACTAATGGAAGGTGAAGGATATGGGCAATGAGGTCCTCTGTGACACGCAACGGGACACCTACTACCGTGCCCTCGATACCTCCATCTCCCCGATGGACGGTATTGTAAAACTCTTGAACTAGGCCAGGATAGGTGGGAAGGTCCAAGGTGAGGAAGTACTCTAGGCCCTGGGCTCTAAGCCTATCGCCTATGGTGAACCCCTCCCGGGAGAGATAGTCGAAATCGACAAACCTCCCGGAGGTGACGGCCTTCCCGGCCAACGGCCTAACGAGAACCACCCTAGGCGGGGAACGATCCGGAGGTGGTTGCCTCGCGGGATCGTGCCGCGCCTTGGAGCGCCGCTCGGGACCGGCCTCGGGACGGGACCTCTTCCTAACGACGGTCTTACGAGGCATCTTGACCTAAACGGGAAGAAAAATACCTAGAGGATGGTGAAGGACCGACAGAGGAAGCTCGGGACGGACCGGAAATGACCTAGGAACGGACGGAAACTCAATGTCCGGCGAAAAATCGACGGGAAAAGGGCTTGGAGACGATCGGGGATGACCTAGGAGTCGGCTCTAGGGCTTTGTGAACAGTGGCGGCTTGAGGAAAAGTGTTTGCGAAACGACAAACCTAGGGTTAAAAAGTCGGATCCCGACTGCGAGTCGACTACCCTGAGTCGCGAGTCGACTCGACCTCGAGTCGACTCCCCCTTAGGAGCCGGCTCTGAAACTTACTCGAGTCGTCTCTAACCTTGGTACGCACCTAAAAACCATGCCATAATCGTGCCAAAAGAGGAAAAATCACCTAATTAAGGACTGATTTGATGATCACTGCATAGAAACTCTATTTTAACCTCATTCTAATCATCAAAATCAATTAATCTAGTGAAAAACCCCACTAGGATGGATCAATCACTCCTAATCCCCTTCTAAGCACACTAAACCTCTCTTCACTTAGGGGTTTTGTAAAAATGTCTGCTAATTGATTATCAGTACACACAAATTGGAGTGACACATCACCATTCAATACATGATCTCTTATGAAGTGATGTCTTATCTCAATGTGTTTAGTTCTTGAGTGTTGAATTGGATTTTTAGTGAGATTTATGGCACTTGTGTTATCACAATTAATGGGGATTTTATCTTGTTTAATGCCATAATCTTCTAATTGTTGTTTAATCCATAAGATTTGAGCACAACAACTCCCGGCTGCAACATATTCAGCTTCTGCAGTGGATAATGCAACCGAGTTTTGTTTCTTGCTAAACCATGAGATTAGGTTTTCTCCTAAAAATTGACAGGACCCGCTGGTACTTTTTCTATCAAGCTTACATCCAGCGAAGTCTGAATCTGTGTACCCTATTAAGTTTAGGCTAGATTCTTTAGAGTACCACAGCCCTATGTTCTTAGTTCCAATTAAGTATTTAAAGATTCTCTTAACTGCAGCTAGGTGTGATTCTTTAGGATTAGCCTGATATCTAACACACATGCACACACTAAACATAATATCAGGCCTACTTGCAGTAAGATACAGTAAAGAACCTATCATACCTCTATAAAGTTTTTGATTTACAGATTTACCTGATTCATCTTGGTCTAACTTACATGATGAGCTCATGGGGGTGCTGATTGACTTGTTTCCCTCCATATCAAACTTCTTGAGCATCTCCTTGATATATTTTGCTTGATTGATGAAGATGCCTCCTTCAGATTGTTTGATTTGAAGCCCGAGGAAGTAGTTCAGCTCTCCCATCATGCTCATCTCAAACTCACTCTGCATCAAATCAGCAAATTCCTCGCAGAGGCGATTGTTAGTAGCACCGAAAATGATATCATCAACATAAATCTGTACTAATAACATATCCTTATTTTTCTTTTTCAGAAATAATGTTGTATCTACATTTCCCCTAGAGAATTCATGTTCTAATAGGAATTTACTAAGTCTCTCATACCATGCTCTAGGTGCTTGTTTTAGTCCATAAAGTGCTTTGTTCAGTTTATACACATGATTAGGGTATTGATGATTTTCAAAACCAGGAGGTTGTTCTACATACACCTCCTCATTAATAAACCCATTTAGAAAAGCACTCTTTACATCCATTTGATATAGTTTGAAGTCCTTAGAGCATGCATATGCTAATAGAAGTCTAATTGCCTCAAGTCTAGCTACGGGAGCAAAGGTTTCATCAAAATCTATGCCTTCTTCTTGATTATAACCCTTTGCTACTAGTCTAGCCTTATTCCTTATAACAATTCCATTTTCATCTAGCTTATTTTTATATATCCATTTAGTACCTATAATTGGATATTCAGAAGGTCTCTCCACTAGATCCCAAACCTTGTTTCTAGTAAATTGATTTAGTTCTTCTTGCATTGCATTTATCCAATTTACATCATTTTCGGCTTCTTCTATATGTTTGGGCTCAAAGTGTGAAACAAAAGATAGATGATTATTCAAATTCCTAAGTGATGCTCTAGTCCTAACCGGTTGTGATGGATCATCTAGAATTAGTTCCTTAGGATGCCCGTGAGCATACCTCCAAGCTTTAGCTAGCCCATGATCCACTATAGGCTCTTGGTTTGACGATTCTCCTTCAATCAACTTTTGATTATCATCTTGTAATCCCATCTCATCTATCTTTTCTTCAAGTATTTCAATATCATCATCAAAATTAACCTTCTTACTAGATGAGATGTCACTAGAGTCATCAAAAACAACATGTATAGATTCTTCTATAACTGGGGTTCTTTTATTAAAGATTCTATAGGCTTTACTAGTTGTAGAATAACCTAGAAATATTCCTTCATCAGATTTAGGATCAAATTTCCCTAGATTATCTTTTCCATTATTATGTACAAAACACCTACATCCAAAAACATGAAAATAGTTAACTTTTGGTTTTCTGTTTTTCCACAGTTCATAAGGTGTTTTCTTTATAATGGGTCTTAATAAAACTCTATTTAATATATGGCAAGAAGTATTAATGGCTTCTCCCCAAAAGTACTTAGGGAGGTTACTTTCACATAACATCGTTCTAGCCATTTCCTCTAGAGTTCTATTCTTCCTTTCCACAACTCCATTTTGTTGTGGTGTCCTAGGTGCAGAAAAATTATGGGTTATCCCCTTTTTACTACAAAATTCATCAAATAATTGATTTTCGAATTCGGTACCATGGTCACTTCTAATGGCTATGACTGAAGACTCTCTAGCATTTGTTACTTCCTTATGGAACTTTTTAAACATTGAAAATGCTTGGTCCTTATGTGCTAGAAACATGACCCATGTGTACCTAGAGTAATCATCTACTATGACTAGACCATATTTATTTCCACCTAGGCTTGTTGTTCTAGTTGGACCAAATAGGTCCATGTGTAATAATTCTAGAGGCCTAGAGGTAGAGACACATTTTATGGATTTAAAAGAGTTTCTAGATTGTTTGCCAAATTGACATGCTTCACATATTTTGTTCTTTTCAAATTTTAATTTTGGCAAACCTATCACGGAGTCTCTTTTAACTAATTTAGTTATTGTGTCCATGCTTGCATGACCTAACTTACGGTGCCATAACCAACTAGCATCATTATCTTTAGTTTCATTTACAACTAGACATTGGTTATGTTTTGCAAGATCTTCTAGGTCTACAACATATACATTTCCACGTCTAATCCCTTTAAAAACTAAGCTATTATCATTAGGATTTGTTATAATACATAGTGATGGTTTAAACATAACATCATATCCTTTATCACATAATTGACTGATGCTTAACAAGTTATGCTTAAGACCATCAACATATCTAACATTATCTATAAAAGTAGAAGGGGTGATTTGAACTTTACCAATACCAATGATGTGACCTTGGTTGTTGTCTCCAAACGTCATAGCACCTCCCTTCTTAGCTTCAAGGGTGAAAAATTGGTCTTTATCACCCGTCATGTGCCTTGAGCAGCCACTATCCAAATACCAGCAATTTTTGTTGACCTTGGCTGCAAGACACTCCTACACAAGCAAATCATGTCATCTTAGGTACCCAAGTTTTCTTGGGTCCTTCATGGTTAGTCAAGTTGGTTCCTTTTGGAACCCATACCCTTTTAATTTTTCTTTTAGTTTTACTTTTCCTAAAATTACATACATTTGCTTTATGGCCTACTGTACCACAACAAAAGCAGGTTATTTTCTTAGTTTTTGTTTCTCCAGCTTTAACAAAGAAGTTACTAAGAAGTTTTTGCTTATTCCTTGGTTTATATCCTAAACCGGCTTTATTAAACACTGCACGTTGACTATTTAGTATCATGTTTAATTTTTCAGAACTATAGGTAAATCTTTCAACTAAGGGTTTGTATTTGTTAAGTTCTTTAGTTAGTGTCTGATTTTCGGCTTTTAGATCATTAAGTTCTTTAGTAAGATCCTTATCTAAGGTTTGTTTATATTTTTTAAGTTCTGAAAATTTCTTAGTTAGTTTTTCATTTTCTTTAGTTAAGGTGTTGGTCTTTTGAGTTAAAAGTTGGTTGCTTGTTTTAAGTTCTATATTTTCTTTGGTGATTAAATCCTTATCCTTAACTAATTTATCGTATTTATGTAGGTATGATTGATTAGTTATTTTCAGTTCTTTATTCTTAAGATTTATAGCCTTATATTCTACCATTAATTCATTAAATGCATCATAAAGTTCATCAAAAGAAAAATCAGGATGCGTGTCGGAAGTTACCTCGTTTTCGTTGGCCATGAAACAGAAATTGGCCTTCTCTTCTTGTTCATCATCTGATGAGGAGGATGATGAGTCGGAGTCCGATAGGGTAGTGACAAGTGCCTTTTTCTTCTTGTACTTACTCCCCTTCTTCAGTAAGGGGCACTCCGCTCTTATGTGACCCGGCTTCTTGCACTCGTAACAACCAATCCCCTCATTTTCCCTTTCCTTACCTTTGTCTTTGCGGTAGGAATTTGAGGGGCCTGTCCTTTGATGATAGGACTTCTTGTGGTTGATGAATTTCTTGAACTTGCGCACAAGAAGAACCTCACCACCATCTTCCTCATCTTCTTCTTCTTCACTGCTGCTGCTGCAAGACAAGTCCTTGTTAGAAGATGTAGATTTAAGGGCTATTACCTTTTTCTTATGGGAGGACTCTTCCTCGTTGTGTTGTTTCATGGTGAGCTCGTGCGTCATGAGGGATCCAAGAAGCTCCTCAAGTGGTAGCTTGTTCAAGTCCTTGGCTTCTTGGATTGCTGTCACTTTAGCTTCCCACGACCTCGGTAGACACCGAAGGATTTTCCTGACAAGCTCACTGTTAGTATAGTTCTTGCCAAGGCTTTTTAGACCATTGACAATATCAGTAAACCTAGTGAACATGGATGTGATTGTTTCATTTGAATCCATTTTAAATAGTTCATATTTATGAACCAAGATGTTTATTTTGGATTCCTTGACTTGATTCGTGCCCTCATGGGTCACTTCAAGTCTGTCCCAAATTTCTTTTGCTGAATTACAAGTTGAAATCCTATTGAATTCATTACGGTCTAAGGCACAATAGAAAACATTCATTGCTTTAGAGTTTAATTGTGCCTTCCTCATGTCATGTTCATCCCAGTCCATTTCTAGTTTAGGTACCTTAACACCATCTACGTAAATGGATGGGATGTATGGCCCATTTACTACAATGGACCACATCTCATAGTCTTGGGCTTGGATGAATATTCTCATCCTAGCCTTCCAGTATGAGTAGTCAGATCCATTGAAGAAAGGGGGTCTTTGGGTGGACTGACCCTCAATGTGAGAAGATCCAAATGGGGTTGTCATTTTGATCTTTTAACTCTTGAGTGGAAGAGTTTTTGGCTCTGATACCACTTGTTGCCCAGATAGACAACCCAAGAGGGGGGGGGTGAATTGGGTTTTTAAAATAATTTGGCTAATTAAAACTTTGTGGATGATTAATTAAAAACTATAGCAAGTTATTTAATTAAAGCCTAGTGCTGTGAGTAATGTGCGGGGAAGAAGATGAGAGACAATGCACTACAAACACAAAGTTTTATAGTGGTTCGGAGCTAACCCTTGCTCCTACGTCCACTCCCCAAGTCTCACTTGGGAATTTCACTATAACCCCCTTGGATTACAGCCGATTGTTTTGCAAGCTCACAACCAAACTTGTTGTTTTACGAGCTCACAACGAACTCGGTCGGTTTTTCCAGGCTCACCGACTAGAACCAACCCCGATTGTTTTTCCGGGCTCACAATCAAACCCTTACACACGTTGGTTTTAACTTGGCTCACCAACCAACCTTAAACCCCTTGATTCAATCCCCCGATTGAATCAAGTAAATACAAGAGATAGAAGAAAACAGAAAATAGCTTCTCAAAAAGCAGATTTAAAACAATATAATCGTAAAGGAGTTAGAAGCCCTCAAACGCTTTTAAGCTGGTGAAGAGGTATGGCTTCTGGAACTCCGGTCTCCTCTTGAAAGAGTGGTCGACTTGAATGCAGGAGGAGGAAGCTTTGATTGTTGGAAAGAAGTTGTTGGAGCAGTAAATGCAGATCTTCCCTTTTTCGTTTAAGAGCACTTGGAGAGCTTGAAAACTTGAATGCTTGGAGTGGAATATCTGTTCTCTGCCTTGCTACAGTCCTCTGTGGCTATTTAAGCCAACCCCCACGGAAACTAGCCGTTACTCTGCTTTTTCTGGCCGTTCTGCACACTCTGCGCAGCCTGACAATATGACCGTTGGTGGGTTGGAGTCGACTCGCGTGATCAGGAGTCGACTCGGCTGTAGCAGGAGTCGACTCACGCTTTTCCGGAGTCGACTCGGCAACTGTTCCAAATTTGAATTAAAGTTGCCGTCTTGACTGGGAGTCGACTCGTCTTGACCTGGAGTCGACTCGCCAACTTCTGGAGCTGACCTGGCAATTTTGGAGTCGGCTCATCCACTGAAGTCCGTGGATCCAATTTTGAATTTTGTCCACTCGAGTCGACTCGACTGTCCTTGGAGTCGACTCGAATCTCAGAGCCCGAACTCCCGATTCTCTGTCTTTTGGCTCATCCAGTCTTGGAGTCGACTCGAACTTCCTTGGAGTCGACTCGGCTCTCAGTTTCCGAAAGTTGGTCTTCTGCCTTTTGACGTGAAGCTTGTCTTGGAGTCGACTCGAGCTATCTGGGAGTCGGCTCGAATCTCAGAGGCAGTAACATGGTTTTCTGTCTGTCGATGGTCGCACAGTCTCGGAGTCGACTCGCGTATTGCGGGAGTCGACTCGAATCTCAGAGTGCATAAAATGCTCTCTGACCTTTTCTTTGTGTACCACTGAGAGTCGACTCTTGCTTTCTCTGGAGTCGACTTGCCAACCATCGGAGTCGACTCGCGTTCCACTGGAGTCGACTCGAAAACTGCTCTCTGACTTTTCTTTGTGTACCTCGTGGAGTCGACTCTTACTACCCTGGAGTCGACTCGTTGAACATTGGAGTCGACTCGCGCACTTCAGGAGTCGACTCGTTGATAGGTTCTGAGATGAGGCTTTCTGTTCTTCTTTCTGTTCTCAGTCGGAGTCGACTCGTACTAGTCTGGAGTCGACTCGAGCTCGTGCCAGTGAACTTGATACGCTTGGAGTCGACTCGTGATACTCGGGAGTCGACTCGAGTCTCAGACTTTGGTTCAGCAGACTTCTTAACTTATCCACAATACTATGAACCAAATCTAGAGACACTTGGACAGAATTTTCACTGAAACACTCAATTGAATTCATTAGTAATCACAAGATATACTCAAATGCTTTGAGCTCATCAAAATCAAATGGGGTTTTAATCAATCACTCCACACATTTGAGTAAGTTAAAATATTTCTAGCTTTATAAGCATTCACTCTCTTTTAAAAATAGCTTTTTCTTTTAGTGATGGAAGCAACAATCATGCAGAAGGGGATATAGAAGATCATTCAAGTGAATGTTTATAGAATTTAATTTTTTTAGTCATAGATTCACAGCAATGTATACATGAAACACAATGAATCTTTTTAATATTAAAATAAAATCATATATTTAGAAATAATTGTTTGCAATCAAGATTATTGAAAAATACATCATTTAGACCAATTTTAGTACACTTTAAAGATAAGAAATGATATGTTTTAGATGCGTATCGGAGTAATCAACCAAGGCATCAAAATTAATTCTGTTTTTCTTAAGTTAAAATTTTCATTTAGGAATCATATTAAGTTATTCTCCTGAATGATGCGATCATTGAAGCATATAACTAAGGTTACAAAAATCTAACAATATAAGCATTTTTAAATTAAGTTTAAGCTTTTATACAAAATCGGATTCTGAACTTTATAAAAAATTTTTAAGAAAGCTTTCAGGATTATAATTTGAGATATGCATCTTCTACATTGTAGCTCATCTTAAATTATTAAGATTAAAAACACATATTTCAAACACATTAGAGCACATTCAAAATCTTTGTATTTAATATTAAGTTTCAGTACAAAATGGAGGATATTTTAACAAGTATTAGGATATTATGTACCAATGTTAGGCAAGTTAAAAGATAAATTATAATCAATTCATTCTGCCTAATTTACAAATTCAGATTATCCTTTTCTTTTATTTTTTCAGAAGATATTCATTAAAATAGAAGTATCCTTTTCTTCTCCTTTTTGTAAATATATTCAACTTTCAGATTTCAAAGGTGATCATGAACGACAAATCTAAAATTTCTTTCAAAAATATTTTTAAAAAAAAATCTTATGTAATTTTTCAAATATTCAAGCATTGGAACTGATTTAATAAGAAAAAAATTTTTGATCAAAAGAGTACAAGAGAAATCCAAAATATCATTGATGAGTATGGAATACAAGTAAAAACAACTTTCATTAGGCTTTGGAACACAAATTATTTCGAAATCAAAGGTAAAGCAAAGACTTGTGTATAAAGTTAAAGTCTATTTCAAATTATGAGTATCATAAAAAGAAAAATAAATTTGCTATTGGTAGAAACATATTTCAATCAAATTATTTAAGCATGGAGTATTTCAAACTGAATATTGAAAACATATAATTCAAAGGCAAAACATAACAAGCATGTCATGGATCAAAATCAATTCTTTTTAAATAAACTTTTCTTATATAATTATGCACTGATTTCATCCTTAAGGTGTGTTTTCAAGTGATTAAAACTTAACTTGATTCTTCTTATATACTTTCATTTACTTTGTCATACATTTCCTCATATATATTTTTTTGAATTTCTTTCCTTAACCAATTAATGAACATTTTGATTTTATTTTTCGTTTTTACTTTCTTATGCTCTATACTCTATTTGCTCCCTATCCGGTGGAGTTGAAAGGGGCACGAGGTACTACCACTAGCCTCCCTCTTGTGCCGTGCCTAATATATCCTACACCGAATAGTTGGGTCAAATAGTGCTGGGTACTACCACTAGCCTCCCATTGGCACCATTCCCATGATGAGCAATATAGAAAGGTTAAAATGTTCACTTCAAACTCCTCCTATTTAAGTGTAATTAATTACGGATTTTATCCCTTCCAAAAGAATGCTCACACAAGTCTCACAAATATGCCGAATATAATATGCTTGTTTTGCTTTTTCTTAAGATTGGAGTATTTGCCTTTACTTAGATTTTACTTTTCTTGAATGATGTTCATTTTCTTTTCTTTATCTCTCTCTCTCTTTTTGTTATTCTCAAGTAATTTATATGAAAGAACAGAATAAAAAAATAATCTAATATATCATATAGATGTATATCATGCAAACAACATTTTCATTATGCTCAAGGATTCATAGCTTCTCACAAGTTATTTTAAATCAAAATTTTAAGCATAAACTTGTGTATTTCATGGTTATGACATAAGCAAAGATATATTTTAGTTTGGGCAAACTATGAAACAATTTCTAAAAGCATAAGTCAATCAATACATATATAGACATGATATCAAGAAATTAATAATTAAAGACTTTAATCATGCCACAATAAGATTTAAGTTATTGACTTTGCTCAGCTAATTTATGAGAGAGGTATCTAAAATTACCGATTCATTCTGCATTCCTCAAGTCAAATACCTACTAGATTTCTTATGTGTAAACTTTTGGCTGAAGAAGATCCCTTTTCTTGTTTGCATGTGAATGTTTTTTGTATTTTACGTAGAGGTGTCCTTCAAGTTGAAATCTCTCATTTTCTTGCTTAAGGACCCTGCATTATTAACAAAATCTTTTTTTTTCTTGAAGGAAAGTCATTAATTTTTTCAAAATACAAAACATTCATACAACATAAGCAGTTGAAGAGGAAGCTTTGAGATTCACTCAGATGCTCTTCTTTTCTCTCTTTTGCTTTGAATGGCCTTCTCTTGAAATCTCTTTAAAATCTCTTCCCTATGTGTTCTTTTCCACTTTCTTAACTTCTTCCCTAGCTCTTTCCTTGATTTTATAGCTTTGGATGGCGTGGGAACAAAGATCTAACCGTTAGAGACAAAAATAGAGTCGTTAGAGTTGAGAAAAAAATAGCCGTTATGTCTCCCAGCATGCTCGAGTCGACTCGGCTGAAGCAGGAGTCGACTCGTGAATAGGAGTCTGCTCGGCACTATAGCTGGGAGTTGACTCGACTGTAGCTGGAGTCGACTCGAGAACTGTAGCGCTGAAAACTACTTTCTGTCCTGACTGAGAGAGATGGCTCGAATGAAGTAAGAGTCGATTTGACACTATAGCTGGAGTCGGCTCGTGAATAGTAGGAGTCGGCTTGAGCACTGTAGCACTGAAAATCAACTCTCTATCTTTTTCTGTGGGAGTCGGCTCGTGAAAAGTAGGAATCGACTCGAGCGCTGTTCCTTGAAACTCCAGAATGCCAGAGTCGACTCTGAACTTTTAGGAGTCGACTCGAGGACTATTCTTTTGAATTTTTCTTGGAGTTTGCTCTTCCAACTTGAATCCTTTGAACTTGAACCTTGGGCTAATGAAGTGTGGCTTTCTTCCAACTTTTCTTGAGAGCTTTTGAGGCATTCTTGTATTTTTCCAACTTGCTATGTTCCTTGTAAAATAAATTATCTTTCTTCTTGCAACACAAACATTAGTAATTATACTTCAAGGTTTTGTGATCATCAAAATCAATCTTTGGGTCAGCAAAACGGACGTGGGATGAAAATGGAATGAAGGAGCTGGGAATGGCTGGGAGAAGATGAGGATGCTAGGACGCGATCCACGAAATGGGGAGAGGATAAACTCTAAGGATGAACTCTAGGGAGTGGATTCTGTTTCCATGGCTGAGGTCAATCCGAACGCTGGGACTTGGCTGGCTTGGTTCTGTTCATGGCAGATCTGAGAGGATAGGCATGGGAAGGATGAGGATGAACGCGGAGACGTGGGAGCTAGGAAGAGATTTGCGGACGGAGTTGGACCATGGTCGCGGGAGAGGATGGAACGTGAGCTTGTATGTTGACGCGGACGGCTGGGAATAAGCTCTGTTTTGAGGCTGGGGTGGATTACGTGGAAGCTTGATCTCTAAACACTTAAAAGATGGTGTGGACACATGTACTGCTGCAAACACGAAAGAAACTCGCGTTGAGCTGAATCGTGGAAGAAAAAGGATACATGATCTAGACATTGGACCGCAAAGATGGAAGCTTGATCCTTAGATGCAGGAGGTGCGTGTGGTTTGGGTTCAGGAATTATCCCAACTGAGTTTGCCCCAACCTGCATACATTAGACTCGACCAAAATAATTAAATCAAACTCGAATTACTTCTAAAAATTTATTAAAATGCTATGATAAAGGAAAACACATTTTCTTATGTTTAAATTTAAAATATGTGTATAAAAATAATAATAAGTGCTATGTAGAGTAGATAAATTTATTCATTATTTAGCACTTATCATCTATACTAATAGTGATTTAGTGACAAAAATTCTGAAGTCTTTACCAAGAAGTAAAGGATCTTAACACCCTTCCTCTAGAAGAACTGTTGGGTTCACTAATGACTCACGAGCTATCCATAAAGTAGAACCTAGAAAAGATGAATCAAAGAAAAGAAGGATCATCACTTTCAAATCTACTCCTCAACAAGAGGAAGAGAGCAAAAAATTAGACAGTTCATAGGGTGACAAAGAAATGGCCCTCCTCACAAGAAGTTTCACGAGGTTTATGAGAAGAAGGCAAAGAATTAAAAGAAAGTCTTTGGCTAAGGAGGAGCAAAGCAAAGAAAAAGAAAAAGAGTGACCACTAATATACTATGAATATAAGAAAGCTGGTCACTTTAGAGTGGACTGCCCATTACTGAAGAAGGCTCTAAAAAAGCCAAAAAAGAAGCAATGGTTGCTGCATGGAATGATAACGATGAATCTAGTTCAGAGGAAGAGGATCAAGAAATAACAAACCTATATCTCATAGTTCAAAAGGATAAGGTAGGTTCTGAACCTTTTAATGATTTTATGTTTTATGAAATTCAAAAAGTTTTTTATGATTTATTAAATGAATTTAAAAAGCTAGCCAAAAGAATAAAGAACTTAAACTAAAAAATTAATTTCTTATAAATAAAAATAAAAATATATTAAAAGTTAAACAAACTTTACTGGAAGAGAATCAGAACCTAAGTAAAGAAGTAAATAAATTAAAACTAATTGTAGATAAGTCCTCTTTGAGTTCTAAAAAATTAAACATGATTTTAGATAGTCAAAAAGCTATATTTGATAAAACAGGACTTGGCTATAACCCTTTTTAAAACAAAAATCTTTAAAGAAAATATTTATTGAATCTTCTAGCTATCAAAAAAGAAAAATTACATGTTTTAAATGTGGTAATACTGAGTACAAGTGCTTTACTTGTAATCGTGAAGCAAATAACTTAAAAGGTAAAGTTACTATTAATAAAAAATAGATTCCAAAAGGAACCATAATAGCTAACCTTCAAAGACCCAAGAGAGCTTGGGTACCTAAATAAAAACTTGATTTCCATGATGCAGGTGTGGCTAGCAGCCTATGGAGCAAATAAAAAATGGTACATAAATAGTGGGTGCTCTAGACATATGTTAGGAGATGAATCCCAATTCATTTCTCTTAAAAGAAAAGGAGGGGTGGTCATCTTTGGTGACAACTACAAAGCAAAGATCACTAAAATTGATAAAATCAACATCACTCCTTCTGCATCTATTGAAAATATTTTGCTAGTTGATGGTTTTAAACATAATCTTTTAAGTATTAGTTAATTATGTGACAAAGGTTTGATAGTTACTTTTGAATCCTCTATATGTATTATTTCTAGTCCCAATGATGGTGGCATTAAGTTTGTAGGGTATAGGCATGATAACATATACTTGGTTAATCTTGATCATTTATTCATAAAAAATATGCATTGCTTGGTTGTTGTGAATGCTAAAATCGGTGAGATTAGTTGGTTATAGCATCGTAGATTAGCTTATGCTAGCATAGATCTTATCTCAAAACTAGCTAAAAATTGTAGCTCATGCTGGATCACATGACTGAAGCTAAACTTGGGGAAGTGCCTCATTGTCTGGCACCTTCTGGAGATCTTTGGAGGTCTTGTATACCTCCACGGCTTGGAGGAATCTTTCCTCGGCAGAAGCTGCTCGTTGATCGATCATCTGCTGCTCCTCAATCTTGGCAACCTAGAGCCGAGCCACATCACACTAGGTCTACGAGCCCTTTAGCTCCACGACGGCAGCCTTAAATTGTGCCTCTAGTTCGACCATTCTCTTCTTTGTCTCGTCCCACTCCTATCCACCTCCCGGGCATGTTGCTATTAAATTACACCCTATGCGAGGTGACGATCGTAGCAAAAACACGCACGGGGCGTCGTTCATCACATGAACTTGCCATGAATCGTTGAATTCAAAAAAATTTCTAGATTCAATAATCCAAAGATTTCTTTGAATCCATAAGGGAGAGGAGATTAAGATTAAAAATTTGATTGCAAAATACAAAACAAAAATCAGAATAAATAAAGATCTCATCTTTACCTTTGTGCGGGTAGATGCTCACTGCAATCTGATGATCAATGGTAAAAGATTCTCCTTGTAGCCGCACACGCGTCTGGACTCTATAGGTATCCACACAAGGATCTGAAAATCGGAGACGATGATCTTACTGGCCAGTGCTAGCTCCTTGCAGAGATCTCTCCTGATTGTCGTAGAAGATAGGAAGAAGAACAACAACCTTTCTTCTTGAAGAAAAACTCTTTCTTCTTCAACCGAGCTTGCAATGGAGGAGGAGGAGGAGGAAGGAACCTTTTCCTTCCTTGCTGTCATGGAAGAGGAAGAAGATCCCCTTGCTGCTGTGGAGGAAGAGGAGGAAGTCTTCTTGCTACCGTGGGAGAAGAGGAGGAGAGGGAGAGGGCCTTAGGCATGAAGGAGGAAGTTCTCTTGTTTTTTTTCACACGCCTCCCCTCCATTCTTCTTATACTAGGGGTTTAGGGTTTAGTCCATCCTTGGATTAATGCCAAGTATCCATGGTGCCTTCATCAAGAGGATTTGACTCCTCTTCATGCCACCCACCCTTGGATGCATGCCATGTGTCCTATGGCGCCATGATCAAAAGGGTTGGAACCCAATCACATTAGGTTAGATCCCTTCATCATGTGGCGCCTCAAATCAATGCTATGCATGACATGTGTCCTTGGATCAAGAGACTAGAGCCTAATCACATTAGGCTTAGACCTCTTTCATGGCACCTTGGATGAGTCCTAATCACATTAGGACTTGTCCCTTAATTAGGCTAACTCCTAATCATATAGGGAGAAGGAGGTGGGGCTGATAAGTGCTAAGTAATGCATTAATTAACTTCTTACTCATGGCACTTATCATTATTTTTATGCACATATTTTAAATTTAAACATAAGAAAATTCATTCCCCTTCATCATTGCATTTTAATAAATTATTAGAAGTAATTCAAGTTTGATTGATTTTATTGGTCGAGTCCAATCTATGCAGGTCGAGTCAAACTCATTTGGGATGGTCCCTGAACCCGAATCGCATGCACCCCGTGAATCAGACCCTCTCAGATTTTCGATTCAGCCCAACTCATCTATTCCTTTCACATCCAATCGAGTTCAACCTTTTATGTTCTAACATTCTTTCCCAAAATCTCCTACGTTGAACTATTTGAATCCGTACCATGGATCAGCCTTCGTGTGCAATCAGCCATTCAAGTTTTCCTTCTCTTTACATGTTCACCCATCCAGACTATTTCCCTCCACGTGTCCAAACCTTCCCTATTTTAGCTTCAAAACAAAGCCATTCCCCAACTCTTCCGACATTCCACACGGTCGTGAGTATCATCCCGCGACGTCCGCTAGCTCCCAGCCATCAGCCGAGATCCTCTCAACTTCACGAGTCTTCTTCCGCATCCCCTGTTCCGCTTCCTATGTGAAGTCTCGCGTCCAAGCTCCCTCCACGTCCACGAGCAGATCTCCCGTCCAAAGAACAGAGCCGTTGGCCTGTTCCCAGCTGAATAAAAACTTCAAACCGAATCATTCTTAGATTTTTCCTTGCGCCCGTGTTCATCTTCCATGTCATCTGCATCATCTGATCCTTCTCTGAATCTCCCAGCTTCTTCCACTAGATCCCAGCGAGGATGAGCTTTCTGAAGTCCCAGATTTCCTATCATCTCGTTCGAATTAACTCTATCATTATGGATAAGTCTCTGCGTCGGAACCAAGTATCAAGATCCCATCTTCTCCGTGATGATCTTCTTCCGGATTGATCTCAGCCTTCATCCCTTTCACATTCAGATATGATGTGATTCAACCATCCACAGAAGAAGTCTCACAAATTCTCTCCCCTGTTTCATGTTCAATCCGTTCGTAATCATCCTTATCCCAAAGCCAATCCCAGCCGCATCCCAGCCGGATGAGCATCCCATGTGATCTCCCGGATCCCACAAACAACACCAAGCCAGCGTTCCGGATTAACTTCATCATTCACCAATGGAACAGAGTTCATCCACGGGACAAGCTACAAATCCAGGAAAATCTCAGCTATCCGAGCTTTACGAATCGGTGGACGAGTTTTCCTGCTTCAGCGGAACAGAGTCCAAGTTTTCATCTCAACCTTCAACAGCCATCCCGCTCCTATCACGAACGAGTACATGTGTCTTCTCCGCACCTTGCAAGCCTCCCAGCATATGGATTAACAGCAATATCTTCCGAGCTTAACATCTATTCACCGTCAGCGTGGATCCAACCTTCATCTCCTTCACACGTCTGCTCTCATCCGTTGCATCCACGTCAACAGCCACCCGCCGTTTCTCTCGTTCGCAGATTGACTCAAACCCCCAAAATCTCAGCAACCTTGATTTGAAGTTATCCGCTGATTGAAACCTGGGATGCAGCCGTGAGGAAGAGTGGCTATAAAAAGGCCATTAGACTTTGACACCATGGCAAGGAAGCAGGGGGAGAAACAGAGCTTCTTCTACCATCGCATCATCATCTCCTTCTGCTCTCTCATGCTTCCCCCTCCGACTGAAGACACCAGCCATGCCGTCTTCATCCTTCTTCACTACCACCACCCATAACATGGAATGCTGAGCTCTTCACTAAGGCTGGATGCAGCCCTAACAAAGGGCCAAGGGTTTTGTATTTTTGATTTCTATTCTTGAAGTTGTATAAATTTTATTTTGTTCTTAATGAATATTCTATTTCATCTCATATTTAATTTCTGTGATTTTAAGTATGACGTTTATACAACTGTTCTTCATGATCACTAAGTTAATAAAAGATCATCAATGCTTAGGAAAGATGTAGTGTCGTACCACATTAGTTTAGGGTAGACATTTCATTCCAACCGAAGATGGATGTTCCTAAATTACTTTTGTAAAACTTTATTTGAATGCTTATTAGGCTTGTAGCCAATTTGCATGTTAATCCAAGAATAATTTAAAATACAATTAATCCTTATTGCTTTGTTAGTGGTGAATTTCTTGCCCTAGGTTCTTTTATTCATATCATTTTCAGTTGCATTTCTTTTAAATTATTTAGTTCAATAGTCCTCATAAACTCTCTTTTCAAATATTATTTTTAAGAAAACAATTGCACCCCAATCCCTGTGGATCGATACCCGTAACCACTATCCTACCAAATACGTGCTATTGTGTGGTCTTTAAAATTGACTATCAGGGGCGCCATGCACCTACAATGCCATGGGGACTTTAGAGTCTGCATGGTGTGAACACGATTTAAGGCATATTTCCAAGAATATACCTTGATCAAATCAAGGTTGACCCAATCATGAGCCTAACTCAATTTGGGTCGAACCCAATTTTGATTTGGCTCATCAAATCAGCCCAATTGCAATCCAATTGCAATCAATTCCACTCAATTCTTCTTCCTTTAACTCATTAACACTCAGTAGGTTAATTCAATCACTAATCATATTAATAATTGACATCAATTATGATTCTAAATCACAATTATGACAATCTGACTGATCAAATCCTCTATGTGTGTGGCCCCATAGGTTCTATTCTGTCTGGTAAAGAGATATATTGAGATCTCCATCTCAATATCACTGAAACTCCTTTTAGTGGACTGAAACAATTTCAGTTCTACTCATCAGAATTTACCGATCATCAGATAAATATCCGTGAGTCTCATAATCAACCAGTGACACCTAGCAGTATGTAGTGGCAACCCAGCAGAAAGAAATGTATGAACTTCTAGGTATAGTTAGCGTATGATACAGTCCTCCTATCATGGATTCCGACAGGATGGAGATTATGGATAACTCGTCAAATCCCATCGTCTATCATATGCATGATTTATTTGACTCTAGTTCGAGATTTGGAAATTTTTTTCCAAAATACCTGGCCAGAAATTTGATCGAACTCGGTCTCATAAATCATATAGGAGCACTCCTAATTTATCAAGGTTAATAAATCCCTTCTAGATACACTCCCATTCCTATAGTGAACCTACTATGGCCAATCTGTACGATAAGGATCCGAATGACTAGGGCCCATATGTATGTACTCATCAAACTACAGCAACCTCACAGTGAATAGCCGAGGCACCGTAGGTTAAAGGATCAGTCATACAACTGCAGCAAAAGTATGTCACTGATGAGTGGATAGACATCCATGTGATTACTTGCTTTGGTCACGCTCAGTACCCTTGTCTCTAATAAGCACTTGCACAACCACTCCAGTGTCCCTACACTGTGGACTCGAGACTCATCCATCTGACTAAGTAATCTGTGTACTAATCTCGGCAGATCGATCACCGTCCTCATGATGATCCATCGATCAGGAGTATTTAGAAATTAATCACTAATGACACATGCCTCAAATTCTCAACTCTTGAGAATATGTGTCATTATCTTATTAATTTCTTGGACGATTCTGTTGGAAACCCTATTGGTCGCATGCATATAATTTTAAAAATTTTTCAGCGAAAGCATGAATTAAACTATTTAATTCCTATGCATGCTAGAGATCAGATCTCTACAATAAAATAGATCCTAGGATTTAAACATTTACTTCAAACAAGTTCTACATGAATCTATGTCAAACATGCATTCATGTAGATTTTAACAATCCTTATAATCTTATTCATGTAGATTTTAACATGCATTCATGTAGTTAACTTATAATCTTATTAATTAATGAGATCAGATCTCATACCTTTTGCTTTGATGACTTTGGTGATACCTCAATCACGCTCTATAGCATCACACGCATCTGGCCTCTATGGATCGTCCACGCGAAGTGATGACCCAAAGATTGATTCATAGATTGATTTTGATGATCACAACACCTTGAAGTATAGATACTAATGTTTATGTTGCAAGGAGAAAGATATTTATTTTGCAAGGAACATAGCAAGTTGGAAGAACACAAGAAGGCCTCCAAAAGCACTCAAGAAAAGTTAGAAGAAAGCTACAATTCATTGGCCCAACTTTAAAGTTCAAAAGATTCAAATTGGAGGAGCAAATTCAAAGGAAAATTCAAAAGAATAGTCTTCGAGTCGACTCCTGAGGAATTCGAGTCGACTCCAATGGTTGCCGGGTCGACTCCAAAGAAAGCGAGAGTCGACTCTCAGTGGTACACAAGGAAAAACTCAGAGAAGCAGTTTTTGGACACTGAGATTCGAGTCGACTCTCACAAAGTCCGAGTCGACTCCAAAGACAGCGCAACCCCAAGACAGAAGACGGTATTTTCGTCTCTGAGAGGCGAGTCGACTCCAAGACAAGTCGAGTCGACTCCAAGGCAGCGCGGCTCCAAAATACAGAGGATCAGTTTTCCGACTCTGAGATTCGAGTCGACTCCCAGACAGCTCGAGTCGACTCCAAGGCAGCGCTACACTAAGATGGCAGAAGACCAACTTTCGGAAACTGAGAGCCGAGTCGACTCCAAGGAAGTTCGAGTCGACTCCAAGACTGGATGAGCCAAAAGACAGAGAATCGGGAGTTCGGGCTTTGAGATTCGAGTCGACTCCCAGGACAGTCGAGTCGAGTCGAGTGGACAAAATTCAAATTTGGATCCACGGACTACAGAGGATGAGCCGACTCCAAAATTGCCAGGTCAGCGCCAGAAGTTGGCGAGTCGACTCCGGGTTAAGTCGAGTCGACTCCCAGTCAAGACGGCAACTTTAATTCAAACTTGGAACAGTTGCCGAGTCGACTCCGGAAAAGCTCGAGTCGACTCCTGCTACAGCCGAGCCGACTCCTGATCGCGCGAGTCGACTCCAAACCCAACGGTCATATTGTCAGGAGCTGCAGACTGGTTCCAACGGCTCTATTTTTGTCTCTAACGGCTATATTCTTGTTTCCACTCCATCTAAAGCTATAAAAACAAGAAGAGAGCTAGGGGAGAATGCATGGAAGTGGGAGAGATCATCTAGGAAAGAGATCTCAAAGAGATTACAAAGGAAATCTCCCATAAGCACAAAAGGGCCATCCAAAACGAAATAGAGAGAAGAAGAGCATCCAAGTGAATCCGAAAGCTTCCTCTCCATCCGTGTGCTGCCTCGGGGATCCTCTACTTCATGCCAAATCAGAGGAGGATCAAGTAAAGAAGAAGCCGAGCTCCTCCATCTTCAAAACTCGTTTGAGGGCTTCTCTTTACTCTATTTGTTTATATTGTCATATCTGCTTGTTTAAGAAGCTTTGATTTGTTTTTATTCTTTGTTTTAATATCTTGTAACTTGATTCAATCAAGGGATTGAATCAAGGGGTTAAAGGTTTGTTGGTGAGCCAAAGGGAAAACCAACGGTGTAAGGTTTGTTGGTGAGCCAAAGGGAAAACCAACGGGATTAAGGTTTGTTGGTGAGCCAAAGGGAAAACCAACGGGGTTTAGGTTTGTTGGTGAGCCGAGGGTAAAACCAACGTGTAAGGATTTGATTGTGAGCCCGGGAAAACAATCGGAGTGGTTCTAGTCGGTGAGCCTGGGAAAACCGACCGAGTTCGTTGTGCGCTCGTAAAACAACAAGTTGGGTTGTGAGCTTGTAAAACAACCGGCTGTAATCGGTAGGATTATAGTGAAATTCCCAAGAGGTCTTGGGGAGTGGATGTAGGTGCTGGGGTGCACCGAACCACTATATGTCCTTTGTGTTTGTAATGCCTCTAGTTATTGTCTAACTAACACACTTACTTACTTAGATAAATTGCTTGCTTAATTCTTATCCGCACATCCTTTAGTTGCAAGCATATTTAATCAAGTCGAAGTCTATACATCAAACCCTTGCTAAGTTTAACTTTCACTGTGCATCTAGACAACTTAGCATAGTTAATCAAAAAGTTTTAGAAGTAGTTTAAAAATTTTAAAAGACCCAATTCACCCCCCCTCTTGGGTTGTCACCTTGGGCAACAAGTGGTATCAGAGCAGGTGCTCAAATATTATTTGTAGTCTTAACCGACTAGAGCCAAAGATCATGACAACTCAAATAGATAGTTTTCTAGGAGAAGGACAATCAATTGATACACCACCACTATTTAATGGCATAAACTATACACATTGGAAAATACGCATGCGCATCTTTATTCAATCACAAAACTATTATTTATGGAAAATCATAATAAATGATCTTCACACACTCTCTCAAACTTTTAATGAAAAGGATTTAGCACAATTGAATGCTGATGCCATGAACCTTTTATATTGTGCATTAGATAGGAATGAGTTTAATTGCATATCTTCTTGCATGACTGCTAAAGGAATATGGAATATGCTTGAAGACAAATATGAATGCACTAACAAATCTGAAACATCATGTGTAGAAGGAGAGCAGTATCATATTGAAAATCCATGCTTGGTGGCACATGAGGTACATGCTGGAACTGAAAGCAATTTTACATTTGATGAACTCCACGATGCCTTTTCTGATTTGTATTTAGAATATAAGAAACTTGTTTGTAAGAACAAGAACTTGAAGAATGAAAATCAAATTCTAATAGATGAAAAACTGAAACTAACTAGTAAAACTGAAATCTTAATTAAAGAAAATCAAGAACTAAATCAGAAAAACCAACTTCTCACTGAAAGCCATGATAAACTTAAGAAAAATAATGAATTGCTTTCAGAAGATAACAAAAGATTAACTAAAGAAGTTGACAAATTAAAACCTGTTGTTGAAAGATTTACTTTGAGCTCTGAAAAGTTGAATCTAATGATAAATAATCAAAGAGCTGAATTTGATAATATTGGATTGGGATGTCAACCTTGGTACACCCAAAAATCTTTCAAGAATATGTTTGTTAAAACAGTTTCTAATCATTTTAAAATAGATTCTTATAATGCTGATAAACAGGAACAAAGGTTATGCAAAATCTCTTCTGTTCCTAAATCTGTACATTACAAATTTGATAAACCTAAAAGGCAAAAACAGAAAACTGAAGGATTATCTACCACTCATGTTAAATCCATGTTTGTTAAATTTAATAAGAAGATGCAGAAATACACTTCTTGTAGTCCAAAAATCTGCAAGCCTATGGACAAAATAGCTATTAAGAAAATATGGGTTCCAAAAGGAACAATAATAGCTAACCTGCAAGGACCCAAAAGAGCTTGGGTTCCTAAGTTGAAAATCTAAATATTTTCTGCAGGTGTGTCTAGCACTCAAGGCTCCAACAAAAGATGTTAAATTGGACATTGGGTGCTCTAGACATATATTAAAGAATAAAACTTAAATGTAATCAAGAAAAATAATTAAAATAGAAGAAATAACTTCAAATTTCTCCATCTTTCTATATTATACTTTACTTATTGTTGGATAAGTTGCTAGATGATTAATCAATTTATTAAGATTAACTCTATGAATTCTCTATATGCTTGATTGAGAGCTTTTATCCATGGCATTATTGTTTATTGATCATAGATATGAAAATGTGTACTTGGTATGCCTTTGAATATTGCACTATAAATACCAAGATTAAAGAAACCATCTTTGGCATATAATATCAACTCATGCGAGTATGGATTTAATTTCAAAAGACTTTGGCATTGGCTTACTTAGAGTATCTTCTGAAAGGTCAAAGTTTGCTATGCATGTTAACTAAGGAAACAAACAAGAATCAATTTCTAAATCTAAAGATGTTGTTTCTATCACTGAGTTTTCAAAAGCTTACATTGGATTTGTTCTTGGCAAATAAAACTGAAGTATTTTCTGTATTTGCTAAATCCTGTAAAAGTGTTTCAAATGAAAAAGGTTTCCAAACTGTGAAGAATCATGACACAGTGTTGAAAACCAAAATCCTGATAAAAGTTATACAGAAAATAATATTAAATCCAATGATTTCAGCACCAAGGACACCATAAGTAAAATAGAATTAATAGAATTCTTGAAGAAATGAAAAAGACAATTATGTATGATAGTCATCTACTCAAACAATTTTTAAAAGACTATCATCACTGCTTGTCATACATATGACTTCTATTAAATCTATTTTTGATGAAAATTTTGATCTTCTGAAAAATGGAAAATGAACCATTGCATATCCTTTTCAGTCGTACATGTTATGCTTGATATGCTCTTATGAAAATAATGCCAAATCTGATAAAGATATTTCTATTCTTGGATATCATTCATCAAGCAATGCATATAGAGCATTCATGAAAAGATTCTAGTTGTAGAAGTATCAATTCATTTTGATTCTTTATGAGACTAGTGATTTATTATCAAGATACTAAAATTATATGGTTAATCTTTTACATATAACAATCTGAAAAACTTGTTAATAATTAGAACCAAATTGGATTTTTCAGATATGCTCTTAATAAAAAAATTTTTTGACTATTAAAAGACTAAATTAAGAAAAGATAAAATAGATCTTGATAAGATTCTTGCATAATTAGAAGTAAAAATCACCTTTATCATTTATTTGCTTTACGAGCGTTATTTTCTATCAAATGAATGTGTAGAACACACTCTTGTGTGGTTATTTCATTAAAAAGGAGATCTATGTAAAATAACCACCATACTTAAAAATACACATTACATATATGATAAAGCAATATGAGATTTGATACAAGCATCAAAAACTTAATATATAAAAGCTTAAGTAAATTTTTTGATAGAAAGCAATAGTGATAAATCTATGGATCAAAAAGAAGAATTTGTAATATTTTATTTGCTCAAAGAATGCATTGATGACATCAGTTTTGGTTCTACTAATGAAGAGTTATATGAAGAGTTTACTTAGCTCATGTAAGGTGAGTTTGAAATATGTGTGATGAATGAATTAACATCTTCTCTCAAACTCCAAATTAAGACAAACAAGAAAGGGGATCTTCATTGACCAATGTTAGTCCACAAAGAACACTCTTATAGAAGATTGGCATGAAGAAGGTACATCTAAGACCCCATCTTGTAGAATTTGAATAGGATGAGCAAAGTAGATCTATTGTTTAAAGTTGTATTGAAGATTGATAGAATAATTATTTCATCATACAGCTAATAGACCAGAATGTATGCTCATTATGTGCACTTGGGCAAGACTTCAATCTAACTTTAATGAATCTTATTTTATTGATAACAAATAAATCATAATCTGAATTTCTGATAGAAACAACTGTTTAAGATAAAATTGATTAAAACTTAGCTAAAATATCTTATTGATAATTATCTTAAACAAATAGAATCTAAACTAAATTATTTTTGAAAATAAGAAATTGAATTGACCTTGATAAATCTTCTATTGCCTCACATGCTTGTCCTTGAACTATCTTGGTTAATGAAACTATCTCTTTAGTTCAAGTGAAATGTGCTTGCTTATATTTAGGCAATCTCTTGAGTAAAGTGATTCAACATTTGATTATTGTCATATCTTATGATTGAGTCATCTAGTTTAAATAAAAATATGTTGGTTGAATGTTTTGTATCTTGAAGAAACTAATGACCTTCTTTCAAGAAAGAAAAGGAGTTTGTTAATAATGCAGGATCCTTGAGCAAGAAAATGAGAGATCTCAACTTGAAGGATATCTCCATGTAAGATACAATAAACATTCACATGCAAACAAGAGAGAGGACCTTCTTCAGCCAAAAGTTCATACATAAGAAATCTAGTAGGTATTTGACTGAAGAATGCAGAATGAAATGGTAATTCTAGATACTTCTCTCATAAATTAATTGAGCAAAGTCAATAACTTAAGTCTTATTACGACATGATTAAAGTCTTTAATTATTAATTTTTGATATCATGTCTATAATTGATTGAATTGTACTTTTAGAGAGTGTTTCATGGTTTGCCAAAACTAGAATATATCTTTGCATATGTCATAACCATGAAATACACAAGTATATGCTTAAAATTTTGATGTAAAATAACTTATGAGAAGTTATGAATCCATGAGCATAATGAAAATGTTGTTTGCATGATACACATATAAATGATACACAAGATAAATTCTTTATTCTGCTCTTTCGTGTAAATTACTTGAGAATAACAAAAAGAGAGAGAGATAAATAAAAGAAAATGGATATTATTCAAGAGAAGTAAAATCCAAGTAGAGGCAAATACCCCAATCTTAAGGAAAAGCAAAACAAGCATAATATATTCGGCACATTTGGAAGGGATAAAATTCGTAATTAATTACACTTAAACAGGAATAGTTTGAAGTGAACTTTATAAATTTTCTATATTGCTCATCATAGGGATGGTGCCAATGGGGAGGCTAGTGGTAGTACCCGGCACTATTTGACCCAACTATTCGGTGTAGGGCATATTAGGGACGGCACAAGAGGGAGGCTAGTGGTAGTACCTCGTGCCCCTTCCCAACTCCACCGGATAGGGAGCAAATAGAGTATAGAGCATAAGAAAATAAAAATGAAAGACAAAGTAAATGAAAATATATAAGAATAATCAAGTCAAATTTTTAATCACTTGAAAACACACTTTAAGGATGAAATCAGTGCAAGATAATGTTTAAATAAGGGGAGTTTATTTGAAAAGAATTGATTTTGATCCTTGACATTCTTGTACTTAGTATTTTAATGCATGACTTAACACATGGTATATTTTGCATATGGTATGATGTCTTGATTTATGGATTCTCAATATTTTGTAATGTTTCATACTTGGACAATTTGATTGAATGTTTGAATTGCTACATAACATCTTTTGTCTAGTTTTATTGAAAAGAAATTTCAGATTTGTCATTCACAATCATTGTTAAAATCTGAAAGCTAAATAAAATTGTAGAAAGGAGAAGAGAAGAACATCTCTATTTAGGGAAAATAAATTGATTTTGTTTTATCCTTCAACTTGCCTAAATTTGGTATATAATGTTCAAATTCGTACCAAAACTCAACATTTAATACAAAGATTCTGAATATGCTCTTATATGTTTGAAATATGTATTTTCAATCGTAATCATTTAAGATGAGCTACAATGTGGAAGATCCATATCTCAAATTATGACTTTGAAAGCCTCTATTGAAAATCTTTATGAAATTCAGAATCTGATTTTGTATAAAAGCTTAAATTCAATATGATTTCTAAATAAAATCTTAATTTAAGAAAAACAGAATTAATTTTGATGCCTTGGTTGGTTGCTCCGGTACGCATCCGAAACATATCTTTTCTTATCGTTAAAATGTACTAATATTGGTCTAAATGATGTGTCTTTCAATGATCTTGATTACAAGCAATTTTTTTTTATTCTATTTTGATATTAAAAAAAAAATATTTATTGTGCTTCATGTATACATTGCTGAAAAACTATGATTAAGAAATTGAGTTCTATAAATATATATACCTCAATGATCATCTATATATTTTTCTCTCCTATATTATTAAAGACTTCCATCAATAGAGTGAATGATCTAAAAGCTAGAAATATTTCACCTCACTCAAATGACTCTAAAAGAAAGAAAATGTAAATGCTGTTGAAAGAAACTGAGCGTCAAATGAATCATTTTCTGATTAATATTTCAGTACATTTTCTCAAAGATTAAGAGGAAGTATAACTTGTTCTTGATAGATTAGAAAGAGTAATTACTACAAATTTTGAAATAATACTAGATTACTCTACATTCTTGATATTACAGAATTTTAGTGTTATTCACGTTTATCACTAAAGTCTGAAATTCAACAATTAAGAATGATTAAAGAAGTACGCATCTTTTGAGGGGGAGCTTTAGATATTCAGTATCTTATCCTAAAGTTACTTCAATTTGATGTATACCTTAAATCTTATGGATTGATTTTTATGAACTTCCTTATATTGCAAGACATGCTTTAAATTACCTTGAGATGAGTTCTATAAAGGTTGTCTTATCTCAAACCTTGAGTCTTATGAAAATAAGCTGAAACTTATAGAAAATATATTTTTGAGATTGACAATTTTATTGAACATTATCTTAGGATTCTAAACTCTTAAATGGAATGATCAATTGAGGGGGAGAAAGAAAATTTCAGAAGGAGAGGTCTTATGGAACTTAATCACATAAATCTATAACTAAAGGAGAGAGAAAGAATACTAAATGAAAAGTGATTCTAATACTCTCCAATATGTATCATCTGAAATTTAAATCTGAAAATCTTTATGATACACCTTGAGGCGTGTTATTTGGTTAGTATATCTCATGCATCACTCTTGAACCAAATTGCAAATCTTAAGAGCCTCTAATTTAATGAAAAAGGAGGAGAACAATGTATTAAATTTTCTTGAGTATCTCTTAGAAAATCTATTTTGAACCTCACTAATGAGTTTTAATTGGCTTACTCTTTAGAACTTCTATTTTGTGCCAATTCATTATTTTATGTATCAAATTGTGCTTATTTTCTAAAGGAATAAAAGAAAGTCTTTAAAAGAGCTCTAAGATGTATCACAAATTGCATGATTTCATAATTTGGTATTTGTGCTCAAATGCACTTATTATTATAAAGAACCTTTGAAGTCATTAAGAATTAATGACCCAACATGATGATATGTCTTTCACATATATAAGTTTTGATCTTTTACTCTGAAAATTAATCAAAATTGCTCTCATGTTTGATAAAATACTTAATAGATTGGGCAAAAGGTCTTAATTGAACAAGCTTTCATACTTATTATTGAAGAGAGGTTAGATTTCCACTCGTGTTTTCATTGAATATCATTTGTGGTACTTCTTGAATTAACCTAAGAGAGATTCCACCCACACTTGATTAGAAAACTATCTGTGGTATCAAATTAGAAAACTTCTTGAAATCACATTCAATGTGTTCTGCTCTGAAATTATCTTAATTGGCTCTGATCTGTGCTCACTAATCTGATTCCAATATTATTGCCTTGAGTTAAATGATTCATATCCTGGCAATAATATAACATTCAAACCAGAGTACAGTAAGGGAAAGAAATATTTGAGTGTTCTGATCTTTGTGCTTAATGTTTCACTATCTTTTTGATGCTGTCAAAAAGGGGGAGAAATATCTAAGTATATGCTTATAATGCTTTGTGATAATCAGCTTGAACTGAAATATATTGATTGTGTTAAGCTGATTAAATCTAAAGCATTATCATGAAGTATGTTTTGTTTTAAATATACATGTTGTCTACTTCATGCAACTTTGCTATGTAGTGATAATCAGCTTGAACTGAAATATATTGATTGTGTTAAGCTGATTAAATCTAAAGCATTATCATGAAGTATGTTTTGTTTTAAATATACATGTTGTCTACTTCATGCAACTTTGCTATGTATTACTTCTAGAAAACAATATCTTTTATATTGCATATACTCCAAGTTTTGTCATCATCAAAAAGGGGGAGATTGATGACCCAAAGATTGATTCATAGATTGATTTTGATGATCACAACACCTTGAAGTATAGATACTAATGTTTATGTTGCAAGGAGAAAGATATTTATTTTGCAAGGAACATAGCAAGTTGGAAGAACACAAGAAGGCCTCCAAAAGCACTCAAGAAAAGTTAGAAGAAAGCTACAATTCATTGGCCCAACTTTAAAGTTCAAAAGATTCAAATTGGAGGAGCAAATTCAAAGGAAAATTCAAAAGAATAGTCTTCGAGTCGACTCCTGAGGAATTCGAGTCGACTCCAATGGTTGCCGGGTCGACTCCAAAGAAAGCGAGAGTCGACTCTCAGTGGTACACAAGGAAAAACTCAGAGAAGCAGTTTTTGGACACTGAGATTCGAGTCGACTCTCACAAAGTCCGAGTCGACTCCAAAGACAGCGCAACCCCAAGACAGAAGACGGTATTTTCGTCTCTGAGAGGCGAGTCGACTCCAAGACAAGTCGAGTCGACTCCAAGGCAGCGCGGCTCCAAAATACAGAGGATCAGTTTTCCGACTCTGAGATTCGAGTCGACTCCCAGACAGCTCGAGTCGACTCCAAGGCAGCGCTACACTAAGATGGCAGAAGACCAACTTTCGGAAACTGAGAGCCGAGTCGACTCCAAGGAAGTTCGAGTCGACTCCAAGACTGGATGAGCCAAAAGACAGAGAATCGGGAGTTCGGGCTTTGAGATTCGAGTCGACTCCCAGGACAGTCGAGTCGAGTCGAGTGGACAAAATTCAAATTTGGATCCACGGACTACAGAGGATGAGCCGACTCCAAAATTGCCAGGTCAGCGCCAGAAGTTGGCGAGTCGACTCCGGGTTAAGTCGAGTCGACTCCCAGTCAAGACGGCAACTTTAATTCAAACTTGGAACAGTTGCCGAGTCGACTCCGGAAAAGCTCGAGTCGACTCCTGCTACAGCCGAGCCGACTCCTGATCGCGCGAGTCGACTCCAAACCCAACGGTCATATTGTCAGGAGCTGCAGACTGGTTCCAACGGCTCTATTTTTGTCTCTAACGGCTATATTCTTGTTTCCACTCCATCTAAAGCTATAAAAACAAGAAGAGAGCTAGGGGAGAATGCATGGAAGTGGGAGAGATCATCTAGGAAAGAGATCTCAAAGAGATTACAAAGGAAATCTCCCATAAGCACAAAAGGGCCATCCAAAACGAAATAGAGAGAAGAAGAGCATCCAAGTGAATCCGAAAGCTTCCTCTCCATCCGTGTGCTGCCTCGGGGATCCTCTACTTCATGCCAAATCAGAGGAGGATCAAGTAAAGAAGAAGCCGAGCTCCTCCATCTTCAAAACTCGTTTGAGGGCTTCTCTTTACTCTATTTGTTTATATTGTCATATCTGCTTGTTTAAGAAGCTTTGATTTGTTTTTATTCTTTGTTTTAATATCTTGTAACTTGATTCAATCAAGGGATTGAATCAAGGGGTTAAAGGTTTGTTGGTGAGCCAAAGGGAAAACCAACGGTGTAAGGTTTGTTGGTGAGCCAAAGGGAAAACCAACGGGATTAAGGTTTGTTGGTGAGCCAAAGGGAAAACCAACGGGGTTTAGGTTTGTTGGTGAGCCGAGGGTAAAACCAACGTGTAAGGATTTGATTGTGAGCCCGGGAAAACAATCGGAGTGGTTCTAGTCGGTGAGCCTGGGAAAACCGACCGAGTTCGTTGTGCGCTCGTAAAACAACAAGTTGGGTTGTGAGCTTGTAAAACAACCGGCTGTAATCGGTAGGATTATAGTGAAATTCCCAAGAGGTCTTGGGGAGTGGATGTAGGTGCTGGGGTGCACCGAACCACTATATGTCCTTTGTGTTTGTAATGCCTCTAGTTATTGTCTAACTAACACACTTACTTACTTAGATAAATTGCTTGCTTAATTCTTATCCGCACATCCTTTAGTTGCAAGCATATTTAATCAAGTCGAAGTCTATACATCAAACCCTTGCTAAGTTTAACTTTCACTGTGCATCTAGACAACTTAGCATAGTTAATCAAAAAGTTTTAGAAGTAGTTTAAAAATTTTAAAAGACCCAATTCACCCCCCCTCTTGGGTTGTCACCTTGGGCAACACGAAGCTCCAGGAAGATTTACCTCCATAGGAGTGCTAGCTCGCGCAGAGGTACTGCAATGGTTGAATCTTTCTCATTCGAAGCACTCAATCTTTGATTATTCTTCGAGGAGATGAAGAATGGAGATGAAGGAGAAGAAGGAGAAGAGTGGGATGACTCCTTCTTTGATTTTTTTCAGAACCTAGACCTCTCAAAACACCTCACAAGATGGCATACATGAACCCTAGGCGTAGGGGGTCTTTTATAGGCAAAATACCCCACGCCATGCTCTCCCCTTTTGCGCCAGTCAATTGCCATCAAATGGAAACCGTAATCCCTATCAAATAAGGATTATTTCTGGTGGAAAAGAGGAGGAGGTGTGGCCATCCTTATTTGCATTTGAATCCATAAAAATTAGGGATTCATGCACCCAAGTTGGAGCCGCACGCCACCCCTCTTCACTGCCTTCCTTTTTCATGCCATTACTCCTTAATATTTAGGTATTTGATGCGCCATCTCTTCAGGAGATTAAGCCCATGTCTCATTTGTTTCTCACGCCAATAATTGGCTGAAAATAATTGGTTTCTCCTTATCTAATTTTGAATTTTTGGACTTAGAATTCTTATCAAATAAGGACTTCTAATTGACTTGGGTCATGCCCAATCCAATGGGTCAAGTCCCATCAATTGGGTCAAGCCCAATCTACTCGGATCGAACCTAATCTAATTTAGGTCAAACCCTGATGTAGCCTAAATTTAATCTTATTCAATTTGGCTCAACCTAAGCCCAATTATTCAATCAAATTAAGTTCATTAGCAATCTAATTGCTAATTAATTTTTCAATAATTCAATAATTATTTTACTGCAACTTTTGCTTGGGGTAATTTGTCAATCGAATTGACCAAATTATCTTTGAATGATTCTTAATCTTCTATCAACCATTTGATCAACCTAGAAACTTCTATGCATATGATCCTATAGGTTCGAACCTAAGCCAGTAGCACAAAATCAACTTTCTGTACTAATCAAAATGACCATCTAGTAATGGTACTCGACGTCCAGATAGGCCGAATGATTGCAAAGCAACATTCAAGAATCCTTAGACTATGGTTATCGCATAATTCATCCCTATGACTCCAAATGCCTAGAATGACTTTAGAGTTCTGTCAATACTTTAATCAGTGTATCCAAAATGTGTTTCAACTTTACAAATTTTGTGACTCCTCACAAGGATTATCCTGGCCAAGTTTTTGCTAAATTGAACACAAGAGCATTATCTCCTGTCACTAGGAGGGGTCAATTTCATCTTGACTCACACACCAACTTTGCAAGTACTTGACTATACCCAATAACCTTTCATCACTGAATTAGAAACTCAGATAGTCCGGTACCAAAGTACAGTGAGTTGCTTGCTAGTCACTGTGGTGATCTCAGATCGGAGGGACACATATACCCGTATCCACTCGAAACATCTCTTGACAGCAGAGCGTTCCGGAACTGATCACGTTCAGTGAAATGTACTCCTACACTTCACCTATGTGGCATATCAGTGTTTCTATACTCCTTGGTTAAAAAGACAACCAACGATATGGCACACAACGACATATTCTTGATAATGCTATTGTCTTAGTAATAGCATATCGTTTGGTCGCAAACAGGTTTAAGGACTCATAAACAAATCCTCCTTTATCTTTTTAAAAGAGTCGTAAGGACTTTATTACATTACACGAGTTCATGAAGATGCAAAATATGTAATGAAACATTGCCAAATAACTTTTATTAATTTATTAATTCATATACAATTCAAGATCAACATGCTGACGATTAACTTTCAGGACACAATTTTCAACAGATTCATGGACACATACAAACATGAATGAAAATAATGCCAAATCTTATTAATAAATAATAAGGGTCAAGTACAAATTTATGTCCCAGATTATAAATATACGTCAACCACATTGGCTTCTAGGGCATATTTCTAACAGTTGCTAGAGCCAGTGATACCGCTCATGATTGAGCACGGTGCAGACAATGCTCTATAGAAAAAAGATAAGTCGTTAGTGATAAAAAGGTTCGGCAGATGATCGAGAGAATATAAGATGGTGCTCAACTTGGCATCAGCTTGGAAAGCCCCAACAAAGAGGCTCCTCGCATTCCCATCCTCCAATCTTTTCTGGTTAGGAGGGAGAAAGATCCCCCTAATCAGCTCTTAGGCTATCTTTAGGTCTGTCAAAGCTGAGGCAAAAGATTTCACGATTAGGTGGTGGACCTCCTCCTTAGAAATTGGGCGTGGGGGCGACGTCGATGTTTCAGGAGGAATGGATCAAGGAGTCGACAAGGTCTCCACTTTAGTATCTGCTTGGGGGGCTCCATACAGAGTCCGATTGACCTGAGAGGCCAAGGTGGTTGCAGTTGCGCCCTAAGCCAAATAAGGGGGCGAAGTCTCACACGACCTCTTAGGAAATGCTGACGAGGAGTCCTCCATCGGTGCCTTACGCTTGGCAATGGCCTCCTTTCTTATTAAAAATATATGTACTATATGTACAGAGACAAAAATGAAGTAAGAAAAACTTAGTAACAATTCGAAAAATCGATAAACAGAGAAACTCTTACCTTGGGGTAGAGTGAGAGAAAGAGAGGGAATGGACGGTGGTGAGGGAGGATACATATATGGGAGGGGAGAATGCGGTGGTGGTGGTGGTGTTCGGATAGAGAGGAGGGGCGGGGGGATCCCTCCCTTCTTCAAGTCACGCTCATCCATACGGGCGACCATGCACTCGTTGTCTTTTGCATATGGAGGGAATGAGAGTGGGAGTGGGGGGATTAGGAGAGTGGTGAGAGGTGTATGGGGGCATGACGGAGGTATGGATAAATCCAAGATGGAGCTGGTCCACTAATCTTGATTTGCACCCAACTGCTCCATTCGGCCTAAATAGCTGACACGTCACGTTAGAGATATATGACACACGTCGTACTTAGCATTCCATATATGGCATGCACCAAAGAGCTTAACACTTTCCTTTAATGTAGTAGTAATTATAGATTACTACTATCATTGCTTGTATTCCTTTTATAGGTGGTTGTATAACCCATCAAGATGGAAGATAAAAATCATAACTTGGTCTATCCTTCCCCTCGCGTGCACCGTGCGTGTGCCATATTAGCTCATAGATATCGTATACAAAGACTCACAGCATTAGGTCGGTGGATTTTAACTGAAGCCAACCCACTTAGACCGTTTCAATCGAAAACGGGCTTCCGACCGTCGCACCCCACACCACGCTCTCTCCAATCACTTTTTTGGCGTTTCTCCATCGCACCGCCAGCTCTCACCCCTCATCTCACTCTCAGTCGCAGCTCAGCACAAGCCCACAACCGTCCCTCAAACCCTAGCCATCTCCAAGAAGAGAGCAGGAATCCCACACTCTCTCTTCTATCTCCGCTCTGTTCTTTGTTGCTCCAGAAACCGGGAGCCTCCAGCGGGGAGGGTTCCGACTTGCCGCCGCCGCCGCCACGACGGATCTCGCCGGGTTGATGCGCTGGTAGGCATGGCGAACAACGCCCAGCCACCGCGGCGGCTGCGGCCAGGGCCGTGGCCGCCCGCGCCTGATTCCACCCCGGCGGCGCCGCTGTCCTGGGCCAAGCGAACCGGCTTTAAGGGAAGGGTCTCCGGGGAGTCCGACGTCAGCAATTCCGGCCAGATTGCGCTTCCCAAGCCCAAGGAACGCGAAACTAGTCTGGATCTGGAGTCTGGACGTAGCCACACCACTACTCTCCCTCCACCTCCCGTTGCCGCCGCTGCCACTGCTACTCCGGCCAATGGGGAGTCCGAAAACAGAGAGAGGGGAGCGGCCCTTGTGCCGGCAGATCAGACGGCGAGGAAGGGGAGGGATTCGGACGGTGGGGGAAAGAATGGGGTTTCGGGGCTCAACGGCCCGGTCCGGTCTGATCCCCCGCCTCCTCCACCTCGGAGGCAGAGAAGGGAGGACGAGGCTGTCACATTGCCACAGCTCCAGGAGGAGGAGGAGGGCTTCGCGTCACGGCAGGCACATATTAAGTACGAGCTGAGAGATTCTCCCGGACTTGGTGAGGGTTCCATACTTCACATCTCTGGTTCTGATCTCCCAAGCTGGTCTTGTTAGTTCTCTTAGTCAATGCTGAGCTTTTAATTTTTAATTTGTGTGCTTCTAATTTACAGTTCCAATTATCTTCTATGCATTCCAACACTATCTCTCTATACTGGGCTCCTTGATTCTGATCCCACTGGTCATAGTACCGGCAATGGGCGGCACCTATGTGAGCAATATTATTTTGTGGAATTCCTTTTCTTATGTTTTCTTACAGCAATCCCTTTTAATGGTCTGTAAAGTCTGTCTGAATATATGCATAATCTTGCAGGAGGATACCGCGGCAGTGGTATCAACAGTGCTTTTCATCTCAGGTGTGACAACATTACTGCACACTTTCTTTGGGACAAGACTACCACTGATACAGGGTCCATCTTTTGTGTATCTGGCTCCGGCACTGGCAATAATCAACTCTCCAGAGTTCCAGGGTCTGAATGGGAATGTATGCTTCTGCATCACTAATTGGCAACTTCACTTTTTTGTCTTTTACATCCTAAGGCCATCAACATTTTAAATATTAAATTCAGCATTATCTGTCAGGCCAGAAGAACTTGGTAACAACCAATCAACTTATAACCTTGTTATAACCAGTTCTATGTTAAGCTGAAGAAACTGGCAGAGTGTGTAACTTAAGTTTTCAAAGAGATGTAATGAGCAATTCTGTGATGTGAATGCACACATCATTGAATAACTTTTTGCCTAAAATGCCACTGAAATTAATTTTCTAAGTAGAGGGAAGCATATAAATATTGGCTTGTAAATGGCTGAGTTGCAAAGTTGTCAAGTGCAAAATAAGTCATGATGCAAAAAATAGGATTGAGAATAGCCAGAAATTTATTTTTTTAACTATATAAATTTTTTACTATGAGTAGAATCTGTTTTCAACTTAACATTCTATATTTACTGCAGAATTTTAAGCACATAATGAAGGAGCTCCAGGGAGCTTTAATCATATCTTCAGCATTTCAAGCAATAATAGGATATAGTGGGCTTATGTCTTTGCTTTTAAGGTACGATTCTCCATCCTTGTGCTGATTTATTTGTGATGCTTTTTATCTTCATCTATGTTAGAGACATTTGATCAACATAAATTACCTATTAAACCTTCCATTTTTGGTTAATCTAAAGCTTAATCTAACTAATACTTGGACAAATAAATTGGCTTTAGCATGAGAAACAGTTAAATTTCAATATTTTAACTTGACTACAAAATCTCTCTGTATATGAGTATTTATATGCATATACATATATATATATATATATATATATATATATATATATATATATATATATATATATATATTTGTGTGAGTGTGTGTGTGTGTTTACAGACTTATGCACATGTATATATGCACATATGTACACACACATATGTACATTGTCTATGCACATGTATAAGAGATGGACGATACTCTTTACTTCATCTCCTTATAAGGAGTTAGTGATTTAAAATCTATAATGTACCATCCAAATTTAAGATGCAAATGCTGAACATGATCTAAACTATACAAGGAAAATATTTGCAAACCAAAATTGATGTATGTCGATGGTTGCTAACCTAATCATCAAGTAGGTATCAAAATGACAATTTTAATACCATGATACTATGTTTTATTACGATCAAAGGATCGAAACCTAGCGAACTTGAATATCCTATATTTTAAAATATGTAGATCATGATTCATGGTGGGTTTTCAATTTATATTTTACTATATTAGTGCAATTGATACTGTTCATTTTTGTATCGACTTGATGTATAGGTTAGAGACCACCAAAATATATGATTTTTTTTGTTTTCTAGGCATTTTTTGTAGTGAAGATCATGTTCAACAGTTTAGATCTTGACTTTAAATGGCCTATCATTGATTTAAAAACCATTAACTCCTTCAAGAAATTAAAATAAAGTATGTAGTTCAACTTATATACATACATGCACATATATGTATATTGTATAATCCTTGATTATGTCATTCAAAGATTGCTGTAATATTTTTCTCAACTTAGCCATGCATATGTGTATTGAACTTAATTTGGAATGCTTGAAAATATTTCTGACTTCAATCATATAGGAATGTGGAACATTACAATTTAGTGTAAATATTAAAAGGTTTGAGCTGATATAATCTTGTAATTGTCATGAGTGGCATGGAAGTGTTTATGGCTATTAATCATAGAATAATAAGTGGCAGAAGTGTATAACTTTGGCAGCTTGAAGTTGAGATTAGTGATGGAAAGATGGAAAATTTGCCAACTGGATGATCAATAGAAACTTTCAATAATCTCTCAACCACATGCAACAACTAGTAGTAACAGGGCCTCCACTAAAAGAAAGAGAGGTAACCAACTCAGTACAGTGGTCAAGTCATAAATACATGGACATGGATATCAAAGTCAAAATATTGGGGGGGGGGGGGGGGGGGCATAAGATAACTGCAAAAGTGTGTGGCAAAATGTAGTTGCAATTGTAACCCACTACTCAGAACATGGGAAATGGCATCACCATGCAAGTTTAAGTTTAAAATTTAAATTGCTTCATACTCAATTTCTGATGGGTGAAGTTAAATAACAAATTACTTGTGTCATGTCATAGCATGCTCCTCTTTATATCCGTATGCTTTGGCTCTTTTCCATAAACTTAGCTTCTATTTCAAGCCATTGATGTAGCTTAGCATTTTCCTCTCCATTCTCATCTATATAACTTTATTTTAATCTGAGCTCCATAGTTTTCTTCTACATCCTAGCACTTGAGATTAGGATCATGACTAAAGATTGATGTTTTCTTCTAGTATACGGTGCTTTACAAGCTAAACTTCTTAAATGTTTTTTCTTTACATTTTTATTAAACTTTGTCTTACAATAATCTTGCTGCTTCATTTTGAACAAAAGAATATTCATGTTGATATGTAGGGGAAAATACCCAAGCCCAGTTAGTCACCCAACCTTGCATGCATAAAGTTGATATTCTAACTAGTAGATGTTAACCATAAACCAGTGATTTCTCTAGAATGATTGTTGATATCATTAGGAGGCTTGATTTTTTAAGCCCTAAATAGCGCTGCCATTTTTGCACATCTTCAAAAGCACTAGCAATGTGTTGATGAGATGGTTCGTGTAAGGATTTTCATTGGAAGGTCATACGAGAGTAGAAGACACCAAAGATACACAAAATGAATGCAAAGCAAGAGGTACAATAGTTTAATGGACTTGAGATAAATAAGCCAGGTCTCTAGTTGAGCATGGGATGATGTTTAAATTAGTGATCTTAGAGCTGTACCAAAACACTTAAGTTTTACTAGGGATGTTTTGATATATACAAAGAACGAAGTGAAGTGGTCATGATGCTTGTATAAAAAGGATGAATACCCCAAAATTTTAAGTCAAGGATTCATTTCTAGCTGATATTGGTGCTTACTCTAATACCCTTCTCCAGGCAAGCGGGCAGAGTGTATGGAATCTGGGGATTCCAGTAGTGTGCAGGCTTTCTTGCATGAGTACTGTTGTGATGAGAGACCGGCACCCGAGATGCCATCGGGACACCTGTTCACTCATGGATTTGGATGCCTTGGCTGCCCCTATTGTTACTGGTCAGGATAAGCTAGTTCGCTTGGCTGGTCACCTTGTACCAACTAGGACAACCAGGTCTGCTCACAGAAAAAGAGAGCCTTGATGGCTCTTCTTTGTCCTTAGTTTTTGTCATGGGAGGGAATTGAGAGAGAGAGGAAGGAGAGGAAGGGAAGAGAGAAAGGGTTGTCCTGGTACTGTATCTATTCAAGAGGCTCAAGAAGTTTATTTAAGATGCTAAAAAGATATTACAAATCTTTAGAAAAAACCCATAAGCAATAGAAAACCAGAAAACTTTTTGTAAGTGTCCAGGTACTGTATCGGGTTTTAGCCAATTCGCAATGTTGGGATGGAAGCACTTCAGTACCCTACCAACCTAGACCAAACTAGGATGGGTGTTGGTGTCGGGTCTTGAATCCTTGCTTGGAAATGATACTAATATTGTATATCTTGAAGCTATTTTGGTGACTAAAAGTGTTCATTGTCACTTCTAATTGTTTTTGAGAAATTATAATCAGATCTGGAGGAAGGCAACAACGGAGCCAAAGGGCAGCAAGGGGGCAATTACCCCACCCCACCCCCAAGTCGCCCTTATATTTTTGGGTTTTTACTAATTATGGCCCCACCCCCCACCCCCAAAAGGGGAAAAAATCATGGGGGCTTGGAGATAAATGTTCTGTTTTCTGATAAGGATATTATTGCCACCCTATTATTATGAAATATGTCTCCAGGACCTGTGTGGGATGGATCCATTACCAAGTACAACAGGTGGAAACTTACTATTTTATGCTTGATCGTAAAGAATTTTCTTCATTTAATCACAACTATTCAATGACAAATCATTGGTCATGATCAGTTGTTAAACCTTCTCGTAGTATAGTAGCAAAAGTAGCAACTGATTCCTCATGCATCAGAGTTAATGAGTTTGAGTACCCACATCTTCCATAACTATTTTGATCATTTTGATTTGGAGATAAAAACAAAAGAGGGGGGAAAGATTGGAAGAATAGTATTAAGATCCAAAGACTTCCTAATGCCCGTATATTAAGCATCTATTGTTTTTTTAAAATTTTCTCGTTTTTTTATCAATGTTTTCTCTTTTTCTATATTGACTATGCTTTAGAGGGAGAAGTCTTAGAACTTGAAACCTTTGTAAGGATTTTTTTGTTTTGTATCTCTTATCTTTTATCTGATGTTCCAACATATGATTCTATGACATTATAGCAACAATTCAATAAAGAAGCTCCTTAGGTATGACTTTTCTTTCCTTTTAATGTTGCTATTTCTTTTGAGAAGATTACATTCCAAATATAAGCAAAAGAGCATATATTGACAATTTATTTGGACTATTTCTAGAGGTTATTGCCCCAAGAGCTGAAACCTGGCTCCACCACTGTAGGAAGGATAGCCATTAAGCGTATAATCACTTGATCATGAACTTAAGCGCAGAACATAGATAATTCACAATTAACTAAACATATTCTTTGGCACATATCAATCAGTGTTCACGCTTCACAGTTCTACACTGGTAGGTTTACTGCATAAAATCATCTCTATTTCATAAGATGATGTCATGTATATATTTTGTGACTATTTGTCTATTTATAAACTTTCTTTAAATTCCACTTTTGTTGTTAATGTGCTCCTAAAGCATTTTGCACCTTTCTCTGCACTGGCATGTTGCCATACTGTAACTTATTCCCCCTCAATTGTCTGTTTCAGGTTGATCAATCCTGTTGTTGTATCTCCAACAATTGCAGCTATTGGACTTTCCTTTTTCAGTTATGGTTTTACTCGAGTGGGAACATGTCTGGAGATCGGTGTAGTGCAGATATTGCTTGTTGTTATTTTTTCACTTGTGAGTAGGACATAGATTTCCTCTAATTTTGCTGCAGCTCAATTTAGTTATGGAATCTATACTATGTCACTTTAGGGCATAGATTTCCTCAATATTTCTGCTATTCAATTTGATTATGAAATTTATACTATGTCCTGTTAATGTTTCAAATTTGGTATCTGCCTTTTACTGGTATGTGTGCCAGAATTTCTTATATACCTTAACATTCTGCTTGCAGTATCTTCGGAAGATACGAATATTTGGCCATCGTATATTTTTAGTCTATGCGGTAAGATGTTGCAGACAACTGCTAGTTGTTGAATTTCTTTAGCATGCTCAAATTTTCCACTCCATGCATATTCTAAAGAATAAATTATTATGGCAAAATTTCATCAACATTTTGTAACTATTTTGCTGTGTCATTTACAGGTTCCACTGGGTCTGGCAATCACATGGGCTATCACTTTTCTTCTCACGGAAACTGGAGTTTATAGCTATAAAGGTTGTGATATTAATGTACCTCCCTCAAATACTGTGTCAGCTTACTGCAGGAAACATGTACCCAGGATGAAACATTGTCGTGTTGATACATCTCATGCATTAAGTTCTTCACCGTGGTTTAGATTTCCATATCCATTGCAATGGGGAACACCTCTTTTTAACTGGAAAATGGCCCTCGTGATGTGTGCAGTATCCATCATTGCATCAGTTGATTCGGTATGTTTTTTTTTCCTTTTAACTTGATTTATCTTTTACTTGTATTAAATATTTTAGTGTTTATTTTAATGATTGTGATATTAATTAATACTAATCATACTGGTAATTCCAGTGATTACCAAGCTAATATTACTATGTCTACCCTTTGTTTGCCCAGTCAGTCTGTCACTATGTCTTTCTGTGTCATCCTAACTAGCACCATGGATATTGTACAACTTATTCAAACCATGAGTTCTTGCTATAATTATGGAAATAAGGCAAAGTCAGTCGTGATCTAGCACAACGAACTATTAATGTTTAGGTAAAATAGAAATGCTAACCCTTGACTTCCAGCATCTGCTTGTCTTTATAGTCAAGATGCTTAGCACTAGTAGAATAACTCCTGCACTGCATATATCATGGAGAGGTCTGCATGCATTATCTGTTTACCTAGAAAATGCTAATTAAGTGCAAGACTGGCCATTACTAGTTTTTCATGTTCCACTTATGATGACCAAAATCGGTGTATTATATGTGGAATTGAGTGAATGATTGTGGATTGCGGAAAGAATTTACAATCAAACAGAGAATATAGAGAATATTAAATATAACTTCGTGTATTGTAATTCTAGCTTACCTTCTAACGTTGTTAAAGAAAAAAAGCGGCCTAGTGTACGAGGTGAGGTTCCCACCATTGCGGGTCTGAGGAGGGTCAGATATACGCACCTTACCCCTATTTACGGGGCGACTATTTCTGTATTTTGAACCTGTAACCTCTAGGTTACAATTGAGCAACCATATTGTTGTGCCAAGGGTCCCCCAAATTGATGTAGGATGGAATCTCTAATCAAGTGCTTATGGAGAATTTTGATGCACAGAAGTTGATGCATTTACTGACAATCTCAGCAACCTCCATGCTTGATCCATTGTGAGGTGAAGAAAATATTCCTATTTGAATTTTCTTGATGCAGTTTCATGCTTAGTATGGTCATAGAAATTGTAGTTTGAAATGTTATCACAACTCTCGTGTTCATGTTGCAAGACAGAGTATCTCTCTTCTGCTTATCTACATTGTCAACCCAAGGTAATATTGCCTTGGGACAGTGCTTCTAAGTAATAAACCATCTAGGACATGTATGGTCAACGCATATTAATAATGTGTTAGAAGTGTATGTGAAACATGACATAGACAATCATGTCCACCATATCATAGCTAAAATTTAATGTTTTTCTGTAGCTCTGCAATTTTACACAAGCATGATACATGTACTTGAAAATATTTGCTATGTTTTTTGTTGTGTTTGGACATTGAATTGAGTATGCCCACAACTCCTAATGTTTTAAAAGTTATGACCAACATATTTGTCATTATTGACGCTTTGGATGAACACGATGAAGCAACCCCTGGAAGAGAATATGTGCCGAATGAATGGATCGTGATTTTTGGCAGTTTCATAAGAGACAATGCTGTAAGTTGAATGATGTACAATATAACTTGTTACATTCTGCAATCTCAGTACTAAGTATCATTTTTCTACGTTACCGGTTCGATACAGTATGATCGGTACAGTATACATTCCCGACCTCCTTTTCTCTTACTTTTTATCATGGAACCATCTAAAATCGGGCAGTATTGGTCGGTATGATAAAATATGCACCCTGATTTTGGGAGGCACTGTATAGTATGGGGTAATTCTGCTCAATTCAGATTGTTATAGATTGATTTGACTATATACCAAACCGAGCCTCGGTACTGTACATGTACCCTATCGGATATGATGCGATCGGTACAAGTCAGTGCAACAGAACTTGCTTTGCAAAGTTAGCAGTGATAGAAGGTTTAAATGAGAGATACAAATTACTAGTACTTTGGTAATTAAAATTTCCACGGTTAAATTATTTTCTCATAGATAAGCAATACCCTAAGAAAATCTTGAATACTGAAACCTATGCATCCTTATGAAAATAATATGTCTGTACTCTTTCAAGAATCAAGAGATATAATTCTGTAAATGAGAAATGGAATACCAGAGGCTGGACTTTATGACAGCACTATTTGTCTACTAATTACTACGGAAGATAATTTGACATTGTGGACTGGGTTGCTATCTATTTTAAAATAAAATTGGTCTGTTAACTTCATTTTTACTTGGAGCTCATGTAACTTCTTGCATTTTGTGAAGGATTGTTTCTTGCACCGGATACTTCTACATCATGAAATAGTGGACCAGTCATAGCTAGTACTTGCACCAACCAGCTAGTATGAACTATATTAATTGGTATCTGACTCCATTTCACGTCAACAATGGTGTCTTTGTATGATGTTAATTATTTGTGGACACTCTTTCTCTTGTACCATCTTGTTTACAAAACTTTTTCTCGAAGAATTTTCAGTTTTTTATCATTGATGAAAGACATAATTTCTAAATATAGATTGAACTTATGATACAAAGCTTGAACCTATAATAAGGTTGAGGCAATCATAGTTGTCACATGGTAACATGATTTGAGCAAAAATTGAGAATTCAAGCATGAGGACATTGGCTGGGTGGCGAGTGGCATAACAACTATACGAACTATATTACCTTTCAAATACATATTCTGTCCTTTAGGAATAACTAGTACTTCATGCTTGTATATCAAATAAAAAAGGGAGCCAAGAGAGAGGGTGGGGGTGGGGAAGGGGGAGTGTGGTTGCAGCATGGAGAAAGATGGGGTTCAGAAGGTGTTTCTTGAGAGGTAAAAAAAAAAAGTGTGATAGACTTTAGCTTCCATGCTTCTGGAATCATGCTTCATGTGTCCATGGATATTTAGAGTGAGGGTCCCATATATGGCGGTTTCGCTTCTGGAGTCCAGTCTTGCGTGTCTAACTCCAAGATTTCTCTTTATACAGTAGTAGATAGGCAAGTATAGTGAAGAAATTTAAGACTAGTAAAAGATAAGCCATGAATGCTTACAAGTTTAACTTAGGTTATTTTTCCTTATAATCGTGGAGATCTGTGTTGAGATCAGGAAAATGTTGTTTATGTAAAGAATTTTTGTAATGTTGAATTTAGATCATTATTTTGGTGGAGAGGCAAATTGTTTTGCTCTTATATATATATATATATATATATATATATATATATATATATATATATATAAACATATAGGTTGCTTATTCTTGTTACTTTTGCAGACAATCATATAAATTAATGCTAATAATTTGTATCAGATTTTGTAGCGGCTATATTGGTTGGATGAAAAGGAGAAGTACATCTGGAATATTATGTAATAAGCGTGTATCTTGGAGACCTAAAGAAAATTTTATATACTAACAGTAAGGCCTGTCATGTTGTATGGGTCAGAGTGTTGGGCAATTAAGAAAGTATATGAAAATAAGTGAGTATAGCATAAATGAGAATGCTAAGATGGATATATGGTAAAACTAAAAAAGATAAAATAACAATTAAATATATTAGAGGAACGGTAGGAATTGCATAAGTTAATAAAATCGATTGAGATGGTAATGGACATGAATAACGAAGATGCGAGGAGATATAATAAGAAAAGTACTTCGGTTTGTGCCGAAGACAATATGAAAAGGAGGAGAAGACCTTAGGCAACATGGATGAAGGTTGTGAGGAAGGATCTGGAGATCCTAAAATAAACATGAGATGTGGCCTTAAATAGGAATATTTGGTAAATGAGGATCCATAAAGTTGACGTTAGGTAGTTGGGAAAAGGCTAGATGGTTACAGCAGTTTATGCAGCGGCTACTCTAATTTGTATTGCCTAATGCAACATTTGAGGGTCTTTGTTGTGTAAGCAACTCATCTGTTTTCTTTCAACATTTGCACCAATAACATAATAGCATAGCCAATACAACACCAGAGAGTTTCATGAGAACCATTCAGAGTCTTGAGGTTAGACTATTGCCTTGCCACTTTTTTCTGTTTGGAGTTGTATTTTGATGCATTAGGATAATAAAAGCCACTCCTACTTACCATGTTAATTTCTGAAAAGAGAAACATAGAAACTTCTTTCATCTTTTCTAACAATATCATGTCATTTCTTTTTCAAGGTTGGTTCATACCATGCATCATCTCTATTGGTGGCATCAAGACCCCCAACAGCTGGGGTACTCAGCAGGGGAATTGGTATGGAAGGTGTCTCTAGTGTCTTAGCTGGTGTCTGGGGAACAGGAGTTGGGTCGACAACCCTTACAGAAAATGTGCACACCATTGCTGTAACCAAAATGGGTAGCCGGAGAGCAGTTGAGTTGGGTGCCGTCATTCTGATACTGTTATCATTTGTTGGTAAGCAGTGGTTCTGTTATCTTTCAGTTTATATTTTCAACAGTTGACTGACCAAATTGCTCATGAAGAATGAAAATTAACTGAGATGGGAGTGATCTTACTGTATTATATTTCTTTCAATTTATTATAGTCTCTCTTCCTGCTTTTTTAATGTTATCTTCTTAACAAATTATGTATGCCCTTATGCGTTGCTCGATTGTCTCTAATGCATACAGGTAAAGTTGGAGGATTTATTGCTTCTATCCCTGATGTAATGGTTGCTGCTCTTCTTTGCTTTATGTGGGCCATGCTTGCTGCTCTGGGCCTGTCAAATCTCCGTTACAGTGAGACAGGAAGCTCCAGAAATAATATCATAGTTGGGCTCTCATTGTTTTTCTCCTTATCTATACCTGCTTACTTTCAGCAATACGGTCTTGTTCCTAATGCAAACTCTTCCGTGCAAAGTTACTTCCAGCCATATATTGTTGCATCTCATGGACCTTTCCAGACGGGATTTGGAGGGGTATGTTGTCAACTTTCTCATAAACCACCTCTAAGCTATATAAAATTCAATTTATTGCTTTTAATTTTAATTATGAAGGAAGAAATTTATATTTTCTCAGTGTTTTTCTATCTTGAATGTAAGAAATGCCTGGGACCAACAATTAATTGTTTTGTAGGAATATATCTAGCTGATTTTCATGCTGTTCTTTTTCTCCCCAATAAACATATAATATTCTTTGTCTTATGCAGGAAATAGTGATCTGACTTTGAATAATTTTGGGATAATTGGAATCTGGTTGTGAAAGTCAAACAAAAGGAGTTATTAGTTTTGGATTTGGCTTCTATGTGCTGTAGAAAGGCAGGAATTTTAATGTGTCCAAATGATGTTTGATGTAGACAGGGATTCTGATTTTAGACAAAATACGTAGGTTTGATGGTTGGATGAATTCTTTGGAAGCTAGCAGTGTGGATTTGTGATGTTTATCATTTTCTTGAAGCATGCATTGGAAAGATGATGAAAATTTGTGGGAATGACTGATGCTAATAACATGACAATTCTCTTGTTCTCTCAGGTTGAGATGTTGTAATTCTTGTTGACAAGAGCGCCTTTACCACCAATTGGACATCTAGTTACTGCAGTTAAACATCGGATAATCTAGTTTACGGCACTCCTAGTTTCTGATTATGAGGCTTGTTTTGGAGCCTTTGCTTGCATCTTAACAAGTCATAGATAGCCAGAGTGTTGGAGCTATCATGGATGGTTAAAGGACTAGATATTTATGAGATAGTAATGCATTTGCTCAGAAGATGGAAATGTCCAGAGAAATGTCAATTACATATTTTATATATTGAGTTTCAGAAATTGGAAGCACTTTTTAAGCAGTCTGCAGTTTCATTCCCTATCCAAGGAAGCGAGTGCAATTGGTTTTGGACATTTTGATGCTACATAACAGAACATAGCACCAAAAGAAGGGAAACTTGATGGCCCTACATTTTGCTGTCACAGTACGTTTTCTGTCAGCACAATAGCAAACCTATCATACCTAATGTTGATCAAATAAATGTTCACAGCTCAAGGTTAAGAATCCAAAATTTGATAAGTACTGTTTTGTACTTTAACACCCTAAAAAAATCATTGTAACTCTAACAATAACTGTTAATGACATTCTACTTCAAACGTTAGCATTTTTGATTCCCTTGATTGGCAGAGAGCTCTAGTATATGAAGCTTGATTTGGCATACATAAACAACTCATTTAATGCTGGTTTACACTATTTTTTATTATATGTTGATGCAATTTTTAGTTAACTCTTAGTCATGAATAGTTATATTAGAATGATGCTTTTAGCATTTGTTGTCTTGTGGAGGATGATATCAATAGATTTGTCAAACTAAGTTATATCCTACTTAATTTAAAGCAATTCCTTGTAATCATCAGTTCTCCCAAGTTTCAGGGAATCTTGTAGGCCAATCCCAACTTGCATATGCTTAGATTGTGTAAGCAAGAAGATTGTCTCATCACCTACCAACTTGCCTTTTAAGCTTCATAACTAGCTCTCACTTGTTTGAAGATGCCTTGGCTAAGTATCTACTTCATATTGGAAGGCTGGTAGGTTGATAGCGAGTTACAAATGTTGTCATACCTTTTTGGATCATATTTCAGTCCCAGAGCCAGTGTTTAAAGGCCCAGGAGTCAACCTATCAAAACCATCACCCATCAGCTTCACTAGATTTGGTGACTATAAATCTTGGAATTTTGGGAAAAATGGTTTGACATTGTCATGCAGAAGCTCTACCAGATCAAGGCACCAAAAATCTTAGAATTTTGGAAAGCCTGTTGGACCAGATGGGTTGAATGGTTGAATGATTGAACCACTTGACCAGGACGAGTTCAAATGGTTTCAGCCATCCAGTTCAATATATTAAAAAAATTCTAAAAAGAGGGACAAAAAAGGTGAAAGGGAAAGAGGAGGAAGGAGTTATTCTAGATCCATGGAGGAGGACATTGTGGGACATGATAGTTGGAGTCTGCCGTCATTGGATTTATGGTGGACAGTTCGTCGTCACCAAATCAGTGGCAGATAGACCTACCTTTGTCAGATCCATGGTGAAGCAATCTGTCACTGGATCATTGATGGAATATTTCATCATCCACGAGAACCATGGCAGTGAACACTTTGACATCAATCATTGTCTGATCCATGGAGGATGACTCCCATTGTCGCTTGAGTTGGGAGGAGGGTCAGTGATCTTTGGAGGAGGAAACCTGTGATTACTTGAGTTGGGAGAAGGTCTGATAGTCCTCTTCTCTCTTCTACTCTCATCTTCCTCTATTATTTTTATTTTGGCTCAAAAGGGGAGCAACCATCAGTTGAAGAAAGGAAGTGAACACTGTTTTGGTTCTTTTCGCTTAGAATAAGAGAAACCATTGGCAGAAGTAGAGGAATGGAGTAAAAGAAAGAATAATTTGGCCCATCCACAATTTAACCTACAATTAGACAGGTCACCTGTGACTGGGCCTTGACATTGGGTCGCACTAGGTTAGTGAGTTCAAAACTGCAAGAACTTGATAATCTAAATATAATTATCACCTATCTCTTATATTTTCAGTGCCACTCATGTCACTCTTCCCATAAAATTTTTCATAAAAAATGTTCCAAGTCCTATCTATTTATGCATCATAAAATTCCATAGTGATCCATATCATTGAGAGGTAAAATTCCAACTTTTACACTTCATGATAGTTCATTTTAACAAATATTTTGGCTTGCCAATAACAAATTTTATCTGTTGTAGTCTCGAGAAACCTTTTAAAGCAGTGATAAACCCTTCTCTCCACATCTATATCTAATCCTTCATCAAAAAGTGATAAAAAGGCAGTCCAATGCACCCATATTGGCACCTGATAAATTTGGATGTGGTGCACTGCTTTGGTTTGGTCCATGCAGAGCCTGAACTAGGGGAAAACCAAGCGGGACAGCCTGATAGCCTTGGGATGTTCCTTTCTATACTTGTAAATTTTGCTTCCCACCATTTGAAGATGGCAACAAGAAGAGGGAGGTAGAACCGTTGATTTGAAAGCAAGGAATGCGGGATTGAAGCAAGCACCATGGACATTTATGAAAAAATCACTCTAGTTTAATAAATCATTCTACGAGTCCCTTATTTTACAATTTCTTGAATTTTTTTGAAGGTTATTTAGTGTTTAATTGAAAAGATAAGGTGGGGATTTTGTTGTTAGTGGATCTAATGTCTTTGATCACTGAATTCATACCGTAGAGCATGAATCCATGATCGAAGCATGGGAAATCCGGGAGTCTTTGGTTTCGATCATTAACACATATATGTTATCAATATGTTTTTAGTTGCAGGTTACATGACATTATGTAATAAACTAGTAATATAAAACTTCACCATGTCGAAAATTATGATTAGGGCACTTATGGTGATACTGCTACCATATTTCTTGCAAAAATATAGCATTGAGACAATAAAGTATCAGAAAACTGCAAAGAAGAATAATTTTAAAGGCCATAATAGGCTGTACAAAATACCAGTCATCTCAAAGCTTACCAATCGGTCTGATTGGTCGGTATGGCATGTGATGGCACATACCATATCCACCCCTGGTATCAGATTAATATTTGATTTTTAAACCTTAATAATAACTAAAATTAGATGTGCCCACTAGCGCAGGCTAGTCCATGCTGAAAAATAGATTCACCATAATTTTTTGTTTGGAGAAAAAGATGGTTTCTCATTAATATAGAGATTCACCATGGCTACTCTAATGAATGACGTTAGATAGTGCTAAAAAACAAACCTTTCCTGCTAGCAGATTGTGGCAGCTGATGTTGCTAAAAAACCAAGGGATCAAAAATAAGCACAAGTCATAACACCAGAACAAAATGAGACCCACAAATCCTATTTCAGTGACCATATGATTGATTAAACTCTCTGTGAAGACTCTGCCATAGCTGAGTTCCTCAACGATCGCAAATTCTTTCTCAATTTTTTTTGAGGATAAATATGGATTTTGTTTTGCCTTGCCCTTTTTTTTTCTATGCATGGCCGCATCTGTCAAGACATCAGTAAAATACTGTGTTTTGAAGTACTCGAAATGTGCTGGAAGGATTATTCAGAAAAATACTGCACTTGCTTTCCTTCCAGTTCCAGGTCACCCTGAACAAGGCAATTTACTGGCAAATCTGAGGCTTCCCTTGCAGAGTCTCAAAAATGTGCTTAGTTTTATGCTTAAAACTGATATATTCTAATGCTTATGGTCTTGGTTTCCTCGGCGCTTGCATTATTGTTAGTGGGGCTGATGCGCAAATAACCATAAAGAAGACATGCAGATGACCATAGAGAAGCAATTTATTACCGTGCTCTTCTTTTTGTAGATATGTTGATAAATGTTTTGCCAAAGCATTTGATGAGTTTGTATTTCATTCATGACCAACTTTTGTAGCATGTTGCATACACTGATCTAATTGTCTTATACTTGTGTTCTCGTCAGGTAAATTATGTTTTGAACACACTTCTGTCATTCAACATGGTCATTGCATTTCTTGTGGCTGTGATCCTTGACAACACTGTTCCTGGAAGCTGGCAAGAACGTGGGGTATATGTGTGGTCTGAACCAGAGGCAGTAAGAAGAGAACCTGCTGCTTCAAGAGATTATGAGCTTCCTTTCAAAGTAGGTAAAGCTTTCAAATGGGTGAAATGGGTTGGCTTGTGAGGTGAATGTTAAAGGTTTCCAGTGTTGTTCATAGGCAGCCATTCCAGGATAGATTTCATGGTTCAATATGATAGAAATTCATGTTCTAGCGAGCTAAGTGAAGGCAAATGGTAGCCCAAGGTGTATTGTTTTTCCCATTTAATTCTTCCTGAGTTGCCTGCATCTGCGATTAGAAAACATAGGATGATCATATGCCTTGTAAGTTGGTTATCACGCTATGAATGGAAATGTAATTTTAAGTACAAATGGCAAAATTGTGTTTCACAGTAGATGTTCGACAGATTTTCATAGTCCTTGCGAGCATTGATGGGATTTTGTTCATGTGTTAGTTTTAGGAAGTTCAGTAGTTTGCATTACTGTACAGCAACTGTGCCAGTTGGGAGCAGGATGTTTGAAGATCGCATGATAGGCTTTTGTCCTCACCTTTTGGTGTATACGATTTCTGATTGTCCTAGTGGTAGTATTTCTAAGGGTTTCTTGCAAAGGTACTTTTTGGTGTTTATATATTTAATTTGCAATGGCAGGCTTGCAAGATGCAGGAAGCTGAACTATTGACAAAAGTGCACAAAACATGAAGATCATCGTGACATTGGCATAAGTGGCTCTCTGGTGCTAATGCTTTTGCTCCAACATGGCTTCACGTTAGAGGACCAGACTGCTAACTGAATCTAGAGTTATGACCCTTTATGGGCCTCTCATAACATGTGCCTTTTGTGGTCAAGAATGCTGGGTCCTTGAAGAACGGGGGAATTGGAATAGGTGTGCTTTCTTAGATAAGTTCAATGAGCTAGTCATCGCATATGTGCTGATGAGCTGAAGATGAGAACGAAATCAAGGAAGTGTGCCTGAAACTCGAGATCATGTTCAGATAGGCACTTTTTATGCTGTTTGTCCGCATGGAAAGTTGCCCCGGCTCTTCATGATATGTCCAAATAAGATTTTCCTCGGTCATTTCTTGTTAGCCAACCTATGAAACCTCTTGTATTGTGGTCGAACAAACTAAGGGTTATGGGTCTCAATTTTCAGACATGGGTATTTGAACCATCCTAGTTTCTACAGTCCATATGGCAGCTCTCTGCAAATGGAGGAAAATCGTGCCCCGAGTAGTCAATATGATGCATTCCAAACGCAGAGGCGAACACTTTCGTGAGTCCTTTTCCATGATTTGGCTAAAAGAACAGAAGACAAGGCTGGAGCTGACCTTCTCCTTCAAAATACATCTGCTCCTTCTAGTTCTCTCCAACCCCAAGCAACACTGCCGTACTGCCATCCACTCAATAGAACTTGGATATATATGTTAAATCCAAATCCAACGAACACCTAGTATTGGATCCAGAAAAGGTCAAGGGCCAAACGCGGTTTCGAATAGTGATTAAGGGATTTTTTATAGCTCGGAACATCTGGAGTTTTCATTCTGCCTCGGCAGCTCCTCGTACGGTGTTCTTCACCTGGAAGCTCCCACCTCCTAGCTTGCTTAAGGTCAATTTTGATGGATCGGTGCTGAATGGAGGCACTAAGGATGGAGCGAGTTTTGTTATTAGGAGCGAGTTTTGTCGTGGCAGCGGGAGGCTGTCAGTTATTTGACTGCACGGTTTCTGATGCGGAGCTGAGGGCTGCCTGGGCGGATCTTCAATATGCTCAGCGTGTGCTCTCAGCTGGTTCAGTCATCTTAGAGAGTGACTCGGTTACGATCATCAGCTGGATCCATGGGGTCCGAGGGTCGCTGTTAGTGACCATCCTTTGCTTTGCGATATCTGGATGATGATGAGGGACAGAGGGGTTGTCCAGGCAAAGCATGTGTTTAGAGAAGCAAATGGGGCTGTGGATTGGGTGGCCACCTACGTGGCTAACCATTCCGATAGCATCCTGTGGATGGGAGATGGGGAGCTGCCTCGGAAGCTCCGTGATATTCTGTTTTCCGATTTTATTGGGTGCGTCCGTACACGTGTTGTATGAACTACCTGGTCTAGCAAAAAAAAATAATAATAGTAATTCAGAATTTGGTTGACAGCTTGCTACATTATATATGTATATATACATATTAATTTTGATGCATCTAAAATGCCATCTCCAACAATGAAACACAAATTGAGAATTATATAGAAAAATATAAGAAATGGTACTTAAAAAGAGCGTTTCTGTTCAGTTATTAAATCTGTTATCTATGCATCTATAAAAAATCCAACTCAAAAATTTGTGCGAGTACCCAATATTGGATCCTGAAGAGCTAAAGGACCAACTCAGGTTTTTAGAAAATAGTTTGCTGCATGATTGAAATTTTTTGAATTAAATTATTTGATATAGAAAAATATAAGAAATGGTACTTAAAAGGAACATTTCTATTCAGTTATTAAATATGTTATACATGCATCTATGAAATTAAAGAAATAACTAAAGAAGGAAAAATTCGAAAAATAATCAAGCTAAATACAACACTACATCATAATGAATATAAAACAAAAGACAATATTTTTAGTAACAATTCTTTTACATACGTATATACTTACCTATGTACCTACCTACACAAGTACATACCTACATATGTATGAACCTACCTATATATGTATATACACGTATATGCATACATACATACATATATATATGAATATGTATATAGGTATGTATATACGTATATACATATATATAGACACACATGCATACAAACATACATACACAAACATACATTCATATACAATACATAGATGCATATACAATACACATACCTACATACATACATATAAACACATACACATGCATATGTACATAAAAAATGGTAATTAAAAGAGCCATGTTTGTATGCATGCGCACATTTGTATATATAGCCTTGGTTATACTTGAGTCAATCTTTACTCAGATCCACTCAGATCTAGATTGGATGATGTAGGTTCTGCATTGATAATCCTAACTATTAGATATGACCTATTATATTTAAGCTGCTTACACATAAAAAAATTATGTAATTTGGATGCACTAAGTGGTCAAAGAATCGAATAATTTAAATAATATAAATTAATATATTGATTTAACTACTTGATTCATGGTGTAAGGATCTCCAAATAATATTACTTTTAGTGCTGAAGTAGTTTAAAAGTAATAGATTACATTTAATAACCCAGATCATTAATGTGGGACCCTCATTGTTTAATCTAGTCCCACTTCGATTTAAGTGGAGACCCACTCAAATGTGTGTACTTTTGATGAACTTCAAAAAGTCTTTTAAGATCTTTTAGATGAATTAAAGAAGGTAGGACAAAAGAATAAAGATCCAAAATGAAAAATCAGTATTTGCAAATCAAAAGGAAGAAATTTCAAAGGAAAAGATATTATTAACAAAAGAAAATCAGAACTTAAAGAAGGAAGTAGATAGATTAAAACCTATTGTGGATAAATTTTCTTTAAATTCAGAAAAAACTTCAAATGATTTTAGATAATCAAAGAGCAATTTATAACAAAGCCGGTCTTGGTTATAACCTGCAAAAAAAGCAAAAATTTCTAAAAAATATTTTTGATTTAAACTTCCAATGAAAGTTTGTCAAATATTACTTATTTCAGCTGTGGTAGATTAGAACATAAATTCTATGCATGCAATTTTAGAAGATATGGTAATACTTTTGTAAAGAAAGTGCGAGTTCCAGAAGAAACCATTGTGACTAACGAAAAAAAACTTAAGAAAGCCTGGGTACATAAAATAAAAACTTAAATTTTTGATTGTAGGTGGATCTTGTAGCTGGTGGGATAAAAAGAAGATGGTATCTCAATAACAGCTGTTCAAGGCACGTGATAGGCGATGAATCTCAATTCATAAATCTCGAGATAAAAGATGGAGGGATGGTCACCTTTGGCAACAACGATAAAGGGAAGATCATTAGAATGGTAATATTGGTATCACTTTCTCCACTTCATTAAAAATATTTTATTAATAGATGGTTTTCAACAAAATACATTATAGTATTGTATTTGAATATTCTATGTGCATAGTTTCTAGTCTCAATGATGATGGCATAAAGTTTATTGGACATAAATATGATAATGTTTACATGATTGATTTGGATGATCTATCAATACAATATATAATATCTAGTTACAATGTGCCAAAACCAATAAGACTAGTTGGTTATGCCATCGTAGATTGGTCCATGCAAGCTTGGATTTGAATTTAAAACTTATCAAAAAGAATCTTGTTGTAGGATTACCTAAGTTGAATTTTGAAAAAGATAGAATAAGTGATACATATCAATTGAAAAAAAATTATGGTATCTTTTAAACAAAGAATGTTGTTTTAACTTCTAGGCTATTGAAGTTATTATATATGAATTTGTTTAGACCCACTAGAACCACTAGCCTAGGAGGTAAACATTATAGTTTTTGTGATTATCGATGACTTTTCTCATTTTACTTGGGTTTTATTTTTAGAATATAAAGATGAAGCATTTTCAGCTTTTACTAAGTTTTATTGAAATGTTTCAAATGAAATGGTTTACTGATTTTAGGTATTTGCAAAAAGTTTTAATTCAGTTAGGAATGCCCGCCTACTGAGCCATAGACAAGAGTTAAAAAATAATGAAAACTAGCCCATTTGCAAGTCAACACAAGTGGATCATGAGTAGACCCCTAGCAAGCATTAGACAACCTCAAAACTAGATGAGTCGGTCCTATAACGGCCATAGGCAAAAGACCAAACGTAGCTGTTGCCCAAGGTGACAAGCCAAGAGGGGGGGGGGGGTGAATTGGTTTCTTCTAAATTTTGGTGCTTTAACCGTTTTCTTAATTAAGTGTGGTGGATGCTTTCTTAAACTATTTGACTGATTTAAACTAGTGCAAAGATAGAAGATGATGCAAGAATAAACGTAAGCACAAGCACAACACAAACACAACAATATATAGTGGTTCGGTGCTCTCCTTAGCACCTACGTCCACTCCCCAAGCGTCCCCTTGGAAATTCACTATAATCCCGCGGATTACAGTTGGATTGTTTTCCGGGCTCACAATCCAAAAACCTTTGTTGGTTTTACGGGCTCACCAACGAACCTATACACTTTGGTTTTCCGGGTTCACCAAAAACCTTTGTTGGTTTTGCGGGCTCACCAACTAACCTTTACACTTTGGTTTTCCGGGTTCACCAAAAACCTTTGTTGGTTTTGCGGGCTCACCAACTAACCTTTACACTTTAGTTTTCCGGGTTCACCAAAAACCTTTGTTGGTTTTGCGGGCTCACCAACTAACCTTTACAAAGTGTTTAATTAACAAAAGGAAAGATTCAAACTCCTAAATGAGCATATGAAACAATATGAACTACAAAGAAGAGTTAGAAAGTATTTATCGCTTTGAAGTCGCTTTGCTCTTCTTTGTCAAGGATGTTTCACTCTTCAAGGGAGGATGGAGCTCTTGATGACTCTTTGAATCTGCTCAACCCCTTTCTTTTGACTCTTGAATGAAGCACTTGGATGAAGCTTGCCTTGCTAGGGTTCTCTCTTGAATGCACTTGATGTATTTTCCCAAAAGCTTGCTTCCTCTGATGAATACTCCCTCTTAAATACTTCTCCAACCTCCAAATAGTCCTTTCTAACCGTTGGATTGAAGAAACTAGCCGTTTATAGCCGTTGGGAGTGCAAAAAGCATTTCTGCACAACTAGCCGTTATGTTCAGCCCGTGTTTGGGTCGGCTCAACCTGTCCTTGGGTCGACCCAACCTTCACTTGGGTCGACTCAAATATTCCTTGGGTCGACCCTCTCAGAAACCACAGAAACCTCAATTTCAGCCTTCCTTCCCATGGGTCGACCCAACCATTCTTTGGGTCGACTCAAAGTCCACTTGGGTCGACTCAACTTCTTCTTGGGTCGACCCTCTCAGTAATTCCAGAGAACCATTTTCTGTCTGTCTTTCTGTCTTGTCTTTGGGTCGACCCTCTCAGGGTTTGGGTCGACTCAAGATTGGGTCGACTCAACCACTGTGTGGGTCGACCCTCTCAGTAAATCCAGAGAGCATTCTTCTGTTGTGTTTTGAGGTTCTTTGGAGGTTGGGTCGACTCATGCTTACCTTGGGTCGACCCAACTCACTGTTCATTTGTGCCATTTTTGCAGGAGTGTGCCAGATGACTTCTTGATGTGCCGGGGTCGACCCAATCAACCTATGGGTCGACTCAAACCACACTTTGCTGCATTCTCAAGGTTAGATTCATCCAAATGAACAAGGCCATTTATCCATTTTCAATTAAACAAATATACTGAGAGTAATGAACTTATAAATGAAGTATCAATTTAACTTATAGCATGCTCTAGATAATTGCTTGTTAATCATTAAAATAACACTATCATCCTCAATCTCTCCCTTTTTGATGATTACAAAATAAAGAGTATAAGCCTATTGATACTTGTCTTTAAAATCAGTTTATAAAAGGGATTAAACTGCTGAATTTCAGCTTTTCATATATACTTGTGAAATCTCCCCCTATATCATTTAAATGTTGCCAATTTGACTCTTTGAATTGCTCCCCCTTTCATTTATAATTCATTAGCGATGAAACTTCAAAAATTTGAGATAATATGAGTTTCAGGCTATGTATCGGGGTGCGAGAGGTGCGTGCCAAATTCTGAATTTATGTGTGCCAAATTCTGAAATTTGATATAAATTTTTGAGTTGATCATTTTCATTGTTGCAAATTGCCCCCCCTTGGATGTATATGCTTTCCTATATGATTTTCAATTTGTTTTACAAATTATTTCTCTTTCTTTCTTTACTTCTCCTCTTATTACTCTTTCTTTACTTCTCCCCCTTTTTGTTACTCTATTTACTCTAAAGATATCTTTACTTCTCCCTTTACTTCTCCTAAGATACTCTTTCTTTACTTCTCCCCCAAGATGATCTTTGCTTCTCCTAAAGTACTCTTTCATTACTTCTCCCCCTTTTTGTTATCATCAAAAAGATACATGGGAAAAAAATGCAATAAATGATAAACTTCAAACTTCATTGATCAAAGCAGATACAATGTTCCTTAATCAAAGTTTAAAGATGCATGATAAACACAAAATACATATGAGAACTAGATACATATCCTAGGCTCTAAACAAGATCATGAGACTCTCCCAGATCGCTTGGCTACGACTCTCTTGGGTCCCATTTCTCCAAGATCTTGAAGTAATCTACTGTGTGGAGATGATTGGAGAAGATTTGAGAGTGGGGAATAGGGTTTTCAGAAGAGGACAAGGGCAAACAGTGCCCTAGATAGCTCACGGGTCCCCCTTTTAACAGTGGGATCCCGACGTTGGGTCGACTCAAGAAACTTCTTGGGTCGACTCAACGTTGGGTCGACCCTGTTCTGGGTTGGGTTGACCCAAGTGCAGTATTTTTCTTTTCTCTTCCTTTTTGCTTCTAAAAATTTTCCTTGCTTCCAATCCTTATAAATTCTTTCTGGGACAATGATACATGAGTAAGGAATCTATAGATAACAAGTTTGACTCATGTTTCATGGATTTTTAGAAATTGGAGGAATGTATCATGAGACTACTGGCTCCCTTTTATATTTCTTCAATAAAAAGGATCACATATACCTAATTCTCTCCTTAGCGTGCAGAATCTATCTTCACTCAAGGGTTTTGTGAATATGTCGGCTAATTGTTTTTCAGTACATATATGCTCAATACATATGTTTCCATTTTGCACACGATCCCTAATAAAATGATATCTTATTTCTATGTGTTTGGCTTTAGGAATGAGATATTAAGGATGTAAGCCAGAAGTGATCTCTAAATGTAGATTCCAAAGATAGTTTTGAAATCAAGTGTAGATGGAATCTTTTTCAAGTTATTTCAAGGAGTATCAAGAATAATATTCAAAGAAAGCACGAATGAAACTTCAATACCTTTTTTTTTAATATATTAAGTATATAGCAACATGAGAGCAATCTAATTAATTTTTAGAGTATAGTACAAGAGCAGATAAAGATCAAAACTTATATACTCGAAAAACATAAGATTATGTTGAATCCTTAATTCTTAATGACTTCAAAGTTCTTTCATGATATAAAAGTATTGGAGCATAGATACCAAAATATGAATTTATGCAATGTAGGATACATAAAATTCAGGGCTTTGAAAGTTCTTTGAAAGCTCTCTTAAAGACTTTTTTTTACTCCTTTAAAGATCATATCATCAAAATCAATTAAAATGAATTGGCTCATGATTGAAACACTAAAGTGCAAGCCAATAAGAGCTCATTAGTAGATTCCAAAGTAAATTTCCAATACTAAGACAAATGGAATCCTTTTCACTTAGTTTTCAAAACAAGTGATTTACCAGTTAAGTACAGATGAAAATCCAACTTTCAAAAGATATTCAATGAGGCACAAAGTTTAATACCACTTTACATTTAGTATTCTTTCTCTCATCTTTAGTTGTGAATTTACATGATTAAGTTCTATATGATCTCTCCCTCTGAAATTTTCTTTCTCCCCCTTAATTAATCATTCCATTTGAGAAATTTAGAATTTGTTCAATAAAATTGTCAATCTCCAAAATATATTTTATTTTCATAAGACTCAAGGTTTGAGATAAGACAACCTTTATAGAACTCATCTCAAGGTATAAACTTATTATATAATTAAAGCAAGTCTTGCAATATAAGGAGGTTCATCAAAATCAATCCATAAAATTCAAGGTATGCATCAAATTAAAGTAACTTTAGGATAAGATACTGAATATCTAAAGCTCCCCCTTAAAAGATGCATTCTTCTTTAATTATTCTTATCTTTTGTTGAATTTCAGATTTTAATGATAAATGTGAATAAAACTGAAACTTTATGATATCAAGAATGTAGAGTGATCTAGAATTATTCAAAATTTATAGCAATCACTCTTTTTAATCTTTTAAGAACAAGTTATGCTTCCTCTTAATCTTTGAGAAAATGTACTGAAATATTAATCAGAAAATAATTCATTTGAAGCTCAAATTCTTTCAAAAGCATTTACATTTTCTTTCTTTTAAGAATCATTTGAGTGAGCTGAAATATTTCTAAACTTAAGATCATTCACTCTTTTAATAATATATATATACATATATATTTTGATAGAAGTCTTTAATAATGTAGGAGAGGAAAAAAAAATTAATTTCTTAGTCATAGTTTTTCAGCAATGTATATATGAAGCACCATAAATCTTTTTAATATCAAAATAATATCATATGTTTAGAACCATTTATTTGCAATCAAGATCATTGAAAAACACATCATTTAGACCAATTTCAGTACACTTATAAGATAAAAAAATGATATGTTTCATATGCGTATCGGAGCAACCAACCAAGGTATCCAAAGTAATTCTATTTTTCTTAAACCGTAGATTTCATCTAGAAATCATATTGAGTTATTCCCCAAAATGATGCAATCATTGAAGTATATAATGAAAGTTACAAAAACGCAACGATAGAAGCATTTTTAAATTAAATTTAAGCTTTTATCCTTAAGGTGTGTTTTCAAGTGATCGAAACTTCATTTGGCTTTTCACAAGCTTTTTATATACTTTCATTTATCTTGTCATTCATTTCCTCATTTTTGAATTTCTTCCTTTAACCACTCAGTGAATATTCTAATCTTCATTTCTTTTGATTTTACTTTTCTATGCTCTATACTCTATTTGCTCCCTATCCGGTGGAGTTGGAAGGGGCACGAGGTACTACCACTAGCCTCCCTCTTGTGCCGTCCCTAATATGCCCTACACCGAATAGTTGGGTCAAATAGTGCCGGGTACTACCACTAGCCTCCCCATTAGCACCATCCCTATGATGAGCAATATAGAAGGGTTAAAATGTTCACTTCAAACTTTTTATGTAATTAATTACAGATTTTATCTCTTCCAAAAGGAATGTTCATATTAGTCTCACAAATGTGCCAAATATATTATGCTTGTTTTGCTTTTCCTAAAGATTGGAGTATTCCCTTGAATAATTGTTCATTTTCTTTTCTTTATCTCTCTTTCTTTTTATTATTTCAAGTAATTACATGAAAGAGCAGAATAAAAAATTAATCTAATATGCTGCATATAAATATATACCATGCAAACAGCATTTTCGTTATGCCCAATGATTCATAGCTTATCACAAGTTATTTTGAATTAGAGGTTTGAGGCATAAGCTTGTGTATTTCATGGTTATGCATTATATAGAAAAAGGTAGTTTAATCACACCATGAAACAATTATTACTAGCATGAGAATGAAGCATGATATCAAGATGATCAACAATTAAAGGTTTAATCATGCAACCATATAATTTCACACTATTGATTTTGCTCAACTAACTCGCAAGAGAAGAGTTTAGATTACCAGTGCATTTAGCATTCTTCAAGCCAAATACCTTTTAGATTCTTTACACCCTTGGCTGAAGAAAATCTCTCTCTTTTTTTTTGTTTGCAAGGGAATGTTTATTGTATCTTTCATCGATGTGTCCTTCAAGTTGAAATTTCTTGCTCATAAATTCTGTATCATTAGCAAAATCTTTTTTTCTTTTCTTGAAGGCAATTCATTAGGTTCTCTAGGATACAAAAACATTCATACAACATATTTCTTAACTAGATGACTCAACATGAGACATGACAATAATTGAATTTGAGTCACTTTACTCAAGAGATTGCCTAAGTATAAGCAAGCACAAGTCACTTGAACTAAAGAGATAACTTCATTAAGTAAAATGGTTCAAGGACAAGCATGTGAGGCAATAGAAAGATTCATTAAAGTTAAATCAAAAATTTTTTTGTTTTCAGAATCAATTTAACTTAGATTCTATTTGCATAAGATAATTATCAATAAGACGTGCTAGCTAAGTTTTAATCAAATTATCTTAAACAGTTGTTTCTATCAAAATTCAGATTGTTACATAGAATTAAAATGATAAACTATATTCTCAATAAAGGATCTAGTTTTAATAAGAATAGTATGAATTGATATTTCTACGACTAGTATCTTTTCATTGAATTTTCAATATACATTGCTTGAAGAGTGATATCCAAAGAAATATTTGTTTTATCAGATTTGACATTATTTTCATAAGAACATATCAAGCATGACATGTATGACTGAAAAATATAAAAGATATACAATATATCATTTTCTATTTTTCAGAAGATCAAAAGGAGTTTTCTAATAGAAACCATATGTATGACAAGCAATGATGATAGCCTTTAACAGAAATCATTTAAGTAGATGACTATCATACAACATTGTCTTTTTCATTTCTTCAAGGATTCTATCAACCCTATTTTATTTATGGTGTTCTTGGTGTAGAAACAATTGTATTCAATATTATTTTCTGTGCACAACTTAATAAGAAATTGGTTTTCAAAACTATGCCATGATACAATTTTATTTTCATAGTTTGCAAACCTTTTTCATTTGAAACCTTTTGTAAGTTTGTGCCAAAGCAGAAAATATTTCAATTTAAGTGCCAAGAATAAAACCAACATTAGCTTTGAGAAATCATCCATAATTACAAAATTAGAGAGCTTATCTCCTAGGTTCACAATCCTAGAGATCCAAATAAGTTCTTATGGAGAATTTCCAACGGCTAAAAGGTGGAAACAATATTTTCAAATTTAGAAATGATTCTAGTTTATTTTTCTAGATGACATACATAGCAAACTTTGACCTTGCAAAAATTAATCTAAGTGAACCAATGACAAGGTCTTTTGAGATTAAGTCCATACTAGTATGAGTTGATTTTATATGCTAAAAGTGGTTTCTTTAATCTTGGTATTCATAGTGCATATATTTAAAGGCATACCAAGTATACATTCTCATGTCTATGATCAATAAGATAATACCATTGATAAAAACTCTCAATCAAGTAGATAGAGAATTCATAGAGTTATTCTTAATAAATTGATTAATCATTTAGCAACTTATCCAGCAGTAAATAAGGCATACTATAAAATGAAGTGATTTGATTATATTTTTAAAAATATTACCTATATCACAAAATTGATTAATACCTCCAATTTATGTTTTAATTAGATACTAAGGCAAAGAAAATGATGAGATGCAAGGATTACTAATTTCATTATTCTTTTCATTTCAATTATTTTTCTAAAGTATATTTTAAGTTTCATTCTTTAATATATGTCTAAAGCACCCAATTTCTAAATTAGCATCTTTTGTTGGAGCCTTGAGTGCTAGACACACCTACAGAAAATATTCAGATTTTCAACTTAAGAACCCAAGCTCTTTTGGATCCTTGTAGGTTAGCTATTATTGTTCCTTTTGGAACCCATATTTTCTTAATGGCTATTTTGTCCATAGGCTTGCAGAATTTAGGATTATAAGGAATGTATTTCTGCATACTCTTATTAAATTTAACAAACATTGATTTAATATAAGTGGATGATGGATTTTTAATTTTCTGTTTTTGTTCATTAGGTTCATTAGATAAATTAGAATCCGTTTTAGGATAGATAGTGGAGGATTTAACACATATATCATTAAGGAATTTTTGTGTGTACCAAGATTGATATCCTAATCCAGCCTTTTCAAATTCAGCTCTTTGATTATTTATCATTAAGTTCAGTTTTTCAGAGCTGATAGTAAATTTTTCAACTATAGGCTTAAATTTGTTAACTTCTTTAGTTAGCCTTTCATTGTCTTCTGAAAGTAATTTATTATTTTTCTGAGTTATATTATAGCTTTCAGCAAGAGATAGATTTTTCTGATTTAGCTTTTTATTCTTTAAACTAAGCTTCTTATATTCTAAGTATAAATCAGAAAAAACATCATGAAGTTCATCAAATGTAAAATCAGATTGAGCTTCAGTATGTACTTGATTTTTGAATGAGAAATCACTTTGTGTTCGAGTACATACCTCAACTTCATGTGCTCCAAAGCATAGATTTTCAGTTTCAGTTTGATGCTCTTCTTCTTCGGAACTAGTTTCAAATTCACTAAAAATGTTAGTGCATTCATATTTAACTTCAAGCATATTCCATATTTTCTTAGCAGTTATGCAAAAAGATATGCTATTAAGTTCACTATCATCCAATGCACAATATAGAATATTCATGGCTTTTGCATTTTGCTGAGCCCTTTCTTTATCATGATTAGTGTTTGTGTGTAGCCCATTGACTATGATACTCCATAAATCGTAGTCATGTGCTTGAATGAAAATGCGCATGCGTGCTTTCCAATATGTGTAGTTTATACCATCAAATAGTGGAGGTCTATCAATTAATTGTCCCTCACTCATAGAATATCCCACTTGGGTTGTCATGATCTTTAACTCTTGATTGTTAGATCAATGAGCACTATTAGAGCACCTTGCTCTGATACCACTTGTTGCCCAAGGTGACAAGCCAAGAGGAGGGGGGTGAATTGGTTTCTTCTAAATTTTGGTGCTTTAACCGTTTTCTTAATTAAGTGCGGTGGATGCTTTCTTAAACTATTTGACTGATTTAAACTAGTGCAAAGATAGAAGATGATGCAAGAATAAACGTAAGCACAAGCACAACACAAACACAACAATATATAGTGGTTCGGTGCTCTCCTTAGCACCTACGTCCACTCCCCAAGCGTCCCCTTGGGAATTCACTATAATCCCGCGGATTACAGTTGGATTGTTTTCCGGGCTCACAATCCAAAAACCTTTGTTGGTTTTACGGGCTCACCAACGAACCTATACACTTTGGTTTTCCGGGTTCACCAAAAACCTTTGTTGGTTTTGCGGGCTCACCAACTAACCTTTACACTTTGGTTTTCCGGATTCACCAAAAACCTTTGTTGGTTTTGCGGGCTCACCAACTAACCTTTACACTTTGGTTTTCCGGGTTCACCAAAAATCTTTGTTGGTTTTGCGGGCTCACCAACTAACCTTTACAAAGTGTTTAATTAACAAAAGGAAAGATTCAAACTCCTAAATGAGCATATGAAACAATATGAACTACAAAGAAGAGTTAGAAAGTATTTATCGCTTTGAAGTCGCTTTGCTCTTCTTTGTCAAGGATGCTTCACTCTTCAAGGGAGGATGGAGCTCTTGATGACTCTTTGAATCTGCTCAACCCCTTTCTTTTGACTCTTGAATGAAGCACTTGGATGAAGCTTGCCTTGCTAGGGTTCTTTCTTGAATGCACTTGATGTATTTTTCCAAAAGCTTGCTTCCTCTGATGAATACTCCCTCTTAAATACTTTTCCAACCTCCAAATAGTCCTTTCTAACCGTTGGATTGAAGAAACTAGCCGTTTATAGCCGTTGGGAGTCCAAAAAGCATTTCTGCACAACTAGCCGTTATGTTCAGCCCGTGTTTGGGTCGGCTCAACCTGTCCTTGGGTCGACCCAACCTTCACTTGGGTCGACTCAAATATTCCTTGGGTCGACCCTCTCAGAAACCACAGAAACCTCAATTTCAGCCTTCCTTCCCATGGGTCGACCCAACCATTCTTTGGGTCGACTCAAAGTCCACTTGGGTCGACTCAACTTCTTCTTGGGTCGACCCTCTCAGTAATTCCAGAGAACCATTTTCTGTCTGTCTTTCTGTCTTGTCTTTGGGTCGACCCTCTCAGGGTTTGGGTCGACTCAAGATTGGGTCGACTCAACCACTGTGTGGGTCGACCCTCTCAGTAAATCCAGAGAGCATTCTTCTGTTGTGTTTTGAGGTTCTTTGGAGGTTGGGTCGACTCATGCTTACCTTGGGTCGACCCAACTCACTGTTCATTTGTGCCATTTTTGCAGGAGTGTGCCAGATGACTTCTTGATGTGCCGGGGTCGACCCAATCAACCTATGGGTCGACTCAAACCACACTTTGCTGCATTCTCAAGGTTAGATTCATCCAAATGAACAAAGCCATTTATCCATTTTCAATTAAACAAATATACAGAGAGTAATGAACTTATAAATGAAGTATCAATTTAACTTATAGCATGCTCTAGATAATTGCTTGTTAATCATCAAAATAACACTATCATCCTCAGTAGCAAAAATTAGCACTTTCTCGAGTTAACATTTAAAAAAGAACCGTTGATCCTTAAAGATCACGAGTCAACCCCTAAAGAAGTGGAGTCAACTCTACTGCAATTGGCAATAGTAATGACTAGTTTTTTTGCAAAACCAAAATGGCTATTTACTCCCAACAACTTTTTGAGCCCTTCCAATGGTTAGAAATAGTCTTCCAATAGATTTTCAAGTTATTAATGCATTGGAACACCTAAGAAAAAAAAAAAGAAAGTGCAACAAGCAAAAGAAATGAAGCATTAATTGAGAGCCTTAAAGATTACATCCACCACACTTTTAAAAAATTAACTACAAAGCTTCCAAGTCTACATCAAGCTCAACAAACGCCCGCCTACTGAGCCTTATTCTCGATTTGGACAACCTTCTCCTCAGCTCGAGCGGGCCTCTCTTTAGCCTTGGCAGCTTGCTCCTTGGCTTGAGCTACATTGTTCTCAGCATAGGTGAATTTCTCCTTGGCTCAAGAAATTTTGCCCTCTGCCTCCATTGTTGTTTCCTTAAGCAAAGCGATCTCCTCCTTGAGCTAGCTACCTTCTCCTTCAATTCCTTTTTTGCCTCCTCGAGCCATCCTTGCATCTCGACGAGTACATCCTTGAAGCGGAGATTTTTCTCATCGGCAATACAAGCTTGCCCCTTGGAGTGCTCCCTTGCTTCTTGGACCATCGCTTGTCCTAACTTTACAAAATCCCTCCCAAGCTCGGCCTTGTGGACCTTGCGCTTGGCTCCCTTTACCTTCTACTAATAAGCCGAGATGATGGCTGTAATGGCTTGGACGATATAGGTGTTCTGCAGTCAAAAAGATAAAATAGATCAAACAACAAAAAAATGAGTTGTACACAATGCATTAAAATCTTCGAGCATCGGTGCATACCTCAACTGCCCCGATATATGCTAAGTCAAAAGCTCTTTCACCGTCATCGACTGGAGTTGCCTCTCATCCATAAGAAGCATAAACCCCCTGATCATCTCACCTGTGATGTAGGGGGGATCAAAAAATGAGTTGGTAACCCTAACCGTCCACCCTAGTCGATAGATATTTGGCTCAACCCCTTGAGGTGAGGATAGGGGTGGTTGGGAGCCTCGATGCTTTTAGATCCTCGATGGTTGGAGCCGAAGTAGGTGCCAACATTGAAGTAGCAGAACATGACATCTTGGAGATCTTCTTTATCTAATGAATGAGATGTTCGTTTGAAAATCGTCCGCCCTACACCCACCCCCAGAGTATATGATTCAACAGGAGTTGGCATTGGATTATTTTGGATTGATCAAAACCCATACAAGTGAAAAAAATGAAATAGAATTCGTTCATAAACTCTGTTTTCTTGACTTTTTCTATCGAATGACATCGAGGGCCAAAGGCCCCAGGCCATGGTGAATGAAGCTAGATTCAGATAGAGATTGTGTGATCATTCTTAGTTTGTTCATTATACGACTTCCTGTATAGCTTAGGTGGACGACAAAGAAGACCTCCTTCTAGGGGGGCCCGAGCCATCAATGAGATACTCTCTGAAAGAGCAAGAATTCTAAATTTGTGTTAGGGCCAACGGGCCAAGGGACAGTCTCAGGTAGACAGTTGGTGCAGCTTCACCAATGGCTGCTAAGGTTAGAACATTCTATGGAACAATCGTGGAATCCAACATAGCCTCGAACATGGCTTCCTATGCCCCTTAGCCTCGGACACGGTTGCCGGTACATCCTCAAAGTCCCTTTCGGGAACCACTTCCTAAGGAGCCTCCAAAACTGGAGGACGAGTAGAAACCAATGCCACTAGATCTACCTTAGGAGACCCCACTTAATCAGGCCACTCGTCAACCCGAGCAATACTAACTGGCGGGGTAGTGGATGCCATCTTCTTCTTCTTCATTGAAGGATCGACCTCACCCTCTCCAGACTTCCTTTTGCTGAGGGTTTCTTTGGTGGCCTTGACTATAAGTTTGCTGAGATCGAACTTTATCCCTAGAAAAACAAAAGAGAAAGTAGATCAGCAAAGCCAAGCATTAACACTTGAAAGAAAAACAAGTTCAATCAGACCAAGAAGTTACCCTGGTTAGGCACCTGATTAAGGCCAGCATTCACTAGGGTGACCTTGAAAAGTAGTTCAGCCAAGGATAATGCCTGCATACCAAGAAGAATATTGACCGTCGTCTACTCCTCATTGGATAAAATAGGGAATAAATTCATCGCCTTCTTCCTTGGCATAGTCTATTGCATCAAGAAGGCCCAACCCTTTTTCGAGGTCACATTAAAAAATTGATCCTTCCGACCGTGAATGGAGGAAGGACTGGATGGAAGAAAGATAGAGAGGTACCACGAATGGGGGTTTTTCATGCTAGAGAGGTACCACCAATCATTATTTTGGGGATACTCCTTTAGTTGGAAGAAAGATTGGAAAAACCCCACAGAAGCAATAAAACCGTGAAGGGTGATGAAGGAAAAGAACTAAATGATCATCCTCCAAGCATTGAGGATGAGCTAAGTCGAGATGAGCTGGTACCTATATAGGAGCTCGGCAAAAAGAATTAAAATAGGAAGTCTTTGTTCTACCTTCAGAGTTTTCTTATAAATGGAAAGCTTATCCTTCCCATATAAATGTCACTAGACCAGAAAAGCGAGGCAACACTAGGGGAAAACCCCGACAAATATGATACTTGGATTGGATCCTTTTCAAGTCAGCCTCCCACAAAATGATTTTCTCAGTGGCTGAAGCGAAATCGACTGCTAATGAGGGTTCTAAGACCTTGGAGGTTCGATCAAGAGAGCATCGAGCCACAGGCTCATCATCTAATAACCACTTCACTATTAGCCTCATCATTTCCCCCAATTAGAGTAAATGAAGGAATAGGATAGAAGGGTGGAGCAAGGGATGAAGATCCTAAAACTACTAGACTAGGGAAAAGTATCAAGACCTACTAGAAACTTAAACTAAAGATGCTCTCGTAGGGGGATGAGAAGACAAATGCCGATGGCGAGGACCAGAAGGAGCGATGACCGAAAATAGAAGGGAGAAGGACTCTAAAGATGAAGCGCTAACCCACTCTCAACCTTTCTCTAAACGACTGACTACAGAGGGCTAGAAATGGAGATGGAGAATAGGTCATTAACATTATATAGAGCCTTGGTCAGCCCAGATTAATGCAACCATTCTAGGATGCTAGCCGATTTTCACCATGCGTTGGCCAACTATTCCATCTTGAATCGTCACTCGGATGACTACTGGGAAAGCATCCAATCATCACCCCGTAAATCTTGCCGGTAATGATTTTGAATTGGGGAGGGATGACGCTAGCACACAATTATAAATGGTCTCTAGTAAATTTCTGAAACTGACAAGACAACCCCAACTGATTGACTTCATGACTCACCTCGGCTAGTCGGCTTGACCAAAAGAAAACTATTTTCTTCGCCTAAGTTGATCAAGTTAGCTCGACCTCGAAAGTGAGGGGTAAGTGATGTACCTCGATGCCGACCATAGCTGATATGGCAAGCCGACCAATGAGGGTTTGCCACGTAACCATAGGCTAACCACTCAAAGCTCGCCATGTGGTCAACCTATAGACTTGCAGAAGGTTCTTCAATTTTCAAATGTTCATTCTAGCTAGCAACACTTCAATCACGATTGCCATTTGTGTCCTAAACAGAAGTGATGTGCAACGATCCATATGGCTGAGAAACACAGACCTGATTCATAGGTGATATGTGCAAGCTGTTACCACAATGGCCAACGCTCGCGCTCAGACTGCTTGGCGATGAGCTTCAGTCCTCCCCTATATTTATTGTGTTCCTAGAGATCCTAAGTATATTTTCTTTTGACTCCCCTATGCTACCACTTTGCCTCTCTTAGGTTTTCTTTTGTTTTCTATGAGTCGTGTCTGACTTAGGCATCAGAGCACCATATATGCTCCAATGGGTGGACTTCCTTATTTTTGTTGTTTTAGATCGGATCCAGCATTAAAGCAGCAATTCGAGCATGACCTCCACTATCCATCATCAATTCGAAGATGTGCAGCATCGAAGCCATCGCCATCTGAGCATAGCAAGCACAGGACCGTCTTTGTAAAAGTTCACAACAACTCCTAGCTGACCTTTTCCATTGGGCAATAAAAGAGCTAAGAACTCCAATGATCATATCAGCTCGATGGCATAAAGGAGACACGTGACAATAGAAGCGAAATTAGTAGCAAGAGCGATTGTGTTGGTGGTAGGTGCCAGATTGACCAAACCAAGCACCTTCCCACCAAAAACTCTTCCCACTCTTCTCCCCTCCGTCCCCACCAACCCCTCCATTCATTATAACCGTATAAAATCCCCACCTTCCCACCCCCACCATTTTCTTCTCAGCTTGAAAACGGTTCCTCTTCTCAAGCTATATCACCCCCAAATTCTCTCCTCCCCTTCATTTTCATCTCTATCCTTCTTGTACATCGACAACAAATCTCTATCCTTGTTCTCTCTCCACAATCCTTGCATTAGCTGGTTATCATCATTAGCGAGCCTAAAAGACTAGGATCTAATTAGTTGTTTCTGGAAAAGACCATACATTGATAGACTAAGTTTATGTCTTCCACGGCGGCGATTCTATCACCGACTCCCAATCCGACGGCCAAGATTGGTCCCCGTGTCATGTCGGTGACCCGAATGCCCTCGGCCTTCCTCCGCCCGGTCAGGTCCATCTACCTGCCCGACGACTCCGGCGGCTTCAACCCCTCCGCCTACTTCTTCCCCGGCGCCGTCGGATCCAGCCGTGCCGACTGGCAGACCTCCTGCGCCATCCTCGCCAGCAAGGCCACCAATGACCCCCATCGCGACAAGAAGCCCTCCTCCGAAGCCGGTGCCCACCGCGACGCCGCTGCCGACGCCAATGGAAACCATCATCTCACCTCGTCCTCGTCCTCTTCCGCCGCCGTGAACGGCCACAAGCCGCCCACTGATGCTTCGACGACTCTGGATCTTGTCCCGATCGCGAACCTCCCGCGGCCGCTGACCATCGCCAACCTCTCCCCGGCGCCGATGAACGGGTCCCATCTCCGCGTGGCCTACCAGGGGATCCCTGGGGCCTACAGCGAGGAGGCCGCCGGCAAGGCATACCCCAACTGCGAGGCCATCCCCTGCGAACAGTTCGAGGGGACCTTCCAGACGGTGGAGCTCTGGAACGCCGACCGTGCCGTTCTCCCCGTCGAGAACTCCCTCGGCGGCAGCATCCACCGCAACTACGACCTCCTTCTCCGCCACCGCCTCCACATCGTCGGCGAGGTCCAGCTGCCCGTCCACCACTGCCTCCTCGCCCTCCCGGGCGTCCGCAAGGAGTACCTCACCCGCGTCATCAGCCACCCCCAGGTCCTCGCCCAGTGCGAGCTCACGCTTACCGGCATGGGCCTCAACGTTGCCCGCGAGGCCTTCGACGACACTGCCGGCGCCGCCGAGTACGTCGCCGCCAACGACCTCCGCGGCACCGCCGCCATCGCCTCCGCCCGGGCCGCGGAGCTGTACGGCCTCCAGATCCTCGCGGACGGAATCCAGGACGACTCGAGCAACGTGACCCGGTTCGTGACGCTGGCCCGGGAGCCCATCATCCCGCGGACCGACCGGCCCTTCAAGACCAGCATCGTTTTCGCCCACGACCGCCAAGGGACATCGGTTCTCTTCAAGGTGCTTTCGGCCTTCGCCTTCAGGGACATTAACCTGACGAAGATCGAGAGCCGCCCGCACCGTCATCGCCCGATCCGGCTGGTGGACGACGCCAACGTAGGCACCGCCAAGCACTTTGAGTACATGTTCTACGTCGACTTCGAGGCCTCCATGGCGGAGGTCCGCGCACAGAACGCGCTCGCCGAGATCCAGGAATTCACCTCCTTCCTCCGCGTCCTCGGGAGCTACCCCATGGACATGACTCCGTGGACCGCCAACTCTCCTCCCTCATCCTCCTCGTCTTCATCCTCGTCTTCGCCTTCGACTCCGCCTCGCCAATATTGATTGATTGTTTCATTGCTGGGTTACTTTTGGTGGGGTGGTTGGTGGTGGTACAGTGCTGCTGTTGTTATTGTTGGCCGTTGTGCTGCCTCTACCGGACCACCTCCCATTGGAATTAAAAGAAAATTAAAAACCTTTTTTAAAAATTTATTTCTCCATCTTTTTTTCCCATTTTCTGTAATGAATGAACTGCTAAAAATTGATCGACCAATCCAATGGGTGAGATTAATCAAACTGGATCCGCCAAATGCTATAAAAAAAAAAAAAACTAGAATATTTGTTCTAGTTCACCAATGTCACGACCCCCGCCCCGTTTCCGGCGGGCCACCGCGACGGTCCTAGGGTGCGGGTAGGCATAAGGCCACCAGCCACCGCGTAAAACCCTACTACCTATCAATCATCAATAAATCTTGAAAAATTTGGCATGATACATGCACAAAATGATCACTTTTCCTATAGTGACCTGTCAGGATTATCTCAATACATACAACAACACTACCTGTCAGAGCAGCAATCACATAATCTGTCACATAATGAACCTCGACAATATATATCAATGCATCATCTCAGGCATATAACTCATCTGTATAAAAATCTGGTTCCCATTCTATCCATGGTCAAACCCATATCCACAACAGGATCTATGACTGTAACTATACACTATATACAATAGAAGGTTTATAATACACCAAAATGTATAAACCTTTATCTATATTATACTATACTATGGAGCAGCACAGCTAGCAGGCAATCTCTAACCCTGCTCCTCTCTATATAATACCTGCCCTGCAATCAAAAATATCAAACTGGGGAGTGAATATATAAATACTCAGTGAGTAGAGTAGAGAGTAGTATGCACATGAGACAAGATATAATCATGGCTCGAGGTGAAATCTCAAGAGCATATGAGCAGTCGTCAAGAACAGGGTACACATAACTCAACATAAGAAATAAGGAGTAAATCATCACAATCCCAATCAACTCATCTGGAGCATATATAGAATAATCAAATAAGTATGTATGATAACGTGAATATGCTCAACAGGTCATAGTACTGAATCATATAAATCAGGTGTCAATAGGCTGAATCATCGACAAGACAGCTATCAGAAGGTGGATTTTACGCCCCAGGCGAACCAGCAACAACTCCCCACTGTCACATGCATATGCAGGATAAGACACCATATCGATAATGTAAATGCTAGACAGCTGTCGGGAGGTGGGTTCTACGCCCCAGGCGAACCAGCAACAACTCCCCACTGTCACATGCATATGCAGGATAAGACACCATATCGATAATGTAAATGCTAGACAGCTGTCGGAAGGTGGGTTTTACGTCCCAGGCGAACCAGCAACAACTCCCTACTGTCACATGCATATGCAGGATAAGACACCATACTGATAATATAAATGCTGGTTAGTATCCAGAACAGAAATCCATCTCACATCTATATACTAAACGGCACCTCGCGGGAATTCTACATCCGCGGAAAGCCATACTGCACCTCGCGGGGTCTTACTATGCCCGGCGGCAAGCAGAATATAAGTCGTAGGACTGGCCAATCCTACGCCTAGGGCCGTGTTCACCCTAGGAAGGAACTGGGCTCCGCCCACCCAGAAGGCTACTATGTGCACACAGGCCGATGTTCAACCCCCATCGACTATAGGTGTCCTGCAGATACTGCCAAGCCATGCATAAATGCCATAATGCACACTCCCAATACTCTACTAAAAAGGAGCATAATCAAGACTACCACTCACTCGACTCCGACCCAATCATAAACTAACATCAGGGTTGGGAGTGAGGGGTCAAGGGTGTGCAATGCAACTCAATATACCACTGAAATGGGCTCTACAAATCTTTGAAATAGAGGAAATGAAATCAATTTACAAAAGAAGTCATTTCACAATTCAGATCCAATTTAATTACTCATAAAGGAGTATAATCAAGGCTACCACTCACAAGTCTTTGAAATAGAGAAAATGAAATCAATTTACAAAAGAAATTATTTCACAATTCAGATCCAATTTAACTACTCATAAAAGAGTATAATCAAGGCTACCACTCACAAGTCTTTGAAATAGAGGAAATGAAATCAATTTACAAAAGAAATCATTTTACAATTCAGATCCAATTTGACTACTCATAAAAGAGTATAATCAAGGCTACCACTCACAAGTCTTTGAAATAGAGGAAATGAAATCAGTTTACAAAAGAAATCATTTCACAATTCAGATCCAATTTAACTACTCATAAAAGAGTATAATCAAGGCTACCACTCACAAGTCTTTGAAATAGAAGAAATGAAATCAATTTACAAAAGAAATCATTTCACAATTCAGATCCAATTTGACTACTCATAAAAGAGTATAATCAAGGCTACCACTCACAAGTCTTTGAAATAGAGGAAATGAAATCAATTTACAAAAGAAATTCACAATTCGGAACCAATTTGATTACACATCAACCCCTCGTAATTCCTCTCAATGTTCCCTCAAATGCATGTACAGAATAATCAAGCATGGAGAACAAAACATAGAGGAATCTACCACAACAATTAATCAATAAGCTCAGGTGGAATCAAGTCACACTTGGCAACATTCATGAAAATGAATAAGGAATGTGCTCATGGTGCAAAGTACAAACTCCCACTCACCTGCCAATCTGGCACAGCCCTGATACGCCTCTAGAACTTTATGGTAGGCAATAGGGGACTTCCTCCTCTTGTTCCCTAGCTTCTTGCCCAACTAATACATGCATTTACAATATATTTAGTCTTGTATCAAGGGCTATAATCTACGTGCCAATCATAAATATAAGAAACTTTAATTGATTCAACTCTCCTGTTCTCTAAATCTTTTCCTTTTTCCCTTTATTCATATTAATTAATCCTCAATTTACATGAATCATGATGCAAGAGTATCCCACACACACCTTGGACCAATACTTTAGGATCAAGGTGTGCGAAAGGATCGAATCCCTTCTAATCCAAAATTTTACTAAATGTTGTGTTGACCCCAACTTTGAGAGTCGACCCCCCGCTTGTATCAATCCCAGCTTACCCTGAGTCGACCCCAAGCATCGAGCCGAAAATCTCCATTCTCTGGGATTTTCTGAGAGAGTCGACCCTACCAAACTTGGGTCGACCCCACTCAGCCCTGAGTCGACTCCGGCTTACTTTGAGTCGACCAAACACCACTTTTTTCATCTTTTTTTTATCTCGGATGAACAGTAACTCGGACCGACAGTGGGTCACTTCATCCCGATTTTGATCCACTTTCCGAATTCCAATTTTTATGAAATTTATACCCAATGTTCTACACTCATAGGGGTTTCCAAAATGGTAATATGCATCCCCATCGAAGGCCTATTGGCTCCTGAAATAATTCACCGAAGTTGGGACTTCGACACAGTTTTTCCGTAGTGCCGGAAAAATTTGTCGAAATCCGATTCTTCCTCCTTTAACACCCTCTACAACTGTCATCTACCCTTTCTATAGAATAAATTCTTTAAAATACTAGGTAGGGACGGATATTTACCTTTTTCTTCTTGTGAAACTTGGGTCCTTGCGTAGAGAGAATGGAGACCTACGTTTTTTCCTTCAGCTGGAAGTGCAATCGGGATCCCTTCCTCCTCGAATCCCCTTCCTCTTCTTCTTTCTTCTTCTTCTTCTTCTTCTTCTATTTTTCTTTTTTTTCTTTCCTCTCTGTTTCACGCCTGAGACTCCCCTCTCTGTCTCTCGGTTTCATTCCAAAAGCCACAGTAAACCCCCCTTTAAATCACATCAAAGCACTATTCACCCTTTATTTAATATTATTAAATTCCTATTTTGCCCTTGCCACTTTGATATATCTGCAATTATGCCATTATCTTTTGATTCCTTTCCATTTTGCCCCTAACACTTCAACGCATCTACTATTATGCCATTAACTTTTGATTCCTTCCAATTTTACCCCTTATATCAATTTTAAAGGACTATTCTATCCCTTTTTATTAAAAAAAAAAAAATTGGGTTATTACATCCTCCCCCCCTTATATAAAATTCGTCCTCGAATTTAAAAGGATAAATTATCTGATTACTCAAAGAGGTGAGGGTATTTGCTCTTCATACTTTGCTCCGACTCCCAAGTGCATTCTTCAACATTGTGCCGGTGCCATTGGACCTTTACCATACATATTTCTTTATTTCTTAGCTTCTTGATCTGAGTATCAAGGATAGCTACAGGAAGCTCTTCATAAGAAAGATCTCCCTCTACTGTAACTTCCTGCACTGACAGCACATGGGATGGATTTGGCACATACTTCCGGAGCATAGATACATGCAATACTGAATGCACATGATTGAGGTTTGGAGGCAGTGCTAATCTGTAAGATACAGTGCCAACCTTGTCTAATATCTCAAAGGGGCCAATGTATCTAGGACTAAGCTTGCCTCTCTTTCCAAACCTCATTATTCCTTTCATAGGAGAGATCTTTAGGAACACATGATTTCCCGTGCCAAATTGCACATCTCTCCTTCTGACATCTGCGTAGCTCTTCTGCCTACTAAACACTGTCCTCAACCTTTCTTGTATCACTAACACCTTTTCTGTTCAGTGCATCTACCACAACATTAGCTTTTCTCGGATGTGAGTAGAGCAGCAATACTACCAGAAGTTTTTCAACTCGGTGTATCTACCTCAACATTAGCTTTTTCCGGAGAGTAGTGTATAGACAAGGCATGATTTTTATCAATTCCAATCATCTTCCCTGTCTCATATTGAGTTCCTTCTAGGTAAGAAGGTATTTTAAACTCTTATGATCAGTATACACCTTACAAGATTCATCAATACAGGGCCGAAGATATTTGTTCTGTATTGTTACCTTGTCCAATCCTTGATAACCAATACATAACCTCAAACTTCCATCTTCCTTCTTTACAAACAATACTAGAGTTTCCTAAGATGACACACTAAGTTGAATGAAGCCTTTATCAAGCGATTCTTGCAACTTTTCCTTTAATTTTTTTTTTATTTCAGTTGGAGCCATTCTATAGGGGGTTTTTGAAGATTGGTATGGTATTGGGAATCAAATCAATTGCAAATTCAATCTCTCTCTCTGGTGGCAAACCAGGAAGATCTTCTGGAAAAACATCAGGGTGTTCATTCATTACTGGAATATCCTCTAATTTGGTCTCCTTTCAGGTATCCATTACACAGGCTAAATAAGTCTTATACCCCTTTTCTAATGCCTTCCTAGCTTTTAGGGCAGAAATTAATGTTATGATGAATTACATTACATGGGTGCATCGCTTTGAAAGAAGAACCCTGGTTCTTCAGGTATCTAGAATATCACTCTTTTACTGTAGCAGTCAATATGAGTGTGGTACTGAGACCTCCAAGCTATTCCCAAAATGATGTCAAAATCTTGCATGTCAAGTTATATAAGATTTGTCACTAACTCTCCTACCCCTATTTGAATTATGCAATTCTTGCACTAATGTCAACAATTACTATTTTCTATAGAGGTGTAGGAACACACAGTGATTCTTCTAGTTCCTCATGTATGCAATGTAGTTATCTAGATAAACTAACTGAAATAAAGGAATGCATAGTGCCAGAATCGAACAAAATAGAGGGATCAATCAAGCTGACTAGTAATATACCTGTTACCACCCGGTCATTGGCACTAGCATCTTGGTAGGTCAGTGTAAAACTCGAGCATTACTTCTTGGCCTCTGGTCACCAGGTACAGGAGGTCTGAGCTCATTCCTCCTCTTGTATGGGCAATCACGTACCAGGTGTCCAGTCCGCCCACAACTATAACATGCCCTCGCTCTCCTCATATAGGGCCCACTATGGGATCTGCTAGAGTAAGTGCGGGCTCTGGGATCTGCTATGGTGATATTGATGATTCCACTATGGGATCTGCTAGAGTAATTGCGGACCCTGGGCTTCTCTTGAATTGGAGTGCCCCTGAAATCCCATGGCCTGCCACTCTGACTTCTATCTGATCTGGATCTCATCAGGTCAGCCCTTTCTCTATCAGATCTTTTCAATTCAGCCTCTACTCTCAAGGCTCTGTCCAAAATATCCATATAGCTGGTAATTAACTGTGAAGATGTCCGGGACCTAATCTCATGTCTAAGCCCTTATTCGAACCGGTTGGCTCTACTCATATCATCCTCCATGAACTGGGGGCAGAATCGACCCAGCTCATCGAACTTATTGACGTAATCCAAGACAGTCATATGCTCGGACTGAGTCAGCGATAAAAACTCATTCTGCTTCATTTGCCTAACTGAGTCCAAAAAGTACTTAGCATAAAATACTCTCTTAAAATCCCCCCAGGCCATCCCGTTGACCTCATATGCTGTCTCCATAGCAGTCCACCAAGAGTCAGCACTCCCCCTTAGCATGGAGATAGCTAGTTTGACTTTTACCTCCTCGGAAAATTGAAGTAACTCATACATCTTCTCCAGTTCCCGGATCCAGGCCTCAGCTATCATGGGATCGGACCCACCATTAAACATCGGTGGATTCAGCCTAAATAGGATTCTATCGGCTGTACAGGTTGGGCAGCTAACTGCATCTGCTGCTGTTGCTCAAGCCGTTGTGCTATTAACTAGTACACTCCTGCTAAATCTGCCTGGGTTGCTATGGAGTGTGGAGTAGTTTGTGAAATTGATTGGCTATCAGGGTCCGGAGAAGGTGCCCTTATTTCTCTTTCATCCTCCATGTTGCTTACGGCTACCTAGCAGTCAAGAATTTATGATGAGTTTACATAAATTATCTCTTGACATAGCAAAATAGCAAAAACCATCAAAGAGATCACATAGTCATATCATAATTAATCTGAGAATCTACAATATTCACCTTCTCTTATTAACACAAATCTTCATTATTGAAAAATCTAGTCTCCCATCACAGTCAATATTTTTGACCAATTTAGATTAACTCGATCCACTATACTTTCGCTGCACAACTCTGATCAATATCCTCCAAATTTATTAATTGACTTTCTGTCAAAATACAAACCTTGATTGTAAACTGAATGATATAAAATTTTGTCTCAAGTAGAGCCCAAAAAGAACTCTTAAGTCTCATCCCCAAATATAATTTACTGAATTGTAAATGACTCATAAAATAACATATAGAAAAACCCTATGCTCCATAGTATAATCCTATACTTAATCCTGACTCACCCTATTGCTCTGACAGGACTCTTCTTAACCCTTGCTCTGATACCACTTCTTGTCACGACCCCCGCCCCGTTCCCGGTGGGCCACCGCGACGTTCCTAGGGTGCGGGTAGGCATAAGGCCACCAGCCACCGCGTAGAACCCTACTACCTATCAATCATCAATAAATTTTGAAAAATTTGGCATGATACATGCACAAAATGATCACTTTTCCTATAGTGACCTGTCAGGATTATCTCAATACATACAACACTACCTGTCAAAGCAGCAATCACATAATCTGTCACATAATGAACCTGGACAATATATATCAATACATCATCTCAGGCATATAACTCATCTGTATAAAAATCTGGTTTTCATTCCATCCATGGTCAAACCCATATCCACAACAGGATCTATGACTGTAACTATACACTATATACAATAGAAGGTTTATAATACACCAAAATGTATAAACCTTTATCTATATTATACTATACTATGGAGCAGCACAGCTAGCAGGCAATCTCTAACCCTGCTCCTCTCTATACAATACCTGCCCTGCAATCAAAAATATCAAACTGGGGAGTGAGTATATAAATACTCAGTGAGTGGAGTACAGAGTACTATGCACATGAGACAAGATATAATCATGGCTCGAGGTGAAATCTCAAGAGCATATGAGCAGTCGTCAAGAACAGGGTACGCATAACTCAACATAAAAAATAAGGAGTAAATCATCACAATCCCAATCAACTCATCTGGAGCATATATAGAATAATCAAATAAGTATGTATGATAACGTGAATATGCTCAACAGGTCATAGTATTGAATCATATAAATCAGGTGTCCACAGGCTGAATCATCAACAAGACAGCTATCGGGAGGTGGGTTTTACGCCCCAGGCGAGCCAGCAACAACTCTCTACTGTCACATGCATATGCAGGATAAGACACCATATCGATAATGTAAATGCTAGACAGCTGTCGGAAGGTGGGTTTTACGCCCCAGGCGAACCAGCAACAACTCCCCACTGTCACATGCATATGCAGGATAAGACACCATATCGATAATGTAAATGCTAGACAGCTGTCGGGAGGTGGGTTTTACGCCCCAGGCGAACCAGCAATAACTCCCCACTGTCACATGCATATGCAGGATAAGACACCATACTGATAATGTAAATGCTGGTCAGTATCCAGAACAGAAATCCATCTCACATCTATATACTAAACGGCACCTCGCGGGAATTCTACATCCACGGAAAGCCATACTGCACCTCGCGGGGTCTTACTATGCCCGGTGGCAAGCAGAATATAAGTCGTAGGACTGGCCAATTCTACGCTTAGGGCCGTGTCCCCCTAGGAAGGGACTGGGCTCCGCCAACCCAGAAGGCTACTATGTGCACACAGGCCGATGTTCAACCCCCATCGACTATAGGTGTTCTGCAGATACTGCCAAGCCATGCATAAATGCCATAATGCACACTCCCAATACTCTACTAAAAAGGAGCATAATCAAGACTACCACTCACTCGACTCCGACCCAATCATAAACTAACATCAGGGTTGGGAGTGAGGGGTCAAGGGTGTGTAATGCAACTCAATATACCACTGAAATGGGCTCTACAAATCTTTGAAATAGAGAAAATGAAATCAATTTACAAAAGAAGTCATTTCACAATTCAGATCCAATTTAATTACTCATAAAGGAGTATAATCAAGGCTACCACTCACAAGTCTTTGAAATAGAGGAAATGAAATCAATTTACAAAAGAAATTATTTCACAATTCAGATCCAATTTAACTACTCATAAAAGAGTATAATCAAGGCTACCACTCACAAGTCTTTGAAATAGAGGAAATGAAATCAATTTACAAAAGAAATCATTTCACAATTCAGATCCAATTTGACTACTCATAAAAGAGTATAATCAAGGCTACCACTCACAAGTCTTTGAAATAGAGGAAATGAAATCAATTTACAAAAGAAATCATTTCACAATTCAGATCCAATTTAACTACTCATAAAAGAGTATAATCAAGGCTACCACTCACAAGTCTTTGAAATAGAGAAAATGAAATCAATTTACAAAAAAAATTATTTCACAATTCAGATCCAATTTGACTACTCATAAAAGAGTATAATCAAGGCTACCACTCACAAGTCTTTGAAATAGAGGAAATAAAATCAATTTACAAAAGAAATCATTTCACAATTCGGAACCAATTTGATTACTCATGAACCCCTCGTAATTCCTCTCAATGTTCCCTCAAATGCATGTACAGAATAATCAAGCATGGAGAACAAAACATAGAGGAATCTACCACAACAATTAATCAATAAGCTCAGGTGGAATCAAGTCACACTTAGCAACATTCATGAAAATGAATAAGGAATGTGCTCATGGTGCAAAGTACAAACTCCCACTCACCTACCAATCTGGCACAGCCCTGATACGCCTCTAAAACTTTATGGTAGGCAGTAGGGGACTTCCTCCTCTTGTTCCCTAGCTTCTTGCCCAACTGATACATGCATTTACAATACATTTAGTCTTGTATCAAGGGCCATAATCTACGTGTTAATCATAAATATAGAAAACTTTAATTGATTCAACTCCCCCGTTCCCTAAATCTTTTTCTTTTTCCCTTTATTCATATTAATTAATCCTCAATTTACATGAATCATGATGCAAGAGTATCCCACACACACCTTGGACCAATACTTTAGGATCAAGGTGTGCGAAAGGATCGAATCCCTTCTAATCCAAAATTTTACTAAATGTTGGGTTGACCCCAACTTTGAGAGTCGACCCCCCGCTTGGATCAATCCCAGCTTACCCTGAGTCGACCCCAAACATCGAGCCGAAAATCCCCATTCTCTGGGATTTTTTGAGAGAGTCGACCCTACCAGACTTGGGTCGACCCCACTCAGCCCTGAGTCGACTCCGGCTTACTTTGAGTCGACCAAACACCACTTTTTTCATCTTTTTTATCTCGGATAAACAGTAACTTGGACCGACAGTGGGTCACTTCATCCCGATTTTGATCCACTTTTCGAACTCCAATTTTTATGAAATTTATACCCAATGTTCTACACTCATAGGGGTTTCCAAAATGGTAACATGCATCCCCATCGGAGGCCAATTGACCTCCGAAATAATTCACCGAAGTTGGAACTTCGACACAGTTTTTCCGTAGTGCCGGAAAAATTTGTCGAAATCCGATTCTTCCTCTTTTAACACCCTCTACAACTGTCATCTACCCTTTCTATAGCATAAATTTTTTAAAATACTAGGTAGGGATGGGTATTTACCTTTTTCTTCTTGTGAAACTTGGGTCCTTGCGTAGAGAGGAAGGAGACCTACGTTTTTTCCTTCAGCTGGAAGTGCAACCGGGATCCCTTTCCTCCTCGAATCCCCTTCCTCTTCTTCTTTCTTCTTCTTCTTCTTCTCTTTTTCTTTTTTTTCTTTCCTCTCTATTTCACGCCTGAGACTCCCCATCTCTGTCTCTCGGTTTCATTCCAAAAGTCACAGTAAACCCCCCTTTAAATCACATCAAAGCACTATTCACCCTTTATTTAATATTATTAAATTCCTATTTTGCCCTTGCCACTTCGATATATCTGCAATTATGCCATTATCTTTTGATTCCTTTCAATTTTGCCCCTAACACTTCAACGCATCTACTATTATGCTATTAACTTTTGATTCCTTCCAATTTTACCCCTTATATTAATTTTAAAGAACTATTCTATCCCCCTTTTATAAAAAAAAAAAATTTGGGGTTATTACAACCAACTGCATGTGTTTTAATATATCATGATTAATCATGATGTATAATTTGCACAATTGTATCATTTGGTGCAAAGAAAAGGAAAAAAAAACTTTTGGTCAGGTTTCATTGGATCAAGACAAAGCTTGTGTGGATCAGGGACTGTGAGAACCGGCCTAAATTGAGTTGTATTGGACTGAAATCAGCAGGCCCAACCGACTTCAGCCTAACTCTTAAAAAAAATTAAAATTATTGGAATAGGGTATCACGATCCCCCACCCGATCACTCATCATTGAGGATAACAACAAGGAGCCGTGGCCGATAAAGCCTCCGTTGGGCTAGTGCCAATGGCCGCTAGCCATTGGGGCCGCTACAACTGACAAACGATCCGCCTTATCTGTCATTCAGTTTAATTTTGCTATTTAATTAGAATTTGAACGTTATTATTTAAATTATTTCTGCTATCTGATTTGATATCATGATGAGATATCTTGCATGCTCGTGGAGAGAGTTTCCTATGAGTGTACGGCGATTGTCGTGACCTCCGACTCGCGATCTCGGGTCGGGGGCATGACAAGTATGTTTGCAATATTGCAAATAGAATATTTTCTTATTGGTTGAATTGATTTCATTGAAAAATTATAGAGCCTATGTCTTGGTGGAGTTTCTAATAGATCTTTGAACCGTATTATTAGATTTTTGTGAAGGCAAAAAAAATCAGGTTTATGAGTTGATCATGGATCTTGTACCACCATTGCTGAAATGCTAGTGAAATTTCATATTAATTATATAAAAAATTAGAGGTTTAAATGAGTTAAACTTAGAAGAAAATATTCGAGAGGGTTGAATATGCTTATGAGCAAGTTAATCTGGGATCTTTTAAATTCATTGGAGCATAGAGTTAAAATTTTTGAGAAAGAGAATCCAGAGTTGGCTTAACTCAACTTGGATCTAGAACATAATAACTTGATCATAAATATAGAAATTACCTTGAGGGTTAATCATGATCTACTATACTTAGAAAGTAAGGATAAAATCGTTACTTGGATTTTATATATATATATATATGTTGGGGGAAAAATATAGGTCGCCACGCTTACACGAATGACCGAGCAGACCTCCTCCGACCTGGAGCCGGCCGAGTAGACCTCCTCCGACCTGGAGTCGGCCGAGCAAACCTCCTCCGACCTGGAGTCGGCCGAGCAGACCCCCTCCGACCTGGAGCCGATCGAGCAGACCCCCTCCGACTTGGAAGCATCCGAACAACTCTACCAACCCAAAAATGTCTGACTTGCACGCCAGGTCACATCCCCCCGCAGCACGACCGAAAAACTACAGCTTGCCTTCATCAACAATCAATGCGTATGACTTCTGCAGGCACCCGGTTTACTCAACAATCAAAGCGCATGGCTCCTGCAGGCACTCAGCCCACTCAACAATTAAAGCGTATGGCTTCTGTTGTCTACGGACATCAAGCCTCTTACGGCAAACCTGCTTGGCTACGAATGATGGCATGACTCCACGACGACTTAAGAGCTTTGGCCTAATCTCCTACAGTAACAGCATTGATTCACACGATCGAGCATTAACTTCTACTGCATGCCCAATTGTACGACAGACCGTTCGTCCCGTCACATCACAGGTAACCCAGCCCCCTCTATAAAAGGGGAACTTCTCCATTTTAGAAGGGGCTGGGAGATTGAAACTCTAAGCATTTGCTACTCCCGTTCATACGCTTGCCCCCTCTAACTTAAGCATCGGAGGGCCGGCGTCGGGAACCCCGGCCACCGGCTTCTTGCAGGTCTCCCGGAGGACGTCGTGCGCCGCCGGACCGCCACTCCCCCATCCTCACCGGAGCTCCTCCTTCCTGGCCCAGTGGTCGCCCCCGGGTCCAAATTTCAGCAACAGTTGGCGCTAGAAGGAGGGCACTGAATCGCGGCCATGAAGCTGAGAAGCAAGGAAGCCTCTAATGCCTCCCAATGTCCTCCGCCTAGCCCTGGACACTTTGTCCAGAACTCACCACCTCCGGCCGATCCGATTCCCCAAGTTTGGCCGGAACAGTTTGATGCCCTGGTGCAGCAGGTTCAGGCCTTGGCTGCTACTGTCCAAGGCCTACAACCCAAGGGCGTCCCGACAGCACCGTTCCCTCAGGCCCCGGTTCAGTCGGTGGCCCCCGTAAGTGGACCGGCCCTCCAAGGCCAAGATCCCCACGCCCAGGCATCCCCCTGGAGAGAACCCCCAGTGAGGGGTCCAGGCGACTGGCCGCAACCATCAGAGGTCGAGTCAGTCCTAGGGTAGCCTGCGCCCGAGCAGACCACCGTGGCGATCCCCCAAAGCGACGAGCTCGACAAGAAAGTCGAGAGGTTGGAGCGCCAGATCGAGGCGCTCCATAGCAAGAGGGCGGGACGCGAGGGCGACTTCGAGTTTACCACGAGGTCCCCCTTTTCCCAACAAATTGAGGATGAGCCGGTCCCGCCGAGGTTCAAGATGCCCCAGGTGGAGCCCTACAACGGCATGACCGACCCTCTCGATCACCTGGAGAGTTACCGGGCCTTGATGGCACTGCAAAGATCCTCAGAGGCCATGCTCTGCAAGGCCTTCCCGGCAACACTTCGAGGAGTAGCTCGGCTTTGGTTCGCCGGGCTGAAATCCAGCACGGTCTCCTCTTTCGAGCAGCTCGGTAGGCAGTTCGTTGCCAGCCGACCCCAGCGGAGGACTTCAGACTCCCTCCTCGATATAAAATAAAGGGAGGGAGAGTCGCTCAGGAAATATCTGGACCGTTTCACTGCTGCAACCTAGGAGGTCCGCGAGCTTGACCAGTCAATAGCCATGTCGGCACTCAAGACTGGAGCTCGGTCTTATAGGTTTCTCTTCTCTATCGAGAAGAATTTCCCGGCCGAAGTATGCGAAAGCCGAGGAAGCCGTTGCCTCTAGACGGGGCGGGACCGAGCAGACCTCCAAAAAGCAAAAGAGGCATCGTGAGGAGCGCGGCCGTCCCAGAAGTCCGTCTCCACGCCGAGCCAAGAACCCGCCTCGTCTGAAGAGTCCACACCGGCTGCGGGGACCGCCTCGACCAAGGTCCCCGCCTCGTCCGAGATCTCCACCATGGTCCCGCATACCCAACGGAAGGTACGAAAATTACACTCCCCTTACTGCTCCTCGGACTGAGATCCTCATGGAGATCGAGGGTCAGGATTATTTTCGGCCTCCGCCCCCAAGGCGGGACCCCGGGGCCTCGCGCAACCCCAAGAAGTACTGCCGTTTCCACTGGGACCACGGCTATGATACGGAGGACTGCTTCCAACTCCGGGACGAGATCGAGGCACTCATTTGCCGAGGAGTGCTCAACTGGTTCGTGCGCAACCGGCGTGAAGAGAAAAGACCAGTGGAGGACGCCGAACCGAATGCTAACAAACCCATAGTTGGCACCATCAACACCATAGACAGGGGGCCCCAGCCGGAGAACCAGCTAGGAAAAGGCTTCTTTCAAAGCGCCCCCGCACTTCTGAAGTCATCTCTTTCTCGAATGAGGACCTAGAGGGAGTTGAAACTCTCCATGATGACACTGTGGTCATCTCTATGGTCGTAAACAAGTTTGATGTAAAACGTGTCCTGGTTGATAATGGAAGCTCGGCGAATGTTTTGTACTTTGACGCCTATTCTAGAATGGGGATGACAGAGAAGCAATTACGGAGGATGAACGCCCCGTTGGTCGGATTTACTGGAGACTCAGTTCCAGTGGAGGGCAAGACCGATCTCTTGGTCACGGTCGGGCTCGCCCCCCGAGAAAGTACCGTGAGGATGGATTTCCTCGTGGTGCATTTGCCCTCGGCCTATAACGCCATCCTTGGATGACCAGGGCTCAACGCTCTTCGAGCCGTGGTCTCAACCCGCCACCTGCTCATGCGGTTCCCCACCAGCCAAGGAGTCAGCGAAGTCCGTGGGGACCAGGCTGTAGCAAGGCGATGCTACATGGCGACCCACGAGGCGACACAACCGGCCAAAGTGTCAACTTCGACATCAGATGACAAGCTCTCGGCCGAAACTTTAGAGGCACGGGTCGGCCCTCAGAAGAGGCAGGTAGAGCCTGGTGAGCTACTCACCCAAATTTTCTTACGAGAAAATTGCCCTGAGCTAACCGTGCAGGTCGGCTCTGGCCTTGATGCCCGCGAGAGGGATCGCCTTATCGACTTCCTATGGGCCAACATGGACATCTTCGCCTGGTCGCCCGCCGACATGCCGGGAATAGATCCGGAGATCGCGGTCCACCGACTCCAAGTAAAGCCAACCTGTAAGCCTGTGCGACAAAATAAGCGAAGCGCCGCTCCAGAGCGACAACGAGCAGCGGCCGAGGAAGTCGACAAACTCCTCAAGGCCGGCTTCATCCGGAAGATATCCTATCCGGAGTGGCTCGCCAATGTGGTCTTCGTCAGAAAAGCTAGCAGAAAATGGCGTATGTGCGTGGACTACACCGACCTGAACAAGGCTTGCCTGAAGGACAGCTTCCCACTCCCTAGCATCGACCAGCTCGTGGACTCCACCTCGGGACATGAGCTGTTGACATCTATGGACACCTTCTCAGGGTACATCCAGATCCGGATGGCGCCAGAAGATGAAGAAAAGACGGCCTTCATTACTGACAGGGGCACCTATTGCTACAAAATGATGCCCTTCGGCTTGAAGAATGCTGGAGCAACTTACCAAAGGTTGGTCAGCCAAATCTTCAAAGACCAAATAGGCCAAAACATGGAGGTCTATGTCGACGACATGCTGGTGAAGAGCCGAATGGTGAAGGATCATGTGGCTGACCTCGATGAAGCATTCTCCACGCTTCGAAAGTACCGGATGAGGCTCAATCCCGCAAAATGTGCATTCGGAGTCACCTCGGGCAAGTTCCTTGGTTTCGTGATCACCCAACGGAGAATTGAAGCCAATCCCGAGAAAATCCGAGCGCTCCAAGAGATGGTGCCCCCGAAGACAGTTAAAGAGGTACAGCGGCTTACGGGACGAGTTGCAACTCTCGGAAGATTTGTTTCCCGGTCGGCCGAGCGCTGTCTCCCGTTCTTCGCGGCACTCAAGCGGCCGAAGAACTTCTCGTGATCGGCGGAGTGCCAGCAAGCTTTCGAGGAGCTTAAGCGTCTTCTCGCTTCTCCTCCTTTGCTCACGAAGCCTCAGCAGGGTGAGCTCCTTTATCTGTATTTGGCTATTTCTCCAGTTGCAGTGAGCTCGGTCCTGGTCCGAGAGGAGAGCAAGCTTCATAGACCGGTATACTACACTATCCGGGTCTTGAGGGACGCCGAGACTCGATACTTCAAGCTAGAAAAGACCATCTTTGCCCTAGTTGTCTCAGCTCGAAGACTTCGATCCTATTTTCAAGCTCACACGGTGGCCGTGTTGACCGACCAGCCGATGAAGCAGATCCTGCAACGATCAGATCGTGCTGGTCGAATTACAAAGTAGGTCGTCAAGCTCGGAGAGTTCGACCTCGAGTACCGACCCAGACCGGCGATCAAGGCGCAGGCACTCGCCAACTTTATAGTCGAGTGCACTGTGCCAGACGAGGCCGAGCTCGAGCCCGCGCCAATGGAGCAGACCCCGAGGTCAACGTGGACTCTGCACGTCGATGGTTCTTCGAACTCGGAGGGTAGCGGAGCGGGCCTCATCCTCACCAACCCAGATGGAGTGGTTGCCGAGCAGGCTTTACGCCTCGAGTTTCCTGCCTCTAACAATGTGGCGGAATACGAGGCACTCATCACCGGGCTCAAGTGGCCAGAGAGCTAGAAGTGAAGGACCTAAGGATCTTCAGCGACTCCCAACTGGTTGTGAACCAAATCTTGGGTGACTTTGAAGCCAAAGAGCCCACGATGCAGGAGTATCTCCGGAAAGTGCGGGATCTCACCTCGACTCTGAGCTCCTTCCACATCCAACACATTGCCAGGTCGGAGAACCTCAGAGCAGATCAACTGTCAAAGTTGGCGTCCTCTCGCATGAGCGAGCTTTCCAAAGCAGCAGCGCTGGAGTACCTCCAAAAACCCAGCACGGAGGAATCCAAGCCAGCCCTTTGCATTGAAGTCGAGCCGAGCTGGATGGACGAGCTCGTCAGCTATCTGCAGGATGAAATCCTCCCTAGTGATGAACGCGAGGCTCGCCGAGTCAAGCGCCTAGCTGCTCGGTACATATTGTATGAAGGCAAGCTTTATCGAAGATCTTTTACTTCTCCCCTCATTAGATGTCTCTGCCCGACGGAGGCGGACTATGCAATGCGCGAAGTCCATGAAGGAATTTGTAGAAATCATCTGGGAGGACGAGCACTGGCGCATAAGATTTTGCGCCAAGGATACTACTGGCCGACGCTCCAGAAGGATACGCTAGACTTTGTTCGGAGATGCGACCGATGCCAGAGGACGCCAGTATCCAACGCCGACCCTCGGCCCTGCTGACCTCGATCAATTCTCCTTGGCCATTCGCCCAATGGGGAATTGATATCCTGGGACCGCTTTTCCTGGCGACCGGGCAAAGAAAATTTCTGGTCATCTCCATTGACTATTTCACTAAATGGGTGGAGGCTGAGCCAGTCGCCCGGATCACTGAGCAGAAGATGCGGGACTTCGTCTGGAAATCAACAAACTGCAGATTCGGACTCCCTCGCATCCTCATATCAGACAACGGCCGTCAGTTCGACAACGCTCGCTTCAGAGAGTTCTGCTCCGAGCTTGGCATCGACCACCGCTTCACCTCGGTCGTGCATCTTCAGACAAATGGAGAAACCGAGGTAACGAATCGTACTATTTTGCAGGAGCTCAAAGCCAGGCTCGACCAGTCCAAGGGACAGTGGGTCGAAGACCTGTACAACATCCTGTGGGCTTATCGGACCACGTTCCGTGTACCCACTGGCGAAACTCCCTTCAACTTGACATATGGAATGGAAGCCGTCATCCCTTTGGAGATCGGGCTTCCTTCTCCGAGGGTAGAGCATTATGACGCCGGCTCCAGCTCTTCGCAACTCAGAAACAACCTGGATCTAATCGAAGAGACGAGGAAAGCCGTCCGAGTTCGCATGGCGAGGTACCAGTAAAAGACAGCGCAATACTACAACGCTAAAGTCAAAGTCAAATCCTTCAAGGTGGGGGACCTCGTCCTTAGAAGGGCCGAGGCCTCCCAGCCGACCGAGCAAGAAAAGTTGGCTCCGAACTGGGAAGGACCCTACCGGGTCACGCGCGTCCAGCGACCCAGAGCTTACAAGCTGGAGTCTCTCGATGGAAACCCTATTCCACGAAGCTGGAGTTCCAAAAACCTCCGGGTGTATTACCAATAGAACCCCAAGGGGTTCTCTGTTTGGAGCATAAGTCTCACCTTTTTACAATGACTTATCTGCAATTGTTTAATTGTGCAATGTTTCTCCTGATGTCTAAATATTTCGTGACTCTCAGACGACCCGGCCCAGCTCGTATACACGACCCCGCTCGGATACTACAACTAGCACCGGGCGAAGCCGGGCGCCTTAGCAAAAAGTTCGGACCGCCAATGTCGAGCTCGGTCTCGATCTCCCTCAAATACCTCGATTAAGGCCGGGATGCCCCGAGATCGGTAGTGCGTTCCCAGACCCCTCGACCTCGGGAGGCGTCGCAGGTCAACAGCGCGTTCCCAGACCCCTCGACCTATGTACGATCCTCCGATAAAGTTCGGGATGCCCCGAGTGTCGACAGTGCATTCCCAGACCCCTCGATACTTCGGAAAGACGGGGTAGTACCTTCGTGGCCCTCCGAGCGCTCAACACCAACAACGGGGTAGTACCTTCGCGGTCCCCCGTAGCACCTCCTCAACTAGGGTCGAGATGCCCTGATGAGTCGACAGTGAGCCCGAGCTCCCTCGACTTCGGGATAACGGGGTAGTACCTTCGCGGCCCTCCGGAAACAAATGTTCGTGGTCGGAAACAAATGCTCGTGGTCGGAAATAAATGTTCGTGGTTGGCAATAAATGTTCGTGGTCGGCGACAAATGTTCGTGGTCGACAATAAATGTTCGTGGTCGACAATAAATGTTCGTGGTCGACAATAGATGTTCGTGGTTGGCGACAAATGTTCGTGGTCGGCGATAAATATTCGTGGTCGGCAACAAATGTTCGTGGTCGGCAATAAATGTTCGTGGTCGGCGACAAATGTTCGTGGTCGACAATAAATGTTCGTGGTCGACAATAGATGTTCATGGTCGGCGACAAATATTCGTGGTCGACGACAGATGTTCGTGGTCGGCGACAAATGTTCGTGGTCGACAGTAGATGTTCGTGGTCGGCGACAAATGTTCGTGGTCGGCCATAAATATTCGTGGTCGGCAATAAATATTCGTGGTCAGCAATAAATGTTCGTGGTCAGCAACAAATGTTCGTGGTCGGCAACAAATGTTCGTGGTCGGCAACAAATGTTCGTGGTCGGCAATAAATGTTCGTGGTCGGCAATAAGTGTTCACGACTGACAAAGCGCCCTCAAAATACGTGGATAACTGCAAAGTAACCCACACAGATCTCCGATGGCGACCAATTCTCCTAATGTGTCGGCGTCCCCAGAAAGCGGACCCCGAGCAAAAGAGCGTCCTCAAAAGCTAGCCGAGGAGCAAAGCTGCCGACCTCGGCATGAGACGCTCGACTCCAACAATACAAAAGGTACATTTTAATCAATATCTACGTTGTTTCATTCGTTCCTGCACCGATCGAATGCTTAAATAAAGCCCCGACCAGCATCGGGGTGCCTTGCCGGGACAATTGCGGGCTGACCCCACTGACCCCGAGTGCACTACTCGTCAGTGAACCCTAGTTCGACTAATATCGGCAGCTCGGCGAAATTTGATCCGCTTCGATCGCTAAAGATCCGAGCTCGTAGAGTTGGCTCAAAAGCCAAAGTCGTGACCTCAGGTTCTAGGGCTCTGCAGGATTCTGTGCCGAGCTCGAAAGCTCGACGAGCCCGAAGATAGGCGAGTGTCTCGGACCCAAATTGGCCGGGGGTCCAAGCAGCGGGAACTTTGGACCCGAGCCTAGGGACTCGGTAAATATGCTTGACTACGTGGCGAACGTGGTTGAAACCGCAGGGCCCAAGTCCATGGACTTGAGCGAGCCTGAAGAACCCTAGATCTACTGGGAAGCGAGACTTAACTCGATTTACACAAATTTAGAAAAGGAATTTCATTTAGAAGAAAAGCCCGAAGGCTAAGTACAGAGTAGAGGCTTGGCCGTATAACAGGCAGAGGCCATCCTCCTTTACAAAAAAAAAAGAGAAGAGAGAAGGAAAAGAAGAAGAAAGCCCTAGGGGGCGGGCACGGCACCAGCAGCCGAGATCTCTTCGGCTCCACTATCCTCGGTAGCTTCGGGGGCAGCTTCAGGAACTCCCGCCGGACCTTCCTCGGCAGTGGTTGGCTCCTCCGTGGCAGTCTCAGCCCGGCCTTCCTCCGCAACCTTGGGAGCAGCCTCGGGTACCCCCGCCAGACCTTCCTCGGCAGCGACCTCGGCCTCTGCCTCGAACTCCTCGACCCCCGCTCCTGGTTGAAGCAGGTCAAGGTTGAAGTCGGGGCAGAGCCGCTTCACTTGGTTACGGAAGTCGTTGAAGCCCTGGATGAGCCCGTTCACGGCCTCCTCTTCGAGCAGGTCGCGGAACTCTTCCGATTCACGGAAGCGTTGGACGACGCTCTGGGCCTCCTTCTCCCGAGCTCCAAGTTGAGCTTGGAGTTGCTCGGCCTTGAGCTCCGCATTCTTTATGTCCTGCTCGCGGACGACGAGCAGGGACCGCGCCTCGGCCAAGCGAGCCTCGGCGGCCCGCAGCTCTAATCTAGTCAGAGCATGAGCGGCCTTCTCTTCTTCGAGCACCGCGGTCACAATTCGGACCTCATCCTCGGTGGCCCCCACTCTAAGCAAAAGCTCCTTCTTGTGGAGCTCGAGCTCTGCCAGCCTATTCTCGGCCTCTTCTTGCGCCCGTAAACACCGACGAGCTCGTTCCTTATAGTCCGCACCGATCGAGATCAAAGTCTCGATCTCGTGGAGGTGCTGTAAGCAAGACACAGAAATTAGGCCGAGGATAAAACTAGGGCAAAAAAGCTAAAAGCGTAAGGAATAAATAACAGTAAGCGATGAAGACTTACCCGAACAGCAGAGAGGCGAGTTCACTCCAAAAAACTATTCAGGCTCATAGCCTGAATCTTTGCCCTGTCGGCGGGAAGGAGCGCGACGCAGAAGATCTGCCGCGCCGTCTCAACATTCTCGAGGGCTGAGTTGCCCTCGAACACCATCCATTCCGAAATGTAGGGCCGCCTTTCTTGTTGGCCCTTGCTCTCCGGTGGTTCAGGGAGGCTGGACCTTGTCGCCTGTGGCGAAGGCGGCCTCGCGACCCCTCGGCTGCTGCCCGGCTCATGCCGCGCCCTCGGGTCGGACGGGTGGCCGACCAGGGACCTGCGAGATTGGCGCTGGGCATGCGAGCGCCATAGTGGTTTCCGCTGAGCTCCCGGGCTTGAAGCTCGAGCCCCCCCTCCGAGCGGCCCCCTCAGCCGAGATCTTTGCCTTCTTCTTGGGCTCGGACGGTTCTCCTCCGAGCTCGGCCGCCCTCTTCTAGAACCGAGCGTACAGAGCTTCACTCTTAGTCACCATCTTCGCGATGTCTACAAGGGCGAGCAAGATAAGTTTGCAAAATATTGTGAAGGAAAAGAAAAAGAAAGGAAAGCTTTCTACTATTACCCTTATCCTGAGGACGCGCCGAGCTCAGACCAACATTGACTAGAGCGTCCTCGCTCATGAGGCCACTCAGAAGAATGCCATCCCCGAGGCCGCGAACGGCGTTGAGGATCTCCTGCTCGCGCGAGGAAAGCCTGGGGAGTTTGTTGGCGGTCTTGAGCCGGCTCCACCTCCACCTAGGGTCGAACCCCCACGACCGCTCGGAACCCAAAACGAAGAACTTTTTCTTCCAATCGTGAATGGACGTCGGAGCACCCTGGAAGAGCGGCTGGCCCGCCCGAAGCGCAATATAGAGCCACTTCCTGTCTTCCGGATTGGACTTCAACATGAAGAGCCGCCGGAAGACATTCACGGAGGTCGGGATCCCGTATGCCATGCACAAAGACAGGAACCCGATAATCGTCCTCCATGCGTTCGGAGCAAGTTGCGCCGGAACGAGTTGGTACTCCCCGAGCAACTCATTCACGAACCCATGGAAAGAAAACCATAGGCCGGCCCAGAGTGCCTCCAAATACACTCCGATCCGACCTACCGGGGGGTTCGTTACCCGATCCCCCCAACCCAGCGGGTTCCAAACGGAACCCTCGCCGAGGAAAAAACCATTCATCGGCCATTTCAACCTCTATCTCACTCATCGTAGACCCGATTTCAGTCGAACCAAGCCCCATTAAGAAAAGGAAAGAGAGCAAGAAGAGGAGAAAGAAGGGGTTCCGAGCAGACGAAAAAGGGGGACACCTGTGGGAGTTCGCCGGGGTAATGGAGGATCGGCCGCTTCGGACTGGGAAGAAGATGGGAAGGAGGCGAAGGAAGACAATGGGAAAGAAATCAGAGATGGCCAAGTCTGGATTGATATATAAATCCCTCTGATGGCCCAGATCTGCGAGGCGGAGCACTTCTCCCCGTCCAGATCATGACACGTGTCAACCCTAAAAATTAAAGGGTCGCATTCAATTCGAGCTGACGCTTCGGATATGGAAGCACCTCGTCGGATCGTGTGGCCCCATCATGAGCCCACGATGCGAGGACGCTTCGAAAAATAAAAAGGTACCTTCTTGATGAAATGTTTTCAAAAAAGAAGACGCCACCTATTAAAAGTGCCTTGAAGCACGCGATAATTCAAAATTCCCCTAATCCACATTAACACAACCAAAACTACTTCCCGCGCTCGAGTCTGCGAGCAGCTCGAGCTCGAAAGTCGGAGGGTAGTGTTGGGGGAAAAATATAGGTCGCCACGCTTGCACGAATGGCCGAGCAGACCTCCTCCGACCTGGAGCCGGCCGAGCAGACCTACTCCGACCTGGAGCCGGCCGAGCAGACCCCCTCCGACCTGGAGCCGGTCGAGCAGACCCCCTCCGACCTGAAGCCGGTCGAGCAGACCCCCTCCCACTTGGAAGCATCCGAACAACTCTACCAACCCAAAAACGCCCGACTTGCACGCCAGGTCACATCCCCCCGCAGCACGACCGGAAAACTACGCCTTGCCTTCATCAACAATCAATGCGTATGACTTCTGCAGGCACCCGGTTTACTCAACAATCAAAGCGCATAGCTCCTACAGGCACTCAGTCCACTCAACAATTAAAGCGTATGGCTTCTATTGTCTACGGACATCAAGCCTCTTATGGCAAACCTGCTTGGCTACGAATGATGGCATGACTCCACGACGACTTAAGAGCTTTGGCCTAATCTCCTACAATAACAGCATTGACTCACACGATCGAGCATTAACTTCTACTGCATGCCCAATTGTACGACAGACCGTTCGCCCCGTCACATCACAGGTAACCCAGCCCCCTCTATAAAAGGAGAACTTCTTCATTTTAGAAGGGGCTGGGAGATTGAAACTCTAAGCATTTACTACTCCCGTTCATACACTTGCCCCCTCTGACTTAAGCATCGGAGGGCCGGCGCCGGAAACCCCGGCCACTGGCTTCTTGCAGGTCTCCCGGAGGACGTCGTGCACCGCCGGACCGCCACTCTCCGATCCTCACCGGAGCTCCTCCTTCCTGGCCCAGTGGTCGCCCCTGGGTTCAAATTCCAGCAACAATATATATATGATTTGGGGTTGTTAAGGAACTTTGGAGAATGTTGATCAGACTTGCATAGCAAAAGTATGGTGGACTGAGTCATTTAAAACTAGTCAAACACATTAATTATGATTTGAAATGTATTATGATGGAAGACTCGATAAAGAAGGCTTTTATTAATAAAGAAAAAGAGAATATTGTTGATTCTTAGGCTAATTATGATGCAGCTATGTTATTTTCTTGATAGATTCTTCTATTATTGGTTGTGCTAAGTAAGATTTTGAGCATTTATGACTAGGGTTAGTTGATTATTGATTAAACTTGGTCTAATTTGTTAAGTATCCAAATAAATTATGTGTTTTTCGTTCCTTCCTTATGATTTATAATTTAAACTCAAATTGGTTAGCTTACTAGAAAACTCATTATGATCTCAACTCCAAAAAAGGAATCGTGGTAACATTGTATTATCTTCATAGACTTGTTCTTGTGACTCAATCCCAATCACTTTCATAATTCTGATAGGCAATTGTTGTTTAAAGCCATCACTACATAATCATGATGACCTTCACGGTCATCTATTATTTTGATTCTAATTAAGGATTGGTCATTATCTTTTGTGATAATCAAAGCTCTGCCATCAGGTTAATCCATTTCATTTCATGATCTATTCATAATACAATTAATTTTAATAATCTATCCTTCTCTATGGATTTAGCATTAAATTGATCTTAATCCAATCTTGATTGAACATGCATTAACATCAAGTTGATTTATATCTCAGATCGTAGTCACTTATCTATTACTAATGTTTCTAGTCTATATCTTAATCTTAAACACGATAGGAGGCTTTTGATAATTGTTCCAAATCTGGCTATCACCCTGATTTTGATCGAGGTGAGATGAGATCTTGGATTGTATGTTACTTAAGAGACAAAACCCTAGAGTTGGCATGGAGGTGCTGAGGTGCGGAACACATTTGAAAAAAAAAAGTCTATGCTTTAGCACATAGTTGCGCATGAGAGTTGTAATTGACCTAAGGGTTGGGTTGCTTTCGAGCACTCAATGGTATCGTATGTATTCAGTTCATAGAGTGCCTAGCAAGTAGCAAGGGTATGTTGGTGCATGACAAATGCACATTTATATGTGTGTCCGAGTAAAGGACTCAGGAAGGCTAGTCTGAGTGTGTGGTATGCCATGCCGCATGGGTGTTCGGATTAGGAAAACACTCCCTCCGTGATAAGTTTTGGATTGAGAACCTTTAACTTTAGAAGGCCTAGATTTTTCAAACTTCGAGGGTGATTTTCTTTTAAGGAGGGGAGGATGTGAGAACCATCCTAAGATAGGCCATGTTGGACTAAAATCAGAAGGCCCAACTAACTTCAGCCTAATTTTTTTTAAAAAAAATAAATTATTGGAATAGGGGAACACAATCCCCCGCTCGATTACTCCCTGTTGAGGATAATGATGCAGAGCAATAGCTGGTAAGGCCTCCATAGGGCTAGTGAGAACGGTCGCTAGCCATTGGGGCCGCTACAATCAACAAATGGCTGATCTTATATGTCATCCGATCAAGTTGATCCAAATCCTTTTAAATGCTCCAATCTCCTTGGATGATTCCCCACCGAGTCTCATTCTTCCACCTTTCTCATCTCAGGTGGCCGTTGTGCCATCATAGCCGAGCATTGCCACTCGAAACCCCTCCTGTTCTTTTCAATTCTCGTTGCTCTGTTTTTCTGGGCCAAGCATTGCTACTTGTTTCTCGTCGAAATCCGCCACTGTTGTTTGTGGATTGTCACCACCACCGCTCGTTGATGAGTATCTCCTTCTCTTGCTGCTTCATTAGCCGAGAAATCCACCAGAAAGGCACCTAGGGCACCACTGTTTTCCTCCATCCTCCCTTTCCTCCTTATTCGTGACTGCCGCCGGACCATTGCTACCACCTTGCTGCATGTTGTGACACCATTGGACCACCATCCCTCTTCTCTTCCTCCTCTTTCCTACCTTCTCTACCCTCTTTTTCTCCTCTCCATTTTATCTTCATCTTCTTCCTCTTCTAATTTATCTTCTTTTCTTCCTATTTTTCTTTATTTATTAATTCCATAAAATCCTCCTTTTCTCTTTCTACTTGCCTTAGACTGGACACAGTGATCAAACCCAAACTCTAATTAAACCCAAATCGAGCCTATTTCCCAATATTAACCCAACACGATACCTTGATTCTTCTTCAATTAGCCTTGTTCCCGGACCACCGCCGTCCTTGGCCATTGCCGCCATCATGGCTGCCTATTGTTGAGGACCCCCGATGTGCTCACCATGCTGCCACGAGTATCATGAAAAATTCTCTAGTTTGACTATGATTTGGGTCTAGCCAACGGGATTGATTGTTTGCCACATGCCAGAATCTAGTTTCTTTTGGGCCTAGCTAGTTAGAGCCGATCGCTGGCAGAGCTAGTCCTTTCGGGCTTAACATGTTAGGGCAGATCGTTGGCACACACCGATAGATTATATATTTTCTTTATAGGACTAGTCTCTTTACCCTATCACGGCGTTAAACATGACGGTGTGATTTAGAGCTAGTTCCTTTTTGGGCCTAGCCAATTGGTGCTGATCATTGGCACACATTAATGGATCGCCTTCGGGGGCTAGTCTCTTTTGGGCCTTGTCACGAGTCTGATCATGGCCTTAGTCATTGAGACTGAGAGGGATATGATTCACTATTATGCATCATATATTTTGAAAAAAAAATTTATGTTGGTAGAGGCATCTTAATATTGTTAAACTGTTCATGTTTAGAAAAAAATATATTTTATGCTTGATCCCACCGGAGATTTTAGAAACTTACTAGGTCGTAAAACTCGTTATCTTTTTTCTATTCTTTTATAGATGTAGCAGAGTAGATAGCATTTTGACCGAGTAATGAGGAGCTTGGGGTCTAGAAAATATTGAATCAGTATTTTTTGGAATAATTTGATGTATTTTTATTGTTAGTGATCATGGACTATTTCTTTTGAATAAATGTATTAGTTTATTTATCTCTACCACTATCTAATTGGAATGATGTGTGTATAAATCAAATGACATATTTTGTATATCTTGTAGGATTAATCTTAAAGATGCACGGCCGTCTATCATGTTCTCAGCTCAGGCTATTAGATCTATGTGTGATAGAGCCCCATATCATAATGCATTGTCGAGGAAGATAAAAGCATGCACGGCATGCGAATGCTCTGCCGATATTGTAGATGTAGAAAAAAAAAAGAAGCAAAAGAATTCGTATCATTTATTCATACCTACATAGCGTATGATGAGCGGCTTGTTTTTTGAGCTTCCTTTGGGATTTTGGTTCCTACATAAATTCGAAGCTTTTTGGGTGGTAGCTGGCCAAGAAGAAAATAAGATTTGGGGATGGTGGGGTCAGCATGATTAGCTGGGCGTGGTAGGTGTGTGGGAGGGATAACTCGAAAAGTCAAACCAAGAACACCTTCGGACTCGCTCTGCATGGCTCACCCTCCAGCCTTGAGCGGGTCGGCCGGGTCTTTTTCTGTTGCTAAATTCCCACCATGACAACAACATAAGACTTATAGCATGCTCAGAACGTGGAGCAACCATTGATAACGGCCGCTGTCTTGGCAGGGGACAGTTTATGATCCAACAAGCGAAGATTTAAAAAAATATATATTTGGAGATAGATCTAATCAATAATACTTTTCTTTTAAAATGTAATCACACATGGACTTGCATCTGTGTTATTATGCTTGGAGGCTAATGTTAGGAAAGATGATCCCATCATCACATGTGACATAAGTTGCATCTTGATTTCTATCCGCATATGGTTCAATGAGGAAATTAGGAGATTAAATTATATTAGCAAAGCATTGCTATGCACCATGTATATCTAGAATGGAAAATGTGTGCACATCAAAAATGCCTCCATGTTAAGAACTTAGTATTGGCTGGATTCTCCACTAGGGAGAATGAACGGTGTGCACGACCTTGACTGCAGGTTCGTGCAAGTACGTGATGTCTACACCACATTCCAACTATACAGTTAGTAGCCAGAGGCAACTACCATATGGATAAAGTTTGACAGAATCAGTGTGGATGAGAATTATGTGACTTTACCTAAAACTAGATAAGGTTTAGCTGAAAAATCACATATGTTGGAAACTCAGGCCAAACAAATAGAATTCAGCCCTGAGGTGAAAAACTAGACTGAAAATGATTAATTCTTGAGTCAGTTTAAAATGGAACACAGAACATAGGTACTAAAAACAATCTTAAATAAACCTAATAGGTTATTCAGATGCAGATTTTGCTGGGTATAAAATTGATAAAAAAAATACCAGCGGAACTTACGAATTCTTAGGAGTTAACTAAATCTACTGGTTTAACAAAAAACAAAACTCGGTAGCTTTATCTATAACGAAAGCTGAATACATAGAAACTGAAAGTTATTGTGCTCAAACCTAGTGGATTAAGCAACAACTTGAAGAGTATAGTATAAAACTTAATAAAATATCCATAAGATGTGATAATACAAGTACTATCAATTTAACTAAATATTCAATACAATACTCAAGAGCTAAACACATCGAGATAAGACAACACTTCATAAGAGATCATGTATAAACCAATGATGTAATGATTGAGTTTGTGTATTCTAAAAAACAAGTTGCTGACATCTTTACAAAATCTTTAAATGAAGATAAATTTTGTTTGATTAGAAGTGAAGTAGGAGTTTGTAATCCTCCCTGTTAAAATTCTTCTCGTAAACTCCTATTTATCATTTTGATTTAATTCAATTTTAATTGTATTTCATTGAAAATTTTGAATTTCTTTCTCTTGTGAGCCGACTTTGGATCTTGAAGAGCCGACCCCTCGGAGTAAGAGGGAGCTTTGAGTCGACTCGAGAGTTAACTCAAAGCTCTGTAGATTGTTCGGGAGCCGACTCGTACTTAATGATGAGTCAACTCTAATGCGGCAATTGACCTCCTAGGTTGACATCTAGAAGACCTGATCTCATAAATCGAAGCCGACCTTTTTCTTTCTCCTCTTCATCGCTTTGAAATATTCCGTCTTCTCGATGATTTACTATGCAAATATCCTTCATCTTCTCTTTGATTTTACCGCTCTCTTCCTTTCACCGAAAAATTTTGCCCTTAATCTCTTGATGGCCCCAAGAAAGATACTTCCTCAAAGAAGAAATAGGTCTAAAGCAGAGCAAGGATTCCGAACCTGGTACCTCTCTCCACTCGAAAAATTGCCTCTCGAAGAATTATTGATTTTCAATTCTTAGAAAAGGAGGGTTTCACAGTAGGAGAGCTTATCAAAAGGAATAGTTGGGAGTACTTCTGCAAACTCAGAGGACCCATCTATCCGAACATTGTTTAAAAGTTCTATACCAAATCTCAAGTTTGGACACGGAAGTATATCTTTGGTTGTGAGAAATATGGGCATTGAGTTGAATGACTATGTTCTCGGGTGAGTTCTTCAGATGTCCAACCAATGTGATCTAGTGGACAAAATTGAGGATCAGCTTAGTGCTCTGCAGTGCATTCTAGGAAAAGAAAAAGTGAATAAAAGTGCCAGAATTAAAGGAAGCCAACTCAACATTGAAATGAGATTGCTGCATCACATGATCAGCATGATCTTTTGTCCAAAGTCTGCGAGGTTTGAGATTGTTTCAAAGCAGGAACTATGCATTATGCTTCACATCATCAAGGAAATCCCCATGAATCTTCTATATATGATAATCCAAAGGATGCATGATGCAATTTCAAGAACAAAGGCTCCACTACCCTGCAATTTGATGCTTGTGAGCTCACATTTTTTCATACTTACAACGATCATTCTCTACATCGCATGAGATATAACAAAAAAATGATCATTGGGTAAGAACCAAAGGAGTAGATAGACTTAAGGAAGAAGAAAGCAGGGAAGCAGCTATAGTAAAACCCTCTTCAGTTGGAGAAGAAGGTCAAAAGTAGCCGGATGCTGAAGAACAAGACTTTGATACTCCATCAGCAAGCAGATATCAACATGTTTACATTCGGCTGCATAAAGATGAGCCGAAAATAATTTCTAATCAAGTAACTACAATCCATCAGGCAGCTAGGATTCATGAACTGGGAGATACCTCAAGGAATCCTCAAGCCACAACTATATTTGACCTAGTTCAATTGTTGACCGAGCGAGTGCAAAATTGTCTTTGATTCAAAACTCTATCACCAATCTGAGTAAAAGAGTGGCTACCTTGGAAGAAAAGATTAATCATGGCATAATTGGTCAAAGCTTCAAATGAGGACACTATGCAGATTTTCGAACTTACTTTGGAAGCTAGAAGACTAGATGAAAAATTGAGTCTGGTATCCAACAATTAGGAAAAGAGTTTCTTGGCAACTTGATTGTTGTTTCCTCTGGGGTGATGTCCCTTCTTCAAGCCATAGGGAGATTGATTGGACAACTTGAATCCTCTATCCCTAGAGCCTCCACCTCTACCAAACCCCCTGCACAAACCAGCCAACCTTCCTCTACATCTAGACCTTTTCAATTTTTCACAGTTGCTGGACCTTCTAGTAGGACTACGAGTCGCAAATCTGGTGCATCCTCTTTGGATGTCTCTTCTTCTTTTGATGAAGATTAGTCATCAATCCATAGTTATCTTTAATCAATGTTTAAACCTATTGTTATTCATACCTTGTCTTGTATTTAAACTCTTTTGCTTAATGTAATCTACAGTTTAAGTTCAAGTGGCATGTGCATATTTATGAAAATTTTCTTTAATATCTACAGGTTAAGTTGAAATGACATGTATTTACCTATTTTTGTGACATGTGTTTAATATGCTTCAATGTTGTAAGTTTACTTAATGAGTGAATATGTCAAGTTGGATGTTCAAGAGTTTCTCAATGGATATCTATCTTTCTTATGTAATGTTCTTCTCTTTAAAGCCCTTGTTTTTGATAATGACAAAAAGGAGGAGAGAGAAAAATGATAAAGTTTAAGGTAAAAGAGAGAGCTTCAAAGAGAATATCTTTCCAGAGTATTTATTAAGAGCTGAACGATCACGTCCTCTATAGCTGAAAGTTGGTGAAGCACATTCAAGTTCAATCAAGCCAACCAACCGAGTCAAGCTCTATTTTTTTAATTGTTTAGGAGGTGTATATTTTGTGCTTGCATTTAATTCTTTCTCTACTTTGTTGTAACAAGTTTCAGAGATTAAAACTTGAAAAAAGGCCTATCCAAACTTTGAATTGCATTGTGTAGATTTTAGTTGATTTTCTAGAAAAATCAACTGGGTTGATTGTGAGCCCATAAAATAATCGATGTAGATTTTGGTTGATAGCCAGAAAAAATTAACTGGATTGATTGTGATCCCATGTAGAACAATCGGGTTGTAATCTTAGAAAGATTATAGTAAATTTTTTTAATAAAAAAATTTTAGAGAGTGGATGTAGACGCAGGGTTGGCACCAAACCACTACAAATCCTATGATTTGTATTGATTGTTTTACTTGCTTTAATTTTTTGCATATTTACTTATTACTCATTTGCTAAAATTAATCTGTCAAGCTTTTAATTCTGCTACATTTAGTTAAAGTTTTTAAAAACCTAAGTCACCCCTCCTCCTCTCTTCTTGGGCTGCATAGCTAGGCAACAGCCCCAATCCCTCAAAATTCGATCCCTACTCCTCCCACTCTTTAAATTCTATTCTGATTATACTCATGAACCAAACATATTGGAGGATATGGCCATTCTAATTCTCCTTCCAATTCATTCTATTTCTAATTTCGATCATGAACCAGACACGCCCTAAAAGAAAACAAGCATCATAGAGGGTTGCACTACTTCACTAGACGAATTAATTAGACTAAATGGGTTTCATCATCCACCAGAACACTAGCATGAAGCAGTTTAGATTAAGAAAGTTTCTATCACAAGTAGACAAAAACTAACAATCCAATAGTAGCCATGAGTTGCAAGTGTGAGCACATAGTTTATTGATGTTTTCTTCCTTTGTTTTGATGGAGACACTATGCATAATTTAATGGCCGATCATTAGCTTCCCAAATTCTCGTTTGATCCTATAATGAAACCCAGGCACTTCAGGGCTTGCTATTGAATCGGGTCTGGTCCGCTTGACTGGCTTGAGAAAATTTGAATTAGCCCAAGGAAAACTTCTAGACCAAAAATAGAATTTGAAAAAAAAAATTGGCCAGCATGTGAGCATGTGCTGAGAAGAGAATGGAAGGATGCTTCCTTTGATTGGAAGTCCGAAGCCAAGTGGGATTCGGATGCTTGGAGGGCCTCAGAAGCTTGATTTCGTTGGCTAATTAACAGGCCCCACACCTTCCTTCGAGCCTCACTACCGTCGACCATAGAAAAACAGCTAGTAAACCATCTATTTCTTTTTCTTTTTCTTTCTAAAGACCATCACTGTGTTATGACTGGCCCTTATCAAACACCACTAGAATTTGTCACCTTCGATTTTTATCAAGCCACCTATACCTTAGCCTGGCCTTTGATCAGATGAAGTTGCTTTGGTTAGACCAAGCCGGAGCTTCAGGAACTGCCACTTGGTCAATCTTGTTCCTCCTCTACCTTTTCCTCATATCTTTCCATCGTTATCCTAAATTTCCATCAATATTCTCTAATTGTTGGAGTAGAATCCATGTAGGGGTAGAATTATTTAGATAGAAAGATATCCAACAATGAGATATTGTGATATGGTCTATAAATTGAGGATTTTGAAAAAAAAATAGAATTATCCACAAAGTACCTGTGAGATAAGCAATATAACTTTTTTTCTACATTTATTGGCAAATTATAAGATTATTATATTAATAAATTCTAAATCATACTATTTTATGATACATGAATTTAATGTGCGGTACTTTATTATTGAATATATCTTATTTTGAAATATTATAGTGATGCATGATCAAAAGTATTGGTCATATTATGGATTACGCCAGATTTATTCTGATACCACATGATTATATGCATTTTTGTTAATCTAAAATATGAAACATAATTTGTGAAAAGAGTTTTTGAATTGACATGATTATGGACTCTCAGCTGGACTATGTTAAAGATTCCACCAATGGGGTTTATGTGTTGACACTTGACTAGTCCTGAAGGGTTCACACCACAAAAAGATATGTGGTACACCGCAAGAAGATGCATGGTATCATGATCCTGCCCTAAAAAATATATGGTCATAAATTATGACTATCAAGATGAACTTGATATTTTGAAAGAAATTGAATTGTTAATCAAAATTTTAATTTTAAGACGATTTGATTCACATGTTAAATATTTTGATAATGTTGTATATCTAGATTTAGTTTTTGATAATATTGCTATTTCAATAAAATTATTATTTATTTTATTATCTGATTTATCTAGTTAAAGTAATCATTGCTTACTGGGTTGTCTATCTCATTTTTCTATATTTTACCATTTGCATAGATCCTTAGAACTAGGCTATCATAGGGTTGTGCTTTGGGAGAGAGAGTCATTAGAAGCAGAATTCTTCCTTTTATTAGGATGTTATAAAATTATGATGTCAGATTATTAGATATTATTAGAATTATGTGTCAATTAATGTTTGAATTTTAGTTATTTAAATTTCAGACTAATTTAAATGATTATTTAATTTCATTGCTTGTTTTATGAGATTTGAAGAGATACCTTGCATGCTTGTAGGGAGAGTTCCTATGAGTATGTGGGGGCATGATAATTAATATGGTGGCATAGGAGGAATCATAACACGTAGAATCGACATAGGATAAGAGTAAGTGGGCAGACACTAAGGATATTGGGATATAAATCTATGTTAATTGCAATATAAGTTATCTTGGTGACTTTTGTTAAGTCTTTGTGATTATGAAATGATCCTATATGCATAGGAAATTATGACAAAATTGTTTTTATGTTGACAAATGAGGAGAATGGAAGGCTAGAAAATTTGTTCATCAAGTTATAAAGTTAGATTTTGACTTGAATTAAGTGCGAGAAGATTGGCCATGGAATACTATTGTATGTTGTGATTGTTTGTTCATTAGTTATTTAAGTGAATTTGGAAGTTCAATTTTGATGTGGGGGTATGCTGTGATATTGCTTCCAATTTTGAAGTTGATTATTAAGAGCAAACTAAAGCTCATTCATAAGATGATATATTGACCCAAAAAGTTTGTTTTTTTTATGATACAAAATAACTGAGTAAAAAGTTCACTAATCAATTACTTGGAGTATAATAAAATGCCTGTAGAAAGCCTAGAAGAAATCTTTCTATAACTCTCATTATGGAGAAATGAATGTTAACCCCCCTAATGGATTTTGATGAATACAAAACACTAGAGTAAAATTCAATTATATCTTAACAATTCAATTGAGAAATTCATGTGTTTTATTTAGAATATTGTTAAGAAATGTCTAGGCAAGTTTCCATAATTTTTATGAATTTATTGAAGAATCTTTTGAGCTAAAGAAAAAGTTCAGCCGAGACGTCTCCTGATAGTTTCAGAGACGTCTCTGGCACAAACAGGAAGAACTGGCACACTTGGAGACGTCCCCGGCTCCTGTCGAGTCGTCCCCGCGTTAGCGGAGTCGACTCTCTCAGTAGCGGAGTCGACTCTCTCAGTGGCGGCAGAAAGACGCTTTTCAAGGGATATGCGCGAGACGTCCCCGCTGTACGCGGAGTCGTCCCCGCAAGCAAAAAGGAGACTTCCCGAGTCGTCCCCAAGATGGCGGAGACGGCTCTCTCAGGATTTTCCAGAGAATGGTTTTTTCGGTGATAAGGAAGCGGAGTCGACCCTGAGAAAGCGGAGTCGTCCCCACGCATAAAGTGCAGACAAGCGGAGACGTCCCCTGAAAGAGCGGAGTCGACTCTCTCAGGGAATTCCAGAGGACATGATTTTCAGAGATAAAGAAGGGGAGTCGTCCCCAAAGCAGCGGAGTCGTCCCCACTCAAAAAGCGCTAACACGCCGAGACGTCCCCGTAAAGTGCTGAGTCGACCCCAGATAAAGTAAAAAGTAAAATCCTATAGGCGAGACGTCTCTCGTTGTAGCGGAGACGTCCCCGGAGCGCCTGGGACGCGACTGACAGCTTTTCAGGTTTGATTTGAATTTCAAATCTTCTCTACTTTATCTCTAACGGCTATATTTGCTTTTTGGGCTATAAAAGGGAGCTCTTAAGTGCTTCTCAACAACTCTTCACCAACCAAAAGCAAAATCATTCAAGAGAGAAGTTAGAAAGAAAAGCTCAAGGGAGTGAGTGCATTCAAGAAAGGAAATCAAGTGCTTTCAAGTCTCCCAAGCGATTTCAAGCTCAACCACTCTCGTGTGCTCGGGATTCAAAGCTCACACCCAACCCTACGCGTCCCACATCGGAAGAATCAACATCTCCCACGCTTCCAACGGCAAAAAGATTCTTCCGGGTTTCATTGTTCATAAGTGCTATATTTGCTTTCTAGAGCTTTTATATCCTTTTGTACACTCTTTTATTGTGGTGCTTGTTCCAGTCAAGGGACTTGGAACAAGGGAAAGGGCGTCCCAAGCCTAAGAGAAATTGGGGATTTTGGGTTTGTTGTGAGCCCGGTGTAAAACAACGAGTTGGGTAGTGAACTCGCAAAACTACCGTACTGTAATCTTGGATTATAGTGGAAATTCCCAAAGGCGCTTTGGGGAGTGGATGTAGGAGCGGTGAAGGCTTCGAACCACTATAAAACCGTGTGTTTGTGGTTGTCTCTTCTTATCGCTTTATCTTTGCTTTAGTTCATATATTTGTGTGTTTTATTTTTAAATTAGCTAAAAAGTTTTAAAACACCCAATTCACCCCCCTCTTGGGTGACCATCTCTGGGCAACAAGTGGTATCAGAGCGGGTGCTCTTATATTCCTTGAAAGACCTAACCGTCTTAGCCAAAGATCTAGATGGCAACACCCTTTAACAATGTTCCAGCCGAGGGGCAAGCAACCAATAGACCTCCACTCTTCAATGGGACAAATTATACCTATTGGAAGACTAGAATGAGAATCTTCATTCAAGCACAAGACTATGCCTTGTGGAGGGTTATAGTCAAGGGACCACAAGAACCATCACATGTGGTCAATGGCATTCGAGTTCCCAAACCTGAGGAGGATTGGGATGAGAATGACGATAGGATGGCTCAACTCAATTCTAGAGCCATGAACTCATTATTTTGTTCCTTAGATGTAAATGAGTTTAATAGAGTCTCCACATGTACTTCCGCTAAGGAAATATGGGATAGGCTTGAAGTTACCCATGAGGGTACAAATCAAGTCAAAGAGTCCAAAGTGAACATTCTAGTTCACAAGTATGAATTGTTTAAGATGGAACCTAGTGAAACCATCACATGCATGTTTACACGTTTTACCGAAATTATTAATGGCCTAAAAAGCTTGGGCAAATCTTACACTAACCCCGAACGTGTGAGTAAAATTCTCAGGTCACTGCCAAAAGCATGGGAAGCAAAGGTCACGGCGATTGTAGAAGCCAAAGACCTCAACACCTTGGGGCTAGAACAACTCTTGGGCTCATTGATGACGCATGAGCTCACGATGAAGCAGCATGAAGAAGAGCTGCCAAAGAAAAGGACAATCGCACTCAAGGCCACCTCAAGTGTATGTGAAGAAGAGAGCAGTGAGAGTGAAGAAGAAAGTCAAGATGAGGACTTGGGTTTGATAGTAAGGAAATTTAAAAAATTCATGAGAAGAAAGAAACCATTCCCAAGAAAGAAATTTGGAGGGAGAAATGATTGGGAGAAAGAAAAGGAAAAAGAAAGAGACCCAATCGTATGCTATGACTGCAAGAGACCGGGACATATTCGTTCCGAATGCCCTCAACAAAAGAAGCACTTTGGAAAGAAGAAGAAGAAGGCATTGAAGGCAACATGGGATGATAGTGACACATCATCCTCCGAAGAAGAGAAGGAAGAGACCGCCAATCTATGCTTCATGGCGTTCGAAGATGACGAGGTATGTCAAAACCCAACTATAAATTTTACTTTAGAAGAATTATATGATGCCTTTCAAGAACTTATGGGTGATTGTAGTATGTTGGGAGCAAAGAATAAAGAATTAAAAGCCTCCAATCAAAAACTAAAGGAAAACATTGAAAACCTATTAATTGAGAAGGAGAGCGTCAAAAATATGAACACTACTAACCTAGAAATTGAAAATTCAAGGCTTAGCACTGAAAATGTAAAGGCAAAAACACTAATCAAGGAATTAAATCTAAAAGTAAATTCCCTACTCAATAATAATACCTCACTTGCGCAAACTGTTGAATCTCTTAAAAAGGATATGGAAGAACTAGTTAAAGAAAATGTGAATCTTAAGAATGAGATACATAAGTACAAGCCAATTGTTGAAAAATTCACACAAAGCTCTAAAAAATTAAATCTTATTCTTTCAAATCAAAGAGCTGTTTTCAATAAAGCCGGATTAGGATATAAAACTAATAAGCAACAAAAGTATCTAAAGAATTTCTTTGTAAAAGCAAAAGATGTAAAAACTGAAAAACCAACATGCTTTCTTTGTGGAAAGATTGGACATAAAGCCTACTCTTGTATTCAAAGAAAAATCCAAACTAACAAGAGTACATTTGTAAAAGCTAGAAACATAACTAAAATATGGGTGCCTAAAGGAACCAACTACACTAACCACGAAGGACCCAAGAAAACTTGGGTACCTAAGAGCTTCACATGATCATTTTGCAGGTATGCCTTGCAGCCGGGAATAAAAGGAGAATGTGGTATCTTGATAGTGGCTGCTCAAGGCATATGACCGGTGACAAGAGTCTCTTCGTCACCTTGGAATCGAAAGAAGGAGGGTTAGTCACATTTGGAGACAATGCTAAAGGCCGAATTATTGGTGTTGGTAAAATCTCCATATCACCCTCCTCATTTATTGATAATGTATTGTTGGTTAATGGACTAAAACATAATTTGTTAAGTATAAGTCAATTTTGTGACAAGGGATTTAAAGTATCATTTGAATCATCACTATGCATAATTAGTAGTCCATTTGACAATAAGGTCATACTCACAGGACATAGGCATGGAAATGTTTACATGGTAGATCTTGATGATCTCACCATGAAGGATGGCCAATGTCTTGTAGCTATGAATCCCAAAGCCAATGAGACTAGTTGGTTATGGCATCGTAGGTTAGGGCATGCTAGCATGGATTTAATTTCTAAATTGATTACAAAGGATCTAGTCAAAGGACTACCGAAAATAGACTTTGAAAAGAATAAAATTTGTGCGGCATGTCAATTAGGGAAACAAACAAGAAGTTCTTTTAAGTCTAAGAACATAGTCTCAACATCAAAACCCTTAGAACTAATTCACATGGATTTGTTTGGACCCACTAGAACTGCTAGTCTAGGGGGTAAGAAATTTGGTCTTGTCATTGTTGATGATTTTTCACGTTTTACATGGGTTTCATTTCTTGCACACAAAGATGAGTCCTTTTCCGCTTTTATCAAGTTTCATAATAAGGTTTCAAATGAACTTAATCTTAACCTAAAAGCAATTAGGAGTGATCATGGTACCGAGTTTGAAAATCAACACTTTGAAAAGTTTTGTGACGAAAATGGTATCAATCACAACTTCTCGGCACCTAGGACACCCCAACAAAATGGGGTGGTAGAAAGGAAGAATCGCACACTAGCAGATATGGCTCGTACCATGTTGTGCGAATCGGATCTACCAAAGTATTTTTGGGCTGAAGCAATAAATACCTCATGTTATATTTTAAATCGTGCTTTAGTTAGATCCATCTTAAAGAAAACACCGTATGAATTGATGAAAGGTAAGAAACCAAATATAAGTTATTTTCATGTTTTCGGTTGTCGATGCTTTATTTTGAACAATGGAAAGGACAATCTCAGTAAATTTAGTGCTAAATCAGATGAGGGGATCTTCTTAGGTTATTCCTCATCTAGTAGAGCATACAGGGTCTTCAACAAGAGAACTCTCGTTGTTGAAGAATCCATTCATGTTGTGTTTGATGAAACTAATGGAGATTCTTCTAGAAAAGAAGAAGATGGTGATGCAGGTATACTTGAAGACGGGATCAAGGAATTCTCCATACAAGACAAACAACATGAGGATGAGATCAAAGAGGATACAAATCAGCAAGATGAAGAAGATCAACCTCCATCAAGAAATCAAGATCTTCCTAAAGAATGGAGGTATGCACATGGTCATCCAAAGGATCTAATCCTTGGTGATCCTTCACAAGGTATAAGAACTAGATCCTCTTTAAGAAACACTAGTAATTATCTTGCTTTCGTTTCACAAATAGAGCCTAAATCACTAGAAGAAGCTGAAAAAGATGATAATTGGATGAATGCTATGCAAGAGGAATTAAACCAATTCGAAAGAAATGAAGTTTGGACTCTAATGAAAAGACCCCCTAATGTTTCAATTATAGGCACCAAATGGGTATATAGAAATAAACTAGATGAGGATGGGATAGTAATAAGAAACAAAGCTAGGCTAGTGGCCAAAGGATATAATCAGGAGGAAGGAATAGATTTTGATGAAACTTTTGCTCCTGTTGCTAGGTTAGAGGCTATTAGACTGCTTTTAGCATATGCATGCTTCATGGATTTTAAACTCTATCAAATGGATGTAAAAAGTGCATTCTTAAATGGCTATATAATGGAGGAAGTTTATGTAGGACAACCTCCAGGTTTCGAAAATCACTTACATCCAGATTATGTGTATAAATTGCATAAAGCATTGTATGGACTTAAGCAAGCTCCTAGGGCATGGTATGAAAGATTAAGTAATTTCCTAATTGAGAACAAATTTAAGAGAGGAAATGTAGACAAAACCCTCTTTATTGAAAGAAAAGGAAATGACTTATTGCTTGTACAAATTTATGTGGATGATATAATTTTTGGTGCTACTAATGATAGTCTCTGTCAAGAGTTTGCCAAGCTTATGCAGGGAGAATTTGAAATGAGCATGATGGGTGAGCTCAACTTCTTCCTTGGGCTACAAATAAAACAATCAGAGGAAGGCATCTTCATCAGTCAGTCCAAATACATCAAGGAAATGCTGGAAAAATTCAAGATGAAGGATGCAAAGGAAATCAGCACACCCATGGGCTCAAGTTGCAAGCTTGACAAAGATGAAAAAGGTAAAAGTATAGACTGCAAATTGTACAGAGATATGATAGGCTCTCTACTTTACCTTACTGCTAGTAGACCAGATATATTATTCAGTGTTTGTGTGTGTGCTAGATACCAAGCATGTCCTAAGGAATCACACTTGCAAGCTGTTAAAAGAATTTTTAGATATCTAGTAGGGACATCTAATGTAGGCTTATGGTATTCTAAACAATCTGATATAAATTTAATTGCTTATTCTGATGTTGATTTTGCTGGGTGCAAACTCGACAGAAAAAGCACAAGTGGCACTTGTCAATTCTTGGGTGCCAATTTGGTTTCTTGGTTTAGCAAGAAACAAAATTCAGTTGGTTCCATATTATTGTTTTTAGTTAGTTAGGAAGGAGCCTTTCGTTGTGAGAGCGCTGGCTCTTGTCATGGTGAGTTACTTACTTCCATGATAAGGGAAGGGACTCTGGATCCTAACCACCTTTCTTTTCTTTTTCTTTTCTAAGTGCCGTGGGTCAGTCATCCATTCGTACGATATTAGTTATGGAAGGAAAGAGGGGAGTTGGCTGATGTACAATTTCGGCGATTACAAAAAAAAGGAGTATATCCCTCTCCCTGTTTGTCTTTCCACTTCCGTCGTTCAGGAACAAAGACTGCCTTGTCCACAGCTGAGGCTGAGTACATTGCAGCTGGAAGCTGTTGTGCCCAAGTTCTCTGGATCAAGCAACAACTTGAAGACTTCGGTATTAAAATAGACAATATACCAATTAAGTGTGATAATACAAGTGCAATCAACTTAACAAAAAATCATGTCCAACACTCTAAGTCAAAGCATATAGAGATTAGGCATCATTTTATTAGGGATCATGTGCTGAAAAATGATGTGATGATTGAATATGTATGTACTGAAAATCAATTAGCTGATATCTTTACAAAGCCCTTTTGTAAAGACAGATTCAATTTCTTAAGGAATGCTTTGAGCTTGTATGATCCTAGCAAATGAATTGAACTTGTATTGCATTGCTTTGCTACTCGAACTAGTAATCCACCTCAAGGCAAACATAAGTGAAAGCATGAATTCATCTAAACTAAATGACGAACTGGTTGACTTTCCGGAGGATGGTTACCCTCCCTTGGACTCTTCATGGAGATATTTTCAGAGCCTATTTCATAGGTATTCGAAATTTGGTCAAACGTTCCTCATTTCAATATTATTAATTCAAAAATCATTATCCAATTTTTATAGGATGTATCATTGAGGGGGAGGATCACAAACAAATTCACTCTAAGCTTATCAAAAGAGATCATATTGATTGGGGTGATTAAACAAAAAAAGGGGAGAAGATAGAATACAGTCTGAAATTTTTCAGTGCCGGAGACGTCTCTGGCAAATCGCAGAGACGTCCCCCCAAGCGGAGACGTCTCACCTTAGTCGCGGAGACGTCTCGGGACCGAATGAGGCCTTTTTAAATAGGTCGAAATCGCTCGAGCCGACTCGAGCTTTCTCCCTCATTCCCGACCAAAACGGAAAGCCCTAGCCTCCATTTGCCCGAAATCACAAACCCTAGCCTCCATTTGCCCTAAATCACAAACCCTAGCATCCATGGCACCAAAGAAAGCTAGGACGACCCGTGGGAAGCGACCTAGAGTAGCGGGCGACGGTGAGGAACGGCGGGAAGAACCCTCCGCACCTTCTCCTCCGGTTGCTCCGCCAACCACAACGATTTCCTGTGCAAATCGCACAGTCACAACCGGTAGGTACATAGATTTTGCATTTTTAGATCATGAGGGGTTCTCTATTGGAGAGAGACTCCGAGCCCAAGGGTGGGAGCATCTTTGCACCCTCAATACCTCGACCTACCCCGGCCTTGTTAGAGAAATGTTTAGTGATATGGCTTTAGGGGACTTAGGGTTCACCGCACATGTCCGAGGGACATTAGTAGAAATTAATGAGGACATCTTATCCACTGTTTTGCAAATCCCTAGGGACGGCGAGGCTCCAACCTCACATCCCCAAAGGGAAGTAGCTCTAAACTTAATTTTAGGAAGAGAGGACTGCGGCCCTCTTGATGTTGTCAACTCCCAGGACCTAAATGCAGAGATGAGACTCCTTTTAAGCATTGTCAACCGGGTCCTATTTCCTAAAACCGGTCGCTTCGATTTTGTTTCGGAGCGAGACTTAGTTATAATGCATCACATCCTACTAGGGATTCCTCTAAACCTTCCTAGACTCATGCTAAATTACATTGCCCTATGTCATAGGTATTCTAGATTTAGTATACCCTATGGCATGATCTTTACGTTAATCATCAAACACTTCAAGGTTTCCATTCCATCAAATGAACCTGCAAAGTCCTTAAGAAACACCGACTATTACAATGAGGGCTCAATGAGAAGAATGGAATTTCACAAGATAGATGGGTCTTGGGTCAAGGTTCCAAAAAGAAAAGCACAAACCATAGAGGCTGAGATCCCACATCATGAGTCTGACCATCACTCTCCTCCACCTAGCAACATGGACATCCCTGATATTCCCTCCAGCTCAGCTGGACCTTCCACATCCATGCCACCACCTCCTCCAGTCAGTGGGCCCTCCTTCCTATCAGAGGAGCAGATGCACACCTTAGCATCTGTTATTTGTCAGCAGATGAGGGAGGAGATGAGATCCATGATGTCTGCAGAGCTGGCCCCCATCAGACAAGAGCTGCAGGAAATTAAGGCTCAAATTGAAGCCCAAGAGCAACAAATAGTTGAGGTGGGTGCCACCCAAACCTGCAGATCATTAGAGCTCAAGGACAGCTTGAAGGCCATTTCCAAAAGCCTCAAAGAGTTGACAAAGCCAGATGGCAATGTGGGCACCTTAGTTGCCCAACTTAGAGGCAGAATTGAGATGGCAACCTTAGAGTTTGAAGCACTTGTGGCAGGTTTCCACAAGTCACAGGGAGATCACTTTAAGACCCTCATGGATTCTATCAATGGTTTCATAGATGCAGCCTGTAAGACTTATGCACAAAGTACAACTGGTAGGCCCCATGAGCAACGACGCCGATGATGGATATCCTGTAGGATCTTCTTTTTGTAAATCCTAGGCCATTTTGAAACACTTTTGTATTAGAAATCAATACTTGTAATGATTTCTTCTTTTGACTATGTACTGACTTCAAAGATCTACAATGACATATGAATGAATACAATTTCTTTTGAAAACCTTGTGTACATTGCCAATTCTGTGTATGTGTTTCTGTGATTGTGCATGTGATTGTGTGATATGCCATAAAAATCCTACCACATACCTTGAGTATTCAAATTTGATACAAAGAAACAATGCACATAAAACAGGGGGAGCACACCTTGAATATGCTGAATTTTACTAAAAAGGATAATTTGTCCCCTTCATGTTGATGACAAAAAGGGGGAGTAGATATTTGTATATTGAAAGGGGGAGTAGACATGGATATTGAATATGGAATGCAAATTTTTTAAACAGTAGATATTTGTATATTGAAAGGGGGAGTAGACATGGATATTGAATATGGAATGCAAATTTTTTAATCATACTCCAAAGTTGATTTAGAAAAGATAAAATTGAAGAATATTGATTTTAAGATAATTGCCCTTCTGGAAAAGAAAGGGGGAGTCAAAAAGAATCTAGCTTTCAATTATCTTCAGCATCAATATTTCATTCTAACTTGATTCAAATTCAGTTCATATGATAAAATCATTTAAGAACTATAAAGATCAATCTTATGCACAAGGAAAGAACCGAAAATTGAATATTTTGAGTGATGCACATTGTATCTAGTTCAAATCAAAACATTATACTTGTATATCTGATCAATACTGTGTATATGTTTAAATTTCAAATTTTGCATATACTCAGTGTTTTGTCATCATCAAAAAGGAGGAGATTGTTAACCCCCCTAATGGATTTTGATGAATACAAAACACTAGAGTAAAATTCCATTATATCTTAACAATTCAATTGAGAAATTCATGTGTTTTATTTAGAATATTGTTAAGAAATGTCTAGGCAAGTTTTCATAATTTTTATGAATTTATTGAAGAATATTTTGAGCTAAAGAAAAAGTTCAGGGACAGCCGAGACGTCTCCTGATAGTTTCAGAGACGTCTCTGGCACAAACAGGAAGAACTGGCACACTTGGAGACGTCCCCGGCTCCTGTCGAGTCGTCCCCGCGTTAGCGGAGTCGACTCTCTCAGTAGCGGAGTCGACTCTCTCAGTGGCGGCAGAAAGACGCTTTTCAAGGGATATGCGCGAGACGTCCCCGCTGTACGCGGAGTCGTCCCCGCAAGCAAAAAGGAGACTTCCCGAGTCGTCCCCAAGATGGCGGAGACGGCTCTCTCAGGGTTTTCCAGAGAATGGTTTTTTCGGTGATAAGGAAGCGGAGTCGACCCTGAGAAAGCGGAGTCGTCCCCACGCATAAAGTGCAGACAAGCGGAGACGTCCCCTGAAAGAGCGGAGTCGACTCTCTCAGGGAATTCCAGAGGACATGATTTTCGGAGATAAAGAAGGGGAGTCGTCCCCAAAGCAGCGGAGTCGTCCCCACTCAAAAAGCGCTAACACGCCGAGACGTCCCCGTAAAGTGCTGAGTCGACCCCAGATAAAGTAAAAAGTAAAATCCTATAGGCGAGACGTCTCTCGTTGTAGCGGAGACGTCCCCGGAGCGCCTGGGACGCGACTGACAGCTTTTCAGGTTTGATTTGAATTTCAAATCTTCTCTACTTTATCTCTAACGGCTATATTTGCTTTTTGGGCTATAAAAGGGAGCTCTTAAGTGCTTCTCAACAACTCTTCACCAACCAAAAGCAAAATCATTCAAGAGAGAAGTTAGAAAGAAAAGCTCAAGGGAGTGAGTGCATTCAAGAAAGGAAATCAAGTGCTTTCAAGTCTCCCAAGCGATTTCAAGCTCAACCACTCTCGTGTGCTCGGGATTCAAAGCTCACACCCAACCCTACGCGTCCCACATCGGAAGAATCAACATCTCCTACGCTTCCAACGGCAAAAAGATTCTTCCGGGTTTCATTGTTCATAAGTGCTATATTTGCTTTCTAGAGCTTTTATATCCTTTTGTACACTCTTTTATTGTGGTGCTTGTTCCAGTCAAGGGACTTGGAACAAGGGAAAGGGCGTCCCAAGCCTAAGAGAAATTGGGGATTTTGGGTTTGTTGTGAGCCCGGTGTAAAACAACGAGTTGGGTAGTGAACTCGCAAAACTACCGTACTGTAATCTTGGATTATAGTGGAAATTCCCAAAGGCGCTTTGGGGAGTGGATGTAGGAGCGGTGAAGGCTCCGAACCACTATAAAACCGTGTGTTTGTGGTTGTCTCTTCTTATCGCTTTATCTTTGCTTTAGTTCATATATTTGTGTGTTTTATTTTTAAATTAACTAAAAAGTTTTAAAACACCCAATTCACCCCCCTCTTGGGTGACCATCTCTGGGCAACAATGAAATTTAATTATATAATGCTCTGCACAAAAGGAATCGACTCTAAGAACACCTTAAAATGACCCTAAAACACTCATAGGCAATGACCACAAATTTTAACTTGGGTTATCTCAAGAGTCGACCCCTAGAATATAACAAGTCAACCCTAGCACACTGATATAGACTGATACACCTTCACAAGTTGACCCCCGTATCTAACGTGGCGACCCAAAATTGTCTCAGAAGAAAGATAGAGAGTAGTAAAAATCAACTTATTGGCAAGTTGAGAGTCAACCCTAGAAGCAAACAAGTCAACTCCTGAATGGCCACAGATAAAAGACGCAAAGCAGTCAAAAGCAGCATATGGGCGAGTCGACTCATTAAGATCACAAGCCGATTCCAGCTGGACAAGGGTCAACCCCAGAAGAAAACGAGTCCATCCTTGAATGGCCATACAATATATATAGCAAAAGGGGGAGAACTACAATATATATAGCAAATTTATGGTAGAACAATTTGTACAACTAAAAAGGGAGAGAACTACAATATATATATAGCAAATTTTGTGGTACCATACATAGCAAACTTTGTGGTAGTTCTTCAGAAAAAATTATTCTACTAAAGCACTATTCAATCAAAAGTAAAAGTTAATTTTATATAGCAAAATTTGTTGTAGTTCTTCAAAGAAATTTACTCCATTAAAGCACTATTTAACCAAGAATAAAGGTGAATGTTATATATTGACTAAGCATCAAAAAAATGTTACTCTTTTTTATACTATTTTCTTTTGAAACTCAAAGGTTTTGTTATAAGCAAAAAGGAGGAGATTGTTGACCCAAAAGGTTTGATTTTGATGATACCAAAATAATTGAGTAAAAAGTTCACTAATCAGCTGCTTGGGATGTACTAAAATACTTCACGAAGTGAAGAATAAATCTTTGTGTAACTATCAATATGGAGAAATGAGAATTGAATATCTAAAGCTCTGCACAAAAATGATTGACTCCAAGAACATCTTGAAACGACTCTTGAATGCTCACATGCAATAACAAAAAATTTCAACTTGGGCTATCTTAAGAATCGCCCCTAGAATATAACTAGTCGACTTTGACACACTAGTATAGACTAATACGCCTTTATGAGTCAATCCTAGAAGCAAAATTCTGCTTAATGGCAAGTCGACTCATGAAGTTTATAAGTCGATTCCTGTTGAACAAGAATCAACCCTAGAAGCAAATGACTCAACTCCTAAATGGCCACAGACAGAAGATAGAGAGTAGTCAAAAACAGTACGATCATGAGTCGACCCATGAAGTTCATGAGCTGACTTTCGTTGAACACGAGTCGACCCCTAAATGGCCACAGACAGAAGAAAAAGAGCAATCAAAAACAACTTATTCGCGAGTCAACCTAGGAAAATAATGAGTTGACCCCTGTCAATGGATGAGTCTACCCCTAAACCAAAAGAGGCAACCCCAAAATGTCCATAGGTGAAAGAGCATAGCAAAAACAACAGCTATTTCGAGTTGACCGCTGGAGATCATGAGTCAAGCATTGAAAATCATGAGTTGACCCTTAAAAAAATCGAGTCGACCCGTCTGCGCTTAACAGCAGGAACGACTATTTTTTAAAAAAATTAGAATGACTGTTTTTGTTTTCAATGGCTCTTTTGGCCTGTCTAGTAGCTAGAAGTATCTTCCAACCATTTCTTGATGGTATAAATGCATGGGAACACCAAAAAGAAGAAGAAAAGAGAAGTGATTGAGGATCAAGAAAAAGAAAGCTTTTGAAAAAGAAGAAAAGGAATGGTTGATGGGGAAAGGCTTGATGGTGGTTTTGGTTGATTTCAGTGAAAATCTACTTGATTGATTATGAGCCCGGTCAAAACAATCGAACTGTAATCTTAGAGAAATTATAGTGAAAATTTCCAAGAAGGGTGTCTTGGAGAGTGGATTTAAGTATAGGGTTGGCATAGAACTACTATAAATTTGTTGTATTTGTAGTGTTTGATCTGTGTGCTTTGAACTCCTGCATATTTACTTATTATTCATTATCAATTGTTAATCACACACACTCATTAAGTTTTATTCCACTGCATTTTGTTTAAAAATTTTAAAAAGCCCAATTCACCCCACTCTTGGGTTGCATAGCTGGGCAACACCAAACGAGTCCTAAAGTTCCTGCTTTTATGTCTCTTTTGCCCTAGAAGTTTCTTGGAGGCAAGATAGTCTTCAACTCTGAGACTCTCCTAGCCCACAAAGGTGGCTCTCTTCTTCTAAAACTCATGACCCAATTATTTCATTATGTTGCTCCATTTTTTCTAGATGGTATATGCTATTACATTGTGTTGAAATTATAGATTGGAGCATTTTCTAAGACTAAACCATTTTAGGTTCATGCCACAATGTATCAGTTGGACCCTGAAAGTGAATCTTATCTATAAAATATAATTCTGTCTAGATTGAGGTCAATTGCTATAGTTTTAGCTTCAACCAAATGTGAGGTAGCGACCAAGAGGAACGAATATAACATAAAGACGAACCATCATATATATCTTCGAAAAAGTAAACAAAACAGGTAGTGTATTATTAGTTTCTATTTTTCTTCGCGCTTATGTGATCCAAGGATTCAATGGTAATTTATTGCTGCATCCCAACAGACCTACCATAAAGCCTGTTTGTTGTCTGGATAATTATTCTTGAGTTATTTCCACAACTAGCCAACCTTGAAGAGAGTAATGGTGATGGGAGAGTACCCCAAGATTGCATGCACCCTAAAAACTGGGATACTAGATTCTCTTGCATTCCGAATTCCTTGGGGTTTCCTTAATTGCTTAAACTCAATCGGATGCCCTGTTTGGTATTGTTCTTCTTTTTCTTTTTGTAAGAGAATTATAGAATTTGATGTAGCCAATATGTTTGGGTAAGTTGTTTCTATTTTTTTTAAAAAAATAACTTTCATTATCTCTTAAAAAAAGTATAAGCAAAAAACTTTTACTTTTGGTAAAGTGGGTTTTCATCCCTCTCCTTCTGCTCAACCTTGCCTCAGCCTCATCGCCTATGCCCAACTACGCTGATCTCTGAACCTCTCTAGCCACCTCTCCACCCGACACTGAGATGTCCCTTGTCCCTAGCTGTGTCGCTGGCCCCATCCCCCCTTTCTCTCCCTCTACTGCTCCCTCGGCCACCTCTCCTCCGACGCCAAGCTCTCCTTAGTCCCCGGCCACGTTGCTAGCCTCATTCCCCCTCTTTATCCCTTTGCCACTTCCTCAGTCACCTCTCTTTTCGATGTTGAGCTCTTTCATCCCATGCTACATTGTCGGTCCCATCCCCCCTCACTTAATTATAAACAAAAAAGTGAACCAAACATATTTTCTATTATTAGAAATCTAGAAAAAATAGAAATAGAATTTTTGTTCCCAATTTTTTTAAAAAAAAATGACAACGATGCCAGATTCAGCCTCTTGCTCTCTCTCTCTCTCTCTCTCTCTCTCTCTCTCTCTCTCTCTCTCTCTCTCTCTCTATCTATAATCTCAACAGGCCCGTTTTTGTTCAAATTCATCAGGCCCTTAGCTACTACCTTGACCGGATCACATGGTGCCTCTGCGCTTGTTTGGACTCTTCATTCCAGAGAATTACAGTTAATCTTTGATGACCATCCAGAGCATTGCAGAGTTCTTGACAATTTTCTGTCAAAATCGTGATGCTTAGCATATATTTGACTCTTCAAGTTCTCAAAAATTGGCAACTTCGAGTTCTAAAAGAGGTGATTTTTTTTTTAAAGGGAAAGATTGACCCTCCGCCCAATCAGATTTTATTGAAAGAAAACAAACAGTAAGCCTAGGCTGAGAAACAAAAGCAAGTATAATCAGCAAAAAAGTAAAGAAATAGCTGGGGTTATCAGCCTTCTTAACAAAGATCCAATCCTTGATAAGAAAATATTGCGATCCATCAGCTCCTCGCTGTGACTGAGTCGATCCTTTGAATATTCTTGCATTGGTTTTCAACCAAAAGGCACCAGCTAGTCACCATGGATAACATCCCAGCCTGCTTTCCAACAGTTCATGACAAAGGATCTCCACATGGTGCAAAGTTCCTTAACCAATGTTGGTAATCATTGAAAACCAAACTTTTTCTTCAGTATGTTCTCAATATGTTTCCTAGTAGATAAGGAGAAATCATGTCAGAAACAGGTGATCAGTTCATCCTTGTGATGGCATAAAACACAAGCAGTTCGGCCAATTCCCTCTTTCGAATTTTTGCTGTAAGAACTCCGCTTAAAAAATAGGTGACTTCTTAAGTGCAATTGTATCATTTTCAACATCCACAACGCTAAAAATTTTCGAGAAATGAAATAGATTTTTTGTCAGACAACATCAAATACACTTAGAATTGAACTACATTCCTCAGTCAAGAAGTCTGTCTGGTGGAAACCCCCTAATGGTCCAATTCCTCTCAGATCCTACATATTATACAGAAGCAATTGGTTGGAGCTTCTGAGTTTTTGAAATAACGACCCTCTCCCCCTTGTGTACGTCATGCCTTTGGTTTCTGAGAAGAATGACTCCTTTTCTAGGATGCAATGAAATAAAAAGCATGTTAAAGGTTACACTAGTTTTCTGAATGAGCTGCCATGTGAAGCCAGCGGGTTGGCTTCTCTTATAGAGATGTGAAATACATATATGGAATATGCAGGTCCATCAATGATCCATTCTTTGACAGGCCAAGCCACCTGCCATCTTTTGCTTAACCTACTTCACTTCCTTGACTGGTGTCTTCTTGTTCTTTGGTGCTTTGCTTGCGGGAAAGTGAAGTCTTGGACAAAGAGGCTTTGGAGCCCTTGTTTCCCGTTCAAACCCTCTCACACAAATATATCCTGCAAGGCAATTTATTTTTTCAAAAGAAAGTATAAGCAAGAGCAAGGAGGTCATAAAGACACTTTCTGCAGTGGCTTAAAGCTAGAGCATAAAAAAGCTGATTCGATCTGCATAAATCATTGCTACTAATTCACTTAAAGGTGGCAAAATGACAATAATAATGATATTCTGACTAAATATCACCTCTCGGTAATTTGGACCAGCTTTCTGACACAATCAGGCATTTAGCCTATTCAAGTTAATCTTTGTGAAGTAGTTGTTGCTAGGGGGTCATATTTTGTATTATTACGTTTAAACATAGGGGCCTTGACTCAATGCATTATACATAAATATTTGCTCCTTTTTATTTTTTCAGAGTAAACATGTCATGGTTAATGAGAGAGAAATACTAGTCTCATATATGTGTGCCCAAATGGGATAAAGTTGTTCCAAAACCCATGGTTCTAAACAGGTGAGGGAACTAAACTGTGAATTGTGAAATATATGCAAAAATAATGTATAGTATGACAAGCACAAAAGATACAGAGGCCAAGATCTTCATACATAACTTATGATGTGCTTCAGAACCGACCACAGTCCATACAAAGGGCCAGCCAAACAAAACCCACCATGAAGCCTCTAAATCAACAACCAAAGTTCGCCACATGGCAAGCCTAGAAGCACGCAGATGACTCTTCAAATTTTAAAACCCCCTGCAGCTGGCGACACTTCGGCTATGATCTCCAGCGGTTTCCAAAATCATGCCAGCAAAATGGGCGAGACATGATACGCGTGCGACACGCCCGCACTTGATTCTCGGAGCATACGAAGGCCTGCCTGCCATTGAAAGCCAATCCACGTGCCCGAATTTCTAGGTGATAGGCACTTGCCTTTGCCTATACAATGCAGTCTCCGGGGGACCTTCTAGATAAGTGCTCTGTTGCCCGAACAGACTATCACACTATCACCCACTGAGAACCTCCTCTGTTCCCCCAGTATCATCCTCACTTTGGCATCAGAGGGTCCCCCACCGGACACACTCCGACAAAATGACTTCTTCATCTATGCTATTTCAGGTTAGAGCTTGGTCGCATATCAGAACCCTGGACACACTCCAAATCATGGCCTCATACGACTCGAGCAACTCACCGCTGAGGCCTCAAGCATCTCTCCCACTCAACACTTGGGTCAAGCCAATCCTCAGCAGCAACAGTTTGCTATTAGAGGAAGAGCCCGTAATCCCACTACAGGAGGTCTCACCCTAGGAAGCGAATAGTTTGTCGCTATAAAGTCTTGAAGGGCATAGCCAGCACCTTCCAACACTTAACCAAATACACTAAAGAAGCTTGCAAAAAGCTCCACCCCCATCAAAGCCGCAGGCAACACCAGCAGTAACTCCTGAGCAGTTCCAACTGATCATACAGTAGATTCAGGCACTAACTGCTGGACAGCAACAGTCAACTACCGATCAATAATAGCAACAACTGGCTCGGGAACCGAGCCATCATGAAATCCTAGTGCAACTGGCCTATCACTCCCTCGGAGTGGTAGGCAGGCTCCACAGAGTCAGCATGCCCATCCTCAAAGTCCTAGCAAGGCCCCGCGTAGCTTCCATTCTCGATCGCGAAGTCCTGCAAGGGATACTCGACACTGATCTTCTGATTCCCCCTCCTGGGAGGAGTCAGCATCTAGCCACTCCTCCCCTCGCTGATCCGAGAAGGCCTCTAGGAGGGGGGCAAACCTCGATCACAAGTTCGAGGAGATGGACCGACGCCTCGAGGCCCTAAGGCAGCACCAAGCCGAGCAAGGGAGGAATGTGGAATTCACCACTAAACCCCCATTTTTGGCAAGAATAATGGAGGAACCCATTTCTCTTCACTTGAAGATGTCACAACTAAAGATTTACGATGGTACTATGGACCCATTAGACCACTTAGAAAGTTTTAAAGCTCTAATGATGCTCCAGGGGGCCACTGATGCAGTGCTGTGCAGAGCCTTCCCTGCTATGCTGCAGAAGACAGCTCGACATGGTACACTAGGCTGTAGCGGGTCTCCATTCACTCATTCGAGCAGCTCGGCAGGATGTTCACTGCCCCTTCATGAGCAGCGGGAGGCAAATAAAAGGTTCTTACACCCTCTTTGCCATCAAGCAAAGGGAGGACAAGTCCTTACGGGACTACATCAGCAACTTTAATGCGGCCACACTGGAAGTCCGCAACCCAAATCATTTGGTCGCCATGTCCGCCACGAGGAGCGGACTAAAAACATCTTCGTTCCTTTTTCCTTTAGAGAATAGGTTTCCGAAGGACTACGCTGAGCTCCTGGATAGGGCCAACAAGTACATCAATGCTGAAGAGGCCATAATGGCTCAATGCGAGTCGGCCGAGAGCAAACTCGGTAAGAAGAAGAATAATAAGCAGGCTCGGAAAGATTCAACAGAGCCCAATAAGAAGCCGAGCAACGAAGAAGGCTCTCGTCGATCGAGAAGTCCTCCTCGAAGGTTCGAGAGCTATACCCCTCTAAACACCTCCCGAGGGCAAATCCTCATGGAGATCCACAACTGGAGCTATGTGAAGTGGCTCCGAAAAATGAGGACAGTGGCTTGAAAAGACATGATAGAGGCCGAGGATGGACTAAGTCATCTCCTCGGATTCTGATGCAGAGGGTGTTCATACCCCTCATGACGATGCTATTGTAGTTTCCCTCACCATAGCAAACTATGATGTAAAAAGAATTCAAGTAGATAATGGATGCTCAGCAGACGACTTGTTTTATGAGGCTTTCTCTAAAACGAACCTACCAGCTGATCGATTGAGGAAGATCAGCTCTCCCTTGATCGGATTTTCTAGAGATCCAGTTCTAGTGGAAAGTGTCATCACCCTTTTTGTCACAACAAGACCAGCAAACCACCATAATGCTAGATTTTCTAGTCGTCAAAATCCTGTCAGCTTACAATGCCATCTTGGGGTGACCAGGCTTGAATGCTCTGCTCATCATGGTCTCTACTACCACTTGTTGATGAAGTTCCCAACCAAAAATGGTGTAGGGGAAGTTTGAGGCGACCAGGTGCTTACTAGGCAGTGTTATGTGGCCACGCTTAAAGAAAAGCCAAAGGAGACAATGCCAATTGAAGGCTTTGATGCCCGGGATGACCAAAGAGAATAGCATGGAGAGCCACCCAAGGAGCTCCTTTCGATACCTTGGGACGAGGCAGAGCTAGGCCGAAAGGTGCAAGTTGGAGACCACCTCGACGACGACGCTAGGGCCCTGCTTGTGGAGTTTCTTCGGGCGAACGCTGATATCTTTACCTGGTCGGTCTTAGATATGCCAGGCATAAGCTCGAAGGTCATCGTTCATAAGTTCTCTACACCATTCATAGGTCATCGTTCATAGGTTGAGTGTGGAGAGACAAAAGGCTATCGGCGAAGAGATTGACAAGCTTCTCCATACGGGATTCATACGTGAAGAGAACTAACCTGACTGGCTGGCCAATGTCGTCTTCGTCAAGAGGGCATACAAGAAATGGCAGATGTGTGGCGACTTCACCGATCTCAGCAAGGCCTGCCCTAAGAATAGCTTCCCTCTACTGAGGATCGACCAGTTAGTCCATTGCACCTTAGGACATTAGATGCTTAGCTTCATAAATGCCTTCTCAAGCTATAACTAGATCAAAATGGTGCCTGAGAATGAGAAGACCATGTTCATCAAGGAAAAAGGGCTTTACTACTATAAGATCATGCCCTTTGGACTAAAGACTGCACAAGCAACCTACCAAGGTTTCATCAACAAGATGTTCAAGGAACAAATAGGCCATAATATGGAGGTCTATATTAACGACATGCTAGTGAAGAGCAGACAAGCTGAGCACCATGTTGCTGACCTAGGAGAGACTTTCCAGATCCTAAGAAAATACCGTATGAAGCTCAATCCGGGTAAGTGCGCATTTGGGCCTCTCAGATGGTCAACCCTCGCTGAGATATCGGCAACCCCTTCTAGTGAATGCAACCTACATGCTACTAGCAGCCACTGATGTTGCGGGGCAATTCTCTCGACATCTCCTAATGTCGAGCTCAAGATTTAACCCCCGACAGAAGAAGAGAGCTCCATGCTAGCGAGCTCGACCACTGTGTATGCATACATCACAAAAAAAAACAGAGAAAAGGAGCAAAAGAGATGAGATAAAGAAGAAAGCTTTTATTCACTCGTTGCTCCAATTACAGCGGTACCAACTTATCAGCTAGATGCATGCTTAAAGAAAAAACATAAGAGACTACAAAAACAACAATTTATGTGGGTGATTCAAAGGCAGCCAAACGCCCACTAACTACAACATCCAAAAGGAGTCTGGCAATCACCTCCCACTATGCCCCCTTTGCCGGGCTACATGAGAATCCTCAACTGAGTAACCCTTGGCAAGGATTCGACTTCTTCACATTCAACAATGATCGAAGATTCATGCTCCACCGTAAAAGCAACCTCACTCCCATCCTTCGCAGTGTGCAAATGCATGACTTGCAATCCCACCGCCAATCTGATGACTTCGATGTCTGCATCTTCCACCTGGATCACTTTCATCCTCAACGCCACGTCTACCTTCGCCGGCCAGATGCCACTCTTGTGGCAAGTAGCCCGCTCTGGAAGAGCATGAGTTTGCCCTTGACTTCCATTAATCGCTTCATGGCCTGCTAAAGGTTTCATCAGAGAGGACCAAAACAGACCCAGCAAATTAACAATCCTTCAGGCTCAAGCAAAAAGAGGAAGCAATGAAGGGTCACAGGGATCGACCCCTCATCTCGAAAGGAGGATCTCTAGTCTATTTATAGAGAGCACGCACGACTGAGATCAAAGCTCACCAAATCGATCGCTAGCTACATGTCCGGTTTACAAGTCCTAGGCGACCTACATTCAATCCAGGGAACATTCCCGACGAGTCAGTTGCTGAGGTGGCACGGTCTAGGGTCGTCATTTAAATAAAGCTCAATAAATTTCCACTCGAGAAGAGCGCCTTGGGCTCTGAACACAGGTCAGCATGACGAGGCTCGCACCTTTACAAAGAAATGGATAAAACAACCACATAATAACTAAGGGGCAGGGCATTATCGCACCTGCCGTGATGCCCTCGTTAGGCAGGCCCGAGCAGTCACACCTTAGGTCGGAAGTGTGGTGATGCGATGGTCAAATTACCAAATAGCCTCACCTCGGATCGGATAAACCATTGGACAGAAATCTAGCAATCAAGTCAGACATTCGAAGAAAATCAAGCAAGCAGAAGGGAAATAAAAAGAGGACTTTATTCATTCCATTAAAAGGAGGATTACCAAAATAACACAGGCAAAAGGACAGGTGCAAAAATTATAGCTCGCAAACACACAAGCTAGAAGACAATCCTACTCCTCTCCCCTCCTTTCTTCTTCCTCCTCTCCGGCTTTGCTCTCCATCTGAAAGAAGGCCCCCTTGTCAGAACACTCCCTTAAGAAAGCGATGGAACTAAGATCAACCTTGGGGAGTAGTTTGCCAACCCTCCCTCAGCAAATGGTAAAGCCCTTTCTGAAGGAGTTCTGGCAGCCTCCAGCATCTCATTACGGAACTCTTCGAAAGCTTTGTACTCTGCAACAGCGCGCTTGGCCTTCTCTACACGAGAAGCCTCCTCCCTAACCCGCATGGCCTCGCTCTTGGCAAGCATTGCCTAGGTGAACCTATCCTCGGCCTAAGAGGTCCGCAATTCGACCATGGTGGCCGCATCTCTTCAACCGAGTGACCTTCTCGGCCTCCCTCCTAATGTGGGCCTTTTCATCAGCGATGGCATGCTGCATCACTTGGAGCCATGCTGCCATTTGCATAGCTCGGTATCGACAATGTCAGCCCTAGCACCTAGGAGGTAGGCTTATGCCTCCGCCTCCTCTCTCCCCTTCTCTATTGCAGCCCTCTCCTCCGCAATGCAAGCTCTCCAATGCTCGGCTTCTCGAAAGCGGCAGTCGGTGCCCTCCAACCTTCGCTAATAGGAGTGAATGATCTCGATAAGCGACATACATCCCCTATAGATAAGAAAAGAGAAAGAGTCACTCTCCTTAAAAAAAAAAAAAAGGAGAAAGAGATAGCTCAGAAGGGATAGGGTCAACTCCGTTACCTCGATGGTAGTGTGGCATGCCGATGTGAGCACATCCTCCAATGGCCTTTTGTGAAGCTCCTCTTCATCCTCACGGAGCATGAACCTCTACACCATATCCTACATGACTCGGTGGTCGCCTTGGTGAAATACTGAATTAGAGGTCCTAATGGACCAATTCGGCCAGAAGTCTCCCAACTCCGCGCTTCGTGGGGCAGGATGGAACGAAGACATAGACGCATAAAGGCCTCTAACGGGTGTGGCAAAAGCTAGTTCAGATGTCACCGTCGGAGGCGTAGCGGCAGCTGGGACAGGTGCAGATGAGTGGGCCCCTCCAGGACGGGCTGTTGAAGATGGGGCTGCAACTAGTGCAGCCAGCAAAATGGGAATGACTTCAGAAGCCATCATAAGCACTAGAGTGACCATAAGAGCAACCACTAGAACAGACTCAGAGGCATCGATCGGGAGCGTTCTCAAGTCGGCCTCCAATGTAGGTGAACAGATGGAGAGGGGAGGGGCAACGACCACCTCCACCTCTGGTGAATCACCCCAATGGGCCTCTCCTTGGCCCTGGAAATGGAGCCCGAGGCGGCAGATAGGCTCGGTCTCGACAGCAGATAGGCATCGATCGGGAGCTTTCTCGAGTCGGCCTCCAATGTAGGTGAACAGATGGAGAGGGGAGGGGCAACGACCACCTCCACCTCTGGTGAATCACCTCTAATGGGCCTCTCCTTGGCCCTGGAAATGGAGCCCGAGGCGGCAGAAGGCTCGGTCTCGACAGCAGATAGGCCTGCCACCAAGGTTCGCGGTACCGATCGTACCGACGTACCGGTCGGCTCCGGTATCGGTACGGTACCGTTGCCGAACTGAGCCGAACCGATACCGTACCGATAGGGTACATTTAGCGACCCATCGTCGTTTTTTTTTTTTTTTGGAGTTTTTTGGATGTTTTTATGTTTAGGTTTAAGGTTAAAACTAGATGATGCAACTTATTACTTCCAAATGATTCAAATAATGAGATGAACATAAAAAAATTTCAAATTAAGATACAATCAATTACATACGTTTAAATCACTCTCGAATATCTAAAATCGGGTCGAATGGCGATGCTTCTCGTCAATATCTGGATCATCAGCATAATATGGAGGCAGATCAACCCATCCCTCTAACCAAGCGGCATTGTAGTCTTGTATGCTCAATCCTCGAGGAATGCGCGTTGGATCATAAGAACTCTCGGATCTCTCGCTGCAGCTCTGGCTCTGAGAGGTGTCTTGATAAGGGGCCCATCCGAATATGCCGGCGCTAAAATCCGATCCGTAAGATCCTCCGGGCTGTGCAGGATAGTAGCTACCGGAAGATGACTCTGATGCACCATATCCATAGGCTGGCTGAGGCCGCGGATAATAGGAAGACTCGGAACTTGATACATCAATGGATTTGACTCCATATGGAAGGTCATCTGCAGCTGCATCCTGGCCTCTTGAACGACCTCGAGAGCTCTTCTTCGATATGCAATGGTATCTGACCGGCCTATATCAGACGGCCTACCGTGGTCCGTATCTTGTGTAGCATGTGTAAACTGAGACTCACCGGTGTATCGAAAACCTCCCTCCGGCTGTGTCTCATAACTAGTACCATACTGTCCTCCACTTCCTCCATGGCTAGTAGATCCATCACCACCAGAATCTTCATCGCTGCTGGTCCAAGTCTCCTCCTCGACACTCTCCATTGGGGCCCTTTCCTTTCCTTTTCTTGTTTGTTGGGATTGACGCCCTCCTGATCGAGTCGACTGGGTAGTAGAGCGTCCTCGTCCTCGCATGAGAGGATCATCTCTCTGAACGGGAGCATCGGACCAGTCATGCGGTGACTGGCTCCCCTCTAGCCACGTCATATCAGCTGTAGGAGTGCGTGGAATGTTGCGCTCAGCCCATTGCTGTGGATCGACCATAGCCTCGGTGGCTATGATACTGGCTGGTCGTCGGGGTGATCCCGGCTCATCAAGCTCGGGCTCCTGCTGCTGGGCCGCAAGCCAGTCGAGCATAGGATTATCATCATCATCTGTAAAAGTTCTATAGATGGGATCTGCATACTTGAGCTCCACTTCCTCTTGAATGCATTTTAGCCTCAACCGTAGATTGTAGTGCACATAAACTAAGTCGTTGAGGCGCTTTTGTGTCAAACGGTTCCTTTGTTTGCTGTGGATGAGGCCGAAGGTGGACCAGTTACGCTCACAGCCAGTCGAGAAGACCGTTTGGGAGAGAATCCAGATAGCTATCCGCTTAAGATTTTTTGACGGATCCGCCAAAATGAATCCACCATTCAGCTGCAAAAATATTGAAGATAATTACATTTTATATATATGATGGCCTCATAGTTGAAGATAATTCAGATGCAAAAATGTCTTGCAGATTTGTATTGTACCTGGATTCATAGTTGTCTTGCTCACGACAGCCGGTCGCTGTCCAAAGCTGTGGCTACCCTCTCTAGATAATTTGGTCTGTGGAAAGAAGCTTGTTGTAGTGTGTCAATAATATAAGATCTGATATATTTACATATGTTACTAAATCATAGTTACCTCTTCTATACATAACGCGGCGACTTCTGGATCAGGCTCCATCTTATAAATAACATTACGCAGAGCATGAAGAAGTTCATCATCCATACCAATTCCACTCTCGTACTGAAACCGGGGATTCAGATAGTATGCTGCACATAGATGACACCATCTTAGTATAACTATACAAATATATCAATCAGTATAATTATCAATATTATCGCTTACCTGCTAGATGCAATTTCCTACCCATTTGGGCTCCCCACCGCCGCTCAATGATGTCGATGTACTCCTGGGCATGGGCTACATCTGCCTCCATGATCTGAGCCTTTGCCTTCTCCATCATGTGATACAAAAAGCCCATCTGGGGATACCTCTCGCTATCCACGGCCCGCAGCACTTCATATAATGGTTTGATAGCCTTGACTATCGCATTGGCCCACTGCCAGAATGACTGCCTGCTTACCAAGTCTTCCATCCTGCTTCCTTCAGTGCCGGCCTGGGCATATCTACTTTCCTGCCACTCGGGACTAACAAACATCTGACGTAGGGCTCCTTTCTTCTCGATAAGGCTATCAAGTGCAATGTAATTCGTAGCAAACCGTGTGACTCCTGGTCTAAGAATTTCTCCCCCTGCATACCTTCTCATTAATGAAAGAACCCAAGTATGGCTATAAATATACCTGGTGATGCGTTGGGCTATCTCCACCGTATGTTGCACCCTACGGATCTTTCCAATATCCATCAGGATGAGGTCGATGCAATGTGCAGCACATGGGGTCCAGAAAATTTTTGGTCGCCGCTCTATCAAGACCTGCCCGGCCAACTTATATTGCGGTCCATTATCAGTGACGACCTGCACGATATTCTCCTCTCCAATCTGATCAATCACCTCCTCCATAAGTCTGAGGATGTATGAGGCGTTGTGCACCTTATCCGAAGCATCAACTGACTTGTGGAAGAAGATCTTCGTATCACAGTATGTCAGAAAGTTGATGATGGCCCGCTTTGTCGGACCGGTCCAACCATCACACATCAGAGTGAGCCCATATGTGGGCCACTTGCTTTTATATGAACCAATCCAATTCTCTAGCTCTTCCTTATTGTTGTCAAGAAGCTCACCGTAGATGTTCCTCGGACCTGGAGGATCAACACCGGGACCGGCAGTCTGTATGGCAGAAATGGCAGACTTGTAGTATGTATTGTCTGCAGCATTTGCTGGAATGTGGCTGAAGTGGAACCAGGATCCAATAGCTCGCCACATATCCTTCTTCTTCTCCTTCTTCCACATTGTGTCTACTCTTTGCTGCTTCGAATCTCTTCTGGGGAAGGCATGCGGGTCTACATCATGGATTGACGCACCTGGTGGAATCCCTCCGGAAGACTTCTTTCGGCTACCAAAACCACCCAGGATAGATGCAATCCGGCTACGTCCTCTGCCCTCGCCCTTCCTGACTGATGTTGTCCTTTGAAACTCTGGATCTTGTCTGCTTCCACCAGAACCGGCGCCCGACTCAAAAAACGAGGGCCCAAATCGAGCCCGATGCCTCGCCACCTCCTCCTGCTGCCATCGATCATCCAAACTCGCCCGCATGGCAGCCTGGATCTGTGCCTCCTCCTCATCTGGACCCTCGGCCTCCTGTGACTCCATCAAGTGATAGGAAGGTGCTTCTGCAGCTTGGCGTTCCACCTCCGCTTTCTGCTTGGCAGCCCTCTCCTTGGCTGCTTTGATCTCAGCGAGGTTTTTTCTCATCAGCTGACGGATGGTCGGTGGGCACTCCGAGCATGCAGATATCTCACGAGAATTACCGGCTAAGTGCTGCTTTAATCTGTTTACTCCTCCTCCTTTGAAGCACTTGTGGCAATAATTGCACTGAAACTGGTGACGTTCACCGAGCATCTTCCCATGCTCCCAGCTAATATTACGCTCTTGGGGTTGCCCTCTCCTTGATGGCTCCATTCCTACGACCACATTAATTTTTTTCAATTTTTATTTTTTTAATTAAAAATTAATTTTTAAATTTATTAATTAAATTATAAATTATATAAATTCTGTAAAAAAAACAGTTAATGTCATTGAATCATTGAATCATTTCCTAATTTTTGGCAATTAAATTAAATTATATATCAACAACATATAAAAATTTCAAAACGAAATGGAATCATTGAATCATTTCCTAATTTTTGGCAATTTTTGACTTAATTTTTTTAAGCAATTTAAATGAAATATTAAAAAAACAATGTAGGGGAATTTTACCTTATTTTGTTTTTGCTGGATTTTTCTTCAAGAAAAACGACGCTCTCCGACCTTTCTAATTTTTTTTCATGCCTTTGTCTTTTCCTTTCTCTTCTTTTCCTCCTCCTTTCTCTTTGCCTTTCCTTCACTTAAGCTGATGCACTTGTGGCTTCAGCCTTCAGCATTCGGTTGGCTTTTATAGCCAACCGTTGGGTCACTGTGGCACTTTGAAAAGTGCCACTGTGAGCCACAGCGCGGCACTTTCGAAGTGCCGCGCGAAGTGCCGCACAAAGCGGCACTTTCGGTCGCATTGCCGCACAAAGCGGCAATTTAAACCTCCCGCTTTCAAAGTGCCGCATAAAACGGCACTTTGAAAGCTCAAAGTGCCGCACAAAACGGCACTTTGAAAGTGCCACACAGTGGCACTTTCAAAGTGCCTCTGCCAGAGGCACTTTGAACCAGCGCTGTGGCACTATCATAGTGCCACAGCGCTGGCACCTCATTGCCAGCACCGAACCGGCTCGGTTCGCACCGGTTCGATCATGTACCGGTGCGAACCGAGCGGTTCGCACCGGTTCAAGCATGTACCGGTGCGAACCGCCACGGTTCGCACCGGTATGGTGCTCGAAACCATCGGTTCCGACCCATATTGGGTCGAAACCGATTTACACACTGGAACCGGACCGGTTCCAGTCAGTACCGGTCCGGTTCGGGCTGAACCGACCGGTACCCTGCCTGCCACCATCCTCTTCCTTCTCCTGCTTAAGGAGGGACTCACCACCTCTTCCTTAAAGAGCTGAATAGTTCATCCACCTTGAACTGCATCACTGCAAACATGAACCAAGACTAAGTCAATCAGTGGAGCAATGTCAATTACAAACAAAACGAGGCAAGAAAATATACCGACGGCAGAAGCGAGATTCTAGCTAGCATTTTTCACAGCCAACTCCCGTAGTAGCTCAGTCAAAGCTAGGAACCTCATCTAGCGAAGGGCATCAACCGACTCCTACTTTTCATCCGACAAAAGAGGAAAAATGCTCAATGCCTGCTCACCGGGGGTCCTCCACAGCGTCAAAAAATCCCTAGAAGCCGTAGAAATCAAAAAATAAATTGGCCCTTCCAACTGTGGATGGATGAGGATCTAAAGGAAAGATATTATAACCCTTCCTAAAAGAAAAGTACCACCACACTTTATTTCGAGAGTGAGGCTTCACTTGAAAAAAGGCCCGAAACATCCCCACAATAAGAACAATCCCTTGGTGCCAAACAAAAAAAAATCAACTATCCTCCAAGCATTAGGGACGAGCTGAGCCAAAATGAGTTGGTGTTGTGCCAACAACTCGACAATGACCATGGGGATCGGGAGTCTCAACCCCACCTTTAGAGATTCCTCGTACAAGGCGCCTGCTTCTTCTCGGGCAAAGTTACTCAATCCGAAGGACCAAACAACTCATGGGTGAAGTTCTGAGGGATAGAAAACATAGTCCAAATACAGTTAAGGTTAGATTTCCCCAAGATACTTCTCCTAGTATCCAAACCCAAGACTACCTCAAGATGGGTTTCTCTCGAGGCCACAGAGACCCGGGCAGGGGAACCTTGACCTATCTCTTCTGCATCAATAGATCAGCCTCCGATGAATGAATCCATAAGCAACAAGCAAAAAAAGAATCAAAAGAAGGTAAGAAGGGAGAAGACTCAAAACGAGCCGAAAGTGCAAAACTACCCACTGAGAACCAGAGGAAAGTCTTGAGAAAGAGCAGAGAGATCGGATCTCAATACAAAAGCATAGAAGAAGCGACCGCACAACTCCACAGTTTTTTTCTTTAAGTTTTGGAGCAGGAAGGAACAAGGTAAGAGGTTCATGGTAGCCATCCTCTTTATTTATAGAGACTGAGGAGACCTATGCCGATACGACGCCTCACCTACTTCGGCCACATGTCACCGTAGAAGGTTCGTGGAAGCCATCCTTTTTATTTATAGAGACTCAAGAGACCTATGCTGATACGACGCCTCACCTACTTCGGCCACATCACCCAAGCATTCGCCCTCGAGCGATGTCCCGAGTCACTATTGGACTCCAAACGTCTATTCAACATGCAAACATCCCCTCCATAATCACAATGCTTTGGAAACGACAAGGATAGTTGTGCCTCTCATAAATGCAGAAACTGAAAAAATTGTGGTGGTATCGAAAGGACGACTACAAAAAAGCAGCATCGATGATCATCTAGTTTCACGGGAAACCTTTACCGGTTGGCCCCATAAACAAAACTACTTCCATTTCCCAAGCCAGCAGATTCAGCTCGCTATGGAAGTGGGAGGCAAGTGATGTGCCTTAAAATATAGCATGGTCCATACAAAGGGCCAGCCAAACAAAGTCTGCCACGAAGCCTCTTAATCGACAACCAGAGTCCGCGACATGCCAAGCCTAGAAGCACGTGGATGACTCTTCAAATTTCAAAACTACCTACAGCTGGCGACACTTCGGCCATGATAAAGTTTCTGAAATCATGCCAGCGAGATGGGCGAGGCGTTATACCCGTGTGAAACACCCACGCCTAATTCTCAGAGCGTGCAAAGGCCTGCCAATCACAGCCGACCCATGTGCCCGAATTCTTGGACGACAGGTGCTCGCCTTCGTCTATACAATCCACTCTCTGGGGGACCTTCCAAGTAAGTGCTCTAGTGCCTTGACAGACTATTATGTTGTCATTCACTAAGAACATCCTCTATTCTTTGATTATCGTCCTAACTTAGGCATCGAAAGGTCTCCAGCCGGACACACTCCAGCAAGAGAACTTCATCTTTACTGTTTCAGGTTGGATGCTCGATCGTTGACCAAAACCTTGGACACACTCCAAATCACGACCTCATATGACCCGAGCAACTCACTGTTGAGCCCTCCAGCATCTCTCCTACTTGATGCCCGGGTCAAGCCGATCCTCTTCGGCAACAAGTTGGATCGATTTATGTTCTGAATCCGCTACTCAATGAAATACCCAAAACCAAGTAAGTTGAAATCTTGTAAGGACCATGAATCAAACGGATATCATAGTTTTTACAAATACTCCAGCATTGAATTATTATTGTATAAAGTTCTGAACGTGAATGATAATTATAATCTGGTTTATGACATAAGTGAAATCATTATGCAGGCAAGCTAGTCATTATATTTCTTAAAATTGAAGCATCATAGGGATCAATTATGGCATACCATCATATATCGTGCACACAAACTGCATATAGTGAATTATCATTTAGAGAATTGTGGCTATTCTAACTTACATGAACACTAAGATCACCAACCTGTGCAGCCGGGACCTGGAGGCTAGAGACTATTCTTATGCTGTAAATCTGCTATGGTTCAAGTCATGAAAATTCAATATAGTTTTTTCGAGCATCAAAAAAAAGACTTGAATCACCAATTTATGCATTTAACTGAGCACAACTTGACAACATGGTCTAGAGGTAGGCAACTGAAAAGGATAAAAAATTAGCCCTTTGGATTACAGTAACTCTCAAGAGTTTTTCTCCCAAATCCAAAAAGAATGAGGAGATAAAAGGTTGATTTCAAATTCTCCTCATAGATGATGCACTCAAAGGAGATATCGAGCATAGAAACTAGTACTGGTATGCATTAGATGAGTCCAGCTTAAATATTAAGAAGTATAAAAAAGATAGGATATGATATGCATTATTATATCAAATATAATAATTTACCTCTGATAATAGACATCTGAAATGTATCAACTTCTGCTCTAATTTTGATCTCAATGACAACAGATTAACTCCTATCAGTGTCAATATTCCTCAAGAAACATAAGTAGACATAGTATATGTACAAGATATGTGCTAAAAATGTCTTTGACCCATTGTTCTTCCTTTTAACATGCATACATTTTGAAGACACTAATCTATCCATTGTCTAAAACAAGATGCATCTTTCGATCTAGGAAAGCTCTAAACCTGATAATGGGGCTAACTTTCATGCATATGCACCTACAAATCCTATTTTGCATACTACTCTTTACAAGTACTCAAAAACAGTTCTGTGCTACTGATTCTGCAAAATTTGTCTTCCAGTCAATTTTGATGTCATCTATTTCCATTTTCCATTGCTTGCCAAACCAAGGAAGACAATCAGAGCCCATTTGCTGGAATAATGGGGCCACCTTTCATGGGTATGCTCTTACAAATCCTTCATTGAATACACTCTTCATAAGTACTCAAAAATGGTTTTGTGGTACTGATTCTGCAAAATTTGTCTTTTGGTCCATTTTGATGCCATCTATTTCCATTTCCCATTGCTTGCCAGACCAAGAAGACAATCAAAGCCCATTCGCTGTATTAATATGGACTTCTGTCTCTTTAGGTGTTCTGCATCAGTTCTGGCTTTAACAGGATAAAGTTACTTTGCACTTCTTTGAGAAGTAACTCCAGTTTTTTGACAAACGAAATTACTATTTGACACTTAAAAATTCTATTCAATGTGAATGCTTGTAAGACCTCTATCACAGCTTCACCGGCAATTATGGTGCCTATGAGTAGCTCATGAAAACATAACGTGAAGTCTCCCCAAAATTAGTCTTTTGTAATTTTAATTCTGTAAAGCTCAAGATATAATGCATCCTTGAGTCACACTACATAGCAGCTTATTTGTGCAATAATAGGGAGACAGAATCCTCATAATATCTTATAATGAGCAGAAAAGCAGTATTACCAGCAGAAGCAACAAACAATCATGGATGTAGTTCTATGGATCTGGCAGCGCATTCCCCTTTTTTTTGTTGAGCTCTTAGTTTTTAGAGTTTGAATCCTATATAAGCTAATACAGACAGCAGGGTTGACACTAATTTCTATAGTTGCAGTGGTCAAAGAAAGAAAAAGCTGTCATTCAATATTTGTAGACTTAAACTTCATTATCATCTAAACTCCAACTTTATACCTTTGTAATTTTCCTCCTTAAGAACCCAAGTTCACTTTGGATTACCAACTAAAAACTTTATTAGAGAAAGGTATTAGGGAAAATTGTGCTTGTAATTTCATACCTCTCCAGAAGCACTGTTGTACCTCTTCTGTTGTTAGCCCTGAAAGAGGTAAATAGATTTATATCGGCATTTTGTCTATCACATTTTTTTTAACTAAAAGTTGTGCAAATTCACTACCTTTAAATATTGACGGTACAGATGTTCCAAAGTAAACAGTCCGCCTAGGCAGGTTCCATATCCATTTCCTAGGAACATGAATAGGGGAATAACTACTCTGGTGATCTGCAAATACCTGCACATTCATAAATTTGTTATGGGCTTAAAATGGAAAGTTCGTGTTGCTTTACCCTCAATTGCAATGTCATATGGTAAAAGCAAATTATAATAAGAAGCGAAAACTGCAATTACCTCATTAACTTGAAAATAAGTGCCGTTGAGTGGAAAGCTTCCTCTTATTGCCGTTCGACATGGTATCTGATGAGGCTTATATCAGTAATAAACATGCGAAAATCATGTGCATTAAGGAAATCAGTATTAACTCATTCATAAAAGTCATGTGTGTCCTTTTCTAGTTGATGCTCATCGTATCTTTAAGTTCCAAACCTGTGCTGTTGATAGAATCCTGAAAAGAGCACATACTAATAAAAATCCCACGACACTTATCACTTGAAGTTCACCCAATATCTGATCTAAATGTTACATTATATCTTAGCACTGGATACTGCTTCTAAGCTCATACTCACCCATCACATGAACCTGATTGATGAGCCTCCTTATCATATATTATTGCAATGTATACTAATGGTGCTTTCAACAATTCATTCTTTCACATCCAATCCTTGTTTGATATACACCCATTTGGTCCATAAATAAAACTCTAGCCCATCCTCCCCTAGTACTCTCTGTCACTCATATATGCAGCCCCACACTCCAGTTGGCCTACTCTCACCTGTCTATTCTTATAAAGGTCCACAAAAGCATGCCACTGTTTCTTCCAACCTGCTATATTTGATGTCACTCTGTCTGCACATTAGCAACTGATTAGCCTACTCCCACCTTTCTCCTTATAATGGCCTAAAATAAATTATGTTTTCTCTCAACATGCTATTTCTTAACAAAATTTAATGCTTCCCACTTAACCTCTTATTGTGATTTGGATCCAGAATGTCCTGATCTGCTTGCAAATAGTATATGGTTGAGGACATTGGCATCAAATTCAAAGGGTAAGCTCACCCATTGTTATTTCTCCTTAACCTAACCTAGAACATATTAATTAAACCATACCTTCCTATTCTCCACAACAAGGATTGATGTACCAAAACTGGTAGCCGGACTGGTTGCTCAGCGGCAAGGTTCGGAACGCCCCCTGTGGCATTCTGTGCTGGCCCGTACCGACACAGTAAAGGGGGCGGAGGAGAGGGAGAACGAGAGAGAGGAATAGAGAGAAGGGGGAGAGAGAGGGAGAGAGGAGGGTGGCGGACATCCAGTAGAGGCCGGCGGAGGGTCAGGAAGCTGCGTGGAGGGACGGAGAAGGGGCTCCGCCTTCGGTTCCTCTATTTTGTTCAAACTCCTCTTCCGCCCCTCCGCGCGGCTCCCACGCCCTCCGCCGACCAGCCACCACCCTCCCTCTCTCTTTCCCCGCTCTCTCTCTTCCTTCCCCACTCTCTCTCTCTCTCTCTTTTCCTCTCTTTTCTTCTCCTTCTTCTCCTCCGTCGCCAGTTTCTCGTTTTGGTTGTTAGAACCGTCCCGGTCCACTGCAGGTATGGCTCAGTACGCCCTGAATCGGGTAGTCCGAGATGGTTCTACCAACCATGCTCCACAACCTTCATTGTCAAATGATACATGCCCACATCAAAACCCCTTATGAACCTTCCCTTGGTCCCATCCAAACCCTGTTCTATAGGGAGATGTAAAAATTGCATTCTTTAGGAGAAGGTAGTTATTAGGCCTTTGGGTTTTGTTAGAAATTCACCAATACATTGTTTTCACTCTTAGTTACCAAAAGCAGGTGCAAGTATGAGGAAGTGACTCATTACAAAAAATCGAATAAAGAAACATTTACAAGGAGGATGCAAGAACAAGTTTCTGAGGAGATTCCAAATTGGATGCACCACCTAATGGAAGATTCCAGCTACTTAAGGTTTCACTAACCTACGGAATTCCTTCATATGCATCTATACACCTAATGCCTTACATTGTATACCTTCTCTACAAGTAGAGCTAGCATCTAGGCTACATCGACCTACATTCATCTATTACTATCTCCCCTCGCACATGTAATCCCTACATTAACTTTATTCTTTTGAGAATAAAAAGCCCTAGAATTAACTCCTAGATATATCTGTTCATGGTGGCAAGCATACTATGAAACACCCATCCACCCTTGCAAGCCCATAAGCTTAAATCTTACACTAATTTCTTCAAACTGCATAAAATCCCTTTCTCTAATCTTGTTAATTATAATTTACTCCATAACACATGGAAAGATGAGACCTCTTTTCTACCTACTTTTTCTTCCATGTAATGGGAGAGTCCAGAGAAGAAAAATAATAACATGTAGAGTTGTAGACTATCCATAGCTACCAAATTCTTATTTCTCTTAACAATTTCCTTACCCTAAATAAATAATTTCAACCATCTAGTCACATGACTCCATCTCAAACAAAAACCTTAATGTTGTGCATCAAATCACTTGTCAACCATTGAAGTCAAAGTGAACTTTTTCTCCCAAATGAAAGGGACCAGTAAATCCCTACAACAAGAAAAATCCTATAAATTCCTTGTTTTTGAACAAAGGACCTATTCCGACCCTGCTCATATAACATGATCAAAATGTCATTGGACAATATTTTTTCCCTTTCTCCAGTAAATGCATGCAAATTCCACCTACATTGAAATGATCAATATACCCTCAATTATAAAGAAAAACTACAAGTTCTTCACTCTTTGAAGAAGCATATCATGGAGAGCTAATCCTTGTATTAAATTCAGTTCTGGCATTCTCTACCCATTTGGGCTTAACAATATCAAAAATTCTTAATTCTTCTGGAAATTTCTCATCCAGTCAACCATGTATACTTCCAGTTTCCCAGAGCTTTCCATATTCCTATTTGTTCATCCATGAACACCCACTTACACCATGACTTCTGCTAAAAATCATATGCTACTAGAGAATTCTAGCTCTTTTTAACTCCAACCCTCACCTTAGGATACAAGCCCTAGTATATTGTCCAGAAAGGACTAAATCTGTTCCATCAATGTTTGATTCCCAAAATACACAAAATAACAAGAAAACACTAGAACTCACGAAATTGTCCTAGAACTACTAGAGTCTTGTAAAGTTCTAAGACCCCAGGAGATTATGAAATCCTACCAGGAAACCATAACTATCCTATCAATGGAGGGGTTATGACTTCCCACAGTATTAACCTTAATAACTCCACTATAGCAGAGGTCTGCTTTTGCACCTTGGAACAATGGATTGAAGGAAGGATTTCCCTGAGGGATATCTGCAGAAGCATGATAGTGCTGCCAGAACACACCCTGCTTTTATCCACCTTCTCCACAACTGTTTGCTTTGTACTAAATTTTTGTGTCAACTCTTTCTCTGTCTTTTCCATATTTGTGGGAGCTGCTATTTATGCCTATATTATCGACATGCCATATAGTAGTTTTCATTTAGCCAATTTTGTTGGGTAGTTAGGTATCTAGTACCTAAATACTTGAGCAGGGGCCTTGTCTTTGGTTAAGCATCACCTTGTCCTTCCTAGATTATCAGCTCTTTCTAGTAGCCTACTGTTTCTGTCTATATTTTTTCTTTTCATTTTAGCCTTTTTGCCAGTCGCCATTCCTATCTGTTACAAACTGTTTGCATATCCTGTCTAAATGGTAAATGGTAAGCTTTACCAAAATTGTGCCTCTGACTACTTGGGCCTGTTCTTCTCTTCTACAACTGCAAGCAAAGCATGTCTTATTGTCACACAGTTCACCGGTGTCTTGAGAGTTGCAACATGTTTCTGGTGGCTCAGTTGATCCAGCAGTTTCACCTATTATTCAACATTGGCCATAAACAGTTAGATGCAGTGAACAAGAATAATACTGTCGATGCATTAAGCTACTAACTGTCTTACCTGGAGTCCATATAGTGAGGAGGTAGGGACACGGATCATCAGGATGTCTTCGATCCAGCTGTAATTCATTCAGTAGATGGAATAATTAGAAATGGAGTTCTTTGCCATGTAAAGGAAGGAAAAAACTGGTCATCACATTGCAATTACTCACCCCCTCCAAAAGAGGGTGTGAATCCGGAATGTCATATCTGCAACCAGGGAAAAATTGTAATTAGCTCACATTATGCTGCCTCTAGGACTATACTATTGGTTCCTTAATCAAATGTTTCATTGCCTTCTTAAGGATAAAATGATGCTCTCTCTCTCTCTCTCTCACACACACACACACAAGGCTCGTCGTCTTAGTACCCGATCCCGTATCGGTCCCACACTAGCATAGTGTCGGTACGGTTACAGTACATAGTTTTTTCAATGTACCGAGTATCCGTACGCCACCCATACCAAATACCGATACAGTACAGTACACCCCGTACTATCCAATTCGGGCCGGTACGGCAAACCATGCACACACATATACACAGACATTATGTTACGCCCTTTTAAGCGTTGGTGCTAGTGAGGAAGTTATAGATACATACACTTGATGCTCTGTTCGGAGCCAGCTCACATTCTTTAGCTTAGGCATAGGGATTGAAGCAGCTTCTTTAGTGATAGCCACTATAGCCTTAGCCATATCATCTTCTTCGAGCGCTATACCATTTTCTTGTATATAATTCTGTAAATTCTGTGTGAACTCATCCAAGTTGAGCTTTATTGTAGGAATTTCATCAGGATCTTCATAAAATGCTTCTTCAATATCCCTTTCAAAATTTTCCATACGTGCTGGTTCTGGGCTTTCCGGCTCTTCAATGATAGGCTCACAATTGTTAGCATTAACTCCTTGTGAGAGATTGCTTTCCTCAGGTTGAGGTAGGAGGGCTGGATTAGAAATGTGAATATAGTCATTTCCAGAGGCAGGGGGAGTTGTTGAACTCACTATGCCTTTTTCCTCTGGTCCTGGGAGTGTAAATCTTGCACTGCATCAGGGATAGTTACATTAGTATATTATTTTAAGTTACACCTTTCAACAGTTTAACGATGACAGGAATTTATAACAAAGTGGCATGATCATGAGTCTTTGGAGCTACAACATATATTGATTTCAATTGCTAAGTGATCTTATCCATGACAGTCATATTCCAAAGGTCAGCAAAAGGTTAATTTGGTCTAAATGGACCACCATAATCTCGAAATTCTGGAATCATTTATAAAGTTGCAAACAATATGAAAATAAAATTAATATTGACTTAATTGTTACCTCAATATGTCCAGAATGGGTTGCAATTTCTCATCTCAAATTTTTCTAAAAACATGGAAAGATACCAGGAAGTACTATGACTCTGTGAAAAAGATTTGCCACTTAAAATAGTCTCATTTAACTTGATAATTATCTTGCATTTGTCTATGAAACATCTATCAATATCTGCAATAACTTACTCTTGATTATACACAGGCATTCAGGTAACCAATCAGATGTGATCATCTATATGATCATGCATGCAAGTATTCACCATTGATGATATTATGCCAGTATGGATCTGCTAGAGTTTAGGCCACAAACCTTGCAAAAGCACTTGCAAAGTGCTTGCATTCTCCTCTCATAGGGCATGCGTTACAATTTGGCTTGCTTTTTGTACAGAATACCTGCATGATATGCACTTACCTCAAGTTGCTTATTTCAACTATTTATCTGTGTTCTGTCGAAATTATTTGTATATTCATGTAAATATGAATCTGGTTACTAGATCAACTCATTGGCATACCTTTCCAAATGTAATCATTTGATAGTGTAGCTCATACCTGCACAATCAAGTATATGGTATAAGTTCAACATTTTAGCAATATATTTGGTATTGGATAGGTAAAATAAATATAAATGGCCATCACTATCAAGAAAAGTGAAAGAAGGATTCTATCTGCATCCGTGTCCAGTAAAAGTAAACATCTTGAAGACATATGAATTAACTGGATTAGATTTCCAGATTTTACAGTGTTTCTTGATCAAGTTTACACAGCCGCGGCCAAAGGAACTTCTGAATGGTCGCCATGATAGGATACCTTTGATAAAGCAAGTAGGAAAAAAAGCATTAGAATGATTTGTTATGAGCTAGCAGTTTTACATGTTTAACATCATTATTTACAAAGAACTGGTAACCATAAATATAAATATACTCACAGTTCTAGGAGATGCAACTGAAGGGACTCAGGAAGGGGTTGAAGTGGTACCCATCCTAGCCTTACACATATGCGACCCACATTTGTGTCAACCTGATCGGCAAATGGGTTTCCATGTTAACTTCTAGTTTCTAAATGGTTTTCTATGGAGAGATTTGTTAAATAAATGGCTTACTGGGAAAGCTAGATGGTGAAGTGTCAAAAGGCGAACACACTCAACGCTTTTGAGTCCTAATCCTTGTATGCTTAGGAGATAATCCCTGTAAGCATCACAGTATTTAAGTTAGTTTCAAGTTATAAATATTTTTGATTGTGCAGCCTCTGCAACCAGATTACCAAGCCTCAATCTAGCCAGTTTTTTCACTATATGAATGCTGCTTCAACAACCTTTCTTTAATGTTCCATCCTCCATCAGAGAGAGCTTCCTCAAATCATATGATGTCAAGCTAGCAAATCTTCACCACCTCTCTTCTCTAATACAAAACTAAATCCCTCCCTTAGAGAGTGTTATATCTCAATAGCTGCAATAGTCATATTAAGAGAGCCTAATCACATCTCTTTTTGGCCTTCCTAATAATTTTATTTGCCTTGTTTTCCTGACATAAAAAAGATCCCCAGTCATATTTAATTATTCAAATTCTTCCTCTTAGAAATTTTGAAATCAGGTAGATCTACTAAAGAAAATGCACTTGCAGGAAAAGTAGTTGGTAAATATTTTGTCTGTTCCAGTGGAAAATCAAACAACCTGTTCACATGTAAAAGTGAGAAAAATAAACCCAGAATATAGCTGGTCTTACTTTGCTTTGTCTGGTGGAATGTCCCTTAGCCATTCAAGGTCAATGCTTCCATGATCTTTAACCAAACGATTAAGGAAATCCTGAGGTATCATCAATGGACTGTTACCAGACGTGGTACTAATTTCTTATGATGTGCATAAGCTGCTTGATATATAAAGAAACAGTTGAAAAAAATTAGTTTAATTATTTCCATTAATTGCATTAAATGAATAACAATCAACAATTTGTTATCATGAGGAGCATTTTCTTATGCTCTGTGCAACCTTCTTGAATTATTATTAATTCTAAATTTTTGATCGAGGTGTACAAGATAATAAATTACATTGCAATGAAAATATGTGCTAATATCATTTACAACAGATGGTTTTGTTATGGTGTTAAGCTAGGAAATTTTCTTCCTCGCAACAGCTTGAAAGTTCAGATTCTTCTTTGTTTTTTGACCCATGGTTTTGGAGGGGGGGCATGGTGAGTTTGAAAATTGCTGTTTTGACCTTCTTGCTGACTGTCATCATTTGGAGTCTGGAGAGTAAGAAGGCTTATTGATGGTTCTTAGGAAATCTTTTTCAAGAGTTGATGATAGGAAATCTTTTTCAAGAGTTGATGATAGGAAATCCTTTTCAAGAGCTGATGACAAAATATCAAACAAACCAACCAATAACAATAACTACTTGAGTCCTGAGTGACCTGGCCACTTCAATATATGGATATTTTGGGGTTTGTGATAGTAAAGTAATACCTACAAATGAGTGAATAATGCCACTTTCTAACAAATGTGTGCATGACATACAGACACAGAGAAAGATAAGGAAAGTTGATTTGGGTTGTTGATAAATGAAGCTGGTGATTTTGCCGTATCATATATGTATATGTTCAGTTATTTTTATTGTAATTATCATTGTTATTATTTTCTTATATAGCATGCAAGTAACTGTCCATATATCCCAATAACAGCATCAGATAATTAGCATTTACAATTGTACCTTAATTCGCCCAGCCAGAACATTGTTCATTCCTCGCTCACGAATGGCTTCAGAAATTTTATTTACATCTGCATGCCTAACTGCCTCCCAGTCCAGTGAGTCCATTCTCTCATTGCTTCTTTCTTTCTGATAACCATTGCAATATGCCTGTCTTCGCAAGCTATCCCAGTCAAAAGTCTCCACCTTTTCAGTCTCAACCTTTGCCTTCTTTGCTCTTGATTTGCTTTTGGCTCTTTCTTTTGAAACATTTTGGGAACTGCAAACTTCATCTTTTAAATTAAAGTCCAGTGTCTTGGCAACCTCTAAAGTTTCCTTTTCATTATTACATGAGTTCAAATATGTTTGATGCTCCTGGATGTATGGTATTTCAGCCTGATTGTCAACTGCATGTTGAGTGTTTTCCATTGGGAAATTGGCCTTCCTTTCTTCCTGTTGGAAGTTAGTTCTGTTATGATCCACCCTTAAGCAAGTTCGTGATTGCAAAGAATTTCTGTTTATGCATGCACATGAATCGAGTGCTTCTGTTATTTTAGCAAGAAATGCTGACTGCTCACCTGCGGAATTAGTTGCATTTCCTGATGAAAGGTTAGAGTGTCTGTCTACCATTTTTATTTTATTAGTCTTCATGGTCCCATAGGCAGTAAATGGCACGTTTGAAATGCTTTCTTCTCTTACTACATTGATATTTTCCGTGCCCACCAACATGTAGTTCAAGTTATTATCAGAATGAGAAGGTGCAGGAGAAACAGATGACACACCTCTTATCTTATGTTCTGAACATTTGAGATGGGAATTAGGTGCATATCTTATTGATCTACAAGCACCTTCAAGATTATTTAATCCACAAGTAATCTTTGTACTATTTCGACCCTCTTGACATGCCTCTTTATCAAATCCACCACAATTTTCCTCTAATAGAACTCTGTCATTGCCATGGTTGTCCATTTCCTGGTTTTGGTTATTTCCTGCAATGTGCACATTCTCCTCAAATGAAACAGAACTGTCCAAGCCACTGGACATACTTCCAGTTATTAGGTTGGCTTCAGAGTTTGACCCTGAGTTTGATCCTACTTGATCCATTGTCTGAATTAGGTAGTCCAAAGAGTTTGCAGATGAAGCAACAGAGTTTTGAGAGGAAACTACATCCTCAAGGGACTGTGTATCTTCTGATTCTGTGCTTCCTGTTACTGAAACCAAGGGGTCTATTCTGTAGTGTGGTGTTTCAAAACCTTTCTCTGTCTCACTTCCATGGATGTGCAAACCTATGCCTTCTGTATCATCCACCTTGTTACGTCTGCTATTTCTCCCTATTGATTCATTACTGCTAGCCATTTCATTTCCCTTCACATGATCAGCATCATGGATCTCCAGAGGACCCCGGTGACACAAATCTGGGCTGAACCCTTTTTCTTGCCAATTGGTAGCATCAGAGGTAACGCTGCTTCCATCTCGCTTTTCTGTTGATTCGCTTATGTTTTCTGCATTGAGATCTGCACTGTTACTCCTTGACCGAAGAGGAAATCTTGCAGCAAGGGCCATGAAGGCAGAGCTGTGAAAGACAATTACATAAGTTGGGAATCTAAAAAGAAACTTTGAAAAGAAAAAGCTACTAATTGAGAAAAGCTTGGTATCATTCTGAAGATTGACTTCTGCAAAACTGAATAACTGCTTGACAAGCTTAAAATTACCTAGAAAGATGGTCTGAAACATTCTGAGTAAGAAATACGCCTACCACAGAATCAACAACTGATCCTCTCCATGGAGAGAAGTGTCTATCCCCTAAAAGGAAAAGATAATTTTAGTATATGCAGATATTTTCCAACTTTCTTGCAGAAGTGGGTAGGGAATTACAAGAGAAGATAATGTTCTTGCAAATTGCCAGCCAGTGTCTGTTCTGCATTACTCTTATAAACATACACATGTTGGTTTGTGTGATTTGTATAGACCTAAAACTCTCTCATTGAATTCATAAAATTCTTGGATTCATTACCTTAACATCAAGTCAAACGTCCTTTATGTTTGATGTGAGAAGTTTCTGTCTCATAGCCAAGTTGCTGGCAAGAATACATTGATATCTTTCATCTCTTCTGTTAACTCTTGGTATCTATAATGACAATTTGTTTAGAAAAAACCCAAAATAGAAAAGAGTTATTACTACATTTTTATGTAAGAGTCATAATTTGTGTTTATGGTTTAACAATTCAGAGAACATTTCATGGAACAAACCTTTATTGTAGTTCATTTTCCATATGCTAAGACCTGCAATTGGGCTGTCTACATGATTTGTCTTGAGTCATATAAGCACATCAATACACGTAAATTGTGATTTAGCATTAGAAAGAGAAAAAGGTGTTTGCTTAAATTCTAAACATAGTTAACCATTGAATTTCAATTAAAACAAATTCTCATTATTCAGGAAGATGCTTCATATGTCTTTCTTTTCCTTATTCTAGTTATGAATTATCTTCTTCAATGCAAGGTACCTGAATTATATGCCCTAGGGTATGCCAGTAGCAAAGATTGCTGACATAGCACCAGTCTATAAGCTATATTTACATATCCATCATACCTGGATTTGGGTGGTTAGGGGAGATTCAGTTTTATAGGAATGTAATTGACCAGTACAAAAGATGAGGACAACTCTTTCCTTTCTTTAGACAGCATGCTTGTATATGAACAAGGTATAGAAATTGATTATTTGGCAAACAAATATTTAGAGATATTGTGAACAGAACCTTGGACCAGACGCATGCGTGCAATGAATGAATCTGCACGACCATGAAATACTCGCCTTTCTTCTTCCCACCATTTTTCTTTATCCACATCCAATCCATCAGCTTCATCACTGCATGCCTTCCCCATCAAAATCTTCCATACCCTATTTGTCTCTTCATCCAATTCAACCTTAGCCCGTGGGCGCTGTTTCTTGCTTATATCAAAAGGCCCCTCATATGGAACCATCATATTGCCACTAAAAAGAACAAGAGCATTTTGTGGTTCAGCTGCACTGTGCACCTGCCCTCCCTCTAAGTCCAGTTTTTGTATCTTCCAAATAACATCATTCATATTATTTACATATGGAATAATTGCTCGAGACATTGGGTTGATGAAGTGCAGTTCTCGAACACTGTTGCTAATCGGGTAGCCTTGTATGGGAATGCTTTGAACATGATGCAAGTTCTTTTCTTGAAAATCTCCTCCTAATGCAGTTGATTCAACAGATTTTTGCTCCAGAGGACCATAAATGCATGGCCCAAGCTTATGTTCATGATCCACATTTAAAGGAATGATCTTGACGAGAAGAGCATGTGCATTTCTTGTACGCCTTTTTCTTTTCATCTTCATACATTTGTCTGCAAAAAAGGTTTCACTGCATGCTTCAGGTGGTCTTTCAGGAGTTGGCAATAGGTGATTGCAGCCTATGATGGAAGCAAAGGAAGTCAACTTCCTGGCTCGGACTGGTATCTTTGATCTCTTCTTTGTCGGTCTTCTCGTATGGCGAAATGTCAATGTGCACTCTGGAGATTGCAACTTATCTGATATCAGTAACTTTTGTGCATCTGCAGATGCAAACTCTTTGGAATAACATTGCATAGATTGATGATATTCTAAGTCTTGCTTCCCTGTCCTCGTCCTTTTTTGCCCCTCTTGAGAGTACGAACCATGGCTGCTTGTTTGATCAAATCTGCTAGCCTGATTTATCTCTTTACTTCCCTGCATGAAGGCGGCATCTTTTGAAAGTCCCCAACCAGTTTGAGCACTATCGATATGACTGTAGTCCCGTTTCATTCCTGTCTTGTCATTGTCATCTTCTACTAAGATCAAATCTGCCTTTTCATTTGGATTTACCTGCTTCTGACAGGTTTGCAGTTTTGGCTGTTGACCACAAATGGGGTTTTTCATACTATTCCTATTACCAGCAAAATTCTTCGAAGTTTCTTTCAATGATTCCCTTTTAAAAGACTGAGCAGGTGGGGTTGGAATTTCTGGCAACATTATATACTCTTCCAGCATTTGGTTTAGTGAACGAGCGAGATCAAATACTAATCCAGCTGATGAATTTTCCATGACCACTTCTATTTCGTGGCTGAGCTGCAACTTTGATTTACTTCTGGAGCTAGTAGAAGTATGTCTAGGTCTCCCTCTACCCCGAAATTGTACATTGTTGCTTGTTGATTCTAGGTGTTTATTTACTGGTCCACCTTCAGATTCAAACTTTAACCGTCGCCTGACTGGTTTGGTCCCATTTATAACATGTGGATCAGCACTTGTCCCTTCTGCATTTGATCTGCCAACAGTTTCTCTTGTAGTATTTGGGGATGTGTCCGAAGAATTTAGGCTTTTCTTCTCCCGGATGTATGTCTTACTATGATTTTCATTTTTCCTGACTGGCATGGGCGTAACAGGCTTTGGTGTTAACGGCTGCAGGGTTTTAGTTGGCTTGCCTTCTTGAATAACCTTCGGCATGTACCTTTTCCGTCTTGTCTTTTGCCTTGGTGTGCTGTTCAAGCTTATTCCTGGGTAATTCCTTTGTTCATCCTTTCCAGATTCCAATTGTTGAGGAGCCAACAATTTTTTTACATGCTGTTCAACTCCCTGAGGTGGAGAAGAGCACCTCTCGTTTGCAGTTGTTGGCACTGAGGGATTACGGTTAGAGCATTGATCTTGCTCCCGATTTTTTTCCCCATCAGTTAACTCTTCGCAAACTAGATTAATCACCTCTGGAGGAATACGATCTTGCACTCTCTTCACAATATCTGGGGTTACAAGTGCCAAAAATCGTAAGGAACCATTGTTCACATTCTCCTTTGCTGAGCTTTGCCGTATGTCGGTCTCCAGGTTGTTTTCCATATTGTTTAACTCTACATCAACCAAATCAACCAGTTCACTATGTATAGCACCTTGTATTTCTTTACCCTTGGCTGGCGTCGGAGGGGCTACTGGAAGGTGTTCTTCCTCTTTCATGCTGGTGCAAGCCGCTTCCTTTGTCACAGAATTAAGATTTGGAGCAAATGGAAAACAAAGACCATCTGCAAGATACAAGTAAATAATAACCTACCTTGATTCGAGCTCATGAAAACCTACATCAATGATAAACCAAGAATAATAACATGAATATGTCTGCTATGTATCTAGGGTTCCCTAGGGTAAAACCAAGAGAAAATATCTATGTAGAACTCGCTCTGAGGACACATACTACCCTTGTTAGAAACACTTGAAATCATCAAGGCTTTCCCATTCACCAGAAACTGATTTGGCAAACAGGACAGATTTTTTATGGTGCCTATCTGAGTAAACTCCAAAAGACTGGAGGATGACTTGTTCTTTAGATCTGCATTACCAAATACCATGATATTTCTGAAGGGTATGTGCAGAGATCGGTGGTGGTTGTGTGCAAACTGGCATTGTAAATGTGAACCGGTGCTGTAGAAGATGTAGTAGCCCCCTTTGAGCTATAGAGTTCTGGAATGCGATCACCAATACCTCTTGAACCGGAGCTTGAACACCGGCCACCTATAGCAGAGGCACTGCATGGTTCAAGGGAGGTTGAACTGCCTGCTGGAATCCCCTGGTCATTGTCTGAGATGGGGGTCCTTCTCTTGGGGACTGCCGCAGCCAGAACCCGAGGGCCCTTCTTCTCCAAGTCCTGCTGCTGCTGAAGCTGAGCTTCTCCACTTGTATCCATCCCAAAATATCTTCCACAAAGATAAAGAATCAGCAGAAAAATCAAATATATCTTCCTCTACTGCTACAACAACTACAATCTTTTGTAGTGAGGCTAATTTGAAAATAAATCTTAAAAAGAAAAGAAAAGAGAACAAAAACGGATTAATATCTTTATCTTCCTCGATAATTTCAGAAGCAAAACTCCATCACTGCATCTGAAAACGACTCCTCCGAGCCGGGAGGAAATCTATTCGCAGGCGAAATGCAATAACCCACACATAACACAGAAAGCAAGAAAAGATCAAATGTTTGGATAGAAAAGTTCATCTATTGTCATAAATGAATTAATGGACGAAATAAAACTTAAGCGATAGTAAATATTTTACACAAGTGAAACGTAGATGGAAGCAGATTTTTTCAGTGGGGAAAAGAAAACAAAAATCCCAACTGAACCTTATGATCTCTCCTGCCACAGTCTGTTTCAGCCATTCCACATGAACAAGCTAAATAAACTAAACAAAAATTGGGGGGGGGGGGGGGGGGGGGGGGGGGGGGGGGGGGGGGAAGCAATCTGACCTCCTGAAGAAGTGCTCTCTCGCTGTACAATGGAGAAGAACAGGCCTCTCTTCAGAGCTAGGAAGAGAGAGACAGACAGGCCAAGAAGAGGAAGAAGAAGAAGAAGGCTTCCACTCAGACTCAGCCTTTTCCCCTTTTTAGAGCGCAACGCATATTTAATTTAATACATAAAATAATCATTAATGAAATAAATGTGTACAAATACTATCCTTTTTTTTTTCCACCAGTATCAACGGGGCTTGCTCGCAACCGCAATCTTTCGAAACGGATTTTATAGCACAAAAAGGGAGGGCGTAGTAAAAACTAAAAAGGAGGGCGTAGCCGAGAAAACTCGGAGAGTATACGACGGTTGGAGTTTGGAGGGCAACGTGATACCTACCCACTGGTCGAACGGGCCGCGTGAGCCGCTGAGCACTCGTTGACACTTGGCTCCTGCCACCAGAACCTGCCGTTTGTTGCCTCCGTCACCGGCCGCCTCCTCGGGGCTACGCAACAAACCGTCCCCACCCACTGCTTTGCTCGGACCTCAACGCTGCTTGCTTTTACCGCTCGCATTTTCCCATGCATTTCGTGCTTAAGGTAATGGGGCGTGTCATTGTTGGGGATGCAAACCTGGCCGTACGATCCGAAAGGCTCCTGCTTGGTTTCACGGGATGCAAACATATCAGGCTTGTGATTTAAGTTAGGTGGTAAACGGAAGACGAGTTGCCGCGAGCCTTGCGTTGGCGTGATTTACTCTGTGCTCCGTGTTGGAGTTGTCTTCATCCAAGTCATCTAAAGTTTTATCCGCGGGAAAGTTCAATGTACGAATGAATACGATTTATTTAAATTAAATATATTGCGTTTACCCTGTTTTAGAATAACTTTCAAAACTTATCCGGTTTGCCGCGCAAAAATTAAACGGAACAGTTTGGATCCTCTGCAGTGCATGCACTGAACGAATAAGTCTGTACGAGCCTTATTATCAAATAGGCTACAATAGATAACCTTGCATGTCATACATAGCATCTTGTTGCTGGCGGCTACTCGAGTGGCACAACAGCGCAACTATCCATGGTCGAAGAAATATATAAAAAAGCAAATAAATAAAAAAAAAATAAATTTAAAATTTTATGTACAGAAAACTCCTTCTTATCTATAAAAATATTTATATAATATACATATAGAAAGGAAACATAATTAATAATTAAAATTTGAAAATTTTACTTGGGATTTAGTTTCTCATTAATAAGTTAGAAAATTATAGGCATGGAAAAAAGTTCCTCTTAAGCTATCCAAGGTTTCCAACTTTATGACTATCATTCAAATTTTTTATTTAGATAAAGTTTTATTAAATTTCAATAAAAATAATAAATAATTTTTATTTAATATAGTTTAAATAATTTAGTTTTGAGAAAAAGACTTAGATACCTCCTCAACTTAGGTCCATTTCACTTGGTAAGTTAGTTAAGCGGTTCAATATGGTCCCAAGTTCTATTTAGCGTTCGTCGTCATTAAAACACTATTATAAAGTATAGTTTTGCCCTCACAAGAATGGCTTATTTATGAAAAAAATACTCTCTCTTCTCCTCCTCTCATCCCTTTGTGTTCCACCACCTCTTCTTCTAGTATCTCCTCCTATTTAAACACACCAGCCACCATTATCATCATCCCTCCTCTCTATCTAATCTGATCTCCTCCGAGCTCCATCCACTTTCACCACCTCCTCTCCCAATGCGACCCCCTTCTCCTCTCTAAATTCTACCGCTATTCTCATGCCTTCTCTCCATCAACCCTTCCTCTCAAACCTGATCTGAGCCCCACCCTCTCCCATCACCTCCTCTTCTTTGACCCCACCCCCTACTCACTCCCACCATCTCCATTTAACCTAGTCCGAACATGCTCACTCCCACCATCTCCTCCCTCTTTCTTAATCTTGCCACTATCCTCATCCCTTCTCTCCATCCCTCTTCTCTATTTAAACCACTCCTCACAAGGATATTTCAATTCTAAAAGTCTCTTGTGACCATCACATGATGAAATCCCATAAATCCAGATAAATGAATATAGATAGTGGAACCATGCTGAATCACTTAACTAAATTTATGAACTACTTTGAAACTTTTTTAAACTTAATGGACACTAAGTTAAACTATCCTTAAGTTGAGAAAGTATTAAAGTAATTTTTTTTCAATTTTTATATCTAAATGTCTAACAGACATGTATTGTAACTCTATCTGTTAGCAAATAATTTTAAAACTTAATCCCTTTGCAATGAGACAAGCCACATAAAACTTTTGCTCTCAATTTACTAGTCAGTTTTCGCTTTTATGAGAAAAATATTTTTATTTTTAATCACAAAATTCATCTATAATAATGTTCTTTAGAAGGTGGTGGGAGATCTATTCATGGAGGTATCCTCGAGCTAAGTGGCAGAAATATTTTCAGGTGATATCAGTTGAAAAGCATAATCTCTAAGACTCGATCTAATTATGATATCCAACATTGGACCTATTTGGTTCATTCTAGGTGAGAAGCACCAATAAATAACAGCTAACTTTTCTCTTCAATCTATTGTATTTTATTTAATATAAATATAAATATTTAAAAATCTTGGTTATATTTTTTTGTATACATTTTTAATGCTCCAACCAAAAGTAGAATATCATATTAAATCAAAGATTTGCATCATTAATCAAAAAGATACATTTGTATATCATGTAAGATTGACAAATTAAAATTAATAAAGTACATATATATATGTATGTATATATACTTATATATACAAATATGTAAACATATCTACATACATATGTATATACAAAGACACACATACATTATACATTATATATGTGTGTGTGCATGCGTGTGTGTGTGTGTATGTATGTATATATATGTGTTTGCGTCTGTATATATGTATACATACATACATACATACATACATACATACATACATATACACACGCACATATATACATACCCATTTTTTCGTAAGCAAAAAATATCCTTACTTTTTACAACTCTTAAGGATATTTTATGTCTTTACAATCCCACATTAGCATACATACATATATGTGTATATATGTTGCCCAAAAAGACAACCCAAGAGGGGGGGTGAATTGGGTTTTAAAGTAATTATTGCAATTAAAAATTTTGTGAGTAACTAATTAAAACTTATTGCAAGTGGATTAATTAGTTGCTATATGCAGTGGATGAAGGGAAAGGAAGAGACAATGAAACAATCACAAACACAAGCGATTTTATAGTGGTTCGGAGCTATCCCTTGCTCCTACGTCCACTTCCCAAGCCTCACTTGGGAGTTCACTATAATCCCTCGGATTACAGCCGGTTGTTTTACAAGTTCACAACCCAACTTGTTGTTTTACGAGATCACAACGAACTCGGTCGGTTTTCACAGGCTCACCGACTAGAACCACCCGATTGTTTTTCCGGGATCACAATCAAACCCTTACACCGTTGGTTTTAACCTCGGCTCACCAACAAACCTTAACACCCTTGATTCAATCTCCTGATTGAATCAAATAAGAAACAAATAGTTTAAAACAAGTAAAAAAGGAAGCTTCTCAAAAAGCGTATTTAAACAATATAAGCAAGGAAGAGTTAGAAGCCCTCAAACAGATTTTGGAGGTGGAGGAAGGGGCTTTTCAAACTCTTTGACTCCTCTTGAATTTGCTGAAGATTTGCTGTCAGGAGGAGAGCCTTGAATGTGAGGAAGACGGTTGGAGAGTAGACTTCAATGCACTTCTTCCTTCTTTTTCTTGTAATTACTCTAGAGAGCCTTTGGTTGGTGAAAATCCCTTTTGCTTTGAATGGAGTCTCTCTTTCTTGCTCTATTACTGTTCATTCAGGCTATTTAAGCCATTCTCAAAGAAAAATAGCCGTTAGACACAGATTGAAGGCCGTTCTGCACATTCTGCAACTCCTGACAAAATGTCCGTTGGGATTGGAGTCGACTCGCTCGATCAGGAGTCGACTCGAGTGTTGCTGGAGTCGACTCATGCTTTACTGGAGACGACTCGGCCACTATTCAAAATTCAAAATAAAGTGCCGTCCCGTTCTGGAGTCGACTCGTCTGAACCTGGAGTCGACTCGCCAATTGTCCGGAGATGACTTTCCCTTCTGGAGACGACTCGATCTTCAGGATTCCAAAATCATCCTCCCGATTTTACTTCCTCGAGTCGACTCGGATTTTCTTGAAGTCGACTCGGCTCTCAGAGCCTGAAAGACAGGTCTTCTGTCTTTGAACTTGATCTGTCTCGGAGTCGACTCGGACTTTGCGGGAGTCGACTCGGCTCTCAGACACGAAATACCGATCTTCTGTCTTTGGAGTTGAATTGCCTCGGAGTCGACTCGGACTTTGCGGGAGTTGACTCGGCTCTCAGACACCGAAGTACCGGTCTTCTGTCTCTGGAGTTGAACTGCCTTGGAGTCGACTCGGACTTTGCGGGAGTCAACTCGGCTCTCAGACACCAAAGTTAGCTCTCTGACTTTTAGCCTTGCATTTCTCTGAGAGTCGACTCTTGCTTCCTTAGGAGTCGACCTGCCAACCGTCGAAGTCGACTCGAGTTCTTCAGGAGTCGACTCGGCTCTCAGAGTCCAAAATGGCTTCTCTGTCTTTCTGTCTGTTACTCCATGGAGTCGACTCGTACTTTGCTGGAGTCGACTCGGCAAACATCGGAGTCGACTCTAATTCTTCAGGAGTCGACTCGGTGACAGGGTCTGAGATTTATCTTTCTGTTCTGCTGTCTGTTCTCAGTCGGAGTCGACTCGTAATGTGCCGAAGTCGACTCGAGCTTGTGCCAGTGCTTCTGATACACTTGGAGTCGACTCGAGCTTCAGACTTTGGTTCAAATTGATTTCCATACTTAGCCAAAATGTATTGAACCAAGGCTAAGACAATTAAACATAAATTCACAAATATTTGGCTGAAACACTAGATTGAATTCATTAGTATAACATAAGATATACTCAAATGCTTTGAGCTCATCAAAATCAAATAGGGTTATAATCAATCACTCCACAATATACATACATACCTACATATATACACACACACACACACACACATACAAATATGTACACACACACATATGTATGTATGTATGTATGTGTCATGTATATATGTATGTGTATATATATATGTGTGTGTGCTATCTTTGGCCCCATGTTCTTTATAGGCATTTCTCAATGCCTTTTCTATCGCGGAAGTAGCTAATGATTAAACTTAACAACTTTGGACAAACTATACATGGGAGTTTCTCTTCATATAGCTCGAATCATTCTTAGATGCTTGAAAGGTATCTTTCCTTAATTGGGTGGTTCGTGCATGCACAAACTAGCACCGACCGCAATGGCAAGGAACTATGATGAATAGAGTTAGACACAAAGTGTCATACTTTTTTCTTGTAACGGTTGAGGAGTTTCTTTCTTTAAGGGTGCGGGACGCTTGCGGAGTCCGTGCCTTCAGATGGATGCAGTGGTAGTGAGGCAGGCTTACGATAACTTTGGTTGGGATCGTCGTCTGACGCACATCATTCATTTGAAATAATCTTCCAAATTTTTTGCTCTATTAGCATAGCGTTTGGAGACCGAAGCTCATTTGGTTGTTTCGGGTTGTCCTCGTCCACCCACCTAGGACCTATCAAGGGGAGGAAAGTGGAAGGTTGATATAAAATGGACAGCGCATTCTATTTTTAAGATCATGAAGTTACAACTTTGTCCTTCATGTGTTATCATGCTTATTGGTATCTCTTCGAATTTAGTTAACACTATTTTCTTTTCATTATATGCTAGATTTATTTGTTTTACTTCATTTCGGGGGGCTTTAAAGGTGGGGAAGGGCAAGCGAGCAACCAACAAACCAATTTATGTAAAGGAAATATGAAAGCTGTTGCATGTTATAACACCCATTTTCTTGCTTCCATTATTTCTTCGAGCCAATGAAGGAGGGCTATTTCTCTGTAGCCATGAGAGTTGAGACCAATAAAAGAGCAAGTATGCCTAGCTTTGTTAAGTTGTGTGCTTATGCACTTCAGTTAGCTCTTGCTATTGCTTCAAGGCAATCCCCCTCGCTTTCTTCCATTTGGTCTCACATCAAAGAGTAAAAATTTCCAATGTGCATTGCTAGTTTTCACTTTGTGCATCCATGCTCTATTCGTTCCCTATGCTTCTGTATGAGTGAGATTTCAAATAAAGCATTTTTTTTATTGACTCAGGTCAGGGAGGAATCCCCAAGGTGTAGTTTCTGTTGCTTTCATTGTAGTGTTTTATTAGATAAAATCTGCATACTAGGAACTCCTTGCTAATTTTCAAGCTCAGCAATACTTAATCGATTTTTTAGGACAATTGACCGCAACCTAGCTACTTCATGGGTACAGCCAAACCTTACAAGCCAACTATTTTTTTATGGTGTCAGCTACACCAAAAACCCCACATGAGATTTTCTAATCTCGTGTACAAAAGAAAGAAAATGTATGCAATATAACCTCTACAAATGATGGATTGATGCTGTTGAAGCTCATGTTTGATTGCTTTGAAAATTAGGATCTTGGTGAGTAGAGTTCAACACTTTTTATTTTTTTTTATGCTTGCTCTTAATGTTGCGATAGAATTTGAAGATTGGAAGTTGAAGGTTTCTCTCAATATTTGGAAGCTCTCTTTGAAGTGGGTGAAGTTAAATGGTCACTTCTTAGATTGATCCTCAAAAAGTGATGATAAACTTGTATTCTTTTTCTTTTACCTTATCCACTCACTTTTCTTGATTTCCTCTCTTCTTCTTATCTTTCTTGGATGTTCATATACATTTATATCTTCAACAACTAGTTTGGAAGATATTTCTGAATATTAGAGAGGCTAAAATAGTCGTTGTGAGTGAATATAGTCATTTTGGTTTCACAGAAAAACTAACCATTACTATTATTAGGCGAAGATGGGTCGACTTGAATTCTTCAGGAGTCGACTCGTGATTTTCGGAGTCGACTTGTGAAAAAGCTATTTTAAATTGCTTTCTATTTTCTTTCTATGGCTATTTAGGGGTTGACTCGTTTATATTGGGGTCGACTTGTCCACTACAGAAACTCCCAAAAACTCTTCAAAAAACTTCTCCATACTTCTCTAACCTCTCAAACTCATTGAACTCCCAACATAAAAAATTAACCACTCCAAAAATAGAAAATCATTATTATCATACTCAAATATTTTATCCTCATCAAAATCAATCCATTGGGTCAACAACCTTCCCCTTTTTGATAACGACAAAACTTTGAGTATATGCAAAATATAACATATTGTGTTTCTTGGATTTATTTATAATTAATTTATTTCTATAAAATATATGAAGTAAATAAATATATGCCTTAAGAACATACTTCATGAATGCTTCAGAAAATATTTAGATTAACCCAAGCTAATATATATTCAATTAAATATATACTCAACCTACTCTCTCCCCCTTTTTGACAACATCAAAAAGTTGCATTCTAAAATTTATCAAATATCAAGAGCATTATAGCTACTTCAAGTTTGTTCCAATCAATATTTATGGAAACTGAAGAGCTTAAAGATTAAAAAAATGAGTGGCTTTTAAATTTTGAAAATTTCAGACTTAACAATAGTTAACTTTTTCTCTCTCCTTTTTTCATTAAATTAGACTAATTTAAGATCAATTTTAGTGGTGCTAAAAAATATCAAATATTAGAGTTGTAATTTGGTTTATGATTGAAGCACATAATATAACAACCAAATAATAAGCTTCAAAGGGTATCAGAATAAATTTAGATTTAAATTTCAGTTAAGGCTTATTAGAGAAAATTAGGATTACTTTTTATTTCTTTATATGTTTAGCATTCTTTCTCCCCTTTCTTTGTAGAAGCTTTAATTTATGCTATCAAGTCCCATATGATCTCTCCCACTTAATCAATCATTCCATTTAAAGTTTCAGAATTTGAGAATAGTTTTTCAATTAAACTTTCAGATTAAATAATTTAAGACAAGTGTTCTCTATCTATTACAATTCAATTTGACTTAGCTTTCTTTATTTTCAAATTATAGGCAACTTAGGTCATTAAGATTAAGAGTATCATGATAAGAGTATATATGTTTCAAAAATATCAGAAACTTTATAGAAACATAATTGAAACCAAATATTAGGCTAATATTTATAAATTTTAACAAATATCAGTGCATAGTAACATGTATCAAGGCATTAAGTACAAATATCATGAATTAAAACATGTTAGGCGTCACAAAGAGGTATATCAAAATCAATCCATTCTACCTAATTTATAAATTCAAATTCATTCATTCATTTTTCATAATTCATTGTGTTCCATCTTAGGGTTTTGTTTCTTTCATATATGTATGATTTAATTTCCAGCTTTTACAATAATTTCAAGTTCAAATCAAAATACCCTAATATTGATTTATGTTTGATGAAATCAAGTTTTAGAATTGGATATCCAAATTCTCTTAGATCCTTATTGGCTGGTAATTATTGATCCATTAGAAACCCATATTTTTTTATTTCCATCAGTAGCATTGTTTCTAAGTCAACATGAATATGCCAAATATCCTTTTGTTCCATAATAATTACATTTTCTAAACGAGTGATTAGAGTTTGTTATTTTATATCTAATTTTTTTTCTCCGTGTATGAATTTTGAAAGCTTAGTATTTAAGTCTTCTACGTTTAATTTTAGATCATTATTTTTCATAGTTAATTGATTTTTTTCTTTTGAATAAATTTTTTTTTCTTTAGACAATTTGGACTTTATTTTTTAAAATTCTTTATTTTTCTTGCTTAATTGTTTAATTCAAACAAAGATCTTCAAATGTATCTTGTAATTCATCTAACATAAAATCAAAATGGGATTTCGATTTTATCTCATTTTCTTATGCCATAAATTATAAGCTGTTTACTTTTTGTTCTTCTTCTTCTTTGGAGCTAAATTCTTCTATGTCACTCCTAGTTCTCTTCTTCTTCTTTTTGTTATTTGGCTTCTCCTTAGCCAAAGCTTTCTTTCCTCTTATCTTTTTCTTCTTTTCTTTGTTCAACTCCCCCTCAGTTGAAGTTTTACTTCTTCCTTCTTGCTTCTTCTTTTTCATAAAGTTTTTGAATTTTCTGGTAATTAAGAATAGGTCCTTATCTTCAGTACCAGATTCTTCAATTGTTGTGCCAGCTTTCTGATTAGAGGACTTAAATGCTAACATTCTTTTTCCTTCATTGCTATCCTCTTCTTGATTCCTCATGCACAGCTCATAGGTCATGAGAGAACCCAAGAGCTACTCCAAAGATAGCTCATTAGATTCTTTGCCTCTTAAATAGTTGTCACCTTTGCTTCCCAAGACCTGAGCAGAGATCTAAGAATCTTCTTCACAAGATCATCATTAGTATATGATTTTTCTAATGTTTTCAAATCATTAATAATATTTGAAAATCTTGAAAATATTTCAGAAATAGACTCATATGATTCCATTTTACATATTTCATAGTTTTGTGTTAGCATATTAATTTTTTATTCTTTCATATTATTCGTTCTTTTATAAATTATTTCTAATTTATCCCAAATTTTTTTAGTAAAACAATATGTACAGGTTCTATTAAATATATTTTTATTAAGTGCACAATAAACTATATTCATTGCTTTAGTATTTAGTTGAGCTAATATCTTTTCATTATTGTCCCATTCACTTTCGTGTTTGACAACCTGAATTTTATATATAGTTTTAGTGGGTGTGTGTGGCCCATGCACTATTATATATATTTCATAAATCATAACTTTGTGCTTGAATAAAAATTTTTATTCGGGCCTTCCAATAGGTCTAATTAAACCCACTAAAAAGAGGAGGCCTTATTTTAGCAAAAAAAAAGAGGAGGCCTTACAAAGGAGTGTCCTTAAGCAAAGAACATTCCAAAGATTGCCATATGAATCTTAAGCTCTAGATGGTTAGGCCTATAAAAGATAAAAGAGTACTTGCTCTAATACCACTTGTTGCCTAAAATGATAACCCAAAAGAGAGGGTGAATTGAGTTTTTCAAAACTTTTTACAAACTTAAATAATTCTTAATTAAAACTAATATGTAATTTAAGTATGCATAGCATAATGAATGATATATAAGTACAGAAGATAAAACAAGCACAAATAAATCAAACACCAAGATTTTATAGTAGTTCGGAGCCAACTCAGCTCCTACATTCACTCCCTAAGGCTTTTTCTTTGAGAATATCATTATAATCTATAAATAAGATTACAGCTCAGTTATTTTTCGGGCTCACAACCAAACTTGGTTGATTTTCTCTAGCAATCAATTAAAATCAAGCTGTTTTGCTGGTACCGCTAAATCAACCCTAAGTTCCAACTCTTTGGAGCTCCTTGTTGATTTTCAAAAAACTTAGCCAATTTTTTAGAGTAATCGACCGTAACCTAGCTATTTTATGGGTACAGCCAAATCTTACAAGTTAGCTGATTTTTCACGGTGTCAGCTAATCTCATAAGGTGAATATGGTCATTTTTATTTTGTAGAAAAACTAGTTGTTACTGTTGTCATGCGCATTAGGGTTGACTTGAATTCTTCAAGAACCGGCTCGTGATCTAATGGCTCAACTCATGATCTTTAGATGTCGACTCATGATCTTCAGGGATTGATCGTGAAAGGGCTATTTTAAACTGCTTTCTATGTTCTTCCTATGGCCATTCAAGAGTCGACTCCTTTATACTGAGGTCGACTCATCCACTGTAGAAGCTCCTAAAAACTCTTCAAAAACTTTTCTATGGTCATCTAACCTCTCAAACATATTAAGCTCCCTATACAACAAATTAATCACTCCAAAAATACAAAATCATTATTATCATACTCAAATATTTTATCCTCATCAAAATCACTCCATTAGATCAACAAGTACCATAGTCTTACAACTTGAGTTCCAATTAGGTGTCTTAAAATTTTTTTAACTGCAATTAAATATAATTCTTTAGGATTGGTTTAATATCTTGCACACATTCAAGTACTAAACATTATATCTAGTCTACTAGTAGTAAGATAAAGTAATGAACTTATTATTCTTATATAAAGCTTTAAATCAATACTTTTACCATGCTCGTCGTGATCAAGCTTGTGTGAAGGACTCATTGGGGTGCCAATTGCCTTGGCATTCTCCATCACAATTTTCTTCAAGATTTCTCTAGTCTACGTACTTTGGTTGATGAAGATCCTCTCTAATTGTTTGACTTGAAGTTCAAGAAAGAATGTAAGTTCCCTTATCATGTTCATCTCGAACTCTCCATTTAGTAGCTTGGAAAATTTTTGATATAAAACTTCATCAATAGTACCAAAAATAATATCATCCACACATATTTCTATAATTAAGAGATCATTATTCTTTCTTTTATAAAAAGAGTAGTGTCCACATTTCCTCTTACAAAGTTACTTTTAAGTCAAAAATTTCTTAATCTTTCATACCAAGCACGGGATGATTACTTTAAACTATACAGAGCCTTGTTTATTTATCAATATGATTGGAAAACTTATAATTTTCAACTCCTGGAGGTTATTCTATATAAACCTCTTTAGCCATGTGACCATTTAGTTTTACATCCATTTGAAAAAGTTTGAAATTCATAAAACAGAAAAAATCAAGTAAAAGCCTAATCACTTCTGATCTAGATACTGGTGCACAAGTTTCATCAAAATCAATACATCCTTCTTGATTATAACCTTATGCAACTAATCTAGCTTTACATTGCTATTTTCATCCAACTTATTTCTATATACCCATTTAGTTCCAATTATAGGCTCTTTTTACTAGGTTTCATATTTTGTTTCTTTCAAATTGATTAATTTCCTCTTGCATTATATTTGCCCAAATATGATTTTTTTTGCTTTTATAGTTTTAGGTTCTATTTGAGAGATAACAGCTAAATGATTACAAATATTCCTAAGTAATGATTTAGTTTTTACCCCATGAGATGGATCATCTATAATTAGCTCTTTGAGATTATGAGCAAACATTCACTCCTTGAGTAATTCATGTCTACCTTGAGGTTCATCCAGTTGATCTTGCTTGTCTTCTTCTTCATTCTTATTTCCATTTTTCATTTCTTTTTTAGATTCATCAAATAGAATATGAATGAATTTCTCTACCACTAGTATCTCTACCACCAGTATTTTTTTGTTTAAAATCCTATAAACTTTGCTGGTGGAAGTGAATCCTAGAAAGATGGCTTCATCTGATTTTACATCAAATTTTCCTAACATATCCTTTCCATTATTCAAAACAAAACATTGATAACCAAAAGTATAAGAATATCCAATATTAGGTTTTTGCCTTTCCAAAGTTTGTATGGAGTTTTCTTTAAAACAGGCCTTATCAAGGCACGATTTAAAATGGAATATTCTGTATTAATTGCTTCTGCCTAAAAATACTTTAGAAGGTTGTTTTCATATAGCATGCTACAGGTCATTTCTTCTAAGATTCTATTTCTTGTTCTACTACCCTATTTTGTTGAAGGTGTTCTAGGTGCAGAAAAATTATATTCAGTACCATTTTTATTACAAAATTTTTCAAAATCATAATTTTCAAATTTAGTTCTATGGTCATGTTGAATATGTAAGATTTCTAGATCCTTTGTATTTAAAATTTTTTTGACAAAGTTTTGAAAAATAGCAAAGGCTTCATCCTTATGAGCTAAAATCAAACCCAAGTAAATCGAGAGTAATCATCGGTAATCACAAATTAAAAATATTTAATACCTAGGCTTGTATCCTAGTTGGTCTAAACAAATTCATATGCAACATTTTTAATAGCCTAGAAGTTGAAACTATATTTTTTGATTTAAACAAAACTCTAATTTGCTTTTTCTAGTTGGCGGCATGCATTACATATTTTATCTTTTTCAAAATTTAGTTTAGGAAAACCTATGAGTAGATCTTTTCTAATAAGTTTTGAAATTATATCCATGCTAGCATGAGCTAACCTACAATATTATAGCCAACTAGTCTCATTGACTTTGGCATTCTTACAACAAGGTGTTGTACGTTTTGCATGGAGAGATTCTCTAGATCAACTATTTCACCGTTGTCATATCTATGTCTAATAAGCTTATAGCATTATCAATGGGATTCGAGACAATGCTCATAGATGCTTCAAAACAACTTTAAAACCTTTATCATAGACTTATTTTAAGTAAATTATATTTTAGTCTATCTACAAGTAGTACATTTTCTATAAGGATAGAATGAATTATACCAAGACTACTAATATCGATGATTTTTTCTTTGTTGTTGCCACCAAAGGTGACCACCCCTTCGTCCTTAGCTTCTAGGGTGATGAATTGCAATCCATGCTTCTAGGGTGATGAATTGCAATCCATTCTCCGTCATGTGCCTTGAGCAGTTGTTGTCTAAATAATATTTTCGTTTCATACCATGGGTTGCATGACATACCTATAATACATAAATTCAAGTCTTTAATTTAGGAATCCAAACTTTCTTTGGTCTTTTCATGTTTAAGTGCTCTAGTTCCTTTTGGAACCCATAAGATGTTTCCAATTCTTCTCAAATCACAAACATAAGACTTATGACCTACTTTACCATAGTTGAAACATGTTATATTTGCAAATCTATCATCAGAGATTTTAACAAACATGTTTTTCAAAAATTTTTGCCTTTTTAGCAGATTATAACCAAGGCCCACCTTATTATATACCTCTCTTTGATTATCCAAAATTATTTACAATTTTTCTAAACTTAGAGTAAAATTGTCAACAATAGATTTCAACTTGCCTGGCTTCTTACATTAATAACACACCAAATGCTCCTTCTCGTTCTCCTTACTTGCCTCCCCCTTAATCATCGAATTCTTCTTAAACCCTTGCTTCTTCCTTTTCAGGAACCTCCTAAACTTCCTTGTAATCCAAAGCCAATTCTTCATCGTCGTCGGTATCCTCTGACTCCTCATTTTCATCTTCATTCTTGGCCACCGACTTGAGAGATATCATCTTTTTTCCTTGACTCCTCATCATTGTTTGCCTCATTGTAAGATTGTGAGTCATCAATGATCTCAATAGCTCCTCCAAGAAAAGTTCGTAGAGGTCCTTAGTTTATTGAATTGCGGTCACTTTTGTTTTCCATATCCTTGGCAGAGATATGAGATTCTTTTTACAAGATTATAGTTAAAATATAAATTCTCGAAACTCTTTAAGCTATTTATAACGTCAGCAAATCTAGTAAATATTTCAATTGTAGATTTACTAGGTTTCATTTTAAAGAATTCATATTTATGTACAAGCATGTTAATTTTGGATTTTAAAACTTGATTTGTACATTCATGTGTAATTTTTAATCTATCCTATATTTTTTTTACAAAATACAAGTAGAAATTCTGTTAAACTCGTTAGCATTTAATGAATAATACAAAATATTCATGGCTATCATTAAGCTGAGCTTATTTTTTTATCAAACTCATCCCATTTTTCCTTGGGCTTGGGTGAGGATACACCATCAATTAATTATCTTAGTGGGTGTGTAAGGTCCATTGATTATGACACCCCACATGTCATAATCAAATGCTTTAATGAAAATGTGTATGCGTGCTTTTTGATATGTGCAGTTAGTGCCACTGAAAAGTAGGGGTTGGTTGGTTGAGTGTTCCTCAACAAAAAAAGATACAATTTGGATTGCCATCAATCTTTTCCTCTTGATGATTAGGTTAAGTATTGGATGCCAGAGAAAGAAAGGAGAAAAGAGCCGAAGCTTCTACCAATGGGGAACTCCAAGATGAAAAAGCACTTACCAAGTGGGGAGAACCGACTCAGGCTTTCACCCCTTATATAGAGCTCTAAACGATAGTGATCTTGTTGCTCATTCGATCACCTGTCCATCGGCCACTATGTGCAAACTCAGGATTCCACGATTACAAGCGACCATTGATTGATCTTGATTAGAATTGCGAGAAGGAATGACTGCAACAATGAAAATTCTATCCGTATGCATGATGCTTCAAAAATGGAACTGACTCCACGAAATTGTGCTTGCAATTAAATGTAGCTTTCTGACGCATTTAGGGCTGATCTGACAGCTCGAATTCAACTCAGTTGGCTCACTCGATGAGTAATTAGCTACTTCCGTCTTTCGAATCAAGCAAGCATAGCTCAGACTTAAAAGTGGGAGACAGGTGATACTGCTCAGATTTGCCATCCCTAAATTCTCGTTTAAAAGCTTAATCTACCAACCACATGATAATACGTATCCAACGAAATCCATGGCCAATCAAAACTTCAAACAATCAGCGCAATCAGTTACAGATCAATGTAATCTCAATGTACCCAAAAAGAAATATCTTAATTGATCAAATTAACAAATAAAGAAAGCGTCCGATCTTGCTACACCTAAAAAGGAATATCTTAACGGTCCCTATCGGTGAATAAAAAAAGCTTTACTACTCGTCCGTGAATCACGCGATCCTAATTGTGCATATTCGCACCCTCTCTACATAAATATCAGGTAGGGAATCCTCCATGTATGATGTGAAACGCAAATATCACAATCTCATACTTCAATCTCTCTTTTATCTCTTCTATATCCTCTCAAAACTTTAGTTAACTTAAACATCAAAGGGTCCCAGCCGGACATGTTCCAATGACCCCTTGATCATTTTCTTTGATCGCATATTAGCTCCAGCACTATTGTACAATGCTCCTCTACCCTAACCGAGCAAAGTAGCCTAGCTTATTAACTTGTTCATCCATCAGGTTGGATTTTGAGTAGCAATAGAGAGGACTCCCTTAAAGTCTCAAAATTATTTGCGAATTTTGCAAAAAAAATATTTAGTCATTGATTTTGCAAGAAAAAAATGACTTTTTTTTTGGCAAAACAGTCCTAAACAATTTTATCTATGAACCTGAATATGAGATAAGCAGTATAATCTAAACAAATGTGTATTGGACATTCAAAATATGTTTATCAAACATTTAATAAATGTGTTTTGCATATTTGTAAATATGTACCGTCCATCTTGGAGTCTTGTCTAAGGGAAAAAGTGTGGGAGAATCCTAAATTATGAATTAATCTTCAAGGTGGCGAATAGGCTGAGTTTGGTTGTATGTTGAACGAGTTGGATCTCGATAAAATCACTAATCCATCAACTTATACCTAATATGTTTATTAAATGGGTCAAAAATTTAAAGCAAAACTTGACCTCTTTGTTATATAGATAACTTGATCAAACTTCCAAAACTTGCTTAACAAATATGTCAAATCAATATAAATAGGTTAAACTTGTTCTATTAGTTAGTTGGATTAAATACATCTTAAACAGACTAAATGAGCATGCTAACCTAATCTAACTAATTAAATAGGTCAAAACATGTTAAACACATCACCAATCTAAACCTAAACATAATCTATTTGCTAAAAAAGTCGAGACGATGCGCATATCACATGAACTTAGTTTACGCTAAACTTGAACCTCTAACTTGAGTGACTTGTGTCGCTTTCTCACGTCTAGTCATAAATTATCATCTTTAATTATTCTACAAAATTTAGTCTTATAATTTTGGCAAAATCAATTATTAAATAAGTTTTTATGCAAAATTCGCAGAAGTCCCAGGTCTAAACACCACCCCGGTACGGTTTGGTTCCAAAACTCTCAGGCCCGCCCGATCTCCCTCCCGGATTTTTGAGCGAAGCATTGAGATTGACAGCTAGCACGCACTCATAACTGACGGCGGAGATGGGCGGGCCATGGACCGAAAGGGTGCGTGTCCCTTTAATTGCCGCTCCCAAGTTCCTGAAATCCTCCCGTCACGGGTAGCCCTTGCTCTCTTTGGCCATCGCCTTCCCTTCCCTCCTTCCCCAAACCCTTCCAAAACCCTCCTCTTCTCCTCTCGTATCGTTCTCCATGGAGTTCTGGGGTAATCTCTTTTTCTCTCTATCTCTCTCTAGTTTTATTAGGGTTTTATTGCTTTTCTTTCCGTCAGTTAGGTTAGACTTTGTTAGTGTTTTCCGTGGACCCCCCCCCTTTGCCACTTATCATCACGAATCGTCTCATGGGCTACGTGGATATTCAAAATCTTCCATCATTTCTGTGTTTTATGGCGTGGGAATGTTCATGTTCCTAACATCATTTTTATGCTGTTTTTTTTTGCTTTTTCTCTAAATAGTTTTTGGATATCATCGACCTTTCATTGTGTGTCTAGGTGTTGCGTTTTTTTCTGATTGCTTTGCTGTGGTGTGTGTTGGATGCTGGAGGAGGATGTATCTGGCTTAATTGATGTTCTTTATTTGTTCCAATGTATTTATGTTCTTATGTTTTGCCTTCTGATTATCTTTGGATATTGTTTGGCTTGCTTTAAATATTTTTTAATTTATTCGGGTTACTTTATGTTAATTTGATTATGTCTTACAATTAATGGATTATGAAGATACATTATGTTTCTGGAGAGAAAATGTATGCTGAATACAGAAACTTTTCTGGTTTAACTAAGTGTTCTGATATTGATGGCTACATTATTTTGATAAATGTTTTTTAGCTTCTGAAATGATATTGCTTCTTTCCATACATGTCTATTTCTTATTTCTGTAATAAATTTATCTTTTTTTTCTTTTTAAATGTGCTTGCACATTTTGCCTTTTTTTATTTGAATGTTAATTTCACTTTGGACAAATTTAGTCATTCCAAGTATGTTATTGAATTAGGAAAAAATGTTAAGGTATATGAAATGCAAAGAAATATAGACAGATGGTTTCCGTAAAACTAATTCATATGGTTGGATAGGGTTTTGTCAGAGAAACTATGCATGGACTTACATTGTAGCTTAAATCTGCAGATATCTCAATTCGTATTTGATATGAAACAGAATCTGACGAGGGTGATGGCTAATGACATTTTTTTGTAGTTGTGAGTGTTTTTTTAATATGTATAACTTTGGGTGGAGGCGGTTTTCTAATGGTTGGACTGATACTGCTATGTGGTATAAGCTCATTATGAAAGAGGGAGAAGAAGGGAAGTAGTTGTGTCAGTCTATTAGAAAAGGCAAAATTATAAAGAGGTATGTTATGTTGGTGGTTCTTTTTTCTATGCTTCATATGAGTTCAGCAAACATGATCAGTCATGCATGCAAGCTAAGAAGATGATTTGTTAATCTTCTTGATTTTGCCAGTTTATATACTTACATAATCTTCTTGAAATTTCTTGATTTTACAATAAATTGTAGGCATATATAAAAATAGTACCATGACTTGTTGATACATATTGAAGACATTGTGATGACTACCTTTTTGTTTTCTGAATCTATTTTAGTATATTAACTTAGCTATAAATGGATGTCTGTGACGACCAATATTATAGAAGTTTCATAGGTATCTCGATTAAGTCAAAAGTATATTCTTCTTTCTTTTTCTCCTAGGCTTATTGTGAAATCAAATGCCTCATTGCATCACCATTATCTCTATCTATTGGCTTGATATAGATTTTTTGAGAATTGTGGAAATAATCTTCTTACAAAGTACAGAAGTGTGAATAATTTCTGTCTAGAACAATGGCTGTTTAATTGCGAGCATCTGGACCATTAGTAACCATATTTATTAGATTATATAAGTGCCCTACCTCCTCATGGTGCAGAAAAGTAATAGTTGTCGACTTTCTTCCTAATTCCAAGAGAGTCCAAAATCCCATGTGGAAACCAAGTTGGTGCTTGCTTTCGTTAGGGTGCACGATCTGAGAATTAGTAACGAATAATATCAAAACTGACTTCATCTTTATGTCTTGTTCTCATCTCACCTTTGAGATATGATAGTTGATGGTAATACCCTTCATCCATGTCGGCTATTTATTTCCTTCTCCGAACTACTATCTCCATAGATTTCCTCAATTGGAGCCTGAAAGCAACTACCTTCTTGTCTTGCTCTAACGTTGGGAACCATGACCCTGCCACCTGCCCATTCTAGTGCTCTAATTGTTTCTTGAACGAGAAGCCAGCAATGGTGTTTGCTGAAGAGGAACACCAAGTTATATAAGTATATATTCATAGAAAGAATAGGCACAAGAAGTTCAAGGAATTGGAGCTAGATGAAGTGATGATGCTATTTAGAGAATGTGAAGCCAACATATTATGGTATTTAATTTTTTTTCTTTCTTCTTTGTTGTATTTTCATTTAGAAGCGCCATGACCTATTTTGGTACAATTATTGCCCTCAACATATCCTTATAAGAGCTCTGGCTGTTACCTTTGTTAGCTTTACATCTTATGAAAATATTTGATAAAAGCCAAACCATTATCTATAATTTTCTATTAATGATTATGACCTAATATTGTAAATCTACTTTAATAACAAATATATCATATAATATTTCTCTTAAATTGGTTAAGCTTAATACACAGTTGCGTGCACACACTGTTACTAATATGTTAAAGGTTAGAGTTGTATGTGTGTGGGTGCATGCATGTGTGCGTGGGTGATACTTTCTGCATTTCTAGGATTTGTTTGGTAAGGCTGTCTTCATGTATTCTTGTGATACAGATTATGCAATGAATTTATATTAGCGTGTGTAGGCTGTGCAATCAATTTGGATACTAGGACTATGCTACGCTTGTACTTCTGTATCTTATGTCAGACTGCTACATCTCACTCTTTTGAGACACTGCATCTGGCAATATTTCAATTTGCCAATATTTTTCAGGTGTGGAAGTTAAGCCTGGAGAGACTGTTAAGTGTGATCCTGGACAAGATAAATATTTGCATCTTTCCCAGGTTTTACTCTACCCTGTTGATGTTTTTGTTTTCCAATAATGTTTGTTAAAACTATTCTATTGCTAACTATTGTAATATTCACCTATAGGCATCGCTGGGGGAACTGAAGAAGGACAAAGGAAATGAAAATGTACCCATTTTTGTGAAACTCAATGATAAAAAATTAGTCCTTGGAACTCTCTCTGCAGAGAAATCTGCTCAAATTTCATATGATTTAGTATTTGAGAAGGAATTTGAATTATCTCACAGCTCCAAGAATACAAGTGTCTTTTTCTGTGGCTACAAGACTGTTGTTGCAGATGATGATGAATATCCTTTTTAGTGTTTTCCTTGCAAGTTATCTTTCGTCAAATGCTATACCCCCACCTCTCCTGGTGCCTGCTATCTTTCCATATGACTCTGTTTCTACATATTCTTATTTATCATTGATTTCCTTGACCATGCTTTCCTCTCATTTTCCTCCACAATTGATGACTTTCAAGGTAACATATTGTAATTGTCCTGATTTCTCCCTGGTTTAAACTAGTTTTTTAGGTCGTACTTCACATAATGATTTTGCTGCTTTTCTTGTTCTTATTTTCAGATAGTGACTCTGATTCTGAAGAGGATGTTCAACTAGGAGAGAAGGTGAATGGTATGTTTTTGCAGTACAATTAACAGGGTTGACATATCCATGTGTGTTATTTTTGAGTTAAAAGCATCAGTTGACAGGTTGAGGCTTTTAAGATCTGTAGCTTTAGTGATATGCTTGAGGTTTGGCCCTGGCATGGTAGTAAGGTTGCTCCATTGTAACCTGGGTGTCCTAGGTTCAAAACACACAAACAGTCCTCCGCACATGGGGGCAAGGCTGCAGACTTTTGACCCTCGACCCTCCCCACACCTCAAGATAGTGGGAGCCTTGTGCACTGAAACAGCCTTTTTTGAGCATTAGTGATTTGCTTGTGTTTATGTGCTTCCTGAAACTTTGCATGACAACCTAAGCATGTCTGCGATGCTTTTGCATCTTCAACCATTAAGCCAACTGTCAACTTTTTGTTATAATTGATAATGTCTGTCTAGAGTCTGAAGTTAATTTTGTTTAATAGAAGATACTTTATTGAAACATATGTGTCTGTAGAGATCTTAGTAACAGGAAACTTCTACTTAGAGTGCTGCATCTTCCTCGGAAGCTCGCCTTCCGCAGCTCCTCTGGAACTTGTCCCCCACCTGATTCAGAAGCTTGCCCCTGCACCTGCTTTAGAAACTTGATCCTGCACTTGTGTCATAAGCATTTACCTCATTTTATTTGGAATGCCTTTTTCTGCTCCCACACTTGTTCAGTCTTCAGTCAACTAAGTGTCAGATGCTACCATTTGTTATTGATTTTACCGCTATATGTTGTGCTTTTCATTGTTTTTCTGAAAGTTTATACTGGTGTTCTTTTAGCTTAAAGTGTTTTATGATTTTCAGGCAAAACTGAGGTTAAGGATGAACAGGCGAAACCTACAACTGGAAAGGCTGGCATCGCTAAGGCAGATGCTTCAGCTGCTAAGCCCAAGGTTAGGATAGAGGAACATAATAAGGCTGATAAACAGAAGGATCAGAAGGTGGATGAGGATGATGAAGACGATGAGGAAGATGAATCTGAAGATGAGGATGAGTCTGAAGAAGGTTCTGATGATGATGAGGTTCGTACAAGGACTAAAAAAGGGCCTTCCCCCACTTATAATTTTTTGATGAATCATAGCGTTCTTTTTATTCATGTGCTACATTCATTTTTTCTGCTAATTTATGTTCTAATAGGTCACATTAACATTTTGGATAGATTATTTGATGAATAATTAGTGATAGAATGATGCGCTAATTATAGTGCAAAAATCATGCTTAAGCGATGTCCAAGAAGGTTAAGATAGTGATTATCTTTCAGCACATGGCTGAAGCAGAGGATGACAGTGATGATGAAAGTTCTGATGAGGAAGATGAAGCTACCCCTCAGAAGGTACATAAACATCTATTGGATATTGCTTATTTTTTCTTTTCTGGAAATTGTTTTGTTAGTCTTTTTTATCCTGTCACTCTGCCTTATATATAGACTGAAAGTGGTAAGAAGAGACTGGCGGGGTCTGCTTCAAAAACACCTGCTCCAGAGAAGAAGGCAAAGTTAGTATCCCCATTTGGTAGTCAGAAAACAGGTGGGTCTGTGTTCTTGGTTAGAGTTAAATATTAAAATCCATATTCTCGTCGATGCAGTGTAAACATGTTCTCATAGGACTCTGATGTTAAAAAGACTTTTTTTTTTTAATGTTTGGCCGTAAAGCACTGATTTATCTCATGTAAACTGGATTCACTTGTAGGTGGTGATGCCAAGAAAGGTGGCCATATTGCGACCCCTCACCCTGCCAAACATGCTGGGAAGACACCTGCAAAGAGGGACAAGGCTAAGCAGCAGAGCCCCAAATCCGCCGGTTCAGTTAGCTGCAAGTCATGCAACAGGTATGACATTTGCTTCCCATTGATTTCACCTTTTTTTTTTCCTTTCCGGTAACACCTATGATTTTACCTTTTTTTTGCAAAATATGGACTCAGGTATCTCACATAACAACGCTTTTTTGCCCCAGAACGTTTAACAGTGAGCATGCTCTTCAGGCTCATTCAAAAGCCAAGCATGGTGCTGCCAAGTGAACTGTGCAAAGATAAATCTTTGAGAAAGACATTCTAGGTGGGGAATGACAGTAGATGCTAAACATGGTACAGGGATGGCAGTGGAAGTCATTACCTGCTTGGGTATCAGTATCTTTTGGTATTTTGGGTTTTGCAATTTTCTGCAACGTAATATTAGTTTAGAATAGGAGTTGCCTCATGCAGTACATTCAGCTAGACTTTGATCATAATGCTTTTGAAAGATGAATGATTTTCTAGCTTTAGCCTGTAGAAAAACTATGATGATTGTTCTGTGATGGAATCATGGATGTTTGGTGTCTGTTAAAGTTATTTTTAGGGTTTGAAGCTATTAAGCTTCCAGTCTTTGCTGGGAAATATGATGAAGTGATTATGTGCTTCTGGGATTTGTATTTCCTAGATTGGAAGGATGTTCATACCTAGCACAGATTTTGACTTGGCGTCATATACAGTGTATGTTGAGGTTGCTGGATTCCTCTGTGGGTTGATGCAGAAGTGGGCAAAGGTATGATTTAGTTCTGCCATTGTCTATTCTTGGCCCCCTTTTAGGCCCTGATGTTGGAAGTAACTTGATAGCTCCAAGTCATTAAGGTTGACGGGGAATTAGAATTATTTTTTTTCATTTCACTTTATTTGCTTTTCTTTATTTTTTTCTCCTTTTCTACAGGCTAAGTTGTTTTACTCTGATTCGGCAGCGGTTGAGTTACTAATCTAATCACTTGGCTGGACGATATTTATATTAGATTATGTTAAAATTTTAAAAGCTGGGTTAGGTTGGACTGCTTGGTTAAGCGCTTGGACTTTTTTAGAAAAGTTTTTAAATATTATTTTTAAAAATTACATATATTGTAAAATATTTGTATAATTATTGATAATACCTATTTTAAATGTAACTGTTTTAATAATTTTTAAATAATAACTCGTATTTTATAAATAAACAGGTCGTTTATATTTTATCTTTTCAAATAACAGAAATTATCACATCAGATTATATAAAATATAAACTACAAAGGAAGTAAATGCTATCACCTTTGTCAAGAAAAAAGAAGCAAGGAATAGGGGCGGCGGGCACACCTATGCATATTATACGTATATTTAAAAGAGAAGGAAATCAAGACTACGAATCTAAAGTAGGCACAAATGTAGAATCTAATTCATATAGAAATAGAATATGATAATTAACAATTAATGGCTGTGAGATTTTGTAGCTTCATAAAGCTCAACAAGAATTAGCACGTTGAGGTTTGAGGCAATAGATCTCGTACATGAACCATTTCCTAACCTTAATTCCACAAATAAAAACAAAAGAGAGACTAAAAACAATATAAAAAATAAAAAATAAAAGACTCATTATAAAAAGAAAGAAAAAGAAGTAGGAGGGGAAGGAGGAGAAGAAAGAAGAAAGGTGACGAAGAAGAAGAAGAATAATAAGGAAAAGGAAAAGATGGAGGAGAAAGGGAACAAGAAGGAGAGAAGAATAATAAGGGGGAGGAGGAGGAGGTGGAGAAGAAGAATGACAAGTAGAAAGAGGAAGAGAGAAGAAAAAGATGAAGAAGAATAACTAGAAGAGGGAGGAGGAGGAGAATAAGAAAAACAATTACAATGAGTAGGAGGAGAAAGAAGAAAATTGAGAGCGAGGAGGAGGAGAAGGAGGAGCGGAAGCAACAAAAGAACAAAAAGGAGAAGAATAAAAACATGGAGGAGGAGGAGGAGGAGGAGAAAAGCAGCAACATGAAGAAGAAGAATATCCAAGCGGAGAAGAAGAAGAAGAACAACAATGTTAACAGGAGGACAAGTTAAAGGAGATGGAGCGACTTTGAGATTATGCATCTTAAAACATGATTGGGCAGCCATGCCTATGCGAAAGACCTAATCTGGTCGCTTTGCTGCTTTAAATTACGAGCCTCCCATGAGGTCTGCTGGCCTTGCGGGCTGTACATTTGTGCAAGAACTATTCATAGTTCCTTGGTAGATGTATAATTTTGTACGTTGCAAACTTCACCTCAAGTCGGCAGCTTATATAGACTCCAGCTTAAAGAAGTGCGGTATCTGTTGCAACATCCTGATATCCTGCACAATTGGCCTAATCGTCCAAGGGAATCCCTCCCCTTTTTCTAAAACGTCGGCAAGTGCAAGGGTATCACACTCAACAATCAACTTTGGAAAACAGATGCTAGAAGCCAACAATCTACAGGTTATACAAGTTTTCAATAGGTTGTCAACATGTCAAATGTAAGAAATAGTTGATTTCACAATTTCACTTTGCTAGCAATGCGGTAGAACTGTGTAAGATTTATCACCATCAGCTTCATGAGTTTACAACCTACATTGACGAAATAGTTTCATGCATTGTGTGGCAAGTTCATTCGATAAATATATAACAAGTGAAGCCTCATGCCAAGCACTGTTGCTTTGCGTTATGACACCTCCTCCTCTAGACTTTCTGAATTCCTTCGTGATCATTTGAAGACATTAGAACCCCTTTTCTCATCAAAGGTCTCCTCAAATCTTTGTGCGCATGCTCTTATCATCCAAGTCGTTTCTAGATCACCTCATTAGAAAATCTGCATTTCCTGTCCTTCCTATTTGTACCAAAGAGATGCCACTAGTATCTTGAAGCAATCTCTTCATTTGTCAACATCCAATGCATATTAAAATTTTTGCGAGAACCCCAGAAGGCATGTTACTGAAATATGGCTTATTATTACCAAGAACAAGTATATGACATTATGGATTATTATCATCACCAGTAAGTATAGATATCATACTCTTTTTTTTTTTTTTTTTTTTGAATTGGAGTATTTTTTCTCGTTTTCCTCTGTCTTTAGTCCATCAGTCATTGGTTGTGCTCTGATGGTGTTCTAAGTAGATCTTGGTGTCCATCCTACCTTGTTTCAACTATTTGGTCCGAAGGTTCAGTCCTGTACCGTCGAGTCCAAAGACTCGGCTCCATTCCCTTTTCGAGGTCAAAATCAAGGTAAGGGATGTTTTAGTTTCTTGGAAGTGGAGCGACTCCCTCTGTACATTCATCCTCTAGGAGGACGTCCGGATAGATGCTTCTTGACATCTCAACAAGAAGGTTGTTCTTGCATTCTCAAGCGCTCTGCCTTGAAATGTTCCACAAGCGGTAGTGAGGCTTGGATTCAGATGTTAAGCTTGGATTCTAATTGTGGACTGGACCGAAACCCCTTCTGGATTCTAATTGTGGAACCATGAAAAGACTTCTTGTGCTAGATGGTGAGTTCGGAAGTTCTGGAGGTGAGCCTAAGTTGGTCCAGACTTGCCAATTGGTAATTCCGGCCTGATTTTTTTTTTTTTTTTTTTGCTAAAAACGGGAGTATCATACATAACATGTACGGATATAACCAAAAAAGTCAAAAAACAGTATATCACGGAGTGCACTGGGCAACTCTACCTCTTCTACCCAGAGATGGTCCCCCGAATGGTTGACAACAAAAGAGGCCATCAATCTGCAGCTTCATTGGCCTTTCTAAACACGTGCTTCGCCTGAAGCACCATCCTACTACGGATCATGGCTCGGATATCTTTCAGCAGTGGGTGATGATCACCGACCCCTCTGGAAACCTGCATGATCCACCTAATGACCGTCGCCGAATCATCCTCCAGAATGACCTTTCTCTCCTATAGGGCACGCCAAACGCAGCACAAACCATCCCAGGCCGTTCTCAGTTCCGCCTCTGGCACAGAGGTGTCAAACAAGTGGGAGCCCCCAGCAATAATCACCCTGGAGTCTGGGTCCCTAACAACGAAGCCCGCCCCACCCCTCCTACCATCTAGGACGCATCTATTGAAATTGACCTTAAGAAAACTTGGGGGTGGGAGCTCCATGGTTGAAAACACCAAACGGGACGCTTCACAAGCAGATGAGGAGCTCCAGATATCCCGAGCTGTCAAAAGTCTATTCAACCGGATCGCCTGAGAGGCCTCCACCGCCAACAGTCGCGCCCTCTCCACCACTACCCCAGGTGATGGGCAGCTCTCCCCAAATGTCCAGGCGTTCCCGGCCTGAGTTCTTAAAAAAGACCTGAATTACAAGCCTTTGATGGATCTTGGCAAAGTCCAATGTGGCCGAACCAAATCCGTGGGTATGCCAGCTCCTTGGCCAGGCCTTCTACATATCACATGAGAATTATTTGTTACCAACCTGTCATGGTCTGATTCACTTCAATGCATGCGTGGAACAGAAAGGTAAAAGATCAGAACCTGCTCCTTGGATAATTTGTAAGCTGCCTATGATGGACAAAACTCCTTTGTTGACTAAACATTGGCCTTATTAAATGGCACTGTCCGTTCTTGTGGAACGTAGACCAGCTGCATTGATTCCGTTGTCTGATTCAGAAACGGATGGCGATCAGTTGTTGCGAGCAAAATCACAAAAGCCATGTGAGCCCCATTAAGCTGGTCTCCACATGCACCATGGAAAAGCTGTCCTAATGTGACGAGCGGGAGCGCAAGTTTTCCAATGACACTGATGAAGCTTCTTAGCAAAAGGCCGTGAGGTTGCGAGGTATTTGCCGACTGTGTCGGCTAACACCAGGTGGCTGATAGGCGATGGGCGGAGCGTCGATGTGACCGATGATCCATGGGTGGACACTTTGCCTCTGAGATGTTGGCCGACGATGGTGGATACTGAGGCAGCAGAGGGGCTTCGGGTGTGTGACCTCCTAGCACCAGGGAGGACAGAGTGGGATGATACCAGACTACATCAGCTGTTTGGGACACATCTTGCTGCGAGGGTACGGTCCCTTCCAGTACCAGATTGCGAGGGGCCAGACGTTAGGGTCTGGGGCACCTCATGCAGGGCCAGTGTCAGGCTGGGTGATCTATCCCGGGTCATCCAGCAGGAGCATGAGCGAGGACCAGACTGCGCCTGGATTTGGAGGTCCGGCCTCCAGCCGAGGGCAGCACTCTTTTTATGGAAGGTGATGTGGGATCGCCTTCCGACGAGAGCAGTGTTGAGCCGGCGTGCTTTGGGGATCCCCGCGGAGTGCGGGGTTTGCAGTGTTGATGAGACTGTGGATCATGTTCTATTTCAGTGCACTTGGGCGAGATCGACATGGCTGTGGACAGGTATCCCGGAGGAGGTGTGGCAGGAGAGGAGCCTCTTCCTGCATTTGATACGACAGGGGTTGGCCAGTCCCGGGTCATGCCAGGAGGCCATCCGAGCGACTTGCACAGCCCATCAGATCTGGCTGGCAAGGAACGCTCGCATTTTCAGTGGGCGCAGGATGTCGCCGAGGTTTGTTGCGGAGTCTGCTCGAGCACTAGCGATGGAGTCCAGACTTCCTACCCCCTCAGACACACCCTTGACAGCTTGGGACACCTGGGGTTCCTCTACTGCTCAGGCAGCTCCTCGGACGGTGTTTTTCACCTGGGAGCCCCCACCCCCGAGCTTCCTCAAGGTAAACTTTGATGGGTCGGTGTTGGACAGAGGTACGCGAGGCGGGGCAGGCTTCGTCATACGGGACCCTCACTCTAGGGTTGTGGCAGCAGGTGGCTGCCAGTTGTTCGTCACATCAGTTCCAGGGGCAGAACTGCGAGCTGCCTGGGCAGGTCTTCGCCATGCTCGGCAGGTGCTGCAGGCCAGCTCGATCATCCTAGAGGGTGACTCGGCTACAGTTATTGGCTGGATCCGGCGGGGACTGAGTGGTGAGAGCATCGACCATCCTCTGATCCGGGACATTAGGATGATGGTGAGGGATGGCGTGGCCTTTGAGGCCAAGCATGTATTCAGGGAGGCCAACGGGGCGGCTGATTGGGTGGCTGCATTCGCGGCCCACCACTCTGGATACGCTCTGTGGGTGGGAGAGAGAGAGTTGCCATTGGCACTTCGTGAGATTGTGTATTTTGACTTTATTGGGTGTATTCAGACACGCGTTGTCTGAAAAACCCGGCTTTAGCAAAAAAAAAAAAAAAAAAAAAAAAAAAGGCCGTGACCTTTTGTGGAGAGTGCCGTTCATTCAGGAAATGAGGCATTTGCTAAAAGACTAATTAGTGGAGCCCCATCATGCGACGAGAGAGGAGCTTATTAGTTCTTGACATGACATGGCTTAACATGGTGATGAGATTCCCAAACTTGTTATAATGTTGGCTCCCCACGGTGTACTAACATTTGGCAATGGTATCTGATTGGGGATTCTTTATTAATTTATTGAGAGAAAACGATTCTTTATTAATTAGGAAGGCTTTCTGGTGCACTAGCATTGGAAGTGCCGAAGTGGGATGTACATGCCCGTTTTGAGAGTATTGGTAGTCGCGAACGTTCATCAGATTATTTTTTTATAATCATTTAACTCAATAAATTCGGTCCGCCTTTGGTCAATGCACCTTCTTTCTATGTCTTTCTAGAAGTAACAAATCATGGGTGTATTTGTTAATATTAAGAGTACTAAAACATAGATTAGAGGCGGAGATAGATGACCAGATGACGTTAGCCTAGTCTAGGGTTTGCTTCATAAAATATTGTTATTGCCAGTGCACGCCGGAAAAAGGTTGAAAACTTGTAACTTCCATTTGATTAAATATTTTTAGTTTTTATGTAACTTGTAGCAAGAGTATTTTGGAAATGTGAACCTATTATAAATGTGCGAAGTGGCAAGTAGTGGAGTTCGTTATTAATTTATCAGGAACAAACAATTATTTGCCTTTAAATGAGGAGACTATATGTTACCTAAGAAATTCATATATAATTTAAAAATTCTGCAAGAATTATATATATATATATATATGTCTAATATCATTATTCACGTATACCGAGAATATATACATTATTACCTCAGTAACCATCCCTTAATCAATTATCCTGTCAATAGCTAAATTGTGGAAAAAGGTAAAAAACTAAAAGGGCGAAGAGGGTTCCATGTGGTTAGACTTATTTCTGTTGTAATAATCAATTCAAAGAACTCAAATAAAACTTAAATAATTTAATATCACTGAAACAACTGATTCCAATACGTACCTCTTTGATGTCGTTTTCTTTAGATCCAAAATAAAATAGATAATACCTGTAGATCGGTCCGAGGCGTGTAGTCACTGTCTTTGAAAGAGATTCGCCTCCTTATATGCACCGGATTCTGGCGATCCCTTCCCAAGATACAACGGACATTGATTTTGTAGACGTGTACAATACTACAAAATTTCTTGAACTCAGCAGGAATTTTTTTCTTTGCTCGTACACTATGGTTTGATAAGAAATGAAGAAAGAATAGAAAAAGGAAGAGTACAGAGCTTGAAATGATCACTCTGCTTAAAAGACCGTGAAGGAAACCAAGCTTAAAAAATTCAAAGAAAGGGATGAAAGAACTCTGTTGTTTTTTTTTTTTTTTTTTCTCTCGTTGAAGCCCCTTTATCTTTGGCTTCACACCAGGAGACGTTAGGCCCCAACGTCTCCCTATTCAAGAGGTTTTTAATGACGGTCTTCCGTTGAGTTTTTCAACGGGTGGATCATTCAAGGGTCAGTTTCAAAACGTAAGAAATGAGAGACGGTTTCGTAACCGTTCTTCTCAAATTTCAAAAACTTCTTACATTTCCCCACCATTTTTGAAATTTTAAAAATTTAAAATAATTTTGAAAATAATAAAAATTCTGAAAATTCAAAGTACAAGCAATCAGTACACTTAGCTTTCGATAAAAGGTGTCTTCCAGACTTGAACCTTCTTCTAGTTGGTATTTTGCCATTCACACCGGTCCGAAGTGAACAAAGTCTTGAACTGGGACTTTATGTATAGATTTTAAAATACCGAACAACTAAGAGTTGACCCTGCATGTGAGTTCCATCGGGGTAGCGCATTACGGCCGTGCGCAGGTATCTTGTTTTGTGAGTGTCTCCTAGAGAACAAGTCTTAATTCTCTATTTGACTGCAGCCCCACAGTCACACTCACATCGGTGATATCTCCAAGGGTATACTGCAACTCTATACCCTGCTATAATAGCCTTGATATCATTAAGGCATTACGCCATCCTCCTGTCTAGTGCAGTTGAGCACCTGCTCCATAGAGATGGGTAGTGAACTGAGTTCACTTTAAATTTGGTGCTCCTACCAACCACTCAGTCAGCTTGTTTGTCCCATGAACCTACATCTTGGGATCTCCAGTCAGATAGGTTGGGTTGCCGCTGACGGTGACTCAAAAATAGGCTTTAAACCCATCCCCCTCGAAGCATATTGAACTTGTCCTCTCGACAAGCCCTTGGTCAGATGAACTGCCAAGTTTTCCACTGATTTAATATAACTTAAAGTTATAACTCCAGTAGAGGTGAGCTTCCTTAAAATTTTATATCGAAGCTCAATATGCCTAGACGACTTCGAGTTGTGATGTTTACTTTTTACTTTTGCTATAGTCGCCTGATTATCACAATTAATTAGAACAGCAGGAATAGGCTTATCCATCATGGGAATATCTGATAACATACCCTTAAGCCAATCTGCTTCTCCACCAGCTAACTCTAAGGCTACCATCTCAGCCTCCATGGTGGATCTAGTAATCAAGGTCTGCTTGGAAGATTTCCAAGCGACTGCACCACCACCTAGTGTAAAGACAAATCCACTAGTGGCCTTTGTATCTTCGGAATCAGAAATCCAGTTAGCATCACTATACCCTTCTAGTATAGTAGGAAAACCAGAATAGTATATCCCGTAGTTAATGGTACCCTTCAAATATTTAAGAAGCCTGTCTATTGCATTCCAATGTGTTTTATCGGGATTACTAGTGTATCTACTTAGTCTTCCTACAGCATAGGAGATATCTGGTCTTGTACAGTTAGATAAATACATAAGACTTCCAATTAATTGAGAATACTTTAATTGGAAAATACTATCCCCACCATTTTTCTTTAATTTTATGCTAGGATCATATGGGGTACTAACTGGCTTGTAATTTTCGTACCCAAATTTCTTTAACACCTTTTCAACATAGTGAGATTGACTTAGAACAATCTCATTTTGTGTCCTTTTAATTTTGATTCCTAAGATTACTTTAGCTAATCCTAGATCTTTCATGTCAAAATTATCACTTAAGTATTTCTTCACTTCAAAAATTGTGACATGTTCACTACTAAAAATTAAAATGTCATCTACGTATAAACATAGGATAATAATAGACCTATCAAATATTTTCCAATATACACATTTATCGAAGTCACAAATATTAAAGCCATATGATAAAATGACTTGGTCAAACTTTTCATGCCACTGTCTAGGAGCTTGTTTTAATCCATATAAGGATTTGACTAGCTTACACACTTTATTCTCTTGACCAGGAACTACAAAACCTTCTGGCTGCTCCATATAAATTTCTTTATCTAACTCGCCATTAAGAAAGGCTGTTTTCACATCCATCTGATGGAGTTCAAGTTTATAAGATGCCGCCAATGCTATAAGCACTCGAATTGTAGTTATCCTAGTGACTGGAGAATAAGTGTCAAAATAGTCCATTCCTTCTCTTTGACTAAAACCTTTAGCAACTAATCTAGCTTTGTATTTTTCAATGGATCCATCAGGATGTTGTTTCCTTTTAAAGACCCATTTGCATCCTAGTGGTCTAGACCCTGGAGGTAAGTCGGTTAACACCCATGTATTGTGTGAAAGGATTGATTCCATCTCACTTTTAATGGCTTCCTCCCATAGAGGTGCATCACTAGATTTCATTGCTTCAGCATAAGTCAAAGGTTCATCTTCAACAAGGAATGTGTAGAAGTCATCTCCTAGGTTTTTTTCTATTCTAGGCCTCTTGCTCCTTCTAAGTTCAACTTGGGGTTCTATTTCAGTGTTATCATTTTGTGATTTAGAGGATTCTCCTATTTCTAACTTTCTCTTTTCTTTCATAGGAAACACATTCTCAGAAAATACTGCATCATTCGATTCTTTAATAGTGTTCGGTGTAATGTCAGGTACATCTGATCGTACTACTAAGAATCGGTATGCGTTACTATTTTCCGCGTATCCTATGAAAGCTGCATCGAAAGTCTTAGAAGACAGTTTAGTCATCTTGCTAGAGTTAATTTTAACTTTTGCAAGGCAACCCCAAACTTTAAAATATTTTAGACTAGGTTTTTTACCCCACCATAACTCATATGGTGTTTTCTGGTTATCTTTAAATGGTATACGATTAAGTATTTTACATGCTGAAATTAGAGCTTCACCCCATAAATTGTTGGAAAGACCAGAACTAATAAGCATTGAGTTAATCATGTCAAGAAAAGTTCTATTTTTTCTTTCAGCAACTCCATTTGACTGAGGAGAATAAGGGGCAGTAGTTTCATGTATAATCCCATGTTCCTCACAGAATTTTTCAAATTCTGTTGAACTATATTCTCCTCCTCTATCTGACCTCAGTCTTTTTATTGTTTTCTGGGTTTGATTTTCAACCTTTGATTTATAAATTTTAAATTTTTCTAAGGCTTCATCCGTAGTTTTTATTAAATATACATAGCAGTATTTTGACATATCATCTATAAAGGTAATAAAGTATCTTTTTCCTGCTCTCGTCAAAATACCGCTCATCTCGCAAATATCACTATGTATTAAATCAAGTAGGTTAGAACTTCTACTTGTTGATTTAAATGGTTTCCTAGGTTGTTTAGCTTGAACACAAATTTCACATTTTTTGTTCTTCTCTAAATTATATTTAGGAATTAAATCTAAACTCATCATTCTTTTGAGAGTATTGTTATTCACGTGTCCAAGTCTACTATGCCACATCTCTAAAGAGTCGATATGCATAACAAGTGGAGAAGAAATATTTTTATTCATATTGTAGCATGGTAATACACTCAATTTAAATAACCCATTAGCAACATAACCCCTCCCTATAAATGTCCCACCTTTGGTAATTACAACCTTATTTGATTCAAACACTAATTTAAAGCCTAATTGACTCAAAAGAAAACCACTAACAAGATTCTTGCGAACATCTGGCACATGTTGCACGTTGTGGAGAGTAATAATTTTTTCAGATGTGAACTTCAATTTTACTTCTCCTTCTCCAATCACTTGTGCAACACTGGAGTTGCCCATGGTCACAGTTCTCCCTTTAACCTCCTGGTAGAAAGAAAAAGAGGAAATATCAGAACATATATGGACAGTAGCTCATGTATCAATCCACCATTCGGTTGGATTGTAGGCCAGATTTAACTCAAGTTTTGAGATTACTAACCTGTCCTCGATTCCAGTAGAACCAGAACCTGTTATCATATTTGCCTGAGGAGTCACTTTGTCACCTTGCCCCTTGACTTTGTCCTTTCTATGTCTACACTGTTTGGCAAAGTGTCCTGGTTTTCCACAGATATAACATGTTCTCTTGCTCTGTTCCTTTTGAATCTTTGGTTTTGGCTTCTCAAAGTGTTTTTTGGGTTTATTTCTCCAGAAGTTAGTTTTCTTCGTTTCTACTAAGTTTGCCTTTGCATTAACTTCTGAGTCAATACCCAAATCCTGTTTATGGTTATTCCTGTGTTTTTCTTCTATTTGAAGGGACACAAGTACTTGATCCAAAGAGAGGGTGTGTCTCTTATGCTTCAAAGAGACTTTAAAATTTGTCCAAGAAGATGGAAGCTTTTCTATAAGGGCTGCCGCCTGAATTCTCTCATCTATAGAAATTCCCATTGCGACGATCTTCGCCACTATATTCTGGACTTCATGTGCTTGATCAATTACTGATTTTTGATCTACCATTTTGTAAGAAAAATATTCTCCTATGATGAACTTTTCTTCTGATTCGGTTTCTTTACCATATTTCGACTCAAGTTCATCCCACAATATCTTAGCTGTACCCTCAGCTCTAGAGTAGATGTCGTATAAGTTATCATTTAGTGCACTAAGTATCAAACTTTTGCACAAACGATCATCTTTATCAAATTTGTATTTAGCAGCTGATTTGTCGGGTTCATGATCCATTGGGTCCTTAGTTGAAGGATTGTTTGAAACCACATAAAATAAATCTAATGTGTCTAACCAAGACTCCATCTTTGTTTGCCATCTAACAAAATTCTTTCCATCAAATGACTCGGGTTTCAGGATATCGTTTAATGAGTTCTTAACTTTATCCATCTTTGTATTTCAGAAGCGAAAATCTCTTTCAAAAATGTTGTAATAATCAACTCAAAGAACTCAAATAAAACTTAAATAATTTAATATCATTGAAACAACTGATTCCAATGCGTACCTCTTTGATGTCATTTTCTTTAGATCCAAAATAAAATAGATAATACCTGTAGATCGGTCCGAGGCGTGTAGTCACTGTCTTTGAAAGAGATTCGCCTCCTTATATGCACCGGATTCTGGCGATCCCTTCCCAAGATACAACAGACCGTTGATTTTGTAGACGTGCACAATACTATAAAATCTCTTGAACTCCGCAGGAATTTTTCTCTTTGCTCGTACACTATGGTTTGATAAGAAATGAAGAAAGAATAGAAAAAGGAAGAGTACAGAGCTTGAAATGATCACTCTGCTTAAAAGACCGTGAAGGAAACCAAGCTTAAAAAATTCAAAGAAAGGGATGAAAGAACACTGTTGTTTTTTTTTTTTTTCTCTCGGTGAAGCCCCTTTATCTTTGGCTTCACACCAGGAGACGTTAGGCCCCAACGTCTCCCTATTCAAGAGGTTTTTAATGACGGTCTTCCGTTGAGTTTTTCAACAGGTGGATCATTCAAGGGTCAGTTTCAAAACGTAAGAAATGAGAGACGGTTTCGTAACCGTTCTTCTCAAATTTCAAAAACTTCTTACAATTTCATCTCGGGGCATAAGGCTAGTACAGTGTTTCGAGTTTCACAAATAAGCAAGGTAGAATGTTGATTGCAATATGCCCGGTGTATGTCTTTTTGCTTTAAGCCTTGTTGGTTGGATGAAAACTATTTTCTTGCTTAGCTCCTAACGGGTGCCCATACAAGAGTTCGCTTCGTAATATAGTATGCCCAGTGGCTTCTTTCTTTGAGCCTTGTTGGTTGGATGGAAGCTATCTGCTTGCTTAGCTCCAAACCATTTCTTCTAACCTATCTAATTCTATGTTCCTCGGCAGTGTTAACAGCATGGATTAAGGCAACCTTTATTTCATTGCTGGCGGTTTGTTAGGTTTCGGCAACTTTTCTTTGACCAGAATTGACAAGTTATTATCGTGCAAAAGCCTTTTTGGACAAAAATATCATTTGCTAGTGCATTCATGTGGATTTTTTTTTTTTTTTTTTGTTGGGCCGGGGGCGGGGGGGGGGGGGGGGGGGGGGGAGGGGGAGGGAGAGAGGTGTTGAGGTGGGATGTTGATGGTACCCTCACATCAAGGTTATTACGATTTTTTAAACCTCATCAAGGTATGGAAGGTTCTCTGAAAGAGTCAAAACTCGGAAGCTTGATTCAGATAAGTATGATGGAGAAGGAAATTGTCAACGCATATGTAATGCTACACCAACTACACCAATGATGTGTAGATTCTTCCAAGGAGTAGCTGATGTTGGAGTTATCAAATTAATAAAATATATGTTGTCACTCATAAGTAACTCTCCCACGAGCATGCAAGGCACATCATGATATCAAAATTAGATAGCAGAAATAATTTAAATAATAACGTTCAAATTCTAATTAAATAACAAAATTAAAAGTCTTACAAAATTAATAATATTCTAAAATCTTGCATCAACTCTAAAAGAAAATCTAGTCCAAATAAAAGATGTCAAAATCTTGTCAATAATCGTTATTGAAATCAATACATTCAATTAAGAATCATACAATATACTAGAAAGAAGCACATATAATAATAAAATACTATGCATCAACTTCATAAATCAAGAATGATTTGTTTAAGAAAATAACTATAATTTGTCAATAGATCTAGAAAAAAGAGTTACATTACTTACCTTGCGAGCAAATACAAAGTATCATTCCAATCAATTTCAAAAATTCTTCTAAGATCCTGATTTTTAAATTAACAAAATTTATTATAATTATTCCAAAAAATAAAAATTTTAATTCCAATACCCTCATAGGGCTAATCAAGCGAGAGTGTCCGACACCCAGGTTGGTCTAATCAAGACAAAACTCATCTGGTCATGTTCGAACTAGGTACAAATAGTTTAATAAAGATCGAAGGTAACCAAATCTAGTAGTATTTGGCAAGGACTAGGGTGAGAGCTGGCACGCTGCCCGACGACTCTAAATCATGATCCTTCATCTAGGTCGATCCAAAAATTACTAATAGTTGTACTTATGGAGTACAATTAATTCTAGAGAGAGAAAGTTCAGATAGGAAGAGATAAGAAAGGAGAGAGACAGAAGAGACAGACTCCCTTTTTCTTCTCCAAATAAAGGGAGTCTATCTCTCCCTTTTCTCTATAGGCAGAGGGGGTGGCATCCCATGGTGGCTCAGCCTTGAGTGATGGTGACCACGGAGACTCTCAGCCACAGTCATCACTGACAACGACGGCTGATAGTGGCAAAACCTAGAAGAAAAATGGGCCAAAACAGGGCACTCTATTTCAGATGGTTTTTTGGCGATTCTCCAGCCTAAATCTCATCTAAAATAGCCAGAGAGAGAAAGGAAGAAGAAGAAGAAGACCTACCTCAATCCGACGAGGTGGTCTAATGGCTCCTTTCGGCGATAAATCGAGGAAGAAGATTGGAGGAGGAGCTTTGGATCGGTGGCTCGATCTTGAGTGAACTCCAAAGAGGAAGGGGGTCTTTAAATAGGCAATCCCGGCCTTATCTGGCCAGTCTTTAGATGGTGATGGGACTTCGATCACCGTCGGGATCGCAGAGGAAGAAGACTCCCAGCCGGAGTCTTCCTCCCGATCCGTCCACATGTGCATCGCACATAAATTCCAAGGCCAAAATATGGTTGGGCTTGTCAAGTGGACCGGGCGCAGTCCACTAGTTTCACATTCTCCCCCCTAAAAAGAATTCGTCCACAAAATTTTTGTAGCTATAGTTCAAAAAGTAGAGAATATTTCTTCCAAATCAAATCATAATGCTTCTCAAATCAAAGCCATCTTATTTGACCTGTATCAAAATAATTCAATTCACCATCCTTTTACTACGCAACTCTGATTTAAACCACAACAGACTCATGTCAAGTCTAAGTTTTCTAAAATTACCAATTTTTTAGTACATGTATTGCTATATCTTAATCCTTGTGAACACTTCCAAAATTTAAAAGTTCACATTCTTCTTTTGATAGATAATCAAAGAATGTTATGTAGCCACTTAATCTTTTCCTAGCAACATAATAAGTCATCTAACAAAAGCAATGGGTATGAGTAATACTCGTATCAAACAATACATAGGAATAAATACTAAAATTAGATAAGTACATATCACTATCGCATTAGTAGCTTGTGCATCTTGTTGCATAATAGCATAGACCCTTCGTTGGGTTCGTGGTTTTTGACTTGCCTCCTTTTTTTGTTTAGTTGTGAGGGCAGGTTGATTTTCCTCCCTTTGTGGACATTTAGCTATTTTATGACTCTTCTGCCCACAACCAAAGCATGCACTGGTGTTCTAGTGATAATCATTTACAGCATGATTTCTACCACATCTGGAACATTTATTGCTATTCATCTGCTCAGGGTTGTCACTCTTTGATCTCTTGTTTGAACTCTTAGTGTTTCTATTACTCTGTTCCTGAGATTTATTTGACCTATTCTTCTACTTTTGATTCATTTCTTTTTTTGCCTGTTCTTCGTTAACTTCCCTTTCAATTATCAAGGCTTTATTTACCACATCTGCATAGGTAGTCAATTCGTATGGCACTACTTGTTTCCTTATTTTGATTTTTAGTCCCATCTAAAATTTGTGCACTCAATCTTGCTCATCCTTGACTAACCTTGGAACAAATGTAGCTAGTTCGGTAAATTTAGCTTCATATTCTGCAACAGTCATATTTCTTTGTTTTAGATGAATAAATTCTTGCTCTTTCTGTGTCCTTACACTTCGAGAAAAATATTTATCATAGAATGCTCCTTAGAATCTTTCCCAAATGGCTCCCTATCTTGCTCATATTTATGTTCCAATATCTGCCACTAATTAAATGCCTCATATTGCAACATGTATGATTTATAAAAATTCTTTTCATTGTTCTGGCATCTCTGAACAGTGAACGTGTTCTCCATCTCTATAAATTGTCAGGTTCCAAAGGTTTCGTAGTTCCCTTGAAAGTTGGAGGATCTAGCTTCTTAAACTCAACTATGTTACTACATTGCCCGTACTGCTCCCCTTGTTCTTGCTATTGCTATGCATGGTGCAATTGCATTTGATGTCGTCGACCTGTTACTATTGGAGCAACTGCTACTGTACCTACTGTTGCATCTGCATTATACCAACTAAGGTCTATATAACCTGGCCTAAGCTCGGCTCTTGTTGTTCTATCTGAATATTCTGGTAGGATCGACGAATCCCTCTTGCTGAGGGGTGCCACCAACTTGTTTGGATGTGCCACCATCTTGCTGGTTTGGTACCTCAACATTAGCACTACTAGTAGTCTTTCTCATCTGATGTAGAAGCATCCTAACCTATATCCATCAGATAGTAGCATACCCATAATAAGCTTACCAACTAATTACAAGTATTTACAAACTTGTCACAATCATCATAAACTAACGTCCCAATATCCCTAGTGTCTATCCACCTACGCTCATATTATGTCTGATTCTACAACTTATGATTCATCTATTTATGCTCCAATACCATATTAATTATCATGCCTCCAACCCGAGATTGCGAGCCGGGGGTTGTAGCAATCACCACACACTCATAGGAAACTCTTTCGGTGAGCATGCAAGGCATCTCATCACGATATCAAAATCAGGCAGCAGAAATAATTTAAATAATAACGTTCAAATTTTAATTAAATAGCAAAATTAAAAGTCTTACAAAACCAATAATCTTGCATCAACTCTAAAACAAAATCTTATCTACGTAAAGATGTCAAAGTCTTGTCTTTAATTGTTCTCCGATGAAAAATTCCTGAGTCTAGCTAATTTTTTGGATATGTAAAAATAGTAATAAATCATATAATGAGCTAGACAACTTAGTAAGCCATCATATAATAAGCTAGACAACCCAGTAAGCAATGAACACTTTAACTAAATAAATCAAGCAATAAAACAATAATAATATAATAAAATTAAGAATGCAAAATATATCAATTCAAAGCCAAATCGATGTGCTATCACTTCAAATTTCAAATCTTGTTTCGTAAATCAATTATTTTTCAAATTATCAATTTTATCTCGACACCCATGAGCTATGACCACATTTATACCATATGGCTAGGATAGAACATGAGCTCATCAAAATGCCAATGTATAACCTCCATTAGTAGGGTATCGATATGCCAACATATAATCTCCACTAGTAAGGTATCGATATGCCAACATATAAATCCCACTGGCAGGGTGTCGATATACAACGAATAACCTCTACTGGTAGGGTGTCGATATACCGGCAAATAATCCTTACTGACAGTGTCTCGATATACCATAAATAACCTCCATTGGCGGAGTGTCGATATACCAGCGAATAATCCTCACTAGCAAGGTATCGATACATAGTCTGGCTGCGAGTCCAAATATGTTTGCAAAAACTCGTTTTCTCATATTTAGTGCTCCAAATCATAAGATACATAAATTCATATGACATCGAAATCAATCGAACATATCTATATCGAAATCAATATGTTCAATTAACAATCAAACAATATTTTAGAAATAAGCACATATAATAATAAAATACCGTGCATCAACTTCATATATCAAGAATGATTCATTTTAGAAAATAGCTATAATTTGTCGATAGATCTAGAAAAAATAGTTATATTACTTACCTTGCGAGCGAATCCAAAATATCAGTCCAATCAATTTCTTTTTTTTTTTAAGATTCGAGTATTTAAAAATTATCATAATTTATCATAATCATTCTAATAAATAAAAGTTCTATTTCAATACTCTCATAGAGCTGACCAAGCAGGAGTGCCCGACACCCTGATTGGTCTAATCAAGACAAAACTCTGATCATGTTCGAACTAGGTACAAATGGTTTAATAGAGATTAGAAGTGACCAAATCTCATAGTGTTTGGCAAGGATCAAGGGTGAGGGTTGGCACGCTGCTTGACGACTCTTGATGAGGATCTTTCAACTAGGTCAATTCAAAAATCACTAAGAGTTGTACTTATGGGGTCCAATCAACTCTAAAAAGAGAAAATTTAGGTAGAGAGATAGAAGAAAGGAGAGAGAAAGAAGAGAGAGAAAAGAAACAAAGAAAGAGAGAGAAGAGAAAGACTCTCTTCTTCTCCTAAATAGGGGAGAGTCCATCTCTCCCTTTTCTCTTCGGTCAGAGGGGGTGGCAGCCCATGGTGGCTTAGCCCCGAGCGATGATGGCTACGATGGCTCTCAACCATAGTCATTGCCAGCAATGATGGCTGGCGGCAGCGAATCCCAGAAGAAAAAGGGGCCAAAATAAGGCACCATGTTTCGAATGGTTTTTCAGCAATTCACCAACCCAAATATCAACTAAAATAGCAAGAGAGAGAGAAAGGAAGAAGAAGACCTACCTTGGTCTAGTGAGGTGGTCCGACGGCTCCTTTCAGCGACAAATCGAGGAAGAAGACCGGAGGAGGAGTTTGGGATTGGTGGCTCGATCTTGGGTGAACTCGAAAAAGGAAGAAGGGAGTCTTTAAATAGGCAATCCTGATCTTATCCGGCCGGTCTTTGGATGGCGATGGTACTACAAACACCATTGCGATCGAGGAGGAAGAAAACTCCTAGCCACAGTATTCCTCTCGATCCATCCACACGTGCGTCGCATGTGAAGCCCAATGCCAAAAATATAGTTGGGCTGGTCAAGTGGACAGGGCCGGTCCACTGGTTCAACACGTCATACTTATCCTTAAATGTGTATGTTATAATAACTGGAAAAGCAATCGACAATTTGGCAAAAATATGACAGAAGAAAGTGGGCCCTCTAGAAATGAGCTAAATAGTTTAGATGACTCCCCAAAAAAATGATTGCATATGATTAGAGTAGAACTGCTCTATCATGCCTACAATTTTTAATTCCTATACTAGAAAACAGACGTAATTTTGAGATATAATCATTAATTTGGGGTATAGACTATGCATTCTGGATAAACACACAAATAAGCAATCATGTACCCAAAAAAAATACACATTAAATAGGATATCTAGCACAAGCAGTGCAAATGATTTTTCTGATAGAGATTAAAGTAGAGGTAGAAATGCATGGGCCCCACCCTTACTAGTTCATTATGTGCTAAGAGAAGAACAAATGCAAACAGAAGAACAAAGCAATAGCTTTACGAAAACAAATATTTACAGCTAAGTTTTCACAGAAGGATTTTACTTAGTGAGAACCAACTCTTCGGAAAAATAAGTTCATGTCACAGACAACAGGCTCAAAATCGATGCAGGATAATGAAAATCTTGTACTATCTTTCACATTGATAAACCTCAAAATAATAAATGATATACTAATACTCTTAACCTACCTATCTTGCACATCTTGAAGTGAGAGTCTTGAACGCTACCATTTATCCCTTCTCAAGCAAAGATGATACGCTACCCCTGGCTCAAAATAATCACTTTCTGCTTTTGCATAAAAGCTGCCTAGAAAAATATGCTTGTCGCACTCAAAGGAAATCTCCATCACTTATTGGTACACATAAATTGACTTTATTTTTTCCTCTTATTTTCTCATCCAATGTCACATCGTCTGATGTTTTTGACCATCCATGCTTATCTCACTGACAATTAGTTTACCAGTGCATCAGAAAAAATCAAAATGATAGAGCGCTAAAGAAGATCATCAACGAATCTGACTATCAGAAAAGGAAATCAAATAACCAAATAAAAGAAGGATTTGGCATTTTAGTTACATTATATGTTTGAAAAATGAATCTCGAGCACTTGCAATATATTTTGACAATACTTTTTCATCTATTATCTGTTAGTAAGAGCGCTACCATATTTTTCTTATCTTATATTTTTTTTGTAATTTTTAATTAGACACAATAAAAAAATATTAGAATAAATAGTCTTCTAGATGCAACATCAGCTTATCATATGAAATTCACATAAAACATCAAAAAAAAAAGTCTGTTATCTTATTTTTCCATGAGATAATTAAAAGGAGTGCTTGTGACCAACCCAATTTTGAAAGTGATTTCAAAACATGGAAATTTTGTACCATTTGTTCTGTGCTAAGCCTAAGCTAAAAATGTTCATTGGACCATTTATGTATAATTTTATTAAATCAATAGAAGAGCAATCTGATACAAGGAAATTGTTTTTTGATCAAATTCATGAACTGAACTTTCTTCCATGTCTATATTACCTCAATTTTAAGCTAATTAAAAAGGAGTATTTTCAGAATGACTCTAAAAGCAAGATCTGCCGAAGAATTTGTCTGCAAATGACCAGCAGGGAAAAGACCATGAGCCACAAGCCAGCCGAGATACGACTTTTGAAATACAAAAACAACTAAATTACTTGATAACTAGAGATCCTATCCAAATCGGCTACTTCCAAATGAATTCTCAACTAAGACCTAGGCGTTCAGATTGAAGTTTTCAGCTGCCGGCCAATTCCCACTGATTTAAGAAAGCCCGTTGAAATGGATAAATAGGTCGTGTACACTTAATCAAGTTGGTAGGTACTTAGACATTAATTTATTTATTTTTTCTTTATTTAAATATCTGGGCAAAATCCCCTCTCAAAAGAAAATTAGGGACAGCCCCAGAGAGCGCTTTATTCAACTTATTAGAATGAAGAAATTGTGTGCGTGTATATGACATTTTATTCCTTTCCCATTCTATTTAAGCTGAAGCAACCAAAAAAGAGAGAAGTGGCGCGAGTCTGTATCTAGGGTTTTTGGATCTGGGCCTCTTCAGAAATCCTGAGCTTCCTAGCAAGCGATTACGGTACTTCTTTCTCTGGATTCTCTCTGTTCTCCTTTCTCAAAAGCGCCGAACTTTCATTTGACTGTGTATTCTTCCCTCCGAATAATTGAAATTAGGATTTTTTTCTTGAACTAGATTTCTTGCAAGAAGTAAGGAAACGTCTTGATTTTCTGAATTTTCATCTTTGGCATACGATATTTTCTGTTGGGAGGAGAATTCCGCTTGGCAACTGCAACCTTTGGGGTTTATATTGGATCCTGCATCCGGTCTTCTTTTGTGGCATATTTCCAAAACCCCAAACCAAGAACTAGTTCTCTAAATTTGCAAGATCTGTGGCTAGATTATGAAATCTGAGGAGAGACCCGAACAGAAATTTTTCCGAGCTTCTGATTATAATCGAAATCCTTCTTGAAGCTCAGAACTTTGATAAATTCCCGGCGGTCAAGGTCCGTGTGGTTTGTTTCATCTCATGGCAAATCCATGGAAAGCAGAGATCTGTGACTGGATTATTAAATCTGAGGAGTGATTCGAAACCGAAAGGTCAAAGTTTTCAGAGCTTCTGATCATAATCCTAATCCCTTTCGAAGCATAGAACTTTGATGAATTCACAGCGGTCGAGGTCCCTGAGACTTGTTTCATCTCATTGCAAATCCATGGGAGTAGAGATAGTAGAGCAGTCATCAACAGATTCTTCTATGGACAACACAGTGTACTGCTGCATCGCGAAAGGAAACAGAATTCTCTACTCTTACAACACCAAAGACCGTGAGCTTGAGGCCCTGGCGGCCCTCTGCCTTGCGAATGCCCCACCCTTCCACAGGTGGTACTTCCACACTGTTGGGACAAGAACTTTTGGTTACTTGATGGAAGGTGGATGCACCTATTTCGCCATTGTGGAACCTAGCTTGGGGAATCTGGAGATCCTTCGGTTCCTAAAGCACATCAGGGATGGGTTCAAGAAGGTCTCAATGAATGGTTTCCATGATGAAGTGGTGCCCATCATCCGGCAGTTGATCAACTCATTGGAAAGAATGCCTCGACCAACAACAATTTCTGTTGATGAGAGCTTGGAGGGGAATGTGTCAAGTGATAGTTCCATATCTGGAAGGACCCCTTTACTTGGAAACAGCAAGCATGATAAGAGGAAGATGAAGGACAAAGTAGTTGAGAATCATGAAGTTTGTGAAGACCGTATAGACAGAGGAGTGAAGATCAACATGCCACCAGAGCCAGTAGGCAGTATGCCGTTGCAAAAGAGCTCAAGTTTGAGGAGGACTCAGGCACCGCAAGTTGAACAGAGGTTGTGGTGGCGACATGTGAAATTAGTTGTTGCTGCTGACATTATCCTTTGCTTGGTTTTGTTTGGTGTTTGGTTGGCTGTCTGCAAGGGTTTCAAGTGTATTTCGGATGGATAGCTAAATGGGTTAGATTTGGAGAACAAGGATAGTGCGGGAATTGGAAGCATGAAACACTTCATTGGATGTTATTTTGAAACGTTTATTTGTTTAGAAATGAAAGATGGATGCAACAAAACTACAACACGGTTGATATTTCTTGTTGCAACTTTTAGGAAGAATGGATTAGGAGATTTACTTGGCAGTTGTCAAGATTATTGAGATATGGTGTATTTGTATGTATTCATTTGCATTTTTTTTTCACTTCAGTGTTACTACTGCAACAATGGCTGCTTATATGTACTTCATGCTCTTGTTTTGTGTGGTTCTTGAGCAAACAGATAAAGCACGATATAAAATGATATTTTCAGTTTCCTTTTTGACTTTGTTTACATTTGCTAATCGACTGAAATTCATTTTTTTTTTGGGTCAATGTGGTGTTAGAAATAGAAAGGACAGCTCTTAATTGACAGTACTCTAGTTTGCTATATGTTAACTTGTTATGAGGTTTATACGAAAGTAACATTTGAACTCCAGAAAAAGCTAACTTTATTCTTCTTGCTTTAACTTCCACTTCTGAACAAGCATTGATGTGGCATTTTGGAAAACCGAAGTTCATCTGTATCTCCTTTTTTAATTTCTATTACTTATATGAGATTGAAATTGTTAAAAATTGTACTAAACTTCTATGGCATTAGAACTTTTTCGTTTTCATAATGTTGCTCAAAGGTAACTTTCTTAAGATGTACTTCTATGTACTTCTATGTTACTGTTAAAGTGTTGCCGATAGCGAGAAGCTTACTAATATAAAGAGAGGGAAATCCTAGAACAAAAGGTGAAGAAGCGAGGGAGGAAACATGGCAAAATAAAAGGAAGGAAAAAAGAGGGGCGTTGCTTAAAATTCTGCTATATATTCTTGTAAGAAAAATGATAGATGGAGAGAAGGAAGAACTTATCAGTTGAGGCGTGATTTCACTGTCCTTAAGAATAGATCGCGCCCCTCGGAGAATGAATCTCGGTGTAGCAGGTAATGGCGGCCTATCCTCCAGGATACAACAACTGGATCACTCCAAGCGCACACTCGCAGATGCCCGCGGGGGGGGGGGGGGGGGGGGGGGGGGTCCCCCTGCGCGTGATAATCGCAACGCGCCCGGTTAAACGTTTCCGGATCGGATTCGCCAATTTTGGTTTGGACCTCCATTGGGCTCATGCGCGCGTGGGCTACTTTCTTTCTTTGCTTCACCAAGTTAAAAGGTTGAATACTATATAAAGATCTTTTGAGTTTTGTTCCTTTCCAATGTGGGACTAAAAGAAATTACACTAGACAAAAAGACAAAAGACAAAGAAGGGCAGACTCGGAATTTTGAAATATTCCAACAATCCCCCACATATTTTAAAATTCAATAATAAGTTAACGAGCGCGAGAGTTCAATGCATCAAATTGGTGTCTTTGAGACTATGAACCATTTTTTTAGGACTAGTAAGTATGACTTACAGAACTTTTGGTGAAACATGAAATTTCTATGAACCAAAAGTCCTTTATGTAAATCAGTGACTCATAGCCCACATTGACCTCTCAAGTTCTGGGCTTGTTCTAAACGGGTTGGTGCAAATAGGCCATGCACCTTACCTGGATATTCATGAGTGCTTTAGAACTGCCTAATTCTCATAGGAAGCGGCCCCACTTCCACACCCATATAGGTGGATCCATCAAGTGTGTACTGCAGGTATACACACCATCCTAAAGGACTATGGTATCCATTAAGAGCTTTACCTCATCCTTATCTACTACAGTTTGCACTATCTACACCATAGGGATGGATTTTCAAAATTAAATACGATAGTGTACTCACAGTCAACTAGCGACTTGTTATTACCCATATGAACATGCTTCATGGGATCTCCAATCACACATGTTGGGTTTCTGTCGTTATTGACTTTGATATAGGCATTAGTCCCATCCCCCTCGATGTTTCACTCACTAGTTTTCTACCTAGTGGTTTTGTCAAAGGATCGGCCAAATTCAACTCTGACTTTACAAACTCAAGAGATATAATCCCATCATCAAGCAGCTGCCTTACAATATTATGTCTCAACCTTATGTGTCTATTCTTTCCATTATAAACTTTATTCTTAGCTCGATATATAGCAGCTTGGTTATCACAAAGAATAGACACAGAAGGTGTTGGTTTATTCCATAATGGAATATCTCCCACAAGTATCTATAACTATATTCAAATCAGTTCCCATTATAAGCATATCATTAACATACAAACATATGATCACAACAACATTATTAACAACCTTACTATAAACACACTTATCAGCTTCATTAATTAGAAAGCCATTAGATACCAATACTTTATCAAATTTTTCATGCCATTGTTTAGGTGCTTGTTTTAATCCATATAAGGATTTTACTAATTTACAAACTTTGTGCTCATTACTAGGAACAATACAACCTTCAGGTTGTTCCATGTAAATTTCTTCATCTAATTCTCCATTCAAAAATGCAGTTTTTACATCCATTTGGTGAATTACTAAATTATGAATGGATGCTAATGCAATGAGTACTCTAATAGATGAAATTCTAGAAACTGGTGCAAAGGTGTCAAAATAATCAATATCTTTTCTTTGTGAGTATCTTTTTGCTACTAATCTTGCTTTAAACTTATCAATTGAATTATCTGGTTTTAACTTTCTTTTAAAAATTCACTTACAACCAATTGATTTAGCACCTGGAGGCAAATCAACTAAGGTCCATGTATGATTAGACATAATAGACTCTATTTCATTATTAATAGCCTCCTTCCAAAAAGGTGCATCAGCTGAAGTTATTGCTTCTTTATAAGTTTGAGGTTCATTATCAACAAGAAAGGTGTAAAAATCATTTCCAAAATTTTTCTCTTTTCTAGTTCTTTTACTTCTTCTTAAATCAATTTCATAATTTTCATGTGCCTCCTTTTCTTGTTTATTATGAGACTGAGAGTCAATTTTTTCTTTACCTAGTTTCATAGGAAAGATATGTTCAAAGAAATCAGCATTTTTAGATTCTACTATAGTGTTGGGTTCCATAATATTAGATTCACATTTTAATACCAAGAATCTATAAGCAGCACTATTTAATGCATAACCAATAAATAAGCAATCAAAGGTTTTAGGTCTTAACTTTCTTTTCTTTGGTTCAGGTAATAGAACTTTGGCCAAACACCCCCACACTTTAAGATATGTAAGGTTAGGTACATGACCTTCCCATAACTCATAGGGTGTCTTACCAATTTTCTTATAAGGTATTCTATTTTGAATGTGACAAGCGGAGAGAATAGCTTCCCCCCACAAATAAAGAGGTACTCCTGAGCTTATTAACATAGCATTCATCATTTCTTTTAGAGTTCTATTTTTACGTTCAGCAACTCCATTAGATTCAGGAGAATATGGTGGGGTAATCTCATGGATTATACCTTTATCTTCACAAAATTTATTGAAGAGATTATACTCATATTCTCCTCCTCTATCAGTCCTTATTCTTTTAATTTTCTTATTAAATTTATTTTCTACTTCAGTAACATATTGCTGAAATTTTTCAAAAGTTTCATCTTTAGTCCTAAGTAGATATACCTTAGTGTATTTAGAATAATCATCAATAAAAATTATGTAAAATCTTTTTCCTCCTCTAGTTGGAGTGTTTTTCAAATCTCCTAAATCAGAATGTATTAATCCAAGTAATTCAGTTTCTCTTTCTATTGACTTATGACTCTTTTTAGTAGATTTAGATTCTACACACACTTCACATTTATCATTCACATTTCCAAAGGTAATATTATTTAACAAGCCTAGGTCTTTCATTTTCTTGATATAAGAAAAATTAACATGTCCTAATCTACCATGCCATACATCAACAGAATCAATCAAATAAGCAAAAGATGATGCATTTTCATTCATAGTTTCGGTTACATTCAAGACAAATAAACCCTGGTTACAATAACCCTTCCCAATGAAAACATTATTCTTAGTCATTACAATTTTATCAGACTCAAAATACACTTTAATTCCAGCCTTTCCTAATAAAGATACAGATACTAAGTTCCAACGGATATTAGGAACATGCAGCACATCATTCAGGGAAAGGACTTTTCCTGATGTTAGCTTGAGGAGTACTTTTCCTTTGCCAACCACTGGCGAGGGTCTCGAATCACCCATGAACACTTGTTCTTCGCCTTCATTTAATGGAGTGTAGGAAGTATATGCACTCCTATTGCCACAAATATGTCTGGTAGCCCCAGAATCTACCACCCAGTCCTTTGCTGCCATAACCATGTTGGTTTCAGACACAACTGCTGCAATAATATCTGTCTCTACCAAGTTAGCATTTGGTTTAACAGATATATCATTCCTTTTTCTAAACTTGCATTGATTAGCATAATGTCCAGGTATTCCACAAACAAAACAAGTTCCCTTTCTTTTAAAACCAAGACCTTGGAACTTAGGTTTCTTATCATTTTTGAGATAATGCTTCTTGAACTTTGAACGAGACCCACCTGGTTTGCTGACTATTACATTGGCTTTGGAAGTCATTTCCTTGGCCAATTGTTCTCGGTCTCTGACTCGATTTTGTTCTTCAATTCTAATATGAACAATAACATCTTCAAGACTCATATGTTTCCTTTTGTGCTTCATGCTGTTTTTATAATTTTTCCAAGACTCAGGTAATTTTTCAATCAAACAGCCGGCTAGGAAAACTTCTTGAAGCATTATATCTTCATTTTTAAGATCAGTGACTAACCTATGAAAATCATGTATTTGGGATGACACATCCCTATCCTCGGACATTTGAAAGTGCAGAAAATTTCCTATAGCATATTTCTGTACTCCAGCATCTTCTAACACATATTTTTTATTCAAATTTTCCCAAATTTCTGCAGCTTCTTTGTATGAACAGTAGACATCAAAAAGTTCATTGGACAGTGTACTCAGAATTGTGTGTCTACAGATTTTATTTCCATGTTCCCACTCTTTGAATTTAGTGTCAAAATCTTCAGACCCTTCTATCGGTTTTGACTGATTTAAATACTGAGCAAAATTAAGCATATCCAATGCAGAATAAACACGTTCTTGCCATCTCTTAAAATACATACCATTGAAACTCTCAATTTTAGAAGTATCAGGAATTGATCTAGCAGTAATCATAGCAGAATCCATGCCGAACTATTCTTAATGTTGAGGCGTGATTTCAGCCCCTCGGAGAATGAGAGAGAGAGGCTTTTTGATTGATTAACTCTATCGGATCTGATAGGGTTTAAAAAGAAATGAAGATCAAAACAATTCAAAAAATAAAACGGCAAAAAGAAACCTGACTCAAGCCCACACTCGCGGGGGGGGGGGGGGGTCCCCCTGCGCGTGAAACTCTCAATTTTAGAAGTATCAGGAATTGATCTAGCAGTAATCATAGCAGAATCCATGCCGAACTATTCTTAATGTTGAGGCGTGATTTCAGCCCCTCGGAGAATGAGAGAGAGAGGCTTTTTGATTGATTAACTCTATCGGATCTGATAGGGTTTAAAAAGAAATGAAGATCAAAACAATTCAAAAAATAAAACGGCAAAAAGAAACCTGACTCAAGCCCACACTCGCGGGGGGGGGGGTCCCCCTGCGCGTGATAATCGCAACGCGCCCGGATCGGATTCGCCAATTTTGGTTTGGACCTCCATTGGGCTCATGCGCGCGTGGGCTACTTTCTTTCTTTGCTTCACCAAGTTAAAAGGTTGAATACTATATAAAGATCTTTTGAGTTTTGTTCCTTTCCAATGTGGGACTAAAAGAAAGTACACTAGACAAAAAGACAAAAGACAAAGAAGGGCAGACTCGGAATTTTGAAATATTCCAACAATTCTCTCATATTTGCTTAATATTAGGTCCTTGTGCCCCATACTAACAGAAATATATGGTTTAGAGGTCAACGAACAGGTCCGTGATAGATGAAAGTTTTAGATTTTGAAAGTGAATAGGTCTGGTGTTTGGTTACAAGTGAAGCACTGGAATTTGTTGTTGGATGAGGAAAATGGCAAAGGTTCGGTTTAATGTCTTGGAGGGGAAGGAATGAGTGGAAGGAAATAGCAAAATATGGTTTCAAGAGTTCAAGGATTGGTTAAAAAGTAGAGAGGAGATTGCATGGTGAATGGCAATAATGAACAGTTGATAGCTTATATTTTAGGCAAATGGCTAAGGTAACTGAATTGAAGTTTCTCATGAAGCTCTTTGGCTTGTTTCTCCCCCCTATACCATTAGAAGTTGGGGTGTTTAAAGCCATCCGATTGGGTTAAATGGGGGATAGGTTGGCTTGCAGGATAATTTCTCAAGTAGCTATATATAACGTGGCTGATAGAATGGTTTGCAGGGTCGCTATAGGATGGCCATATCCTCTTATTTTGTTAAAGACTTCTGCGTTATTGCAGTATATATTCTTTCACCTAAAGCTGATTGCTGCTGAGTTAGGTGAACCCAAAGGTACGCAAACAAAATAGTTATTTCCCATTTTTTTTCAGCACAATTTTCTCATTTCTCATATTACAGATTTAGATAATTTTTGGTCGGTCCATGTCACAGATTTGGATATAATATATTTAGATAACTTTTGGTTGGCTTTTCCGTTCATAGTTTTTGCATGGCTGCCTTTTTTTTTTTGGGAGTTCAAAAGAAATTAGATATCTTTAAATGTTGGAGTTCTATAAGAATTAGATAACTTTATAGAGTTTTTTTCCTATGTGTTTTTTTTTCCTACGTGGTTTTCTCATTTCTCATGCGACAGATTCAGATAACTTTTGGTTTCTTCATGTAACAGATTTAGATAGAATAGATTTAAATAACTTTTGATTGATGAAAATAGGAAGACACGGTTTTTTTTTTGTTTTTTAATATTTTTCTGAATTTTTTGGAGAAATTTTTTTATGATTTTCCCTTTTTATGTCTTGTTTTTTACAAGATAGGTTTGCAAGTAATGGAGATATCTTTCCGGCCAGCACCTTCAGTTTCTCACCCTAGATCCCAAAAGGCACGGGCAAGGCTTGGTGAAGTCTGAACCCTTGTTTCTGCCCACCATACTAAGCATGAAAATACCTTTTCAGCAGTCAAAGTGTATCTATATTTTATAGGATCCATGGCAAATAGTGAATTACATATTAGTACACGAGCGTTCAGTGACAACATCTGGGATCCTGCTGTATAGGCACAAGTTAGGACGACAAGGCATTTCGCTATTTGTTAACGATGATATACGTGGATGCACATCTTTTTATTCCATGCTAATATAGGTAGACGCACATATTTTAAATACATGAGCCATCTATGCGTTTACAAACAAAACCTCAAAGCCCGCCCTGTGGGAAGAAAGCATGTCATCTGCCCATTTTAGTTGAAAAACTAATTTAATTTCCATCACCAAATATGCGAGGACAATTGACACTGTTAAGCTACTAACCCAACTCCTCTGACAGAACAATATTGGCATCATGATGTTTGAAGCCACAAGCAATAGTCAAGGTATCGAATTATATCATCATCATCTTTCCCATTCGAAATCTGGGTCTGGCCGCATCTCTCTCTGCTTTGGCCGCTCCCCTTCGACACTCTCCAACTGTGGCTTAACGACCTGGTCCCAGCCCATGATATATGGCAAGATGAACTGCACAGAAGCAAAATATTTAGTGCTAGTTCCATTTAATCAATTATCAAACGACATACAATATAGCTGAATTTATTGCAATAAAACACAAACAGCTAAATTTAAAAGCACCCATCATATATGCGCGCATGTATACATTCATACATGTGTGTGTATATATATATATATATATATATATATATATATATATATATACATGCCAACAGATGGTGACCTTAGGATTTAGTTGAGCTCATTTGTCATCCAAACTAAACCCGTCCCAACTCTCCAAATCCACACCAGCAACCACCCACAAGCTCTGACTTTCCAATTCAAAAATAGCAACGACCATAACCAGAACAAATGCGTACCGGTGTTTGTTAGATTTTACCTTCTTTATCACAAGATTTAATAAATCCTTTCTCAAAATTGCCGATCATGTTATCTCAGGTTTTCCCTCTATCCAAACCCTTAGAAGAAAATTCATTTATTCCCCTTGGTCCTTAATGCCTCCTCTACCTTTATAGCACATGATCGTGCTGTCTTGATTGATTCCTGGCAATGCTGTCTAAAAATAATAGCCTTGCACCTCTGAAAAGGTCATTTTTATCCTTCTAATATTGCCGCACATTTGCATTAAAATCTCAACTTTGTAAAATTTAGCTATTTTCCTTGATTATCTTAAACATAACAAGTCGTACACCATCACAAGCCTCACTTCCATCTTGTAAGGTTTTTCTACAATCTAAAATGCATAATTACTATCATAGTGACCCAAAGGCACTTCCTCTATTTGTTCATCCTAACAAAAGATGGAAAAAGAAGCTAAAAGGATGACAGTAGTGCATCTCCTGGCCATCAATTATTATCCCATAAAATTTGTGTTCCATATGTTCTCTACCTTGACTGATTTTAAGACTCTCATCCTGGAGAACCTCCATCCTTTCCAATTCAACATTTGAATCAAGTCTTAAATCATCAATTAACATTTTATCATAGCAAATATTATCCATGATGGAACCTCCTCTTAAATACAGCAATCAATTCATCCATGTCAAGTGTAAAGCCGTGAAAGACTTATTTGTCACCCCTTATGCAGTCCCACCATACTGAAATTCTCAACACACTCTTAACTACTTTTCATTTGTTTAAATTCCTTCATTCATGTATCAATCCTGTTTTACTGCTTTACAACACAATTTTCCCTTGTGTGCCACCAAACCACCCTCACTATAGTCTATCATATGCCCTTCATCAACAAATTCCATGTGTTACTTCCTCATATCGACCATTACATTGATTTCACAAGCAAGTCCAAGGCTATCCTTCATGGCATAAAACCAAATTTGTTTTAATTCTATCACCCTCTTACACAAAGGTCACTTCGAATTTCTATCACTTTGATCAATATAAACAGAAACCACAAAACTGCTCTAACACCGGATTAGGATCCAAATCACATGCAGGCTGCCAAAGCTCCTTCAGCAAGACCACCCATTAATGCATCAGTACATACAAGTCATAATGCACAACAAAAAGAGGAAGCAAATATGCTTTCTGCATAAACATGCAGTCACAATTTATAGTTACTTTATATGTTCCATGGTGCACATGTCAGTGACTATACCTGCATGTAAGTTACATTACATATATATATATGAATAAATGCAACTCTATTAGCGTGCATTTGTTTTATCCTATGATTTGGAAGGAAAAAATAACATTGTATAGAGTTCCACTATAAGATAATGGTTCCTGCAAAACTTACACTAAAAGCTGCACGCACCACTGCAAACTCAGCTTTTGCCACGGGTACAGAAAAACGATCATTTGTTTTCTGGACAGAATTCATGACAGCTGCACAGAGAGAGTAATTGTAATACTTACATGAATACTGCAGTTTGCAGACCATGGTTGATAATATTTAAGCATCCATAGAGTAACAAGCACATAAACTCAATAAAGGACAGAGAAACACCAGACTTTCACAGTTCTAAAAGCTCCATAGAAATGCCAACACTTCTTACGTGTGAAAACTCTTGTATTCCCAAGAAACACCTACCACTTGACAGGACTTTCTAATCCCCACCTTCCTTTCCTCCAATCCCCCTTCACCATGCCCACCACCACAATTCCAACCTCCTTCCCAACAATCAGCACTCAACTACCATCATCTCCTCCATTTCAATCTTCATCACCACCACTACTCTACCATCATCACCATTTCCACCTACAACCCAATGACAACCAACATAACCATTGTCATCATCAGCAACACCATCACCACAAATATGAGGTACAATCAACGCTCTGTAAATTCTGGAACACCAATGATACTCTGTTCAGTCCACACCACCCCTTGGAGATGGAGGTTAAACCCTTAATTTTTGACAGTCATGGGGACCTCTGGATTTAGGTTATAGCATAGGTTTGTGTATAGTTGAAAGAAATGAACCATGTTAGAGTGTGGATTTAGTGATAGAAATAAGCAAATCATATAGGTGGAGTTGGTTGCCATAAAGCAGGCATATAGCTTGGAGTAAGCATCATGCCTAACGTAAGCATCATGCCTAACGGCTTCTGAAAAGCGGGCATAGGCAAGGAACAGTTATGCCAGTCAAACTTGCTTATGCCATGCATAACTATTCAAAGTTAGAGGTGCCATTAGCTATTTCAGGAATAAAGCCACCATTTATGCCTGTGTCCTCATTTTTAAATGGATACGAGCAATATCAACCAAAAGTTATTCTAGACACTGTAGCCAAACAAATAGCAATGACATTTGGCACAACCATCTCTAATCCACTTTTGTGTTATGCCTGAACTGAATGCAGCCACGGGATTAGATGGCTTAGGAGAATGGCACTGAAGTATGATGACAACAGAATTGTAGGACTTGGTATGGATTCATTTGGAGTACTTTTGTTTTAATTAGGCGAATGAAAAGGTCATTTATTCTAACTGACACCTAACCTTCTGCAGAGTTCTTTTTTGAAATCTCTTGATCATCATACTTCCAATAATACCCATACTATTTATTCTCCATCTATTATTGCTTTGAAGTTTAAACGTCTCTATTTTCCAGCATAGGTGTCACCGGCAAAAAAAGAGGAACACACACACACACAGAGAGAGAGAGAGAGCCTTTTAGAATAACATTCAAATAGGAGTATTGAAACAGAAAATATACATCTGAACATTATGGCTACTTATAATAGGTGCCTGATTCCAAAAAATTGAAGACTACCACAATGACCAACAGAAATTTGTCTCCTGTAATGATCTCACATAGGCAATCCACTATCACAGTTTAAAAGATTTCAATTTGAAGTGCAACAATATTAATGCTTCTCAGGAAATTTGCACATATTTAATGTTGTTTATGATTTAACATTAAATCATCATCATAATCATTATTATTAGTGTACAAAATATTCTGGATAAACCTAAATTATGATATTGGGATCTTGTACAATGTATATGTATGAATTTGATTCATCACAAATCTTGTGCTTGATGAGCAGCTTATATAGTACTTTAAAAATACTGCATATATAATCACTTCTTGAGAATCAGTGGTATTGTAAAATAGACTCATGGCTGAATAGGCACCTACAAGTTTACTCCCAATGACTAGGTTCTAATATCATATTTGCCTGAGGGTGTCAGCATGTTGAATTTTGTTTTAATGAAATTAGGTCATTGATAAGAATTTTCAGTCAATACACATGCCTATGCACATGCAATATAACTAGTCTGGAAAATGTACGTGAACTGTGATTCCACAAGTAGTCAAGTATAATGCCTTGAGAAAGTTACCATTGGAACAAGATATTAGACTAGATTTTCAGCATCATTTTAGTTTGGGTGGTGATAATAACTGGCAGTTTGCAAAAGTTCGATGCACTTCTGTTCATCCTTTGCTTTCGCACAATGGAATAATTTACACTTGCCGAAGTATATAGAGTCATCAAATGCAATTATCAACCATAACCATCTTGTCCCTATTATATGGCGTTCACTTATAGAATCTTAAACTATTATTTGTGGTTTCCACCATATTACTCTCATAAAATTAAAGCATAGATTCCGATCGTGCCTTCGAGCACTCCAACATTATGACCTACAACTTAATAAAGATGACATAAAATTGAATTAACAACGAATGAGTCATAAAATTGATGTGATGAGAGTGAAAAACTAAAGGCAATGCACAGCGATGTATATTAGTTTAAAAACTTTTAAATTAAAAGAAGAATGTCCACTCTTACACAATCTTCCCTTAAAATAACCAGAAGACGAGCAAACAGCAGCAGACTGCTGTTCCCTTTTCTAGCCCTACACTTATATAATCTCTGAATTCTAAATTTGATTCTACTTACTGATAAACTGGGATTAACAATGAATGACAAAAGATTAATACAGATTTTTAATAGCCCACAGACCTAATATAGCAGCACAACTCTGAAAAACACAGAATTGGGCATTCAAATTTACATGGTATCCAGCTCCAAAATATTTTGGTTTTTATGGGGTTTAGCATGTGTAGACCAAGCACAACAGTTTGGATTTTTGAATTATATTGCCTAAGATGTAGTTTAGTTCTCTAACTATATTGAAAATGTGCAACTGTCCATTTTGTGTTCACTTGCAACCCATGTTATTGCATGCTAATTGCTAACTCAACTTGAACCAACCTGAAATCTCATCGCTTCAGCAAGTCAATACAGACACATTAGAAATGCTCCATATGCTTTAATTTCTTAATTATCCGGCCATCATTCACAAAAATGGTCGTGCAAAGAGCAGCAATGAAGGTTGATAACTCAATACACTCCAAATTTCAGATTCAGGTAGAAAAAGATTTGGATCTACAAGCTTATTGCGTTTCACTGTAGAAAGAAAAATTAGAAAGAAATGTGTGCCTGCAGTAAATATTTACTTAGAAAGAAAAAAGGGGGATGGGAAGGTTGTGCTTAACCCTCTGTCAGATTTTAAGTAATTCTATAAATGCAAAACACTAATTCTATGTGAAATGCTTTTGAGGTTCCTTGCCTATTTGATTGGTAACATAACATTTGTAATTCATAGATAACCTAATTGTGTAAACACATATGTTACATACATAATGTCATTTACATGCATACATGTGTATGTTGCATGCACGTATTCATGTATGTATTTACATATGTACGCATGTCTATATATGTATGTATGTGTCGATCTCCACTCAAATCCGGTCAGGTCTATATTGGACGAGGGAGCCTCATATCAATGATCCAAGTTGTTGGATGTGATCTACTAGCTCTAAATTGCTTATACACCACAAATCATAAGATTTGGAAACTTCTAGGTCAAAAAATTGGACAATCTAAATAACATCAAATTATATATGTTATTTTGGTTGCTTGGTGCATACGATCTCCAAATTATATGATTTCTTTTGTGTGTAAGCTATTTAGAGGTAGTACATCACAACCAACGGCTTGGATCATCAATATGAGACCCACATCGTCCAATCTACATCTAATTGGATCTGAGTGGAAATCTACTCGAGTGTAGCCAAGTCCAGCTCTCTCTCTATATATATCTCTATCTATCTATCTATCTATCTATCTATCTATCTATCTATCTATATATATATATATATATATATATAAACATTGCTAGCCCTTGAAAAACTAGAATAATATAGATGATAAAGAAGCAAAGGTTTTAAAAGTTCAAGTAGATGAGTTGTTTGACCAACTATTCCACTAGGCTGCTCATATAATTGTCTCCCATATTCAAGGAGGGAAAAATTAAAGCTAGACAAGTGCGTGCCCTTTGCATTTATTGAAAAGAATGTAACAAAAGAAACCCTTCCACATTAGCCAACTTAGAGCATTTTTTATGGAACCAGAAACCACCAAGCAGAAAAAACTATGATTACTCATCCAAGTGTGTGCATCTGATATCATCTTCTAGATCAAGTCAGAAACATCAAACAGGATAATTGCCCAGAACATCAAAAATTTAACCATCCATACTTAAAGACATGTCATTGCACTAAGGCCCAACTCTAAGCAATTGACATTCTCCAGCTCCAAGAACTATTCCTAGGTCTCTTTGTTACTTTTGCTACAAAGATCCGCATTTCCTAAACCATATAACTCAAAATAGTTTTAAACCTAAACTTCAATCAGTCTTCATAAGAACAAAGGAAAAGCTACTTAGTAAAGAAGCAAAACAATGGCAAATGCTAGTTATTCAACCATGGGATCTATCAGTAAGCAAAGAAAAGAGGACTACTAAAATAGTCAGAGAACTTACTTAGATTAAAGAAATAACCCTCGCCATTGGGAACTGGGGAAACTGATAGTGTTTTCTTCACTTGACCTTCCAGACTGTAACATTGTATATCAGAAACCAGGGGTGGTGTGGGGTGTGGGAAGGGATACAATAGGCCTATGAAGATAGTGCATATTAATGGATGTCAAATAGCAAACCTTGACTTCATTGAAGGATCATGGAAAAATTCACATGATTCAGCAGGACCTAGGCTTATTAGGCACCCAATTTCAGTAGCTGATAATGCAAAGAGCTACAAAAACCAGTAATTAGCATGTGAAGCATCACTACATAGAAAATGCATATAAACATATGGTTCAAAAAATTAAACTAGCAGCAAAAGAAAAGAAACAAAAGGTTTAAATCCAAACATGCAGGTGAACTGGGTTGTGCCAACAGTCACAACCCCCTGCTTAATAACCAAAGGTTCTGGGTCCGAGCATTAGTGGTGCATTCCAAGTATTTGCGCATGGGTAATTATAGTGCAGGTGGGTCTCCCTGCCTTTCCAACAAAAAAAAAAATCCAAATTTCCAGCATAGATTTCTATGGATCCCAAAAAAATCCTGGCTAATATCTAATAAAAAGTTATTGGAAAGATTAAACAGGTCAGTGGAACAAGCAGAAAATGACTCAAATAGAAGCGCAATTGCAAACACTACAGAAAAAACCAGTACCTGTTTCTTTTCAGGATCATACTTCCGTTGACCAATAGCAGGCATGAACTTCAATAGCACAACTCCCCTTCTATCAACTTTAGAACTCCCAGACTGCCCAAAATATTTTATAAATGAGGTGTAAAGAAAGAAAATCTTGGTCGAAAAATAAATCTCGAAACTAATGACCCCAAAAACCCAAACCATACATCCAGCCTGCTGAATGTTGGCAGAACAGGGGAAACTGTAAGTGCAGCTTTTCCTTTAAAAATAGAGAAATCTGCATATGTTTTTCCTGAATAATTCCCTGCAGAGGAACAAGAGTCTGAGCAATATCGATGAATGACAGAGGTAGCTGGAGTGAAACCAGATTTCATCATACCATGTTTTATGGAATCTGATCTTGCAGTTGAAATACCGAATCGAGAACTGTAATTACTGAACCATGAAGCTTCCTTGATATTACTATTTTTCTCAGGCAGAAATTTTGAAGCCAGTTGATTCCTGCAGAACCCAATCAAATGGTCAAAAGGTTATAATATGCAACCTAAAACCCAAACTATATGGTAAATAATGGATCTGAAGAAAAACATGCATGGAATATCCAATCGTCGCCTAAATCAATTTCACCATATAAGGGGACAAGACCAAATTTTATCATCAGAGTGAAAATAGAGTTACAGAGTGATTAAGCATCTAAGATTTAGCAGAGATTTAAGATGAAACCATGTAGCTGTCAAGAAGCTACTGAAACAAAGACATCAGGAGTTTCAGGCATGATAGTGAGAAGTCATATACTACTATCTCCAGAACTATCAAAACCAGCTTGTAACCATAAATTCTTGTTCCAGCTATTTGATGTCCACTTTATGAATCCTCATTTGCCAGGTATTTTTTTCTAGAGCCACTTTTGATGTTATTTTTGAGCTTCTCCATATCTTTTATTTCACAGCATTTATCCATGTTATCTTAGGTCTTCCCCTCTCAGATCTTCGTATTACATTTAGGCTCTTTTGGTCCTGCTACCTTCAAATCATTTTCTTGGATCCATTTTACTGCCCAGCATTCTAAACATAAAATACTGTTAACTTCATTATGATTCTATAATTTTTCCCTTAAACACCAAGGTATGCGCATACTAACCTGGAAGTACCCTTCAACTTTTCCAACCAGCTCTAATTCTATTAGACATGAATTCATCTATCTCTCTATTATTCCATAATAATAGATTCTAAATAACAAAAACAGTCACTTGCCCGTCGATCTTAACTGAGACCTCATATTCACTTATATTTTCACCAAAAGTGCATTTCCTAAGTTCTACTTTTGTTCTGCTGATATTTAAGCCCTTATCATGATGCTTTCTTCAATAAATCTGATTTAGCATTTAATCTTGTCATCTGCTGATCAATCAACACTACTATCATTAGCAAATAACCAAATAGCATACACCATAATACATCTTTGTTGATATTAATAGTAAGTTATTAAATGATTAGTTACCCAGCTCTCAAACAAATAAATAAAACAGGAATAAATTTCCACTAGCATGCAACAAGTTATGCAACTTCAAATATAGAGAACTTTAGTTCTCTTCTTTATAATGGCTATCAATATCTTTAAAACGTATAGAACAAAGGAATCCTGCATGAAAACAGGGAAAAATGTCAAATATGTACTACCAGAGGAAAATGACCCGGAGTCAATGTCACATGGATGGATGTGTTTCAATGCATACAGTTAAAGTGGAGATGTATGCAGCTCCATTTAATAAGCCTCATCATTTCACTCTTCAAAACCAAAATCTTTCCATGTTTAAGGATGCCATGGAGAACTAAGCCTGAATTGCCAAACAACAACTAATGCACCCCTTGTTACCACATGGTATTTGTGGTTCAACCAACTCTAGCCCAAAGTTTAACTGGTCAGAAACTTCATACTAATTGAATGCAGGACCACCTGGGAAGGGCATGTGCATGCACAAGTGTATCTAAAAGGCAAAGAAGAAAAGTTTTGACTTTAAGGACTCCTGATCAATTCAGAATTCCACTACATCCAAAACTTTCCAAATACAACCAAGTAAAAGGAAAGAAAAGACAAAGGTTGGACTCATTAAAACTCTCTTACATCACTAATACTTCTCCTCAAATCTCTCCCTGGAGAATTCGAGAGCAAGTAATCTATTTTGCTAGACCAAATCCCAATCATCAATTATATTGAATGTTCTGATATGCTCTGGTAATGCTCGTAGCAGCTGGATGAGGTTCCCAAAGGACCGGGGGGGGTGGGGTGAGTGTGGGAGAGGAAAACCTGTTATCCTGCGGCTGATTCAACAACCAAAACAGAGGAGGGAACAGGGGAGTTTTGGGCTCAAGAACAGAGCTTTTTCTGGGTTTTTTTTTTTCACGAGAAAGCAATGAAGAAGAAGGAGGCGGCGCTCCTTTACAACCTTTATACATAACCACAACTCCCCTAAATCCCTAATCACAATCCTAATCAAACAGACTCCTAATTCAACTCAACTCAGACCCTAAACAAGCTTAGATTGGAAATCAACTTGATTAAACAAGGACTCAATTAGACTCAACCAAACCAGAATTCAAAAAAAATCACTTAATCAAGGCTCCATGCTGGGTTTCATTATGGTCCTGCATCAGTCCCCTCCACTTGAACACGACTCGTCCTCGAGTTTTCATCTGGGTATAGCTGCTCTTCAGGGTTATGGTATTCATAGATATCAGCGACATTAAAAGTCTTTGAAATTCCCATATCATCTAGTAGGTCCACAACGTAAGCATTGTTATTGATCATTTTCAAAATTCTGTATGGTCCGTACTTTCTTGGCTTCCATTTGCTGTAAGTTCCCACGGGAAATCTTTCTTTGCGCAAGAAAACCATCACCATGTCGCCTTCTTGAAATTCTTTGTGCCTTCGATGTTTATCCGCCCTTGATTTGTACTTAGCATTTGTGTCCTCTAGGCGTTTCTTCACTTCTAACTGTATAGCTTGAATTTCTTCTGCCAAATGTTCTGTTGCTGCACTGTTTCCAAAAATTTTCGGTAGGCGCGCCAGATCCAATACAGGCTTTGGTGCCTTTGAATAAACAATGGAGAAAGGCGACCGTCCGGTTCCACTATAGACAGCATTGTTGTAAGCAAACTCTGCTTGGGCCAAAGCATAATCCCAATGTTTCGGGATGCTCCCAGAAATGCAACGGATAAAATTACCCATGTTCTGTTAACCACTTCCGTCTGTCCATCAGTCTGAGGATGCGCAGTGCTGCTGAAATTTAATGAAGTGTCAAACATCCTCCATAGAGTAAGCCAGAAGTGACTCAAAAATTTGGAATCCCGATCTGATGTTATGGATTGTGGTACTCCATGCAAACAAACAATCTCTCGAAAGAACAACCTTGCAATGTGGGATGCATCTGATGTCTTCTTGCAAGGGATGAAATGCGCCATCTTGGAGAACCTGTCCACCACCACGAAAACTGAGTCTACACCTCTTTATGTTCGGGGAAGATCCAACACAAAATCCATCGACAGATCCTCCCAAATAGCATTTGGCACAAGTAGAGGCATATATAGTCCAGTGTTTTGCGATTGCCCCTTCGCTGTTTGGCAAGTATAACACCTTTGAATAAATTTTCCAACATCTCTTCTCAGCTGCGGCCAATGATACCTTTCCGTGAGACTGGCAATGATCTTGTCCCGACCCATATGCCCACTAAGGCCGCCACCATGAAAGTCTCTAATCAGCTTCTCTCGCAATGAGGATCTAGGAATACATAAGGAATTGCCCCAAAATAGATAGCCATCCTGAATGTTGAAGTCTCCAGTTGCTTGATGACTTGTACACTTTGCCCATACATCTTTGAAATCCTCATCCTCTGCATACAACTCTTTCAAATATTCAAACCCCACAACCTCTGCCTGCATGGTAGTCAATAAAGCATTGCATCGGCTCAGAGCATCTGCCACCCGATTTTGTGGCCCAGACACCGATGCTTCAACACAAAGAAAAATTTCTGCAAAAAGCTTACCCATCGAGCATGCATTCGGTTCAAATTGTTCTGATTACTGATGTACTTCAAGGCTTGATGGTCGCTGTACAGAACAAATTCTTTTTGAATAAGGTAATGCTCCCAATGCTTCAACGCCCGGATGATCGCATAGAAGTCTAGCTCGTAGGTTGTCCACTTTTGCCGTGCTTCACTAAGTTTTTCACTGAAGTACTCCACGGGCCGTCCTTCTTGGGTCAAAACAGCCCCTATGCCGACCACAGAAGCATCACACTCCACTCCAAATAACTTTTCAAAACTCGGTAATGCTAGTACTGGTGCAGAAGTTAGCTTTTCTTTTATCAATTCAAAACTTGCTTGTTGCTGCTCCCTCCATTGAAATCGGCCCTTCTTCATGCATTCGGTGATGGGAGCGATGATGGTACTGAAGTTCCGAATGAAACGCCGATAGAACGTCGCTAACCCATGAAAGCTGCGGACTTGGCTAACATTTGTAGGAATCGGCAACTCCCGTATTGCCTTTACCTTCTCTTCATCAACATGTATGCCATCAGCCCCAACAACAAATTCCAGGAACACCAAGCGTTTTGTAACAAAATGACACTTCTTAAGATTAACAAACAACCGATTCTCCCGTAAAGCAAGCAAAACTGCTCTCAAGTGCTCCTTATGCTCAATTTCATTGCGACTATAGATCAGAATATCATCAAAGTAGACGACGACGAACTTTCCAATAAATGATTTTAGTACCTGGTTCATTATTCTCATGAAGGTGCTCGGTGCGTTGGATAGGCCAAAAGGCATGACCATCCACTCCTAAAGTCCATCCTTCGTCTTGAATGCTGTCTTCCATTCGTCACCGGGCCGAATTCGGATATGATGGTAGCCGCTCCGAAGATCAATTTTGGATAAGACCTTGGCTCCTTCTAACATGTCGAGCATATCATTCAAACGGGGTATGGAAAACCGGTATTTTACTGTTATCCTATTGATTGCACGGCTGTCCACACACATGCGCCAACTCCCATCCTTCTTCGGCGTCAAAAGTGCAGGCACCGCGCACGGACTCATGCTCTCCCGGATCAGCCCCTTCTTGATCAAATCTTCAACTTGTTGCTGCAGAATTTTGCTCTCCTTAGGACTCATGCGGTAATGAGGCAGATTGGGGAGACTTGCACCAGGCACCAAATCAATATGGTGCTGAATATCTCGCATGGGAGGCAGTCCATTCGGTAATTCTGCAGGGGTGATGTCTTTGAACTCTGTCAGCAATTCTTTGAACTCCTCAGGCACTTGCTGCATGATAGGCATCTTCGACCCCTTAACAACCAACACCATAACCTCTTCAGCCCCCTTGAGTTCTGCCATGAACTGCGCACCAGAAATAGCAAAGAAAGACTTTTCCTCCACTTGAGAAGTTTTGGGGGTAGGCTTCTCTTTCATAGGCACCAACAGAATTTTTCTACCTTGCCATCGGAACAAGTATGCATTGTCTCGGCCCCTGAATGTAACATCTGTGTGATGCTGCCATGGACGCCCGAGTAGAACATGACATGCATCCATATCCACTACATCGCACACCACTTCATCCTTGTAGTACCTCCCGATGGACAATGGCACCCTACATACATTCTCTACTCTCGTTTCAGCACCTTTCTTAATCCATCCAATCTTATAAGAAAACGGGTGTTTTTCTGTCTTCAATCCCATCGCACGAACCAACGTGGAAGAAACAATATTTTCGCTGATGCCGCTGTCAATAATCACATTGCACACAGTTTTGTGGATAGTGCAGCAAGTTTTGAAGATACTGTGGCATTGCGATTCCTCTTCATTCCTCGGGGCAAATAAAATTCGCTGAACTACGAAGGAGGCCGGAACTCCTTGATCCGGTGCCGTCACCTCGACGTCTTCATCGTCGGTCTGCCCCTCTTCATGATCCTCGTCCTCATGCGGCATTTCTTCTTCATCCTCAGCTTCGACTACATTGACTGGCCGTCGCCTCGGACACTCGTTAGACCAATGCCCAAACTCTTGACATCTGTAACATTTTATAGGCATTGGTCTCTCGTAGGGGTTGCCACTACCTTTTGGGGCCGCCTGCTGCTTGCTGAAATTTCCAGCTCCTCTCGACGTGGACGTTGGTGGTGGTTAACTCGAAGTGGCCGCTCCTTCAACAGTCTTCTGCTTTGCTATGGTGGAGCGCAAGAACGATGCTCTATTCATGGGCTGAAATTGGTGTGCCTTTCGTGTCGCCTGCGCCTCAAATTTTAAGGCCAAACTTGTAGCTTCCGACAGGCTCCACACCGGATATAAATCCACCTGATCTCGGATAACCGGCTTCAACCCACCAATGTACCTCGCCACTTGCTGATTTTCTGTTTCTGACAAGTTGTTGCGGGCATTGAGGCGGTTGAATTCGTCAGTGTATTCGGTCACCGTTCGAGGGCCCTGTTGGCAGTAGGACTGTTAACGAGCCGAGCCGAGCCTGAGCCTGGGAGAGCTCGGCTCGGCTCGTTTCACAGAAGCTCGGGCTCGGGCTCGGTAACGAGCTCTATATTGGGCTCAAGCTCGGGCTTGCTTGGCAAAGCAAAGGCTCGGGCTTGAGCTCGTAAAGCTCGTTTCAATTACGAGCTCCAGAACGAGCCCAAGCTTAGGCTCGTAATCGGGCTCGAGCTTAGGCTCGGGCTCGATAACAGGCTATTTTTCTCTATGTGGTCAGATTTTTATGAATTATAGTGCTGAAATAAGATTTTTTAGTGGGAAACTAGAGCTCGTTTGGGCTCGTGAGCTGCTCGGGCTCGAGCTCGGGCTCGGGCTCGGATGTAAACGAGCCTTATATTGGGCTCGGGCTCGGGCTCGTTTGACTAACAAGCCGAGCCCGAGCCGAGCCCGAGCAGCTCGGCTCATTAACAGCCCTAGTCGGCAGTTCTGGTACTGATGGTAGAGCGCCTGCTCATAGTCAGGCGGAAGAAAACGGCCACGCAGATATTGCTTCATCTTGCGCCAGGTGGTGATCTGCATCTTTCCTTGCCGTAGACGGTTATGTTACAGTTGATCCCACCATGCAGATGCTCCTCCCTTCAATTTATATGCGACCAACTTCACCTTCTTCTGATATGGGATCTCCATATAATCGAAAATTTTTTCTACCTCAGCCAACCAATCCAAAAATCCCTTAATATGAAGATTACCGTTGAATGCACGGAGATCCACCTTTAATCTAAAATCAGGGGAGCCCCTATCACGAACGCCCCAAGGGAGCCTGTTTCTCACAGGTTCTGCATTCCTTCCCCCTGCATGGGCCCTGTTCATCCATGGATGTGGCTCGGGGACTTCGTCGGCGACTGCATCTTCATCAGGGGGCCAGCCGTCAATAGCCACCCCTCCAAAAGAAAGTCTGTGGTCGACTCCATTGAACCTGTAGCCTGCTTGGCCTTGGTTCCTCCGTGGACGTTGCCCTCCAAGCCCCTCATCTCCTTCATCCGGATAGCGATGGTTGAATGCCATTCGGTCCCGTTCGCCTCCGTTGAAGCCGTATCCACCTGGGTGCAGTCGCGGTCCACCGAATGCTCCAAAGACAGCGTCATCTTCCTCTTCGTCGGAAGACTCCGGAGGAACTCGCTGGCAACGCCGGCGAGGGGGATCTCGCGCCGGTGCCGGTGGACCGTGAGGGAGATCCTCGTGAGCCCGCACGCGCTCCCGGTTGGGATCCATGGTATTTTCAATCCGCATGGCTTGGAGAGTTTGCTGGATATCCCGCACGGCCCCTTCCAACCTGCGGATCGCTGCCCAAAGGCTGGCACCCCGTGATCGCCGGGGTGGACGCTCGTGGCACTGTCATTCGCCATCAATGCCAGTTGACCTCGCTCTGATACCAAATGGTGCGGTGAGCGTGGGAGAGGAAAACCTGTTATCCTGCGGCTAATTCAACAACCAAAACAGAGGAGGGAACAGGGGAGTTTTGGGCTCAAGAACAGAGCTTTTTCTGGTTTTTTTTTTCACGGGAAAGCAATGAAGAAGGAGGCGGCGCTCCTTTACAACCTTTATACATAACCACAACTCCCCTAAATCCCTAATCACAATCCTAATCAAACAGACTCCTAATTCAACTCAACTCAGACCCTAAACAAGCTTAGATTGGAAATCAACTTGATTAAACAAGGACTCAAGGACTCAATTAGACTCAACCAAACCATAATTCAAAAAAAATCACTTAATCAAGGCTCCATGCTGGGTTTCATTATGGTCCTACATCGCGGGGGGGGGGGGGGGGGGGGGGGGGGGGGGGGGGTGTAGCGGGCACAACATGGTGGATAACTGTTTAGAAACCAATAGAAAAAAATTTTGAATTCGCATTAAGCTCATACCACCAGATTTAACCTGATGGTAAGTAACAACTCTTAAGAGCAGTGGCAACTTTTTTGTAAACCTCATATATGCTACTTTTCTTGCATAATCAATTTTTCCCACCGGTATTCAAGAGCACTAACCAAAATTCAACCTACACACATCAACTAAAATCCACACTCTCCATACTATCATAGTAACAGAATATTCTATCAAGTCCCACCAAATTCCCTAAAACCTAAGTAATTTATTTATTTACTTTCATCTTGCTTCTAATTTTACTTGATTGAATATTTGATACCAAGACTTAGTGCTTAATTATAGTGACATGAAAGTAATCTGAGCAACAATCAATCGCTATACAAGAACCACATGGAAAACAGGCAGAATCCAGCAAGAAAATGTTCCATCTCAAACATTTGGACAGTTACCAGTCAATCAAAAAGACATGATAATGAGAATAAATGGGGCAATAGCATATGTTTCTATAAAATCTAAAGGAGTTTTTGGACAACTTTTGGTTCAAGTCACAAAAATGTCAAAAATGAGACATACAGGTAGTAATGAGGGATTATCTACCCTAAAGATCCTACCAGTGAAATGCATAATGAGCATATGTAATTTCCAATTACCATCACAAGCTTATACATGCAATAGCCTTTTTATGTGCATGTAGACCTATTCAGCAGATTTATTAAAAACTAATATCATGGGCTACAGCATTTGCATATGGCCAAGATATTGTTATTAGTGTTATGCACCAATGCCAGGCAGTCACAAGTATGATTGTGAGGACCCGTGTGGGCTTGTATTTAGTTCCACATCGATTATCCACTGAGTAGATCTTGAATACTTATACAGGATCAAGAAATCCAAATAATACTTTCTGACTGGCCATTTTGGATGAGACCCTAGGTTGTCACAAATGGTATTAGAGCAGACCTGGCCCATTATCCATACGGACTAGAGGATACTGTAGCACGGATTCATTGGGGCTAACCACTAGCTAATTGTGGTGCTTGTGATTAGATTTGAATGGATTTAAAATCTTAGCCTGGCGATGACGTCAGGGCTTAAACGGAAAGAGTATGTGAATACCCATGTGGGCATGTGTTTAGTCCCACATCGGTTATCTGTTAGGCAGATCTTGGATACTTATATAAGATAAAGGAACCCAAATAATATCCTCTGGCTAGCCATTTTGGGTAAGATCCTTGATGAGAGTACAAAAGTGAAATTTTCATATTATCTTAATTAGTATTATAGTTAATTTTTATTAATAAAATTAATTAATTAATGTTTTATTTGTGTTTGAGTGAAATTAATCCAAGAGACCCAGTAACTCTGGTTTGAGCCCAATTTCTGACGGTCCGAGCTCAACAAATCCTTAGCATCTCATCTGAGCCTTACGTTGCCCGTCATCCGCATGCAATCTATATCACTGCGTCCAGCTGATTCAGCCAGCATTAGTGCCTGCGTCATGAAGATCCCAGCATTTTTCAACCGACCGTGGCAGCATGCAACTGGATCATCCCCAAGCCGCGTCTCACACGTGGCTTCCATATCCCCTGTTTCGAGAACAGAATCTACAATCAAAACGCTTCCAGCAACCATTCATCTTCAAAACTCCCAAACCGGCTCTTTCATCCGTGAAGCAACGTTCCAATGAACAGAGCAGGATTCATCCATGAGGAGCTTCCCAGCGATCGTGGCATCCAATTGTTTCATCTTCAAATTCCCAAACGGCAGCGAGGGAACTCCAAAGCCAGTCCTTCCGTCTCCCCCGTTTCTTTTCTTCCCAACGGTCATCTTCTTCCACAATTTCCAGCTGAAGAATCCCAAGCGATTCAACTTCATCCCGTATCTCAAGCAAACCGGATCATTCCAAGCTGCATTCAAATCCATGCGTTTCAGATGCTTCATCATCTCAACAGCCGAATCAAAACCTTCCCATGACCGAGTCCATCGCAAAGCACCCAGCAATCTCGGTTCGACTTCCATCGCGAAAACAGGGAGCAAATTAAACGGCCGGTTTGATCTTCATTGATTCCCAGCGTCTCTTGAGCTTTGGGAAAATTCTATAAAAGGGAGAGCCATCCGGTGGAAGGAGGGAGAGGAGGCGAGGGGAGGTCACAGAACGGAAGGGAGAAAGCAGCCGGGAGAGCCATCCGGAGCATCTTCTCTTCCAATCTAGGCAGCCGACGGGAGAGAGGAGAAGAGGACAGCTAGAGGCCAAGGGAACCAGGAAGCTCCCTCTTCCGATCTACCTTCTCAGCCGAACAAGAGAAGGAGGAGAAGCAACGGGAGGAGAAAACCCAAAGAAAGAAAACAGAGCACCCTGTTTTCTTAAGAGGAGAAAGAAAAAAAAAAAGGATTTATGTTTATTTTATTTACTCTATACTAATCCTTTTTATAAAATTGCTTGCATCTCATATGGATAGCTAAATCTTCTCTAGCTAAGGCTAGGGAAAAGCCTAGCATTTTCTTCATGTATTTTCTTTAATCATCAATTGGATTTTAATGTTTTTTTGATTTGATTTATGGTGCAGTAGATTGATAGAAATTATTTCAAACTTATATATTTTCTTTGATTTGTTATTTCCCCCGGGTATAACAGATGCTTAGAAATCCCTGTAGTTTAAAATAGAATTACTGTAATACTGCCCATAAAACTAAATCTATTTAACTGAGATAATAGATGATTTTAGGAAAAACTTGATGAAGTGCTAGGCTGAATCCTGATGCCTTAGTTATATTTTGTTAATCCGAATATTATTTAGCCTTTAGTTTTTGTTCACTGTCAAATCCCTGTGGATTCGATCTCGGACTCACCGAGAATATTACTTTGCTACACCCTATACTTGGGGTATCCTACGTTTAATTTTTCTTTTTAAAAGAGCAAGATTAAAATCGTAGCAAGTTTTTGGCGCCGTTGCCGGGGATTCAGGAAAGGTCTCTTCTTGACCAAGGTATGCATACTTTAGCTCAGATGGTAAAGGTTTTAGCTCATTTTTGGGTCATGCAGGATTTTATAGGAGATTCATTAAAGATTTTAGCTCAATATCTAAACCCTTATGTAATCTCCTTCAAAAGAAAACCCAATTTGTGTGGTCTGAAGAATGTCAAAGAGCTTTTGATAAACTTAAAAGCTTGCTGACCTCTGCTCCCATCATGCAACCACCTGACTGGTCACTTCCTTTTGAAATTATGTGTAATGCTAGTGAATATGCAGTTGGGGTAGTTCTAGGGCAAAGAAAAGAAAGAAAGCCTTATGTTATTTACTATGCAAGTAAGACTTTAAATAGTGCACAAATGAATTACACCACTACGGAAAAAGAACTACTCGCCGTAGTATTTGCACTAGAAAAATTTAGGTCTTACTTGATTGGATCCAAAATCATTATCTACACTGACCATGCTGCCCTTAAGTACCTTCTTTCAAAAAAGGATGCTAAGGCGCGTTTGCTTAGGTGGATTCTTCTGCTCCAAGAATTTTTTCTAGAAATAAGAGATAAAAAGGGGGTAGAGAATGTAGTAGCTAATCACTTGTCCCGTCTCACTTTTCCAGATTCCTTAGACAATTCACCCATAAAAGACACTTTTCCTGATGAGCAACTGTTTGAGATCACATCTTCACCCTGGTTTGCAGACATTGCAAATTTTCTAGTCACAGGTGAACTACCAAGTCATTGGAATAAACAAGACAAAAGAAAATTTTTGACTGAAATAAAAAAATTTTTCTGGGATGATCCTTATCTTTTCAAATATTGCCCAGATCAAATTATTAGGAGATGTGTACCTAATGACGAATTTATTAGTGTCATTTCCTTTTGTCATTCTGAAGCTTGCGGTGGTCATTTCTCTGCTAAGAAAACGGCTGCAAAAATTTTACAGTGCGGTTTCTATTGGCCCACCTTGTTTAAAGATTCCCATAACTTTTGCAAAGCTTGCGAGCGCTGTCAAAAGTTAGGTGGGATAACTCGTAGGAATATGATGCCTCTCAACCCAATTTTAATTATTGAAATATTTGATTGTTGGGGAATAGATTTTATGGGCCCATTTCCTCCTTCATTCGGAAATTTGTACATTTTAGTAGCTGTAGATTATGTCTCCAAATGGATTGAGGCAATTCCTTGCAAACATAATGACCACAAAACTGTTCTAAAATTTTTAAAGGAAAACATTCTTTCCAGATTTGGAACACCTCGAGCCATCATCAGTGATGGGGGTTCACACTTCTGTAATAAGCCTTTTGAGGCTTTAATGCGAAAATATGGGATCACCCATAAAATCGCCACCCCTTATCATCCACAAACAAGTGGACAAGTTGAAGTATCAAATCGATCAATTAAGAATATTCTGGAAAAAACGGTTAACCCAAATCGCAAAGACTGGTCTTTGCGTTTAACTGATGCACTTTGGGCTTATCATACTGCTTTTAAAACTCCGATTGGTATGTCTCCGTACCGTCTTATTTTTGGTAAACCGTGTCATTTGCCTGTGGAATTGGAGCATAGGGCATACTGGGCTATTAAGAGATTTAATTTTGATATGGATAAAGCTAGTTCACTACGCAAACTTCAACTTAATGAACTAGAGGAAATCAGAAATGAAGCATATGAGAATGCTCGAATTTATAAGCATAAAATGAAAGTCTTTCATGATAGAAATATTATAAGAAAAACATTTGAGCCTTCCCAGAAAGTTCTATTGTATAATTCAAGACTTCATTTATTTTCAGGAAAATTGAGATCTAGGTGGACTGGTCCATTTATAGTTAAAACTGTTTATCCGTATGGAACCGTTGAGATAGAGAATCCAAACACCGGTAATATTTTTAAAGTAAATGGCCAACGTTTGAAGTTATTTTTGGACAACTTTACCCCAGAAGTTGAATCGACCAATCTGGGAGATCCTGTTTATCAGGATTGATCTCTATATCTGCTAGAGATCCTCTGTTTGTACATAATTTTTCTTTCTTTCATATGACAATTGGTGAGCAACAGCAGTGTGCAGTCATTCTATCAGGTAAATTCTCACCTTCGGCCTTATTATACTTCATACAATCATATTTAATGCACTCATGTTGAAACATTGGGGACAATGTTGAATTTAAGTTGGGGGGAGAGATTACTATATTTTTCTATATATCATACCAATTGTCATATATTTCAAAAAAAAAAAAAAAAAAAATTATTTAAACATATATGTTGTAGTCATTTAATTACCACTATATTTTTCAAAGAAATAAACATGTGCAGCTATTAAGGCAAGGAGCATATTATGACTTATCAGAGACCTATTACTAGATCCCCACATAGGTATTCAATGACAATAGGAAGGCCTCAGGAGTTCACTTGTTTTACCTACTTGTTTGTTGATCTTATTCGCAAGAGAAGTACGAGTGTCCTTGTCTTAAAGTTCATGATTTGGTTTTCACATAAAGATTGAGTTTGAAATTCCCGGCTAGATCGCCTGGGTGCCTTATGTTCTGACCTTGGTTGACCTATAGTCACAATACAGTCACGTTACATATGTATATATATATAAAAAAAAATTTAAAAAAAAAAAAGAGAGAAATAATACTGTTTGTCTTCACTGAGTAACCGGGCCTCTTGCCTACAAAGCAGCGAGTGTTCGCGTAAAAAGGTGAAAATGACTGAAATAAGTGACTAGTCCGGCCTCGTGGCGTAGTCTGGTTCGAGTAATTAAGTCCGAGGGGTGTTTCACCTAATGCCTTGAGCCAACTGGATCAAGAGTCATTGACCCAAAGCTCGTTACATGGACCTTACTAGAGCCTAATGGAGTTGGACTGTTGTAGTCATTGTGTTAAAAAAAAAAAAGAAAAAGAAAAAAATAATAATAATAATAATATTTTAAACACGAGTGAGTTAGTTAAACTTAAACCAAGTGACATGTGGATGACTGGTTTGACTCCATTATTTTAGAACTCTGTGTACCTGGGATGTCTAGTTGGGATTGATAGCTTCATTTTTATATGCGAACCATTCTGGATAAATAACATGTGATATTCGGAAAATTTTGTGGATCGGGAGCTAACAAATGATAGTTAACACTTGTGAATTTGAGTAGTGCACCTAGAACTCAAGGGGTACCCAATTGTGGTGGAGGTATAGGTATTCTGAGACGTCACATTTACATTTGCCTTAAGGGTTGCTATGTTTTAAAGTATCTTCTAACTTAAAAACGATGTTTGTGGGTAACATCACTGCAAACCCTCACGAGACAACACTCGTCCACTAGGGTAACCTAGGGGTTTAACGGCTTGTTGCACGTGCTAAGTGCAATCGTAATGCTCTACGAAAGTGAGTATTTATTTTAATTCATGCATATTGATAAAATAAACAATACTTTTGCACCCTCATTTTATCATTTTCACACTAAATTGCTAGAGACTAGCAATAAGCTAGTTGAGGGGTGTGATGAGAGTACAAAAGTGAAATTTTCATATTATCTTAATTAGTATTATAGTTAATTTTTATTAATAAAATTAATTAATTAATGTTTTATTTGTGTTTGAGTGAAATTAATTCAAGAGACCCAGTAACTCTGGTTTGAGCCCAATTTCTGACGGTCCGAGCTCAACAAATCCTTAGCATCTCATCTGAGCCTTACGTTGCCCGTCATCCGCATGCAATCTATATCACTGCGTCCAGCTGATTCAGCCAGCATTAGTGCCTGCGTCATGAAGATCCCAGCATTTTTCAACCGACCGTGGCAGCATGCAACTGGATCATCCCCAAGCCGCGTCTCACACGTGGCTTCCATATCCCCTGTTTCAAGAACAGAATCTACAATCAAAACGCTTCCAGCAACCATTCATCTTCAAAACTCCCAAACCGGCTCTTTCATCCATGAAGCAACGTTCCAATGAACAGAGCAGGATTCATCCATGAGGAGCTTCCCAGCGATCGTGGCATCCAATTGTTTCATCTTCAAATTCCCAAACGGCAGCGAGGGAACTCCAAAGCCAGTCCTTCCGTCTCCCCCGTTTCTTTTCTTCCCAACGGTCATCTTCTTCCACAATTTCCAGCTGAAGAATCCCAAGCGATTCAACTTCATCCCGTATCTCAAGCAAACCGGATCATTCCAAGCTGCATTCAAATCCATGCGTTTCAGATGCTTCATCATCTCAACAGCCGAATCAAAACCTTCCCATGACCGAGTCCATCGCAAAGCACCCAGCAATCTCGGTTCGACTTCCATCGCGAAAACAGGGAGCAAATTAAACGGCCGGTTTGATCTTCATTGATTCCCAGCGTCTCTTGAGCTTTGGGAAAATTCTATAAAAGGGAGAGCCATCCGGTGGAAGGAGGGAGAGGAGGCGAGGGGAGGTCACGGAACGGAAGGGAGAAAGCAGCCGGGAGAGCCATCCGGAGCATCTTCTCTTCCAATCTAGGCAGCCGACGGGAGAGAGGAGAAGAGGACAGCTAGAGGCCAAGGGAACCAGGAAGCTCCCTCTTCCGATCTACCTTCTCAGCCGAACAAGAGAAGGAGGAGAAGCAACGGGAGGAGAAAACCCAAAGAAAGAAAACAGAGCACCCTGTTTTCTTAAGAGGAGAAAGAAAAAAAAAAGGATTTATGTTTATTTTATTTACTCTATACTAATCCTTTTTATAAAATTGCTTGCATCTCATATGGATAGCTAAATCTTCTCTAGCTAAGGCTAGGGAAAAGCCTAGCATTTTCTTCATGTATTTTCTTTAATCATCAATTGGATTTTAATGTTTTTTTGATTTGATTTATGGTGCAGTAGATTGATAGAAATTATTTCAAACTTATATATTTTCTTTGATTTGTTATTTCCCCCGGGTATAACAGATGCTTAGAAATCCCTGTAGTTTAAAATAGAATTACTGTAATACTGCCCATAAAACTAAATCTATTTAACTGAGATAATAGATGATTTTAGGAAAAACTTGATGAAGTGCTAGGCTGAATCCTGATGCCTTAGTTATATTTTGTTAATCCGAATATTATTTAGCCTTTAGTTTTTGTTCACTGTCAAATCCCTGTGGATTCGATCTCGGACTCACCGAGAATATTACTTTGCTACACCCTATACTTGGGGTATCCTACGTTTAATTTTTCTTTTTAAAAGAGCAAGATTAAAATCGTAGCAATCCTAGGTTGTTACAATAATAAATTAGAAACATCCCTAGATCCTTCTCGAATTTATTCACCCTCCCATCTTACCCAAGATAGACCGGATGCACACATAACTCAAGAACCCAACAACTGATACAACCTAGCCTTGAGTAAAGTGCTGAACCGAGGACTAGAACTTGCTTCAAATGTTCGACCCATTTGCACAACAGATACTACTCCAAGCCACAAAAACTGTACCTCGACCAAGCACCAGAACGCCCAAATGGTTCGAATGTGATTATCCTCTTACTAAGGAGCGATCGAGAGAAATGCCTAGCACCATTTCAGGTACCACATGTTTAGTGCTTTTTTACCTAACCTATTAGAAAGAGTCATGAAGTAATTTCAACATCCTTGTAGCTTTTTCCATCTATTAGAAAAGAAAATATTATTAGGACTCGGGAGGGCGTAATCCATGCTTTTATCGACTCGTATTTCTCCATGGAACGAATAAAAACGTTTCCAGTTATGCGGTGGAAGGCAAAAGAAAACGTTCTGTAGAAAGCCCAAGAACTAAAAATCCGACCAACACGAAGCATTAAGATATGGAATAGAAATGAGAGTGGGAAAAAGAGGCGGGTTTCGGAGAAGCGTGATTAAGACCACTTTTAAGTAAAAACAAAAAAAAAAACCCACGAAGGGAAAAGGAGAGATTGAAGGGGGGAAACAAGAGGATGATTAGAGTTAGGTGACTTGCCTGGGCAACCAGAAGCGGGAGAACTTCATCATTCTGGAGCAAGCGAGAGAGAGAGAGAGAGAGAGAGAGAGATTGTGCGGCGCTTCGGGAAATTAGGACAGCAGCGGTGCACGGAAGCACATGGTTCGGATGAACCTGGGAAGCGAACCAACTGATTGGATTTCATTGGTTCGGTTTGCTTCGGTTCACTTTTTGGTTTGGTTCACATTGTGGTACAGATCTATTTAGTTCGGGTTTTTTTTTCCCCGGGAGTTTGATTCTGTTGGTTCACTTAGGAGTGAAGGGTTTGGGTAAGTCAATCCTATCCAATCTATATAATATTATACATAATCTATAGTTTATAATGTATATAATCTAATAATTTATTATGTCATACATTTATAGGATTTTTTTTGGTATAGATTTATAGTCTATGTTTAACTTCTGTTTTGTTGAGCAGAATGTTTGAGTCTCCTTGTTCCTATAACATGCTGTCCAGATCTTTTTTAGAAATTATTATTATTGAGTAGATTATTTGTTGCTCCAAAATTGTCCACTACCTATTCTTAGTACATTTTTTTGTAAAATCAATAAACCATTGTACTAGAAATTTTTTTTCAAGTATTTTAATAATTCAAAGAGCGATTTGCACCAATCAAATTTTGATAGTCTCATTTTGGTGTGGTTATAATATTGATTGGGCCACTTTCCATTTCAACAATTGAAAAGTAATTGGAATCAACCCAATCTCAAGTAGTGGCCTTCTTCCATCTTTTCTCATGTCTTTTTAAAGTAGACTTTTCAATGGCCAATCCCATGACGATGCAAATTATATTATTTAAACATAAACTTTCGACTTGATTGAATAACATGAATTATACTATTTTTTATCAATTAAATAGTGATTTTTTATATTCAAATTGTATAGATTCAATACTTGCTTTTCTGTGCTTGATTGGTTGTGTGCATGTATCAGATACATGGAACCTTGTAGGTGCAGTGTAAAAGTCCAAATATCTAGCAGACATGAACTATGTGCAATAAGTATGGAGCCCCTCTTGAGCAGTGAATAGTGATCTTGAAAATATGACTGCTATTTTTATTGTCAGTTATAAAATGTTCATTATAATGTTTATCAATTATTGTAATATAAAAATTCTCAAAAGTCAGATTTTGTATGACAAATAGCGGTTAGATGGCTCCGTTATACATGCTACTCTTAAAAATAAGGATTTTTTGCATGAATACCCTTCTAAATATCAAATTTTGCATAAATACCCTTCCAAAATTAATATTTGTATGTATACCGTCGTAAAACTCTGTTATTGTACAAATGCCCGTAATATAACGGTTATTCTAACGGTGTTAAGAAAAATCATATTTATATTAATTAAAAATAAAATTATGCTATTGTCCTTGTCTTTTTTCTCTATTATCGAGATCGCGATCTATTTGCATGTCTACCCATTAAAGGTATTCTGGTCATTTTAATTTGAAACCATTAATTTTTTAACGTCGTTAGATAGCATGGGTACATATGCAAAAACAAAAATAAAAAAAGGATAGAATAGCAAAACAAGTGTTTTACGAGAGTATATATGCAAATATCAATTTTGGAAGGATATTCATGCAAAATCCGATATTTAGGAGGGTATTCATGCAGAAAAACCCTAAAAATAAATAGTAGAAGTCTTTGGTCATCCTCATATAAATGACCAAAACTATTCTAGATTAATTCAAATAAAGGCTCTTAAAGAATAACAAAATATATGATAAATGTTATGTCAAATATCTACATGTGCAGATTCAGCAGCGTTTCCATTTCATGATATATATGAAATTGTTTAAATAATCCAAGTCAATGCCCTTATCGTACTCATCCATTTATTCAGTTCATAATTGAAATATTTGGATTGGTGTTGATTGGGGGAAAAAAAGTTATAGATCTGCTCAAATTCCTAAATAGCGTAGTATTGCAACTGAGAACTGACTGGCCTCATGCGCCACGGCGAAAAGCATGGCAATGCTGGAGAGCTCGATGGTCAACTTTTTTGGTCGAGATTGGAGAAGATGAGCGGCGCTTGGTCATTACAGCTGAGATCCTCACCAGATGACAGCTGATGCCGAACCAAATCCGGGAAGGATGACTGCGGTGGTGATGATGTACTTTTGGGATTACTACTGTATGTTATAGCTGTAAGATGGAAACAGGAACAGATGGAGAAGAGAAGGAGGAAGAGGAAAAGAAGAGGGAGAAGAGAAGGAGGAAGGGAGGAGGGAAAAACGTGGGGAAGAAATTGTTTAACCTTCATTAAAAACCTCATCATGAAAATAGTTCCCTATATATAGGGCCCAAATACACAATTTGCATAAACCCCCTTACACAGAAATAAATCCTAATAAGCCCACAAATAACACAAATAAACCACAAATAAACCCTAAAATGCAAATAAGCCCAGAAATAAAATAAACCACAAATAAGTCCTAAAATACAAATAAGCCCAGAAATAAAATAATAAAATAAACATGCAAATAAAATGGTGGCCTAGCTGATGTCCCCATCAACTCCTCCCAGGTGGAAAAAACTCAACCCCGTCGAGTGCAGATCTGGCCGGCTATCGTACTGCTCCAGAAGATCAGGGTCAAAGCGCTGCAACTCGGCTCGCGAAATCCACGTCACATCTGATTCGAGTCGACCTTTCCACCGAACAAGGTAACATTGGTAGCTTCCTCTCTTGGTAGAAATAACCTGCTCATCTAATATATGTTCTATGTATTCTCTGCGTGCATGAAAATTTGAAGGTGGAGGCTCAATAGCAGGTGCTGGGTCAGGTTGATCAACAACAACGGGTGTATCAACAAAAGGATCAGAAGGAATGAATGTGGACTTCTTGTATGGGACTAAATCTTCAATATTAAATGTCGCACTAATCCCATAGTCTTCAGGAAGATCTACAACATAAGCATTCGAACTGATTTTCTTTAAAACTTTGAATGGTCCCGCACTACAAGATTGTAACTTTTTGAACGTTCCCAAAGGGAGTCGTTCAGGTCTAATTCTTACCATGACATAATCGCCTACATTCAATTCTTTATAACGTCTGTGCAAATCAGCAAGGAATTTATATTTTAAGTTATTAGAGTGAATATGTTTGCTGATCTCCTGATGCAACGAATGCATGTGTGAAGCAAATGATTGTGCAGACTCAGAGACTTTATGTTGATGAGATATGGAAATCAAGTTTATGGGTTGCCTAGGTTTATATCCATTCACCACTTCGAAAGGACTCATGCCTAAGGTCCTATTGACCTAACTATTATATGCAAACTCGGCGGTTGGTAACACGAGATCCCAAGTCCTAGCATGCTCACCTACCAGACATCTTAAAAGATTCCCTAGACTTCGGTTGACAACTTCTGTCTGACCATTAGTTTGGGGATGATAGGTAGAGGAAAATTTTAATTTGGTACCCATCATGTGCTAAAAAATTTTCCAAAAATAGCTCATAAATTTAACATCCCTATCGGACACACTAGATTTTGGGAGGCCATGGAGTCTAACGATTTCGTCGAAATAGAGTTTCGCAATCCTAGAAGCATCGGAAGTCTTAGAACATGGAAGAAAATGAGCCATTTTAGAGAATCGGTCCACCACTACAAAAATGGAATCGTGTTTGGTCGAGGTACGTGGAAGCCCTAACACAAAATCCATGCTAACATCTTGCTATGGACAATCAGGAACAGGTAGTGGAGTGTAAAGACTAGTGTTCTGTTTACGTTGTTTGGCTAGTTGACATGTGCAACACTGACCGACAATTTTGGCCACGTCTCTCTTGAGACTCGGCCAAAAGAAACGTCTTTCCACCATTTCAATGGTTTTGTCTCTCTCGAAATGCCCAGACAGTCCTCCAGCATGTATTTTCCATATGAAGAAATCTCTCAATGAGGTTCGAAGAATACACAATCGGTCAGAGCGAAAGAGATAATCATCTTGTAAAAAGAAATTATCTTGTCTCTCTCTACTCCATCTCGTAGGGTCAGGTATACATCACTAAAATCGGGACAGGTGGTATATTGTTCCCTGATCCTTTCAAACCCAACTACTTCAGTGCTCATCACGGATAGGAGGAAGATCCATCGACTGAGCGCATCAGCAGCCTTGTTCTCAACTTCAGCTTTATGTTTCAGTACAAAAGTATAGGCTTGCAGAAACTCAATCCATCGGCCGTGTCGAAGGTTTAGTTTTTTTTGGAAATTGAGATACTTTAAAGCCTCATGGTATGAATACAGGATAAATTCTTGCGGTAACAAATAGTGTCGCCAATGTCGCAAAGTTTGCACTACCGCATAGAATTCCTTATCATAGGTGGAATAACGCAACCTGCTGTCGCTTAACTTTTCGCTAAAGAACGCGACAGGGTGACCTTCTTGGCTTAACACGCCACCTATGCCAACGCCAGAGGCATCACATGCGACCTCGAATACCTTAGTGAAATCGGGGAGGCGCAAGACAGGTGCTTCGGTCATTCTTTGCTTAATTTCTTTAAATGCTTGGGATGCCGACTTAGTCCAGATAAAATCTCCTTTCTTCATGCAATCTGTAATGGAAGACATTATCGAACTAAAATTTCTAATGAAACGACAATAGAAAGTAGCCAGACTATGAAAACTACGTACTTCTGCTAGGGTCTTGGGCTCAGGCCAATCGACTATCGCGCTTACTTTTTTCGGATCAGCGGAGATACCCTTGGAAGACACTATGAACCCTAAGAAAGTGACGTGATCAGTCAGGAAGGCACACTTCTTAGGGTTTGCAAAGAAGCTTTCTCTCCGTAGGACATCACAAACATGCCTTAAGTATGAGAGATGGAGCTCTTGAGTTTGACTATAGATGAGGATATCATCAAAATATACAACGACAAATTTATTCAAGAAAGGTTGAAAGATCTATGTCATCACCCTCATAAAAGTACTAGGAGTATTTGTTAATCCGAAAGGCATTACTAGCCATTCGTGGAGTCCATCTTTGGTTTTAAAGGCAGTTTTCCATTCATCCCCAGGACGAATCCGAATCTGGTGGTACCCACTCTTTAGGTCGATCTTGGAAAAAACTGTAGCACCAGATATATAGTCCAAAAGGTTGTCCAGCTTGAGAATGGAAAAACGATACTTAACTATGATTTTATTGATAGCACGGCTATCGACGCACATCCTTCAAGAGCCATCTTTCTTATGAGTGAGGAGTGCAAGTACAGCACAGGGACTCAAACTCTCACGAATATATCCTCGAGTAAAGAGTTCGTCAACTTGACGTTTCAGTTCAGTGTGCTCGTTTGGGTTTAGCCTATGATGGGGAAGATTTGGCAAAGATGCTCCAGGAATGAGATCAATTACGTGTTGGATATCACGCATCGAAGGGAGTGTATCTGGAAGATCCTTAGGAAAAACAGAGTGAAACTCCTCCAATAGGGGAACTACTCTAGTTGGTGATGTGACATGCAGCGCTACTAATGAATCCTTACCAAATGCAATGCAGGACAACCTACTAATGCAACCTACTATGAATTCGGAAATCAGCAAATTTTCACAAAAATAACTTAAAATTAAATGTTACTAATTTGTACTTTGGTTATTTCAGAATTAAAGTAGGAAATTAGTCACTATAAGAAGTTAGGTTGCAAACACGTATTACAGTCGTTCTAATCCTAAAGTAATCTGATCGACGGATGCCAAGAATTATCCTGTTGCTAAGGTGTGCTAATTTAATATCTAGAGTTAAAGGGTAAGTAAGATGGGTGTGGTAGTAGATGTTCTAGGTTTTGCAGTTTGATAGGAAAGTAAGTTTTCAAAATAGGACTGTCATGCAAGAGAACTAGAACATAATTAGATAAACAAGTCCAAAAGAAAGAAGAACCTGTTACCTGTGGTGGATGCAGTTAAACAGAATCATATACTCGTGGACAGGGGCGACGATCGGGGCATGGTTGCAGCCGATGGACTCTCGAAACGGCTCCAATTGGATCTGATCACAGCAACTTAGTTGGGCTTGCGGAAGAGAGGAAATTGGGCCCAAAAGGCCTGCGGGTCAGGGGCCCGCACAGAGAAAGCAGGGTGGGCGGGCCGGAGTGAGGGTGGGCCCTGAGGGTGTGCAATGTTGTTTGGGCCCGATGAGAAAGGAGGGTGGTAGGGCACGTGGAGCCGGCCCGTGAAGGAAGAGGGGGGGGGAAGGGTTCAATGTTGAAACCCTCGATGAAAAGAAAGGGGGGGGGGGGGAATTGGGGGTGGAAAGGCGGTGAAGTGGTGGTGTGCGAGCAGAGGAGGGGCGGGCAGCGGCGAAGCAAGGAGGGGCGATGAGGCGGCGGTGGTGGCAATCGGGCGGTCGCGGGAGCGACGGGACGGCGACGGCGAGGCGGCATGGCTCGGTGGGGAGGGAGAAGACGGCCTCGGGCGATTGCGGATCTCGGCGGCGACAGGAAGCGGCTCGGGCGGAGGCGGCGAAGACGGAGCGGCACAGTGGCGGTGGCGCAACTGCGGAGGAGCGAAGACGGCCACGGCAGTGACGGCGACGGCGGCGGAAACCCCTTGGGTTTCCTTTCGGCAGAAATAGAGGTAAGCTTCTTTTTTTTCGAGTTAACGGGCTCGGGTTTTCGGTTGCAACCTGCTCCGATAACCGTGAAGTTGAGCACGTGCAGGTCCCGTGCAAAATATTTTTTTTTTTAACTTGTTGGATTTTGGACCCGGGCTACCAGGTTTTGGGGGTAACGGGTTTAGAACTTACCCGTTACCACTCGTCTTCAACCTCCCAACCGAAATGGGAGGACGATCCGGTCGCTTCGGCGGTGGTTGCGGAACGGCTGAACGGTGTGGCGATGGAGTTCGCGGCCGTAGCTCCGTGGTCGGCGGCGACAGGCGGCGGCCGAACGTGGTGGCGGCCGGATTTCTCCTGTGTGCAGTGGTCGGCGGGTGCGTCGACAGTTTCGAGGGATAGGGCTGAAAATAGAGCGGCGACGCTCTTCTTCTTTCCGGCAGCGGGATTCACTCATGGCCCGTCAGCACGCTCTGGTGTCCGTGGTCGGGGTACCCCGTAGAGCTCGTGCACCAACCGGAATCCGGGGATTCGGCGCTGCTCCACCATACATCGGCGGGGTTTTCTGTGGAAGGCGATGCGGCCGCCGGTGTTGAAGCAAGGGAGGTGGAACACGACGAGGGTACCGCGGTTGATGGTGGTGTCGGGCGTGATGACAGGTGGACGGGGAAGACCAGCCGCAGAGATCTCTTCGTTCTTCTTTTTTTTTTGTGAAGCTGACAGAGGGAAAGAAGAAGGAACCGAGAGAGGCCCGGTGAGCCAGGGGTTGTTCCCCTCTGTCCCTTCTTGTGAGAATCGAGAGAGCGAGAGACCCCTTTTCTGGTGAGCGGAATTGACAGAAGGAGGGGCCCTGTTCTTGTTGTTGGTGGGAACCGAGGAAAAGGAAGACTATTGTTGGATCGGGCTTTGGCAATAGAAGCAAAACCGATTTGCTCTGATACCAAGCTGATGCTGAACCAGATCCGGGAAGGATGACTACGGTGGTGATGATGTACTTTTGGGATTACTACTGTACATTATAGCTGTAAGATGGAAACGGAAAAAGATGGAGAAGAGAAGGAGGAAGAGGAAAAGAAGAGGGAGAAGAGAAGGAGGAAGGGAGGAGGGAAAGACGTGGGGAAGAAATTGTTAAACCTTCATTAAAAACCTCATCATGAAAATAGTTCCTTATATATAGGGCCCAAATACACAATTTGCATAAACCCCCTTACACAGAAATAAATCCTAATAAGCCCACAAATAACACACATAAACCACAAATAAACCCTAAAATGCAAATAAGCCCAGAAATAAAATAAACCACAAATAAGTCCTAAAATACAAATAAGCCCAGAAATAAAATAATAAAATAAACATGCAAATAAAATGGTGGCCTAGCTGATGTCCCCATAAGCAGCATTCCAACCTAAAACAACATAGAGCAAAGAAATCTTCTGGTCGGAACGTATCTCGGTAGGGGACTCTTCGATGCCTCAGTCACTGTAGTTATTAGAGAACAAAAGGAAGTTTTCTCAATCTTCTTACTTACCTCCTCCTCAATCGTCGTGTGCCTTTCATGAGCGAAACTTCTTTTCTTCTGCCGAATCGGCTAGTGAGTAGGGTCCACACTTAGCCTGTGGATGATAACCTTTGGGTCTATACCTGGTATATCAGAAGCTGACTAAGCAAAGATATTAGACTCAGCACAAAAAAATTTTGGGAGCTGCACTCAAACAGTATCATCAAGATGGGCTCCAATTTGCACTAAAAGCTCTCCAGTAGAGCCTTTTGAGCTTTTGGAAAAGTCAAAAAGTTGTTTTAAAATTTTTATCAAATATCTCAAAATCACCCAAAAAAGCCTTTGACCCTCTAAGAAGTAATTTTTGGTCCTCTAAAAAGCAACGTCAAACAGAGTCAGAGTCCAATGATGCTGCAATGAAAATGCTTGGCTTAATTAAGAAGTTCTTTTTATTATTTTCGACTAGGAGACCAAATAAGAATAAAAAGTTTTATTCTTCTATTAGAAAGATATTCATGGCCTAAGACACCACTTGCTAATGGAAATTTATTTATTAATGTTTCTGACAGTATGCGTGCAGAGAACTAAGCAGAATTTCAAAAAATTTTATGCGGAAAGAACGGGTTAAACATTTTAACCCAAAATATGCTTGATATTTTAGATATTTTGACTCTGGTACCAGTCGAAGACAGTCTTCAACTGCACATCACATGTGTTTCGGGCTCGGTCCCAATACATAGGGTGACACCCGCGCGTGCCTATCAAAGCACTTATCACATGAGCCCCCGGGTGGAGAGCCACGCTTCGTCACACGATCACACGTAAGAGTTTCCGAGAATCGGATAGTCTCCACCAATCCTTTGCTTTGATACCAAATATCACAAAGCTCTCAGATTCCGAGAATTGTGTGATTCAAATAAATATGCATAAATCACAACTTCTTGTGATTTGAAGATTGAGATCATATCTCAACCGTAAAAGAGATCAGATCTCTTACCTTTAGAAGGGGGTTCTTTCAAGGATGCTTCGCAGTCGCACAAGCGTCCGGCCTCGATGACTCGTCCACGCGAAGCTCCAGAATGATCAGCTTTTCGGGGAGTGCTAGCTCGCAGGGAGGCAGAAGGTTGGCTGAAAGGGAGAAGAAGGAAGAAGATGGACCTTCATAGCTCAAGAACTCCTTCTTGGGCTTTCACCTTCAGAGCTTCTCTCTCCTCTCACTCTCTTTCTCTGGTGTTCTTTGATGTCAAGAACAAGGAAGAGGGGTGGCCTATTTATAGGCCAAAAAGGGAGGTGTCCCTATGAGGTGTCTGATGAGGTGTCCTGCCAGGACACATGTCACACATGCAAGAAAAAGAGGTGTCCTGCTCCACCACGTGTCATGCATGCAAAGGGGTGAGATGGCCTAGAGGGCGATGTCATGGATGACCTCATGAGGCAGATGAGGTCATGGATGACATCAGGAGGAGTGTGGGGTGTCTAGGCCCGCCACATGTCACACATGCAAGCAAGAATATGCTTAAGAGCGGACGATCGGGATGTGGATCCCACATACAGTATGTGGGTCCCATAAATGCAGGATGTGGGTCCCACATATAGTATGTGGGTCCCATAAATACAGTAGTGTGGGTCCCACAAATGCAGGATGTGGGTCCCACAAATGCAGGATGTGGGTCCCACAAAAGGAAGGGAGTCCTAGTCATACTAGGATCATAATTGATTTCAATCCAATTTGACTCAAGCCAAATCTGATTTGGTTGGGGCAAATTAGACATTTTTACCAAACCAATTTTGGTGTCAATTACGATTTTACCAATTTCAAATCATATTTGAATTTGGTCAAGCCCAATCTCTATTACTCAATCAAATTGAGTCTAATCAGTGATCCAATCACCAATTAACTTCTCCAAGCAACAATTGCTTAGGGCAATCAGTCAATCACATTGACTATTTTACCTCTAAACGATTCTCAATCGTCAATCAGCCATTTGATCAATTCAGAAACTTCTAAGCGTGTGACCTCACAGGTTCGAACCTAAGCCGGTAGTACAAGAACACTTCCTGCACTAATCGAAATAACCATCCAGCAATAGGACCCGACGACCGGATAGGCCGAATAGATGCAAAGCAATATTCTAGAACTTTTTGGACTATGGTTACCGCATAATTCATCCTCTTGACCAGAAAATGTCTAGGGTGGGTTCAGAGTCTGTCTACCCTGAAACGATCAATCCGGAAATATGTTTCAATTCAATAAGTCAAGTGATAGAGATTTGACTTTTTCTGACCAGGGTACTACTTAATTGAAAACACAAGGCATTCACCCTTATTCCTAAGGAAGGTCAATCCCATCTTGATCTGCAACTGACTACCACAAGTACTTGACTGGATCTAAAAACCTTCCGTCGCTGGATTAGAAATCTAGGTAGTCTGGCACCAAAGTACAGTGAGTTGCTTGCAAGCCACCGGTTGCAATCTTAGGTTTAAAGGATACATATACCCATATCCACTCGGAACAACTCTTGACAAGAGAGAGTCCGTCAATTGGTCACGTTCAGTGAACGTACACTACTATTCACCTGTATACCATACTAGTATCTCTATGCTCTTTGGTTTGGAAGACAACCAATAAATATGATATACAATGACCTACGTCCGATAATACTATCGTCCTATTAATAGTATATCATACGGTCATAAATATTTAAGGACCTGTGTGACAAAATCATATTTCATTACACAAAGCAGTCCTAAGGACTTCATCACATCGAAGTTTGTGAAGATGTTCTGGTGATGAATAAATACTATGTTATTGATTCAAATACATTTACAATCAACAATTAATTGGATTTAGGACATAATTCCAACCGTTTCAATTTGATATCATTCTGGTTTGCCAAACTTAACATTATTCTTAGGAATCAATCATGTGGGACTCATACGATGACAAGCTCAAAAAGATTAGAAGAGAGTTTTGTATGATGCCCTAAATAATTTAATTGATTTGTATCAAAAAAATAATTTAACTGATAGAGAAAGTAAGAAACCTTTCTTGATAGGCAGCATTTGGTGCTAAATTTAATCCTAGGAAGAGTTATTAATCAAACAATTGGAGTTGTTGCTCCAAAAATTCACTAAAAGTTAAGTAATGCAATGCTGCTTTCGATATTATGTATATCTGTGTTGTATATAAATATGCCTAAAAATGGATCAGATAAAATCTAACCAAATCCATTTTTGTATCTAATTTGGATCAGACTCAGATGAAAATTATAGTATCCTATCAGATCTAGATACTAATTTGGATATTTTTTTCTAACTTTTGCCAGATCTAAATTTGAATCTGAAGATAAGTGCCCAACCACCGGACCATGATGTTGTTACTGGTTTATATAGGTATTTTTTCACTTATTCAAAGCACTCGGTCATTAATAATCATTTCATATACATATTATGATATTTCATATTATAATAATTACTTTTTATAAACAATATTTTTTATAAAATTAAAAAATTAATCTTAGATATTTTCAAAACTTTATTGCTAAAAATATATAGAAATATTAGTAACTTGTGCGTGCTACTACATTTAAATAGTTTTTTTTACACGATCTCTAAAAATAGATAATTAATGATTTTTTATTTATATTATAATTAAAAAGTAATGCTAATATTGGATATAAAAATATTAATATTTTTATATCATAAATTTATTTTAAATAATTTTTTAATATTTTAATTCAAATCTAGCTAAACCAATAACTTGGAGTCTTGATCAGGTCCGTCTCCATATGGATTTAATAGTCATATCTTAAATCTTTACTTATCTTGTGTTACATACAATCTGCATAATGAATTTTATTACCATTTTTATGATTATACAACCAATATTAGTTCCGGATAAAATTACCATTTTTATAATTATATAACTAATATTAGTTCCGCTAAAAATTTGATTTATATCCCAATAATATCCAACCTGATAGGAAAGATATGGATATAACTAATATATAATTTCTATCCATATCCACTCAGGATAAGTATGAATGTAATTAATATCTGGCTTGTATTAGAAGAAATATGGATAATAGTTTTAGTATCTATTTAATATTATATTAATATTTGTTGGAAAATATACATAAATATAGCAATATATGATCGTTATTTAATCTATTTTCAGCCTTATATTAAAAAAAAGAAAAAAATTGAATGCCTAGTCTCGGGCTGGACTGAACCCATCACAGACTAGTGACTACACATACCGCGACAGCTCGACACTAACTTGCCAAGCAACGCGCCGGTTACATAAAATGCAAGATATCATGCAAATTCTGAAACTATGATATGTTTACATGTTGTATTAACAGATATGCTAATCGAGTCAAATGCTTTCTCAACTCAACCCAGCACCAATTAAGTGGTTAGAAAAATCCTATCCAGATCCTGAATTCCCGATCACTTTCCCGCAAAACCTCCCTCCAACCCGGTCTAAAATTCTAAGTCGACATTTTCAAAACAAAGAATCTATTATATAATTTTCTAATAATGGACCCTTACCCGTTCTTCGATTTCAAAATTTCAAATCAAAACCATCAGTAGTCAGCACGGAAAAAAAAAGGGGCGAGCCTCGTCCCGCGAATGCCCCTGTTTGGTAATTTGATACGTATCCGTATATGCCCATGTAGGGCTATTCCGGGAATTTGCCCACCGACCCTGTCCCTCCCTGATTTCTTCTATAAAATCATCAGGCCCGTAACAGAGGGACCGCTCCATCCGTCTCGCACCGCCTTAAAATAGATCATTTCGTAGCACAAAAAGTTAAAAGAGAGAGCCCAAAACTATGGCGCGGTCCCCCATTTTCCCATCTCCCGCTCTCTTTTGGGAAACCAATCCCTAACCTAACCCTAACCCTAACCCTAACTCAACCCTAACCCTGGTTATCGACTCCCAAGGCGACCCATCCGATCTCTCTCGTTTCCTCCTCTCCTCCTCCTCCTCCACCTCCTCCGCCTTCCTCTTTAATTTCTGAGCCGTAACTCTAGCCGATCGCTAACTGTAACCCAGATCTCCCCCCCCCCCCACCATCTATCTCCTCCTCTCTCTCCATTTTTAAGCGAAACACTAGCCGTACTTTTATCTTGGGCCGATCAACGGCGCCGTTTTCTCTGGAATCGCGAGATCTGGCCGTACCCTCGACGGAATCCGACGCCATGGTGGTGAACGGGCGGCCGCTGAAGCGCGCGAAGAGGCGGGTGACCGCAGATATGTGCGATTTTTTGACCTTTCCGGCCGCCGGCGACGGGATCTGCGATGGCCTCGACGGGCCATTCCGCATGAACGTCCGCGAGTTTCTAGTGCGGCACGCCCGGCTGTCGCCGCCGTCGTCGATTTTGTTGCCCTCCGCGGTCGCTTCGCCGCATCTCATACCCTGGCGGATCATGTTCCGGGTGGGTGATCCGGCGGAGGGTGAGCAGCCGAGAGCTTCCGTCGAACTTGATGTTGTGGAAGAGGATGTGCTGCGATCAAAATCGATCTATTGTGACCACTGTAGAGTCGTTGGTGAGATGATAATTTTACTGATTTTTTTTACCAATTTTCGCTCTCAAGTTTTTTTCTTTTTCACAACATTTTTATCTGTTTAGTTGACCGGACCTGATTTGGTAGGCCGGTTTCATCTGACAGCTGTCGCGCACTACGTTACCATCATTATAAATTTAATAACGAATTTATTTTGGATATTAAAATCTTAAAAAAAAATCAGTATCGATTTTATTTTTTTAAAAAAATTAAATAATTTTTGTTCAAGCACTTCCTCTTTAGTTCTTACAACACTTCACAATTTAATTAATTAGTTACAAGCTAGGCATTCATTCATTTGACGTTGATTGCATGATTGCTTGACAATTGAACCAGTGTCGTAATGGCTGGCTATGGTAATTCTTGCCTGTCCTGTTTTTGTGCGCTGAAAATGCTATTTTATGTTTGATCTTGTTCCAGGGTGGAGCGGTCATCCCGTTTGTGGAAAGCGTTACCATTTTATAATACGAAATGATGGTAAACCACCCACCAGTTGTCGCCATACTTGTATCCATTGTGGAACCTCCTTGCCCTTGCCGGATACAAGGTGGGAAGGATACTTTCTTGATAGCGTTCCATTTCTTTTGGGTTCATGTCCTTAACTACTCATATATCTTAAGTAGATTTCTCATGAGTGATTAAAATTGCTAATGCCCCCCTTTAGTCGAAGTTAGGATTCCAAACAGGCTAATTAGTTTTCTGTACATTGTGGACTTGAGGCTTAGTTGGGGCATGCAATGAACCGTCTGGGTCTAATCAAAATCCTTGGAACCGAATCAGAGAGATCCTGTCAAATGGAACTTCAACTATTGCTGACTTTTTGCAAGCATAATAGTTTCTGAGTAGTTCAAGGATTGTAATGCACGCTCCTTTCGCTGATGTTTTTATTGCATGATATATCTAACAGACTTGCATTAATTGTAATTTGTTAAGCAGGAACTCAACAGAATATAGTTGTACTATCTGCACTCTCATAAAAAAATGAAAGAAATTGAAAGTTCTCCATAGTAATTTTAATTAGGCAACTTGAGCTGGAAATCTGTTGTCTGTGGTTAGTGCTACACATTTTGATATCATCTTATTGTTGCATACTTCTGTTGAATCCTTTGTTAAATTATGCTTTACTTATACATTTTTTCTTTTGTGTAATCCTTCCATGGATTTATGTAAGCCTCTGTCGAGTTTAATGAGAAATTGGATATCCGTAATTTCTTTTGGGGGAACTTTTCTTTTCAAATGCTTCTCAAGAAAGTTCTTCTCCTGTTGCATTTTCTTTATTTGAGTCTCATTCAGTCTGACATGATTCTGAAAATGTCGGATCAGTTTGAAGCATCTTTGGTTCCTTGTTTTTGTTGATTTTCTCTTTTACTCTCCAAAGTTGCGAGTAAACATTTTAGTAGTCTAGACCACAAATTATGCTTAAGCTGATGAGTGTGACTTGAAATAGCTCAGTTAAAAGAAAAAGATGTGCATGGCAGTAGGTTTGTAGACAAATGGAAGCCTCTTCAAGGTTTGCTGGACTCCGAGTCAAGTATATCTAATCTTCCATGGAGGATTCTGATGTGTTGTTTCTGTTGGTTGTTTTCCTTAGATTAGCTTGACAGGCTGGGATCATTGGGCCTACACATTGAGCCCTAGAATAGAAGCTTGTTATCATCAGATTGCTCGCATCTTATATTAGATGCTGTTACCTTCATGGTGGTGCGCTTTTCTTCTGTAAAAAGCTCTTCTATGACAGTGTCTCAAGGATGAATATCCTTAGGATGCTCCAAACCTTTATCCTTTCATTGGAGTGATCTTCTCATTTTGGTCTGCTGTTAAGCTCCATACAATCTTTCCTTGGGATGGTCCTTGATTGTGCAGAGCATTTAGAAGACTTTCTCCTGAGCTATGATTATTTGCAATTCATAAAAAGGTTTGTAACGATAATTTCATATGACCATATGCCACCTGCATATGGCTTAGTCATTTATAACACTTAGAACTTGTTTATATTTTCCTTGATTTTTTTATGTCACGTAATGAAGATTTTGATTGCTTCGCTGTCTTGGTTCTGATTTGCAGTTCAGTGGACCAGTTTTGTAGCATTGTGTTTCATGTTACATAATGGAGCTAGATAAGAGACTCTATCTGGGTTGACTTCAGCATTTACATATTTCTATTGGAACAAAATTAGCAATTTGTTCCAATTAAGTGATTTGTTACCATTTTGACCTACAAAAGTGGGTATGAGGACAGCAGGGACACTTCTCTAACTTTATTTCGAGTAGCCTTTTGGAGCTAAACATTGTGGTGATCTACGTGCATGTTGGTATAGGCCAGGGTTTCTGTTATGCTGTGGAGTGGTTTGATTAGTAGAACAAAAACTGAGTTTATTTCTTTTGAGATACAGTGTTAGTGGCTAGGCATGTTAGCCATATATTAAGAACTGTGATAAACTTTAATATCTGTAGGCAAGTGTCTCATTGTTGTATTTTGTGGGACTCATTTTGGTGTCAATATATGTAGTAACTGGTTCAAGATTTGAGTGATTTTCAGATATTTATATTTAAAGTATAACTTTCAGTATTGTCTTGAAATGCTTCAGTGGAATTTGTTACTGCTTAATAACAGGTTGTCTCCTGCAATCACAATAATTCTTCAGTATGTGTGAAAACAATGGAGATCTGAGCAGGGCATTCTGCTAGCTATTTATTACGAAGCCTATAGATCTGAACTATATTTAGCGATCTTATGATGTTTGTTTATTGTGCAATGCTTTGTTGATATACTGTTTCTCATGCAAATGCACCCTTTTTCAGGTGTATTACATGCAAATATGAGATGACAGGTGATGATCTAGAAGATTGGCCATATGTACAGTTGGAAGATTCTAGTCATTTGCTGCATGCTGTAGTGCATGCAAATGGTTATGGCCACCTTCTCAGAGTTAATGGTCGAGAAGGTGGTTCAAAATATTTAACAGGATGTGATATAATGGGTTTTTGGGATCGCATATGCACAATGCTCCATGTCAGGTATGGACTATCTAGTGATTATTGTATATTTCTTGTCATTTTTGTTGATCATTATATGATCGAGGTTTACAATTGATTGCAACATTTTGTTAGGATATTCTAAAAACTGATGATTACTCAGTATGTTATTAAATGCTCAATGCTTACATTGTATTAGAAATTTGTATGCTAGACATCTTTTTGTTTCACAGTCAAATTTTTATTATCATAACAGCAAAATCTTAATATGTAACTCTTTTCGTATTGGGGAAAATCATATTGGCATATTTGTGGTTAAATTCACACAGTGGGGTGTTGAACTAGCAAGATTTTGTGGTTTGGGATGTACGATAGTTTTGGAGGGCAGGTTTACAATCTCAGGGACCCACACAGTAATTTTTTAAACTTCAAACAAATTTATGGTATTCCATTGGAGGAACATAATCATGAAAACTTTATTTTATTTGCCCTCAGGGTTTCTATTTAGTTGTCATATAACTGATTTGGTACAATAGTAAGGGTGTGCCTTGGCACAATGGTAAGGTTCCCCCTTTTTTTTATGGTTTTTTTTTGTACCTAGAGGTCATGGGCTTGAAATATGGAAACAGACCCTCCTCAAACAACCCCTTGGCAGGAGCGTCATGTATTGGGTCGTCCTTTATCATATAATTGGTTTTGCACATCTTTTGGACTATCGATGGAATGTCGAATTATAAACATAATAACTGAAGAGAGAACGGGGGCATCTAAACATCATCAAAGCCCATTGTGCACTAACTTCCTATGTTTTAAAAGATTCTACATGACAACTGACAAATTAACAACTTGAAGCCTGCTTGGTACCAAGACCCAATGGAGGTTCGGAGCAGGCTTTCAAAGGTCAAGGCTGCCCGAAAGAGTAATAAATTCAAAATTAATTTAGAAAAGAACAAAAATCTAACTTTTAATAGAGCAATTATAACATGCTGAATAAGGTATAGTAGATCAAAGGAAAATACTGACCTGGCAGCATCTATGCTAATTTATAAATCAATCTTATCCTCCATGATGCTAAGGCAGTGTGTAGGCAATTTCACTTAGGTAGGTCTCAGGTGGCCAAGGCAGCAGCAGGTTGTTCTTATAATGGGCCACAAAATTGGCAACGGATATTTGGTGACTGGATTGAAAATGACAAAACATGGTACAATGTCGTTAATTGACTTTGCAAAGTATGAATGTGGAGTTCTGATATTGTAAGTGGGTGAGTGTTTGAAGAACATTAGGAGGTTGAAGTTGGAATAGACGAGAGAATCTTGAGGAAGGAGCACAGAGGTATTGGAAAACTGCTTGTTAATAAAGAATATGTGAAAAATGTAAGATGATGAGTTAAAACAGCTAGAGCTCAGAGTATTGCATCCATGAAGTCTAGCCCAAGTTCTCTGCATCCTCTCCCCAAGGCAAGATAATGGATTTAATTTCCATCTCAAAATTTTGCATATCTTGTAGGTATGAAGCTGATGGTTTTGTGTGCAAAATACATGACGTGGGTGCTTATGGAATTTACATGGCTTTCACCTAATGCTTATTGATTGTTGGTTCTTGTGAAATTGGATTGCCTCTCCGATTCCACCCACTGTGAGGTTTTAAATGATTAATTCTGATTATATGGCGGCTACCGATATCACCCTTGTATATGCACTTTTCTACTTTGGGTCGCTCGTGCTTTTGATGGAACCATTGTCCCTGCATATATATAATTTGAATAGACATTTTATTATGAATTCTGATTCGATTTCCTTATTTATCATTTGTCATTTCATGTATTAATTTCGTAGCATAATTTTTATTAAAGGTTATGTTGGTAATATTATATGACTTCTATAAGCATTTTCTGTAGAAATGAAACTACAAGAACCTCTTTGTTCCAACTAAAATTTTCCAGTATCCTGTTTTTGTTTGGTGACCAAACAATCATTTTTGTGATGACAGAAAGGTCACCGTTATGGATATATCCAAAAAGTACGGAATGGAGTATCGGCTCCTGCATGCTGTAACTGCTGGCCATTCCTGGTATGCGGGTTGGGGATACAAATTTGGTGCCGGCAGCTTCGCCCTGACTGCCGATGCCTACCACAGAGCTGTGGCAACCCTCTCTAATGTACCACTGTCTATCTTCTTCTCTCATGCACGGTCTACTCGCACCCCATTACAGAATATAATTGCATTATATCAGTCCATCTCCGACTGTCAATTAGTGACCGTGAGGGACCTCTTCTGCTATGTGATGCATCTGCTTCATGAAGCTCATGAGCAAGCACAGCCTGAAAATCTTACGAGGAAGCATTTGGCTAAAGCTACCGCAGGTGATTTGTGCGCGCGGACAAGGGAAGATGTTGAGCAGGCAGAGAAGGCCATGATCAAGGTTCTTCGAGCTGTTGGGGGGTTCAAGTGGGTGACTTGGCGTGCTCTTAGAGGAGCCACATGCCGGGCAATAGAATCCCCAGAGCTGCTTGATTATTGCCTTAAGGGACTTGGTGGTAAGGTTACTGATAATGACATGGTTGTTGCTGTCCGATGCAATGCTGAAACAAGCGCAATTGAGTACAGGTCAGGCAAAACATATCAGCTTGTATCTTGCTTATTTTCTAGTATTGAGTCCTTTATACAGGCATCAGTAATTCTATGCATTCAAACTAAACCTACTGGACGACCATAAGGGGATTGCTCATGATAAATATTATTTGGTGAAAGTTTTACATACTGATTGCTGGTACATATTTTCCTTTTCTGGAAAATGCAGGCTTGAGGCAGCTCCAAGGCAGACAATGGACAAGCCATACTTTTCCAGACCAATGGCTGATCAGCTCCTCCATGATCTCAAATTCTTGTATGATGCCATTCTTAATCCCACGACCATGCAATCTTACAAGCCACAAGCCACAAATGATTCTGCCCACAGCTCAGCATCAAAACTGCTTGACTGCAAGCAATTCATAAAGCACTATGATGATCTTGATTCTAGTTGGTTGCCTTCTAGTCCACTTGTGCTTCGGATCTGGTGCCATGTTGAGTTGATCGACCACCCAAAGGATTATACTGCTTCCCCACCAGAACTTCTGATTCTGCCTATCTATGCCACTGTAGCTGACTTAAAGCAACAAGCAACAAGAGCTTTTCAAGAAACATACCTCATCTTCCAAAGGTTCCAAGTTGAGCAGTTAATACTAGACCGTGGAGATGTTGGAGACTTTACTCTTGTCAAGCATATACTTGGTTCAAATGAAATTGCCATTATCAGAGGAAGGTGTGTTGGAGATGTCCAAAGGCTGGGTCAATTCCGAATGGAGAGAGGATTAGAGAACTGGATTGTGGATTGTGATTGTGGCGCTAAGGATGATGACGGTGAGAGGATGATGGCCTGTGATACCTGTGGGGTCTGGCAGCATACAAGGTGTACTGGGATCAGTGATTATGACGAAGTACCGGCAAAGTTTGTTTGTAAGAAGTGTATCTGCATACGCAAGTCTAAAGGCCGCAGCAGTGGAAGAATCAAAAGTAACACCTCCAGTGGGAGGTGCAAGGATGAAATAGAACCCTCCATCACTGAGTCAGGCAGATTTGGTAGCATGACAACCGTAGGGTGATAATTTTGTTATTGTAAAGTGTTGATCTGCATGTACATAGAGTAGCGTAGTATGAGAGCTGATGATAGTCTCAGCTTTGGCGTGCTTGTAATAATTTTTAATGCCATGGTTGAAACTTTTTGCTTCTCCTTGATGCAGAAGTTAATCTTTCCCGTAAAATTTTCATTTTGCACCTGCATAGTATGAACGCCTCATATACATCAGACTTTACTAATCTAGAATGGTCTGGATAAATTAAAGCATTAATCAAGAATTAGCCAATTTACTTTACAAATATACAATTGTTTCTATCACTAACCTTCATGGATCCTTTTTTCGATCTCTTTTTTTAATTCAGTGCTGCCTGCAGGGTCTTTCATGATATGCAAGAGCTGTTCTTCATGTAGAGAGAGTCGAGCCAGAGCCTTTGTTAGCATTGTATACCTAGTTACCACTTGTTGATACAGCCTTAGCAGCTGTTGAACATCCTCTGTTGTCAGTTCTTTTGCCTCCGAGCCCATGAAAGGATATAGGCAGCCTGCAATCCCATATGAAAACATCAGCTGGAACGCTATCAATTTAGCATTTTTTATTGCAAAGGGGCACTCAGAATCAGCATCGCGGAGCTATTTCTTGACCATGATATCCCTAGGTTCTACCTTACACAAATAATTAAAATTTTTAATTACTTGAAAATTATGTTGAATTTATTTTATGCTGATTCCTAGGAAATGGCATAACATGGAGAGAAGGCAAGCATCTAGTGATTATGGTGCATCAGAGAATGCGGTACAATCTGGTTCCTCATGTAATATGTAGTTGCATCACAATGAATTTGTCCATTACAAACTTGTGTTCATTGAAACAAAAAAAAAAGGTTAACAGATGACAAAGATGACGACAAGAAAGCGAGTGAAAGAAAAAGAGAATTAAACAGAAGATAATAAGAGTACTAAGAGGAAGGTGAGGAAGCTGAAAGAAGAATTAATACAATCTGAATGCATTCGTCAGTAAACATAAAGAGCTTCAAGGCAAAAAAGGTGGCGACAAAATTTGCGGAATGGAAATCTGCGCTTCTACTTACATCTATTAGGCAATGGGGAGTAAACTTGTATTTACATTCTAAGTAAATATATTATGTAACTTCTACCTCATAAAAATCAGGCAATTTAAGTCAAACAATCGACTTCAGTATCTTCATTTTCACAGCCAACAAGCCTTTTGTCTCTTTTTGTTTCGGCACCATGTATAATGTATTGCAATCAAAACAATAAGAAACATTCATGTGCATACAACTTCACCCAAACATATTTTGAACATAAGAAGTACATAAATATACATCATGTAAACTTAAGCAGGATTCTAACCTAGGTCATTGGTTACCACATCCCAATAACCTTACCAACGGGCAGTAGTTGGCACAAGTTAACTTGAGAATATATTAAGTCTGTTCTGCATGCTTTAAGCATATTGGTATACTGATTCAGTTAGGCAGGTTAGTCCTTGCCTAGGCAGACTAACAAAATGCATAGGTTAACTGCCACAGTCGGATATGCAGAAGTATTTAAAAGATTTTCAAGGATATTTATAAAATTTCCAAGGATAGGCTCTCTTAATGCAAGATGGAAAGATAAACAGTACGCAACATGCATACACGATCAAAATCAAGTAATTATGGCCTGTAGAAACCACACAAGCTATTATATCCAAATCAATGTTGTCAAAGCAGCAAATTGCCTCAAGGTGGTATCTGGGGGAAAAAACAGAGGACAAGAGATTGGAGAAAATAAAAAAAGATAAAACAAATCAACATCCAAGACAAATAGAAGGCAAACAAAGAAAAGGAAGATGGAAATCTTTCAACAGCAAACAAGAAATATCTGGTCATAAAAAAGTAGAACTTAAAAATAACGATGAAGATAAAGTTTTTTTTTGTTTTGTTTAGGGGGTGGGGGACTCCTTATAAATCGGCAGTTGGTTTCTATTCGATGGTCTTCTGCGCTCTAATGCATATCAGGTCAAATTAGGGAGCAGTGAATAGGCATCTTAGAAGTAAATATATTTTCTAAATTTAATAAAAAATATATTTCTAACTTGTTAATATTAGCATAATATCTGACAGCTAACAAATCATGTCAAATCAAATTAGTCACTGTAGATAACTCCATGTTCCCTATTGGTTCCAATCAAGAAACTAAAGACTCACAAGTGTAGAAGGATCCAAGACTTGATATCAACACCCATCCTGGTCTGGTCCTAAGTCAACACGATATTGGATGTACCTGCTCCAATACTCCAAACAGGTTGGCATTCTAATACTTTACCGTACCTCCAAAATTCATGTTTTTTGGTTTTTTTTGTTTAGGATTTTTTGATCTTAAATGATTTTTAAGATTTTTTTAGCTTCTTAAGTTGTCTTCTTGAGCCTCTTAAATAGGTCTTGTAGTAGGATGCTCCTTCTTGAACGTTTTCTAATTTTTCTTTTTTTGTTTTCTCAATATTTTGGAACTCTTATTATTTTTAATGAAGCTGTACCTTCAAGCTCCCTCCCGTGACTGAACCAACAAGACAAAAGAGAGCCAATAGGGGCTCTCTTTTTTCTGTGAGAAGGACCCATCTATCCTGGCTAGTACTAGGCGACCCGGATAGCAAACCGATCCCGACCAGTACCAACTGGGATGGCTGGTACATCCGTTTCATAAGCAAGCCAGTGTCCTGAGGCTGACCCAACTACCACTCTCATCTAAATGGTACAAGACTGGTGGGATGCAGCAATATATTATTGGGACAGGAATCCTAAAATGCATGTATAAATGTGTCTATAGATATGCACAATCACATATCCAGCCTATGTAAAAATATATAAGTAAAAAATAAAGCATGTAAACTTAAGCCAATTTCAGTATCTATTTTAGTAAACTTGATTATTAGCATTATCAATACACTAAACAGACTAGAGTCACTAGATGGTCCTAACCTAAGCAGTTGATCCAGACTAGGCACCCAGGCAGACTGACAAGATACCTGCCAAAATTAGTTAACACTGCTGCTTGATTACCAAAAAATAGTGGGCAATCTACTGTATGCTTAATGGATGACATGAATAATTGCTTTACGGACCAGTTACAGATGATTATTAACTTTATGAAAAATCACATGTAGAGAGCATGGAGCATGGATAGCCTAAGAAGCAGAAAATAGCTTGATTGGTTAAAATCAATTTTTCTGCATTAAATAATTGAACATACAGTTTGCACAATAACTGTGAATTTGGTCAAAATACACCAGTATGGAAACAAATGTCAAGAACAATCTCTTTATGCAAAATGTCAGTTATAGTATAATAAATAAAATTATCATACTGTAAAAGTTACCTTCGAGATTGACATGGATCTCCTTGCCATGCCTTCTCATGGTGGTGGCATCATCTTCAGATAACTGTAGTACACTACTATGCCCAGTGACAGTCTCTTCATTGGCTATTTTTGCTGATTGCATATTCTCCTGAAACTCACTTTCTTCCATGGACAGTGAACTGGCATTGATATTTGTTATAAATGTTTCTGCTGAGATGAGATTGGTAAGGTAATATTCCACTTCTGACACAAGCTTTGACTGCCTTCTAAAGAGCTGGATAAATTTCAGGTTGGAATGCAGCTGGGGAGGATTGGCCTATATCAAGTTGAAAGGAAACTAAAATGCTTTAGACCTCTGTAAGAAAAAGCATGTTGAAAAACAATTTAAACATAATGAGTTCTGAGTAATTAAGGTTGCATGGTACCCACCAGAAATCATAGGTCAGTTTGAAAGAGGTTTTTTAATTTTGGGTACCAAAAAAAAAGAGCATCTATTAATTAAGACAACACCCCAAGTGCTCCATATTGTGAAAAGTCAAAGTCAAACTTGAAAAGACAATGTCCAATAAAGGCACTTATGAGATAATAATTTTCTATTGAGTTCTCACAAGTGAGGAAGAAATTTGGTTATCATATTCTGCAATCCTCACCATGAGTAGTTAAAATTGGAAAATGAGAAGAAATGGAGACATGCACACATGTTGCCACTACTAGAAATCATTGTGCAGTAGGAAAAGCATTTCATGTTCAATAACACCCTCCATCTAAATTGTTCTCATGAAAACTAAACCAACTGTAAACTGCAAGCCTACTTCACTCTTGCAGTGATATCTAGCAAAGGCAATGATATCATATAAATTTTTCTTTACATGCAAAACAGAAATATGCGATGTAACTGCAAAAGCCTACTGTAGTTCACTTTGCACGTCTATTAAAAAACAGTTCGTACGAGTAGGTATTATTCTGCCAGAGAAGCAGTATATTGTATACGTAAAATACCTTAATTATTCCGAACCTCAGTAGTCCTTTTCCAGGAAACAACTCGCAATTACTTGAAAAATATTCTGTGGCAGGCTCTGTTAATGTGGGTTTTTCATTGAAAAAACTGGGACAATATTAAACTGGACGTGGCTCAAAGATAGGTCCTTTAGAAACCAAAGGCCTATAGAGCTAAAATGCTAGTTGTGGTGGCCTTTCCTTCCTAAAAACACTGTGATCTCTAAAGAAATGGAATTAAGACAGCCATAATAATTTATGAGTGCAAATGGTAAAGTTAATCGTAAAAATTGATGAGCTTGAGTGTCACAAGAAATTGGAATTGGGATGCTACTTGTAATATATGAGAGTCAATGTCCAAAGTAAAAACTAAATATCAGGGAAATCAAGAAAAAGAGAATAACTTTCACGAGGGAGTAATTTGAATTTTGAAAGATAATGCTTTTAAAAGGAATACAAATAAAAATCTTTAAAGGGCTTCAAAGTGTATTCCCCATTTTTCCTGTACTACTTCCTAAGACATATAATCAACAAAAATTGGTATCATGCTCCCACATTTTCATTAGAAGTAAAACATGTAACATGACCATTTTTATTGCAATCAGTTAACCATCACTTCCTCCACATTAACCTTACATAATGAGGTGTTTATACAAGAGTCATGAGCACCATCAAATAACCTCGGATGTAATCCATAGATTATGATGTAATCCAGTGTTTAGAACAGCAATACAAATGGAGCACAGCATAGATGTGACGCCTACCAACAACAACATATAATCACACGGAAACTTGAAAATACTGTGTTCAAAGAGACAGGTGTCTTAACCATTAAACCAAGCCAGAGAGCGATGGCTCAAAGAGAAACATGGATGACTGCACGGTCAAGGCAAATGACTTGTCTTTGACTAAGAAATAGTTCATATTTATGTTTCGATGTCAATAGGACAGATGCGCTTGCTACATGATCGGTAATGATTTTTTTTGGGGGGTGAAGGAGGGAGGGGGGTTGACTCGGCTCTTCCTTTCCCTTTAAGATAACTTCTTACTCCTTAAAAATGTCTGTTCTTACTAATTTAAAACATCTAGACCATCACCAAGCCATATAAGATAACAATGTACTAGATATGTCTTTTCTGCTTTAAGAGCCCTAGAAAGTTATTTATGGCTCAAAATAGGCTTCTTTACTGTGGCTGTTGGTAGAAATCCAAGACCGCATCAAGAGAATATAATTCAATGGATGAATGTCATTAAAAGAGAAATGAGTACTTTCAATTGGAGACATTATACTCATGAAGCATGAAACTTCCAACGCATTAACATTGGTTTAGAAAGCTGATGAAAGGTTTTGATTCATGAATTTGCAAATCAAAGAAGATATCAAGTTGAACCCTCTCAAGAAAAGAATCCTCAAAAGGGAAAAGTAAAATCAGCAGTGAGCGATTGACCAGATAGTTGGATCCACCATGATGTTTGGAAACTCAAAGGATTCTTTATGTATGGTGGAAGGAGGAAACCAGGGACATGGTCACTTTATGCTCGTCAATTACTGTAACAGAACCCTTGAGATGCCATCTCATGTCAGTCAAAAATAGAAGAAATAAGTTGGGTACCTTTCTAGACGTCCTTCCTCATCAAGTAGTCTGCATCTCACAAGGCAGGAGGGACCATATTAAGGGTAGGCCACAAAAGAAAAAGTTGGCTACTCAGGGGACCACAAAGCAGTGGTTCACTATGTACTATAAATAGCATCTCTTTTATTGCATTTGGAGATAAGTAACCAAGGAAAATCAATTCAATTATTTGTCCCTGTACCTTTTGTAATAAATTCTTTTCATATTTTAGGGTGTGTTTCAGTCAAATAGGAGTCAGTCAAGCAGGAATCCTGTCTGGACAAGTAATGAGCCTAATTTATGTATGACTAGATAATGATGAGCATGGTGTTGTGAGCAGTCAGGAGTCTATAAAGGAGCCTCTTTTCTCACATGAACAGTTTATTTGCAAATGTTCAATTAATATTTCAGACTTCTCTTCTTGTAGGGAACATAGTTGAGAAGCCTATGATCAACCAACAGTGTCATTCTTCCACAGCAAGGTCCGCTGTACCGGGTCCGGTAGGCATACCGGTTGCCTACCGGACCGGTACGGTTTCGGTTCGTACCGAAATCGGACGGTACGAACCGGAAAGCTCTTCCCCACCGGAGCCGGAGAAGAAGAGAACGAGAGAGAGCGCAGGGAAGAGAGGGAGGGAGACCACCTGTGGCCGCCATCGGAGAGCCGCGGAGGGGCGGCGAAGCCCGGCGGGGGGCGGGGGAACCCGCGGATGCGCGGCGGAGGTTGAGGCCGTGTCCCCTGTTTCGAAAGAAACATGGGACGCGGCCGCACTTTTTAATTTGGGGATTTTAAGTGAAGTCGGCAAATCTTTCAAAACAAGGGACGCGGCCGCGGCCTTGGCCTCCGCCGTGCCCCTGCGGGTTCCTCCGCCCCCCGCCGGGCTCCGCTGCCCCTCCGCGGCTCTCCGATGGCGGCCACAGGTGGTCTCCCTCCCTCTCTTCTCCGCGCTCTCTCTTTTTCTCTTCGTCTTCTTCGTCTCCAGCACAAAACTAGCCTATACCGGTTTCCACGGCTCCGGCGTACCGGTAGCTGGCCGGTTCTGCATACCATGTTCCACATTTCTAGAATAAAGTTCCATGATACAACGATTTCTTCTAAATTTAGGATAAGATGCCTCAAAGTTTACCTCCTTCGCAGGTAGATTTTTTGTTCTTTCAATTTCAATAAACAAAAATACAAATAAATAATACTAAATTATGACAGCAGAGGTATACTTGTCATATTCATTATTTCAGTGGAATCTAGAGTGCTGGACTTAATTTGCAGCATTCTGAAAAATCAGTCTGCAAAGAAACTGACAGGAAATGTGATCTATTACCAATTCTTAATTTATGATCGGAAAATCATCCTGCATCACTGTGCTGAACAGCTTTGAAAAAAGTAGACAGACTTTTGAAAACCTTTTTCTTAGAAAGAGGGGCTTTTTAAATTTTCAAACCTTAAAAAGGTTAAAGATTTGTGAGAGTTCTATCAGGCCATGACCAAGTTTCTACAAAAATATACCACTCCAGATCATGTTTATTAAGAATGTGCTTCAATTCCAATAGTAGGACATCTTAAACATGCATATGTAAATAAAGGAGAAAGAAAAAGGTAGGCGGGGGAGCTACCTTATGCAATCCTCATTATGAATTAGTACTCAATGACTATATCCATGACGAAATTCAAAAAAAGATAGTTCTGTTATAGATTGAAAAATATAAGAAATAAACAGTTTTTTAATAAGAAAATGCATTAAACTTTTTATTAGAAGACTTTTTTCTGACTTAAAAGCTTTATTTATTATTTCTCATTTATGAAAAATTCTGCTTCTCATAACACAGAGAGATCAAGAATAGAATCATCAAACAACTTTGGCAGCAATTAGGATTTCAGAGTCTACATTTCTAAGTTTGAAACAACTTAACAACTTAGTCAGCAGATAATCAAGTTTCGCAAGGGAACTGCAGACACATTATAAAATACTCTTTTCCTAGAGTATTATTTATTCAATACATCTGCACTATACATATACACAGACCTCACTTAGCTAATGACAGAGAGATAAAACAAGAAACTGCAACTGTAAATAGCATGCAATAAAAGTAAGGGAATCTGCAAAGGAAAGGTAGGCACAACTATTGTTACCAAAAACAAAAAGAGCTTGCCTTGATAGTAACATAAATAAGAACTGGAAGGAAGTCATCAGCCCCTGCTGGTACATAATTGGTTGACATTGATATATTGAGCAGTAAGTTGTTTATGATTCGACAACAATTCATAATGCAGAGAAGCTTCTCACGAGGAACTTTGAAAGAATTTATCTTCTGCAGTTCTTTTGCTGCAAACTAGTAACCATAAATAAAAGGAAGAAAAGTTGGTCAAAATTTTGGCATTCAGAATACAACGATGTTAAACTATAACTTGCAAAATGTTTCTGACTGGAAAACTATAGCATCCTAAATGCTGCACCAGGGTCCAAATATTACTTTCAAAAAATAAATCACACAACTTAAGGAAAGCTATTTCTGACGTGTCTGGTGACCTTAATTGAGCTTCTCTATCATTTATTATGTGCCCAATCAATTTATTAACCAAGTTATCAGTCATTCCAATAGATCATGCACTTTATTGACTATTCTCCTGGTTTATTTAATGTTGTTCCATGATTGTATTAACATAGCTTTAGGACAGATTTGTTTGTTAGGGTACAGCTTCAAAGCTCTTTGGAGCAGATACATAAAATAATATAAATTTCAATATCAAGTCACCCATGTAGAAGTATAGATTGACAAAATTTCCGCACTGATGGTCACATGAACTTATACAGGACTAATTTGAGCACCATAAACAATAGATCATACAATAATAAACGGTCGGAATTCCATAAAATAGAAGAACTACAAACATGATCATACAAAGAGTAAATTGGAGTAAATTCTCAGAGAAGAATATACATGGTCGAAAGGTCAGAATTTTATGCCTAGCCTTGTTTGTTGGAGGCCACCACAACCAGGTTCAGTCAAGCTCAGTTACGCCAGCTCAGTGAAAAATCACAGAAAGGCTGGTGCATGGTTTATGATCAGGGATTGTAAAGGACAAGTGTTAATTGCTGCCTCTATCGGGTTGTTTCGTGACATGGTCCCAGTGAGAGCCACATGAGAGGGACCTAAGGCAATTAAAAAGCAATTAAATATGCAGTGCACCTTCAGTATATCAGCATTGAAGGTGACGCACAAACAGTATTCAGTGGATCAAGTAACGTCAACCAACTAAAAAAATTCACCCTAACTCTGGCACATTTTGGAGTGTCGATGCATCATTGAACCCACCATGACTGATATAGTTAGGGAAGGGAACCAGGTTTCCTGCTGGCTAGCAAATGAGAGGTCCAAGATTAGTGGGACAGTTTGGCTCAATATCTTTCAACATTTGGTGTAAAATTGTAGTGAATGCTCAAGATGTTTGTTTTGGACTAAGGTTTTAAGTCTTGGTATTGGCCCCATACTGGTAGCTTACCAGCATATATGGCAAGGTAACCCACATTCTGACCCATGGTACAATGCTGGAGTCAGCACAGCATATGTACTGTAAGTCGGTGAATATCATATGAGGTTGGTTGTACCAGCCGTGAAGATTGGAAATTAACACCATGTATTTTTTTATGTTCCTAACTTGGGGAGTTCCCTCCCCTCCTGATTATGGTCAAAAAAGGGGACAAGTACAGCTTAAAACTTCAGTGTCTTTCAGTATATTATGGATCTTAAAGGATTGCTCTAACTTTGATAAAGCTTTGGTTCCTGTTGTATCATCATCCAAATGTTATGTCAACCTAGGCCCACTGTCTTAGACAGTTGAGCAGGTCAAGAAATCAGCACCAATAAGTGAGAATTGATGTCAGGTTGGTAGCTACTTGAAAAAGTTGTCAAGAATTGAATTTTAAGCATGTCAAATAGATGTTATGTCTTGCATGTAAGGTCAAGGTACGCATTGACATCAAGAAGGAACATTATTTTAATTCAAGAAAGATAAAATGTTGTCGATGCACTATGTTATGATGTTAGATTTTTATAATTTGACAAGAGATCCATAAGCAATCAATGCATTACTTTAGCTATCAGCCGTTAGCAGTTGCCTTTTTTGGTCCCTTTGTTCACCACTAGTTAGATAAGCTACTTCCCCTCTGGAAAAAGTTGAAGAATGATACAAGCAGTTGTTGAGTTTAACAAGAGGATGACTAGGGCCCCATTTGGGAGAGCATTTAGAGAGCCAAAAAGCACTTTCTGGTCATCTAAAAGCACTTTTAGATGAAATAGGAGTGTTTGGTAAAAATTTCGGAAAGCTATTTTAACTTTTTCAGAAAGCTAAAAACAGCTTTTTGGGAAAAGCTTTATTTTGGAGCTTACCGGAAAAGCACTTTTAGGCCCGGTCAGGAAGCTGTTTTTTGACCAAAATATCCGTGATAAAATATAACAATTACACAAAATGTCCCTTTAATAATTATTTAACCAATTTTATCACCTAGTTAGAAAATTTGTTATATAATGAGAAATTAATTTCTGCTAATAATTAAATATTTTATATCTTTATTATTGTATTATACTATAAAAATAATATTATATTACATTATATCATAATACATTGCTATGTTATGTTAAATAATTTAATATTATATTAAATTATTATGCTATAGTATACAATATTATATTACTATATTATAATAATATTATATTACATTACAGTAATATTATACTATATCATATATTTATGCATTAATACATATTATATTTTATTATGCTTTGTCGTATAATATTATGCAATGTCCTTTATGGTTATTTTGTCACACCAAAAGTACTTTGTTAGTTTATTTACCAAACACATGTTAAAGTGGCACGACACTTTAGAAATGTAGTTACCAAACAGCAAACTACTTTTTATAAAAGCTCTACTTCAAAAAGCTCTATTTCCAAAAGCTCTACTTCTAAAAGCTCTACTGCCGACAACTCCCCCAAACGGGGCCTTGATGCCATTTAAATGTCATTTGCATTAAAAGCAAGGGAAGACAACTTTTTGAGATATGGAGATCACAAGAAAGGGGTGTTATTTTGTTACAAGGGAGCACTTTCTACCTGCAGGGAGATGGGTACTGACAAGCTGTTGTTTTGCTATGTTTACTGCTTACAGTTCTCCTTAGCTGTATAAGAAGTCTCTTTGGGCATCCAAAATGATGTTTTCAATTGCTCAAAGCAAGTTTAAATATCAACAAGTCCATAAATCTGCATTATCCATAAGGATAGGTATATCTACTAGAGAATTCATTGTACCTTCAAGAGCATTGTATAAGGTCATTATGAGTCCTTGAGAATTCTCCTTAGACTAAGCACAATATTCAATATGAACTTCATTAAATTATTGAATTTAGCCCAATTCCAAATTACTATTTTATCATAACTAATTCCTCTGGTTTTTGGTGCTAGTGGCAATTCACTCCATTCAGTCCATCACCCAACCTGAAGCAACTTCAGCTTACTCTTATTTTAACACAGTACACAAACAAAAGCTTTCTCCAAAAAGAACTCAAGCCGCCTGTCATGTCTTCTTCCAGGTATTGCCAACATCTTCATATTGAATAATGGTTGCTTCTCCAACTAAACTTTTGCTTTATGTTGAAAGGACAAGGAAGAAAGAAGAGGAAAAATGAAAAGGAGAATAAACGGGAAATGATGGGTGGAGAAGAAATAGGAGATACAGAAAGAAAATGAGGAAAAGAAAGGATAGATTTGTACTCCAGCCAATTATTAAAAACAAATTTTGAAGTCAATCCGAAACCCAATCTAGAACCTAATAAATTGAGGACCCCACTGATTTGACCTTTAAAAGAAGTAGAATGTTTCTACGATTAATTTTATGCAAAATAGAGTTTCTTTTGAGACTAAAATGAATTCGCTATCAACAAGAAATTGCTAAATCAATTGAATTAAAACATGATTTTAACGAATCTAAGAACAACATACTGTTCTTTAATATATCTATCTGAAAATATAAATCTAAAGTATCTTAAATATATTAAATATATATTTTATTTTCACAACTTTAATATATCTGAAAATACATTAAATGAATAAATTAAAAAAATTCCTAGTTGTAGGTTACCTACTAAGAACATCAAGCAACATTCGCGAATCGATTTTGAAAAATGCGTCCATTTTCCACTAGACAATCTGCACTAGCATGATTTATATGGCAGGTTTACTAGAAAGAAAATTAAGATGAAATCTACCAGTAAGCCGATATAAGGAGCAGAAACAAAGGTTCTAATGAAATTGGTATCTTAAGAGTAATTAGTTGGCTCAAATGAAGACTTAAATATATAAGAATTTTTCATGAACATATAAGTTGACAAAGTTCAGGCATTGCACCTCCTCATATGCTCATGGAATGTACTGACTCAACTCACATTTTATCATCACACTTCATTATGTTTGCCTTATTGTTTAACCTACATGGCTTAGAAAATGAATGGCTGCCTACGACTAATGAAACATTTATGCAAATCCATGTCTGTTTTTAGTACAGTCAGCTATTAATTCAACCATGTATTTCTTCATGCAAGAACTTACAATAAAGTACACAACAATCATGGTGAAAATAAGTTGTTCAATTACACAATAAAAGGGAAAATTAACTGTTGAATATATCATGCAGGAAAGAATATGCATGTAATTTTTTGTTTTTTTAAAAAAATCTGGCATACCAGCCATGATGCTTCATTTCGTAGAACCCTAGGGACATCCAAGTGATCAGGCCTAACAAAGTGCTGCAGCAAGCGAATTTTCTCTGAAATGTATAGATCTGCTTTTACATCCTCGGGAGAGGAAGCAAATGTGCGGTTGAACAACTTTGTCATGACATACTTTTCGAGACCCTGTACAGCGCACAACTATTTCAAAGACATGTTTCAAAACAAGTGCAAAATATTTCATGTGAAACAGAGAAAATTAGATATTTCTGTCAAAAGAAAAGCAAGCAATTACAAGACAGATTTCTCTCATTCAAAACTCTAGAGCACTAACCCTGAATTACAAACCATAAATAAAGCAAAGGGCAGCCTCATTCAATTCGCTGAATGCTGAATCTCAATTCCTTCTTTTTGACTTGGAGAACTTATTCATTTTTTATCAACTGGCTGAGCCATATTTTATGGACTACCAATATTTATTCTCTTCTTGTAAACAAAATCTTCAAAGGTTCTAAAGTTCAGTCAATCCAAGATGCAACCATCTTTGAGAAGGTCAACTGGAGGTTAAAAGGAAGTTCTTGTTCACAAAGTATAATGCCATTGCGCTTAATGATTCTTGACTAATTACAGTCCATGGTTCGCAATACCGATGGGTACTGCTTGTACGGAGTGTACCGTACTATATTGGTACCAAACCAAGACTCGGTCCTAGGGGCGTACCAAGGCTGAAACAAATCCGTACCAAGTATATTGACACTATACTAGCATGATAAGTGTATGGGGTCTAGTACCAAACCTTGAATTACACAGCATTCACAAGACTAATTTTGGCCTTTTAGTGATCTGGTTTGATGTCACAACACCAAATCAATCAAATTTTGAACAAAGAACATTGACTTAAAGCTAACTCATTTAGAATGACAGAAGTTTAAGCACATAAGTTTTATTTTAAATTAAATTAAATAGAGTTACATATTCTATACTCGGCAATAAACCAGCTGATGATATTGTTTCCAATCATTTTAAACACTGAAAAAAGGATTGCCATATAAGTCAAATAATCAATGCTACGTGTATGTATGGAAGTATCTACTATGGGCATACACAGATATTTCCCATAATGGATCTGTTGCATTATTGCATTTTCCCAAAAAATGTTTGTCATACACTATTTTAAATAACATGCATTGAATGTGAACAGAACAACTTGCTATGTGCATGCAATTGATGTAATTTCAAGCAGATATGCCAGACAAGTGTCACGAGATATCCATGGATAACAAATTTTAGTTGATCATTGAGAAGCAGAGATGTGAAAGATTCCACCCATAATATAGCAAGCTTTATGGAACTTAGATTCTAGACAAGAAAAGTTTGAAATTTAGACAATCTTTCTCCATATTCTATCTTTTGAGGTATATTTGTTATTTGTTGTTTTTCATACAACTTATAGGACAATTATAATGTTAAAACCACAAAATTACGATAAAAATTTTATGCCACAATAAAATGAATCCAGACTAATATAAACTACATCTCCATTATGAAAAGACATCTTTGAGATCAACAATGATGATAAAGCTACAACTTATGGGGGAGTTAGAGGTGCAAGAATCCCAAAATGGGGTATCACAATATTTATTTATTTATTTTTGTTTAACACAACATTTGTTCAAATAATAATACAAGACTTGTCATTGAAGATGTAAAATGAATCACTGTTAGATACGCACAAGACATGCGAGTAAAAAATGCAGCAAAAGATTTTCAAATTTTGGTTGCAGATAAAGTCAAGAAAAGGGACTGAAAGCAGGATCAATTGCCAAGGCTAACATTTGGTTGATAGATAGTCAGAATGTTAAGTGCTGTCCACTAATATATGTTAACAAAAATAGAAGGTTACAGTTCCTCTATAATCCATGCACATGGTAACTTGTTATAACAAAGAGTAAAATTAAATGAAATTAATTAAATTCGAACAACTCATATCAGCAGCACATTACAACATGGTAACAGCAATTAGGAATTTAGGATATTAATGAGTAACTAAATGTGTAGCATGTGAAGCATGCTACACATAAAGGATGTGAAACATACCTCAACTGCACTATCTATTTCTTCATGTGAAGCATGAGCCCATAAAGGATGCTCTTTAATAGTACTCTCCATGGTCACAAGAAAGTCTTGCAGCTTTCTACTATCATTTTCAGCATCAGTTGTATGAAATGAGAAGGACACAATGAAGCTGCAAATAAATGCTATTTCTTGCAAGTTAATATTAATTTAACAATTTAACACAACCCCCCCATCCCCACCCCCAAAAAGAGGGGAAAAAAGAAAAAAATATATCACATGCACTTATCATTCAAAACAGGTAGAGCATTTCTTATACAAGTCATAAGTACAGGTAGATACAATTGTTAAGGATGAGGCCATAAAGGATGCTCTTTAATAGTAGTCTCCATGGTCACAAGAAAATCTTGCAGCTTTCTACTATGCATGGTGGAAAATCAAGACTGGTTTTCAAATAAGAATAATTCACTCAAACTGTGAGATTCCACTTGGAAGGTAAGAATCTAAAAACTATAAAATGAAAAGGGAAATATATAGTCATTGTTTGATGATGCTAGTATGATCTTCTTCGTACCAATTCTGACTATCGGTCAGAAAAAAAAAATAATCTGTGGTAATCTCATTATGAAGATTTTCTTGGAAAAAGTAAACCACATTTTAAAGTATGACCTCATAAAAAAGGAGCCATATTCCTAGAATAAAATTGGTGAGGCAATCAAATTGAATGGTTCAGAAAGATCATGGGCTCCAATGCATAGGAAGCAAGAAATAGAGAAATAGGAAGTGTAGAATGGAAGGAAAGACCAGAATATAAAGAAATGCAAAATGTTTCAATCGACTCTTTACACTTCCTAACTTTTCGTACAAGAAAAACCTGAACAAACTCTACCTACTATACGAAACCCCTTATTATGACCCTAAAGAAAGAAAACCTAACCGCATTCTTTGGAATCAACATTATTTGTTGGCTTTTGTCAGATAACCATTCTTTCAACCATTTGAGACTTGAGATTAAAACCACTTGCCCCTTTTTCTAATGTTTATTTTTTAAGATTTAGATTTCTGAATTATGTGAAAGGGAAGGGAATTTGATTGAATTGAAGGAAATATCAGATGCTTAACTCACCTTTCAGGTTCTGTTTCAAGACAAATTATGCTTACATCAGGACCACAGAAGGGCACTAAACTCTAGCTACTAGTCAGAAAGCCCTACTATTTCAGCCCGTTTATGACTCTCTAATAATTACAGTAATTTTCACTATTCTATTATATTTGGAAATGTATAAACCCATTGAGAGGTAAGAACAAAAGTACTAGCATGCATCAAAAAAGAAAATGATGTTTGCAGAAGTAGATGATATAATGAGAAACGGGGGATGGTTGATTGACCTTTAAATTTGCTTCCTTTCTCTTATTTGTAAAGCAACCATACACAGCCTAAAGGAAAAGAATAATATTGCAGAAACAGAAGGGGCTAATACATGAAAGCTATGTGAAACACAATTAATGAGGGTGTTGAAATTGAATTTAGCAATAACAGTGAAGTTCTTCATTCAGAACTCCATAAGAAATGCCTGGCTTCAAACTTTAAAAGAGGATGCGCCAAAAAAATGGTAAAGATGAAATATATTGAAAAGAAAAATCCACACAGGATGCAAACTATATTATCACAGATGATCATACCAAAAGATACATAGATAAAATATTAAATGAAAAGAAAATCCAAACTTCAATATCATGGTTCACTGACTCATCTGGTCCACCACGAAAGAATAGAGAGGAAATAAAAAATCAAAAGCTGGCTTTCTTAGCAAAAGCAGTAAGCATATATCAAATAAATTATGAACAGAGCAAACACATCTATACTTTGATCCAAATAAAGGCTGGCATCAAATCCTCGAAATTAACAAGTGTAAGCTGATCCTTGTTCAAGTATTTCAAATCACTTGAATATAGTAGAGAATATAACCACGGAAGAGTGATCGTTTTTAAAATTGAGAGGGTTCAAAGAGAGGTATAGACACTGTTTCCAGCACAAGTATAAACAACAGAAAACTATCACATATCACATGTGATTCGAGTAAAACTTAAACAACAAGATCCAAAACAAAACCTAGATATATTAATTCATCAATCACTCTAGTCTGCAAACAGAAGAAAAAGACACAAACAAGAGAACTAGCACTTCTTATTCGCTAACAGGCAACAGACAAAAGAGCATTCCAAACAAATCCTAGTCTCACACGAGTCCGTCACTCAAGATACAGAATAGAACCCTAAAATCAAGCCAAGCAGTTAAAGAATGGCATAAATTAAATCTCTCTCAAGTGCCAAAATTAGAGAATTCTAGTCCCTTTATATGACAGAAAAACAGAACCAAGCAAGAACACTGTTTTCCAAAACAACAACAAGGTTGAGAGAACGGAATAGAAATGTCAAAGAAATCAGGGTAGACATCATAAACTAATCAAAGATCATATGAGATCCAAAAGAAACCTATATAAGGAAATTGAAAACAAAATCCAGATATCACGATCCATCAACCACTCTGCCAATAAACATAAAAGAAAACGAAAAACAACTGAGCTAGCATTCCCTGTCTGATAACAAGTAACAGGCAATAAATCCACCAAAAAAATACACCAAACAACCCCTCCATTCAAACAGAAGCCGAGGTAAAACCCTAAACACAACAAAGATCAGAAGAGCAACACCCCAAGCTGCAATCAAAAGCAATCCAAGTCTATCACCAAAGACACAGACAAAACCCTAAATTTCAGCAAAGAAAGCATAAAATTCAGTATTCCGGCTCGAGAAATCATCCAAAAGGGGGGAGAAAATCTCGGCAAAAGCTCTAAAGAAGACCTCTTGATGGCACGGACGAGATCGGCAGAGGCGGGATGGCGCATCCGATTCAGAAAATCGTAGAAATTGGGCTGTGAGAAAGCGGAGGAGGAATCCATGGGAACCCAAACCCTATTCTTGGATCGACTGCGATCCAAATTGCCATCGCTTTTTCTTATCTGGCGCTGTAAAATATATAAGAGAGAGGCCACGAGGAATGTTAGGTAGTTCTAACCTTCGCGCGTGGGCCTGGGAGTCAAGTGAGGGATTTTTTTTTCTTAATTATTTATATTATTGTTATTATTAGTTAACTCGGACCGGTTGCGTGCTAGTCTCGCACGCGAAGCGATATTTGTGGGAGCGCCGACATTCGGCCTCGCGCACGGTTTAAGGTGCGCGGGTTCGGGGGAGGACCGGGGACGGGAAGACTTCTGCGGACCCGATCGGACGGTAGATAGGAATTCAGATGTGATGACTTCAGCGGTACGATCAGGTCACGTGGCGATCACCCTTGGAGACTGTAATTAGAGCCCCTAGCTTTTTGTCATTATTGGAGGGAAAAAAAAATAAGAAAAGTTGTAGAGAGGGATCAAAAAAGAAAAGGACAAATTGTAGGCGTGGAATGTGAAAGGCATCACCATGTTACATCGAAACAAGATTTTTTTTTTTTTCTTTTACTTGAGTAAAGGTGCACTTTATGAATATTAAGAAATTTATGCAAAACAGATGGTCAATACCTTAGTGAGCCAGTAGAAGTTTTATCTGCATCATTGTTTGTACGTGAATCGCAACACCATTGGTGGGATGCATTTTGCTTGAGTGGAAACTTTTGCTTTTGCTGTGTAGCGAATTTAATTGTAAGGCACATGTTTTGCTTCACCCTTTTATACTTGCAGGTGCTAGAAATGTGGCCAACAAATGGTTCTTTCAATTACACCTCAAGTAAGCCATTGGATGCTACTGTCTACTCTCATTCTAACCTATGAGTACTCCATGTACCCTATGAGAAAAATATATAAGATTGAAAATGAATCGAATAATATCCGTCTAGATTTATTTTTGTTTCTGAATTTTTACATAAATAGATAAAAAATTGAGTATCTCACTATTCATATTAATATTTATGTTTGTCAAAGAAAAACGTATATGAATATTTATAAATAATTATCCAATGCATATTTGAATATTTGACTCTACGTGTAATCCTATTTTAATTTTATATAGCAACATAATTAATAAAAAAAATAAACGACTATATTGACTATATGGCAACCGGATCCATGCCCGGTCCTGCCCAAGATTTTCTATTTAGTTTCGGAACTCCAAGCCTACCACCCTGATGGCAGGCCCACAAAAGCCCCGGGAAAACCTCGCCAGCCCTAAAGCTGCTGCGCAAAGGGGCTGGTCACCAGGCATGTGGCCCTTCCCCACTTGAGGTTAATCACGCTCTAATTCTGATTCTCGGACTCGTAAAATCTCCAAGCTCTTATGCCTTTACATGCCTTTAGGCCAAGACCAAGCGTAAGATCTCTGAGCTCTCACCCGATTCCAGCTAACTTTTTCACCATGAAACATGTGAGAGCTGGATAGCCTTCCATGGCATACTGAAATAGCGCCCCCTCACAAAATCATGTTTATAAGACAATTGATAGCTCAAACCAATGCATTTAAATTCATGTAAAACACAGGAAGCCTCAGCAGTCTCCAATTAATTTCATGGCATATCTTTTAAACTCGTAATACAGTAGCAAATTATTGCTTCATAATCAAAAAAGTAACTAGTAGAATAATACCACAAATCATGTAACTCTGAAAGCGCTTTTCTTTTTGTCTTAAAATAACCGTGTTTAAAATCCCTAACATCACCATTTTATTCCATAAAGAATAAGAAAAATAAAGGAATGGGGGGCAAATAACAGTGTCTTAAAATTCCTAATATTTTTAACATCATGCAGTGGTAGACCCTGCGACACCCCACCCTCCCCCTCTCCCACCCCCTCCTTCATGCTCTCTGCTGGGACTATCTTGCCAGAATTTTTTTTGAACAGGCCCTAAATTCTTTGTGCTAACACTGCATGACAATAACATAGCCCTCTTATCAGACGTCAATCAGTCCATCCAACATGTTTTGCTCCTGCAAAATCATGGAGACCATCCCATGCCCCAAGATTTTAGCCATTCATCTGAAATTTTGTGTTTTTTTTTCCCTCATTCAGAGAACCCAGGAGCAGCCACACATAATGTTTGAGGAATCTGATCCTGCAATCCTAATAAAAGAGGGCAACTAAATCATCCACTTCCTTGATGGATTTTTTGATTGCTTAAAAATAGTGTGCGAGTTCCATCAGCATTTCCACTCCACCCTAACCTTCCCCATCTGCTCTTATCAGTCAAGTTCCATCAAGCGGGAAATATATTGTGAACTTTGCAGCAGGCCATCCAAACAAGCCCTGTTAGAGCAGCAGTATATGGGAAGAAGTGACAGATCTAACCTAACATGATCTCATAATCAAGCAAGGTAAATTGCGTATAATATCATGGAGTGCACCAAGTAGATTACATATAAAACCCCACTCAGCCTATGTCACCACTCTTTATGGTGAAGATGAGAATACTGATGGCATTCTTACTGACTCTGAGCTACTCCTCTACATCCACGGTAGCTCCCTTGAGGTGCAAGTGCTTCTCCCTCTTTTGGAACTCGGTCAATCCCTTTCCACTGCCGGTGACACCAACCTTGCCCTTTGGATCTTCTGGGGACTTGAAGATACTCTCTCGCTTTCTCCCTGAAAAGAACCCGATCTGCAACAACAAAAGCAGCAGTGGGAAAAGGAGAAATCAAAATCAAATTTGGATTTCATATATAATGGATGAACAGCATAACACAGTAAGATAAATGGTGCTGATGAGAGTTGAATGATGGTGTTCTATGATGTTCTATGATACCACATATTTAGCCAACCACTGATGTTTCTTAAGCAGATGTAAATATAGGTAAAACTCAGGTCTACAAGTTGCCTACAGTGCTGCAAACAGCTCTAGGAGAGTTCTCTCTCTTTTTTCTTTTTTTTTTTTTTGCTACGAGGGAGAGATCTCTTCACCAATCCCTCAAAAACAAGGATTAAGTCAGAGCTCATTCAACAGGGAATCTTTTTCCTTTTGATGACTTTCTTAACAAAGTATCCAGTTTCCTCAATGGACACATTTCTGTTATCATTCACATGCCAACTCTTGCCAACCTTCCATATTTGTAAAATTCTACAATGATTCAACCCTTTATGCACATTCGAAAGGTACTTGATGGGAAAAAGAAACAGTAGGGTTTATTATAATTAGGGATTTCAAATGAATCCCCACAAACAAAAAACAAGTACCGAATTACATGACCTCTCTTGGACCAAATTTGCAAGAATTGATAAAAGAAAAATACATGCATCAAATATTCAAAAGATTAATACAAACGGAAACATTAAGTGCATAGTCTAAGAGTTCCTGACATGCATCAAATACTCAAAAGACTAATACAAACGGAAACATTAAGTGCATAATTTAAGAGTTCCTGACAAGTAAAACACATATGGCTGGGAAAAGGCCTATAGCTTGCCCTAGGAGTTTCAATCTCAGAATATATATGCATTTTATTGTCATTAAAATCTGCGTTTAATGAAAGTCTTAGCTCTCTAAATCTGCTAAAAGACTTTGGTACCTGTATGCAGAATTAAGTTCAGTTCAAAGTTAAAAAATAACAAACAACACAAAAACAATACTCTAGCTTGGAAAGCATTGGTACATGCCTCTAGAAATTTGTACCTTTAGCAACACAAATATAGGTAACTTAGAATATCCCTAGGGGCTCGTTTGGTTCACGGGAAGCATTTTCCCTTCTAGGAATATGATTCCTGAAAAGCAGATTCCTAGAAAGAAGATGCCTGAAAAAGTATTTTTGGCATGTTTGGTTGACAATAGAAAAGTGACAGATTTCCAGAGTGCTTATGTTTGGTTGACCATCCACTTTTCTGAAAAAAATTATGTGTAATTCATATTATACCCTTAATAAAAATTAAGTTTTTAATGCCTCTTTACTGCTGAAGGGCTTTTTTGGGAAAAAAAATGGAGTGATTCCCGACTCACGGAAAAGTAACTTTTCCATGTTTCTCATGGAAAAGACTTTTCCATGAAACGTGGGAATCATATTCCCATGGAAATACAACTTTTCCGTCTTTCTCCTTTGAAAACTCCAACCAAACAAGAAGCATCTCATTACTTTTCCGTTGACCACACTTTCCTCTCATCTTTTTCCGCGAACCAAACGAGCCCTAGATGATTTTGGTGGCTAGAGATTCATGTTCATAACAAAAATTGAACACAGTACATGATTGAGTTTGGGGTGCAATATTAAAGCCTAACAAATATGCACCTTGGTGGTGGGATCTCAGAATTGGAGCTTATCGTCATCATGTCAAACAAAGAGGCTAGACAATCATAGGATGGTAAGCCACACAGGCAGAGATACAAATAAGAAGAAAATTGGCAAAAATACATGGATGCATAAAAATTTCAGCACAGATGTTACTAAAGAGGCATAACCCTGTTCCAATAATTACATGTAAAATGTTTTCACCCAATACAGAGACAACCAAATTTTGGACACAAATTGCCATTGACATAATCTTTACAGAACAATGCAGTATTCTGCTAAAACGTATGCCACGAGTAGGTGCATTTACCAACTTAATTAAGATGAAGAATCCCATAAACATCCAAACATAAGGCATAAGTGCAAATTCAAGAATGAAATAACAATTTTACCGTCTTAGCTTTCCCCTTCGTTGTCTGGAACTGCTGCCAAGCATTCTGACGCTTATTCTGCACAACTTCAAGTTGTTCAAAGCGAACCTTTGACTTGAAAGCATGTATTTTTTTGCGCTTAGCAGCTTTCTGCAAATTTATAGTCAGCCAAATACATCAATCCGCAGAAAACATCCAAAAGATAACTTTCAAGGGACTATATGACAGAACTATGACTCAAAAATTGCAAAATCCAAAAGATTTGGTATTGGCCTGAACCAAATATGAAACTCGGTTGACTTTGGAGTTGCTGCTGATACGAACTTCTGGAGCAAAATTTAAAAGTTTATTCTAATTATTCACATTTCTTTATTCTTCTAAATGTTTGGAAGTATTTTCCTTAGGCTAAACTTGAATTTTTCAAGTGAATCATCTGAGTTACTGTATAAATGTTTCATATACAAAATTATTTATTATAAATCCACCATAACTTCAAACATTTAAATTATAGGAATTTCAATCATTTCTATTTTACTCTTAAGGACCTGATTAAACTACCTCCATGCCACTTTTGTTTGCCACCATCCTTCTCCTCCTTTAACTTCAAATGAGGGCAACTCTAAATATCATGTCATAATTGCTGATGGCAGTGAATCCAGATAATCCAAGCAATAGTCACACCTCATGCCAGACCCAACTATTGCAAGTTTGCAACCAATAGCCAATTTATGTTCGATAATCATTATTTTCTTGCAAAACTGGATTAAAGTTATTAAGGAAAAAAATAACATTTAATATGATAGTTCAAAAGATTAACTAGCTAGCCATGCGGCAATGACTTCTAGTGGAAATGTCTATCTTGATGGGGCAAGAGATAGGATTTAAGATCTTGTTATGAAAGACATCTTTATCACCGCATGAAGAAGACTCATGCATGCCGTTGTCTGGGGGAGCACAGAAGCATATGCCATACACACTGGTACAACTAGATGTTCTGCACCAATGGTACTCACCACATCCTCGGCATCATTGGGATCAATGCGAAGTTTAGGAGGTAAACTGCGTGCTTGAAAGTCAGTCACAGCTGCTTGTGCAATCTTCCTTTTAATGGCTTGTTTGGTGGCTTCAGCTTCCCTCTCAGCTTCGAGCAAAGCATCAACTACTCCCTCCTGGATGGGCCTAACATTAGCAGGATCCACCTAAAATGCAGCAACATGGATGCATAAGGTTCTCTGACATTGCAGTAAAAAGGAGATAAAATATATAAAAGCAAAAGAGTGACTACTTTAGCAATGCCAAAGGATCCAGCATCTCGATTCAAGAATAAATCAATTGAGTAGACTGCAACATTGACATATTCTAAAATAGAATTACGATAATGAAGTTCTTTGAATGGAGAACATGTCTGAAGATGTATATGAAAGCAATATGGAGTTCAGCATGTGATGTTAAGTGAAGAATTCATTTGTATTTCAAAATAAAAAGCAGCATTAATAAGGTCAGGCAATTCAGCTAACAAATGTTGCAACTAACATATCAGAAAATTGAGTTAATTTTTCATCCAAATCCTTCAAAACATTCATAAACCATGACAAAATCTTGCTTAAAATAATTGTCATGCATGGGAAATAAAAGAGAATGCTCGATTTAGAAAAAAACTCACCATATTTATTATTCTAAAAAGTGAAACCACATTTATGACTGCCTTGACAGAAGCAATAGCTGACCAAATTGTTTAGAACTCAAGTAAAAAAATAAATTTTGACTTATTTTACCAAACTATTACACATAGACAAACTAGCCTCTTTGCCCATTTAAGGCTTGTCTTGCCACATATGAAACAAATTGCACAAACAAATATAAAAGTCAACGTTTATAAAGTTTGATTAATTCTGGGCATACCTCCTCCCTGTTTCCCCAGCCATCATAACAGACATAATATCCATTTGGCGTAAGAGCCTCAATTGTTGCATCGTACCTAAACATTCAACTAATCAACACATAAAAGAAAAAAGGTAAAGCAACTGAAAAGTAGAATGTACTAACTAGACTAAATAAGTTTTCTAGTACATACCATTCCCCATCTTCACTCCAAACAGCTTGAACTTTGGTGCCAACAGAAAACTTCTCATGAGATTTGGAAAGTTCACTTGATTCCTACAATGGGAACCATAAAACTTAACGAAAATAGACTGCCAAGATGAATCAGAAGCTCTATTTAGCAGCAAAACTTTAGTATATTGCACGAAAAAAAAATAAATTAGTATACACAGTATACACTAGACCAAAGTCTGCCAAACCGGGCCGAACTGCCCGGTTCAGGCAGTACCAAAACCGGGTCGGTTCGTCATTCATATTCGGTTCCGGCCTCTACCAGCCGGAGATATTGGACAGGCCGGTTCAGTGCCGACTCGGTCCGGTAACGAACTAGTACCGAACCGTACCAGGCGCCGACCGGTATGGGTCTCGGTACCGGTTCGGCGGACCTTGCACAGGATAATAAAACTAGTGTTGTTTCAAGCATAAAGAATTACAAACCAATGGCTGTTATTCCTTGCCCTTTCAATTAGCCCACTCCACAATATATTGAGACCTTTAACTAATTTTAGTAGATGATGAATTAAATGGACTATATATGACACTACTGACCAGCAAATTTTCTTCAGCTAGATATAGGGCTTAAATCTTAGTTTTGTGAATCCATCATCCTTGGAACTTTCATCAATCAAAAATTCATGATTTAAAAAATATAAAAAGGTTACCATTTTGACATTTTGCACAACTAGAAGCAAGGTGTGGAAACACAAGATTGTCTGTCACACTATAATCAAGAGATTTACCACTTTGGACTGGGAGGACCCATCCAACAGACCCTGGAGGGACACATCTAAACCAAGCTGGGCAGCCTCTGTTTGCCTTGCAGTTGCCAAAAGCTCCTCCGTCAAAGCAATAACCTACATTCTCAAAAATTACACTAAGTTCAGCCCAAAAAGCAAGGATCCAATTATTGTTATTTAGAAGCCCAAACTCCACGAACTTATAACAGCAGTGTGAGCATCTGAAATCAGGAGATTGCAAGCAGGCAGGCCATCACGACACACATAAAACCTGCAAAGAACCAAGATAAAGGGTGATGGGCATCTTAAAAAGCCACGATTTCTCATATATCGCTCTTCTTTTTTAATCATAATTGCCCATATAGCTCCAAGCAAAGTTCACCATCTCAGTACCGGACCCATACTGGTACCATTCTATTACTATATTGGTACACCCAATACGGGGGGTAGTTTGGCATACCGACACTCGGTACCCCCCTCTCCTAGGGTACCATGTACTGATTCAGTACCAGTATGGTACAGTACCGTCGATACATACTCGTACTGACCGGTACGGCAAACTATGGCTCCAAGCACTTTAAAGAAGAGCTATTTTGCGACAGAAACATCCTTCTCACCTTTCAAGCTATAAAGAAACATTAGCAGCCATATGATGCTGCCTTGCTTGAACACTGGTCAACCCTTGAATAGAAAAAGCACAATCGGAAAAGCAATAGAACATGTTGAATTTTATATAGGCAAAAACATAAAAATAACTTTAAAAATAATAAATAAAATATGGTTTGCTCACTCAAAATTTGCAGTAGTGTATTTATCTTACAAAGAATCAAAACCATCCAACAAGATATTGTCAATATTTACCTGATAAGATGATCAGCATATAACAGGAGTAATAATCATAAAAGGGAGACAGCTCACCTCTTCAAGCTCCTTCTCCATATCTGCATACTCAGAGTTTCCAGGCTCATCAATCAAAACCTTTCTGACCTGAAGTACAAGTTTGCATTGGTAAAAAAAAAAAAAAAGATATTTCAACAATCAAAAATAAAATATATAAAATAATAATAAGAAGAAAAGGATTGGAGAAACTCATGTAACAACAATTACTTGCTAATTATTCAACAACCTAAAATTACACAAGAATGCAGAGGAAATTTGTTGTCTTGGAAGAAGGCAAGATGATAAATAGATGTTTGAGTCACAACAAATGAAAAGAGACAGTCCCATCGTTAGAGACCAAACACAAGAGGGAGAAACTCACTAACAAACTCACACTAATTTGTTCGCAAAATAACATGATATCATACAACAACCTGACAAAGGAATTAGACTGATGGCTAGCACAAATTTATTTGACAATATACCTTTCACAACATATCAATGCATAGTGAGAGTTCTGCTTTCATTACATGATTGAGACACATGCTTACAGCGCATATTGGTGATTCATCAGAACAGTTGGAGTTCCATTATCATTACACCAGCAATGTGCACATGCAAGACATGTGAGCTTGCACATATAAGAGAGATGGGAAAGAGAAGCTTAGAGGAGGGAAAGGAAAAATGGGTATCTGGTGAAGAATTTCGAGACAACCAGGTATCCACTTTGGTATTTATAAAAAAGAAAAAAAATATCAAAATGGAGTTGAACTTGGAGTCAAACCCCGAGTTTGCATTATAGTCATCATTACTACACAATATAACAAAGACCACCTCACTTGAGTACGTGCCCCTGTAAATACAACCTTAAAGATGTTTTGGGGCTTTCCATAAATCAACTAAGTTTTAATTGCATACAGATTTAGCATGTTGCACCTGCTATGCAAGCTTTATCCTTTGTACTTACCACAAATGAACAATCATGAGAATTTTTTATGCTTATGCTGCCATCTATTGTACCATGAATGCATCAGCAGGTAGGCCAAAATCTTGATGCTTTCACCTCCATTCACAAGATTATCTTATGTAAGTACGCACTTTTAAAGCCCACCTAATGCAATACCTATTGTTAAAATTGGTAGCTACTGAAGCATAAATAGGTCACCTTATTTGCTATCTTTCTCTCCGAATGAGATCTCAATTCCAGCTACAGTTTCATATCTTACAACTAGAATCCCTCTTTTTCCAATCCGATTCCTCCACCGCAAACTCAAGTTGATTCAAGCATCGTACACTTTTTATTTATTGGGAAAACCCAACTACTCTCTTGCAAATCCATGAAACAACTCTCAGACATTTTTTTTTCCTTTTGGAAGATACAGAAGCAAAACAAATAACCAATTGAAGACCATGCATACTCTTGTTCAAAATCAACGTCAAGTTCCTTGCATCTAGTTTATACCACAAAAGACTATTATGTTGACCAAGGACCTTACATGACACTCTACTGGTCATGCATTTTCAAATTAATAAAAAATATGTTCCATGAAACCTTTATACCTCTTGCACTCCAAAACTAGTTTGATTATACAGATATTCAGAATTTCACTTTAACTATTAATATGGAAAAAGAGAATTACAACCTTCGTACATAAATGTTAGGGGAAAAGTAGATAAAGGGACAAATTTTTAACTCTCTAAAACGATCATTAAGTAGAATCGAATCTCAATTTCAAAAAGGCAATCAGGACATTTCAAGGCTTCTGGATATTACATCGACAATTTGACCCGGGAAAATTTTTGCTGCTTATCTAACAATGAAGATTCACGGACCGAGCAGACCTAGTATAAGGTAAAGAAGTTGCCTACATATTGTAATTATAGATCAAACAGCTTTTAACAAAATGCTCGATAATCCAAAAATTTCTTGTGGACTGTAGAGCTTGTTGTAATGCTAGATTAGATAAACTGACAAGGAATTGAGAAAAAATCATATGGAAGATCGTTATGCAATGTTTGCTTGTTAATGTTTATAGACAAGAAAGAAAACATGTGGCTGCGAAAAATCCTAAAATCCTATGCAAGTATTATATAATTATATGAATTTACTTATGGGTGTATATGTCGAATGGTTTGAAGATGCCTACTATTTTTACCTAAAATTTCTCCCGTTCCATTTCCTTTTAGGTGCCTGTACAGGTAACTAAGTAATGAAACTCAACATTAGTGTATGATGAGGATAAAAATGGTTACCATCTTGAGAAAAACATGTCAAAAAGCTTTTAACTGAAATCATGTTCTATAGCAAATTCAAGTAGAAAAGCAGGGATCTAAAGCTATTGGGAAAAAAAGGGATATAAAAACAAGTACAGATATGTATGAAATGATATAAAATATTGCACAAAATCGACTTCTAATTACCTGGGTCTCAAAGAAATGTGGTATAGGGTTTAAAAAGAACAGATAGCAGAGTGCATGCTACATGTATTAGTAAATAAAGATAAATTTTGAGAAAGTAGCAATAGCAATGAAAGATACTTGTATTTGCATGTAAGCAAGATCCCATAATAGAAGTAAGATCCCAGATAGAAGATTCCATTTACTAAGAGAGAGACTAGGAGGTATTGAGTAATATAGACTCATATTGAAGGACAACTAAATATTTGCTTGCTAAGTCAAATGGAAGGAGTTCAAAGAATAACAAAAGCGCAACCAAGTTTTGTGAAACATCATTGGGTTGTTTTTAATAGATATCGCCTTAGATACAGAGGCACCACAGGACCTGCAAAATTCAAGTTATGTAAGAAACAGGAATTCAGATTTTTATCACTACAATCAAGGATTTAAGTTTCAGCCAAAATGGCTGAAACCAATCCATTTCGGCCGAAACTGATTGGTTTATATTGAACCAAAACTAACCCCCAGTTTTGGGTTTCAGTTAGTTTCGGCTGAAACTGACTGAAACTAGTCATAGATTTTTTTCAAGCTTTCTTTTGATGTTTTTTAATAAATTTGCCATTTCTTTGTTTATTTAAGTACAGCTGTATATAGTACCAATGTCCAATGGATTTTCTTTTTTTCTTGAGTTAAAAAAGGATATATAGTAAATATTAATTCTTGATGGCCAAGGCCTCTAGTGACCCTTGTCTTACAACTTCACAAAAATTGTTCTAAATAACTAAATACAGTATGTTTTACAAAAAATAATATTTTTTCATAACTTCATGGATCAATGAGGCGTGGAGTCATCTCTATCAATACTCCAACCCACATTGTCATAATGATAACAGCCACTATTATTGACGTGACTCACCTTGCAAATAGTATGTGGTCTTGAACAAGGAAATTGTTTTACACACATGTGCACTTGTCTTGTTAGTTTATGCTCAAGTGGTTAGGGATAAAATGGATTAGATACTGGTATATCCACATCCATATCCACATGTTTCAATAGATATGAATACAGATATGGATCTTAAATCGATATAAAATTAGTAATCATATCAGTGCCTATGAATATAAATATGGATATTAAGCTCATATCAAAATAAGTATCCATATTTGTTCTAAATAAATGCAAATGCAAGTTGAATATTAGTTATATCCATATCTTCAAATCCTAATATGGATATAGTTTAACATTATTTCTAATATAAATTGGATTTTGAGTAGAATTCAATAATGAGAACTAACATAAGTAATATAATCATAAAAGATGGGAATGGAACCCACTATCCAGATCACATGCGACATATAGCCAACTGATCCACTATCAAAATCGCAAGCTATGCACGGCTAATTAGGTAAAAGTCTTTATCAAAATTCAAAGCCGGACTAAAGATCGATGCAATCAAGGGTCTAACTCCCTAGGTCACTGGTCAAATTGCTGAGTCAATCAGCCAAACTTGATTTTGTATTGGAAATATATTTAAAAATTAAAAATACTTAAAAATAAAATGTAATACAAAATATTAATAAACTTTTGCATTAAATATCACCTCTTGAATTGCATGGATTTATATTCCACACTACTCTTTAATTACAAATTAAGTGGAAAATGATCATGAATCATCTAATATTTTAAAAAACTTGGAATAAAAAAATTATACATAACAAAAGAATATGATATTTTTTAAATTATTTTAAACAATAAATTTTGAAAGTATCATAAAGACTAAACTAAAATATATTTATTTTTCCATTTTCTATCAAAGGAAGAAGGATTTTTATGAGAAGAATTAATTATTGAAATACAAAGCATACTTCAAATTACTCTATTTAATGATGCGAATGGATTTTGAATAAGTATGACAAAAAATCATTATGAAAAATGGTTAGTAGTGATTAAGATCAATTGTTCGTTCAGCGGTTCGATTCCAACTTCTAATCTTATTGATGCATTTTTTGAGACCAATATTCGCGGTTATGTATCGTGATCCGATCGGATACAAAATTTGTATCCGAATCTGATAGAAACTGGATATGAAAACAGATTTGGTTGGATAATGCCCAACCTATTTTTAGCCTTTGATTGATTGACATTTAGTATTTTACTTAAGATATTGATACATTCCTATAATGCAGATTCAACATAGTTTATTTTGAGATTGAAATTACCCAATTTATATAAATTATGATCCTAGAAAACTTAAAACACAATTAAATGATGGGAAATGACTTTCCTATAGATTAACATCAGCCTGAAACTACCCAAATTTTATAAATTATGAATATAGATAACCTAAAACACAATGAAATAATGGAAAATAACCTACCTTGATTTTCTTTATTTCTTAAATTTTCTATCTTTGATTTTTTTTCTAGATTTTTTGGCCAAAACTCTGAAACTCAGAGGGAAATTGTCAAAAGCACTGAAATTGTAAAACCAAAACTCTACCCAAGGGACTGAAACCAATTTTAAAAATCTTGCTATTAATTTTCATATTGCTTTGAGTTTTCATAAAGCTTAGGAACAACGTAGAACCACATAAGAGTAGCCTCAATGAAGAACTGAGTGAGGGAAGCCATAGAAGATGGTGTCGGTATATGAAATGTTGGCTAGAGATATCCTGTGTGAGGAGTTCCCACAGAAGCAAATGGGTAAAAAAAGGCTTGATATAAGTGATAGACATATTTGAAAAGAGTTTACTTTTTCAAGGTATTGGTCCTTTTTCCCCTGAGCAGAGACCAACAGAAGAGTATAACCCATAATACCAGGATACATGCATCACATATCATGTTGTCTCTTGGCATCAAAAAATAAGAAATAAAAGCAAAACAATAAAAAATAAAAATAAATAAGACAGAGAATTGGAGAAAACTGAGTTAACATGTGTGATGGTCTTAGGGATAAAATTTTGATGTTACAACAAGCTTCAATAGTTGATGGGGGACAACCGCAGTGTACAGCCATCACTACCCAGAAGTTTGTTGGTCACCCCAGTGCTGCCATTTCACTTCTCAACATCATTATGGTGCATCAAAGCCCATCTACTGATGTGAAAAAACATGGTCAGATTCACGAGATTTGTGGAGTGTAAGAAGTGTCTGGGTCAGCACACAAAATCTCAGAACAAGTTATTCCTATTATTGATGAAAGCTTTCATGTTCAAATGAAATAAATTATGGATTCATGTGCAGCACCAACCAAATCTATTATTTCTGCCACTGTCCTGGTTCCTGAAGCTCCCAAATCTATGTTTTCTAACTAGCAACTGTCTAATCCCCATAAATTTAATCCAATTTTGGAATTCTTGCTAAGTTCTGCAATATCTCATGATAAAAATCATAAATTTATGCAATAATAAGATGAAAGGAATTCAGCCAATAAGGAATCAGTTGCTTGACTTCAATTGTTAATAAGAAACACAAAGCAGCAACAAGAAACAAGAAAAGCAGTAATTCCAGAGCCAAAAAACCCGTAGTTGATGTTTCTTTAATGAAGCCTATCAGAACTCACAAATAATGCAAACAATCAAGAAACAGATCCAAGAAACAAAAGGTAATAACAGAAACCCTAGAAACAGAAGAAGCATAACAACACCATGATTGTGGAACAAAACCAAAATTCCTTGTTTAAAAGACCCATCAAACTCCAAAAGATTCAAACTTTGAACCAAGAACCCATTAGTACTTCCAAAAAAAATAGCAAGGAAAAGGATCGCAAGGATGGACCTCGCGGAGCTGATCTTTATACGTGGAGAGATTCGCTGCGAGCTCTTCGGTGCTTAGATCCTCGCCCCCTTGCATTTTCCCCCTTTGTTCTTCCTTGTTACTCTTGTGATCTCTCTCTGCTTCGAATAGTTTCAGCTTTGCAGAACAAGGGAACCTTGTAATCTTTTGGTCCTTTTAGCTAGGTTTCTTCCCCTTCGCCCTATCTCGGGGTTTTGATAGAAGAAACGGCGTCGGAGGTTAAATTTACGGAAATACCCTTTTAGATCTGACAGGTAAAAGTTTATAATCACGCGCGACTACGCCTTTTCGGTGTTCCACATCGAGATCGGGTGTTGCTTATGGTTGATACAGAAAAGAAGAACACGTGCCTGAAATCGAAGTAGGTTGTCGGAGACCCCTTGTGGGCCGCGTTGGACGGTAAGCCTTAAGGATTTGGGTTTGCGTTTGGGTTTGATTTGGGTAAAAGAGCAAATGGGCCATGGTTGTCTCGGGTTAAGGATTCGTTCGGAAGGTGGCTTGAGGTTGTCTTCCGACCAGAAGCTTACTAGTTTGGCGTGGCATGCGGGTCTCTTAGTGTTGTGAGATATGTGCAGGTATTGAGGAGATCACCGAGCATGTTCTTCTGCAATGCCCTAGGGCTCGAAAGATATGGCGGAGGTCACCGATCCCACTACCCGACTCGGTGGTTTCGGCGCAGGATCTGACTCATGTGCTGAGAGAGTCCATGCGGAGCCCTAGATCTGTTGAGGCTGGGATTCTTATGGCGTACTTGTCCTACCACATTTGGCTGGACAGAAACGCTGGCCTGTTTGAGGGGAGGTGGTCACCTTCAAGGATGATGGTGGATAGAGCGTTGCTACATGCGAAAGGGGTCACTGCGGCTGCTGCTGTATTTTCTTCTGAGATAGCTAGGGACATTTGGGGTACTCTTTATGTTGTTTTAGCGCCTCAGTTTGCCCTTGTGTCTTGCGTACCCCCACCCCTTGGCTATCTCAAAGTAAACTTCAACGGCAGTAGGTCAGTGAATGGTGTAACTGGAGAGGTTGGATTTACGATCAGGGACTACCATGGTAGGATGCTGCTGCAGGAGGGCGGCGCACGCCAGGGCTTACAGCAGTCGGGGCAGAGCTGTGGGCAGCCTGGATGGGTATATCCTATGCCATGCAGGTACTTAGTATCGAGCAGGTGTACCTCGAGGGGAACTCATCTATGGTGATCGACTGGATCCGGGAGGGACAAGTATGGTGATGGTCATCCCCTTATTCGGGAGTCTCGCATGATGGCTCAGATGATGTGCAATTTTCAGGTAGCACACGTGTTTAGGGAGGCGAACAAGGCAGCAGACTGGGTCGCCTCCTTTGTTGCCCGGCATTCCGAGTTGTGGACGTCTGCATCAGACGTTCCTCCTCCTTTGTTTTTGTTATTTTTTCGTGATCTGGTAGATTATACTCATATTAGAATTATATGAAATGAGTAGCTGTTTCTACCACACACACACACACAAAAGAAAAAGAGAGGATTCGTTCGTTTTTGATGATGGGCTTGGTAAGGAACAAAAAGGCATCTTAAAGAAGCCACTCCGTAAAGAAGAAAAAAAAAAAGGCCTCTTAGTGTTGTTAGCAAGAATTGTGGGAGGTCTAATTTGCCGAGATCACTGGTAAATCTAATCAAATCTAATACCTCAAGCAAAATACCCCCATGATGAGGGGGAGATAAATATAAATAAATGAAAAGTATAAAAATAAAATTTGGATTATAAACTATACAATCTCATCCTAATAATATTATCTCATAAAAAAGTTCTTGGATTTTAAATAATTACTATCATATTAATGAAAGAAATTAATTTTAAATAATTTAAAAATAAATCTTGCTCTGATCAGGACACGATCTGATTGAATAAGGTCTATTTGCATCGCTTCAATAATTGAAGCATATCAAATTTGGAGCGTAACTAAAAAAAAAAAAGAAGGTAAATGTTAGTGGTAGAGAATATACACATACGAGAACCGCATAACATGAAGTTATTTTAGCATCTTTAACTTGCTAAGAACACGGAATCTATATTTAATAGTAAAAATATATAGGAAAACACTAGAAGTATATTATACAAAGTTATTATAGTTTTTTTTTTTTTTGCTAGAATGGACGGCTCACACTAATCTAATATGGATATTTCCAACAAAATCAAAAAATAAAATATCACAAAAGTCCATAGGAGATCTTAGCATCTTTAACTTGATTAGAATATGAAACCTCCACACCATAATTTTCCCTTTTCAGAAAAATAAAGTATATCATGCTTGGGATATGATTAATGAAAAATAATAATAGCAAAACAAAGATTATAGTAATATCAAAATAAAAAGAAAATAATAATGATGATGAGTTGATTAAAGAAAAATAAATATTTTTTGATTAAGAATGAAAATGTAAATGCAAGTAGTATCTTCAACTTAATTAGTTAATGTTTTCACTATTTCTATTCAAACTCAACCTGGACATCCTAGCTGGAAATTTTCCCTTCTGAAAGTGAAAAGACATCTTATTTCCCTTATTGTTTAAATAAAGGAAGTGACTGCCTAATTGTTAAACCATGCTATAACGCATGTATATTTGATTCAATCCAATTTTCAAATACAATCCTAAAGCTCGCAACATAGTTATGGACAATGCTACTGGAAATGATAGCTGAAAGCATGGATTGAACTCAAAAGTCTACCAATCCAAAAGTGATCGGATCACACTAAATGTACTTATATGCAGCTTTCAATCAACGGCTTCCTCCTGTTATGGAGTAACATCCTGGGGCAAAGTGCCATTGCACCACGACGTAGTCCTCCGATCTGCTTTCACCTAGTCCAACTTGACTGCTCCTGAGATCCTAGGGATGGGGTCCTCGAACCAACGCATCTTAGCCTCCAAGGAGGTGCAGCGGAGGAGCATCTCGAGGTTCGTCACCTTCCCCCAGATCCGATCCCACGAGGGCACCGTCGCCTAGAACTATGTCCCTGGGCTTTATCACGATCTGGATGTCTGAGAAACTATGTTTGCTGCTATGTCACCGCAAAGTGGAGGAAGAAGGGCTCCTGCACTGAGCGGATGGGCATGTCTCCGGACTTGCGCCCCATCCGGTCGGAAGTAGGTTGAGAAGGCGACATGGCCAGCGCCCCTATTGTTGCCTTGCTATCACCGTGGAAGCCGGCAAAGACAATATTAATAAACTTTATTAACAACCTGCTATAATCAAGTATAAATTTTCAAATAAAAATGGATGAGGATCCATCGTGCTCCAGACCCAGAGCATAAAAGATGGTATGCTTGCAAGATATACCATACAAGTGTACAAAGCTACTGATCAAATCATATAATCTCAAAGCAATAATGATAATTCTTTGATTATTATAAATTAATTTAATTAAGATCTTAATAAATCATTTCGTAATCAATTGTTGCAAAGTAACATAAGTCAAAATATGCTAACTAGTTATTATTATTCAATTAAGATGTTCAAACTAAACTAAGTTAGTCTAACTAGTCTAAACTAAATTTCAAATAATTCGGAATTTCTTTAAAAGATAGCACACTCCTCCAAGTCCCGAGCAATCATAATTCAGAATCTGAAAAATAGAGAAAAAAAGAATAATGAGCGACATTAGTCCAGTAAGCAACATAACACTACAAAGTGGAATCTAAGCATGCCAAATAAATAAATAAATAGCATGATACTAATTGAAAATAAATCAAATCTTAAATAATACATATATCTCTTTTAAAATTTATTAATATTTTCATGAACTGATACTAGACCCGACATCAGGCTATGGCCATATAACCTAGTAATATAAGTCTGATAGCAGATATAAGGTGCACCAAATGCTAGATAACAAATACTACTATTCGAATCATCAGTGGCTCGATGTCGAAACTAGTTTCTCAGATTACAAGTCAACAGGGTTAATGAATAATCCGCATTGGCGGGACCATATCATAACCGTGCTAAGAATACACATATATATAATTTATAATTTATTCAATCATTTTATCCAAATTTTATCTTACATCACATAACATATTTTAAAAAATTTATTATCATAATAATAACATGTCTGATCCATTTAATCTAGTATCAAATAAATATTACAATCAAATTTAATAAACTAATTATCACTTTACCAAATATCAGAAAGCACACTTTGATGCATTAGATTATTTACCTCTTCTTATTTCAAAATCTCACTTTTTAGGCATATCAGGTTCATCTGTTTTAATAATATTAAAATATTATTAATTTTATCATTATTTAAAAGCCAAGTAAAGTCAAAAAATAAATAAAATACTATTAGAGATACAGTCTCATGCCCAAATCAAGACGAAGGAAAGGCAAGGTTGGTCAAGTAGCAGTACCCGACCGTATGGGTCGGTCTGAACAATGTGAACTAAACTGATCAAGATGACCTATGATTTAAGTGACTCAATTAAGGTCAATGGTAACCAAATTCTAAGAGTACATGACAAAGCTGAGGTATTGGGCCAGTATGCCTTCCGGGTATCGAGGCGGTGCAGGGCCTCCACCTTGGGGTCAACTTGGATCGAAGCAAAGAGAGTTATGGCTTTGAACTAAGATCTTCAGATCTTGCTTAGAGAGAGAAAGAGAGAGAAGAGAGATAATCCCAGTCTGGGTTCAGTTAGGGGTCGCGTCTTGGTTGCCAATGGCACTAGTCATTTAATCCATGAGCCAAAGAAGAAATACAAGCTAGGGAAGTAAATCGGATTTTTAAATAAATAAATAAATAAGGATAAAATGGGAAGAAAAGAAGAAATAAGAAGAACAAGAAAACGAGAAGGAAGAGAGGGAAGAGAAGGAAGAAGGAAAAGAAGAAAGGAGGCCGGGGAAGGGTGGTAGCGGCCAGGCCATGGTGCAGAGGGTCAGCGGCCTGGCCATGGGCCAGGCCAGCCGAGGTAGAGGTGGAGGCCGGAAGCGGCTACGGTGGTTGGCAAAAAGGAAGAAGCCGAGGAAACACTCTCAGTTTGCTCCAAAAATAGGGGAATGGGGAACAGTTTGGGAAGAAAAATGGAGGAGAAAGGGAGCTCACTGGCAGTGGCGTGGGTGGCGACTCTCAACTGATTGTGGTAGATTCGGCGAGATATGTGGCGGTAATGCTTGGAGTAGGGAAAAAATAGGGTAGCCGGAGCTTTAGAGGGAATTAGATATGATTTTGGAGGGTGGCAGGGATTGCATACGACAACACGATGGCCGTCGGAGGTAAGGAAGAAGAAGGGGGGAGCTTGATGGTGGGATCAAGTAGTGGGGAAGGAGGGATTTATAGAGGTTTCGGATGGGGTTAGCTCGACGATCGCACCCACCTGGCCCCCCACGATCATGGCGGCGGTTGTGCTGCTTGTGCATGCTGGTGGCCATTCGAATGGTCCCGTGGAGTCGTCACCGACCATGACTCCGCAGCCTTATCCCCTCAACAACCGGCGAATCAAGCATGGGAACACGGTTCCTCCGTTTTGATCCCATTTTTTTTTTGAAATTTTTGAGTTGAAGTCGATGGGCATTGCCGACTTCAACCTGGGTTAGGCCCAATGAGAACGATTCTCACATTCTCCCCTCCTTAAAAAATTTCATCTTCGAAATTTAATATACCTTAGTTTGCAAAAATGTCCGAATATTTCTTTTTCATGTCGTCCTCCAGTTTCCAAGTAGCCTCACATTTAGTGTGATTATTCTACCGGATCTTGACATAGGGAATCATGCGCTTTCTTAATACTTATTCTTTTCTGTCAACAATACATACCAACTACTTATCATATGACAAGTCTTCTCTAACTGCAAAGGAGCCAACTCTACCACATGTCCTGCATCTGGAATTCATGTTTGTAACATGGAAACAAGAAATACATTATAAACTTCAGATAGCAAAGGTGGAAGTGTGAATCTGTATGCTACAACTCCAACTTTTTTCAGAATTTCAAAAGGTCCAACATACCAGGGACTGAGTTTCCCACATATTCTAAATCGAATTACCCCTTTAGTAGGAGATATTTTCAAAAATACATGATCTCCGACCTGAAATTCTAACTCTTGCCTTCTATTGTCTCCATAACTTTTCTGTCTGCTTTGAGCTATCCGTAGGCATTCGCTAATTAATTGGGTGTTTTCTACTATTTGCTAAACAATTTCAAGACCTATAAATTTTCTTTCACCTACATCATCCCAACAAATAGGAGATCTACACTTTCTTCCATACAGAGCCTCTTAAGAGGCCACTTGAATACTTGCCTAGTAACCATTATTATATGCAAACTTGACCAAAGGCAAGTAACAATCCCAAGAACCTATCATATCAATCACACAAGCTCTCAACATATCTTCAAAAATTTGAATAGTCCTTTCTAACTAGTCCCCTATACAAACTATCCCAAAAATAAACCACAAGTTGTGAGTCTCTATTGGATACAATCGATTTAGAAATTCCATGCAACCTCACTATCGGATCAATATAAAGCTCTACAAACATTTTCAATGTCACTCCTATTTTAAATGCCAAAAAGTAAGACGATTTTATCAATTTGCCTACAATTACCCATATAGCATCATAACCTTAGGAGTATGGGGCAACCCAGAGATGAAGTCCATTGTGATATGTTCCCACTTTTATTTAGAAATTGGAAGAGGATGCAACAACCCTGCCAGTCTCTGATGTTCTACTTTAATCTGCTACCAAGTCAAACATTGTGCTACAAACTATGCAATCTCTCTCTTCATGTTATTCCACCAAAATATATTCTTCAAATCTTTATACATCTTAGTACTTCCAGGGTGCACTGTGTACCTGGTGCTATGAGCTTCTTCCATAATTTTTCTTTTTAACTCAGAATCATTTAGAATGCAAATTCTATTATTGAATCTCAATGATCCATCCTCACACATTCTAAACTCTGTTCTGAGAACTTGACCAACATCAATTTTAATCTTTTGTAACTGAGGGTCATGTACTTGTGCAACCTTGACCCTTTCTATTACAATAGGCTGGACATGCAAGTTAGCCAAATATATATTAGGATTATGCAAACATACAAATCTTCCAAAATGCCTCTCTAAGAGGTAAATAAAGCAGCTATACTATCCAAAGATTTTCTACCTAGTGCATCAGCCACTACATTAGTTTTTTTCGGATGGTAATGTATAGACAAATCATAATCCTTAAGATAAACATCTTCTCTGTCTCACATTGAGTTTTTTTTAAGTAAAAAAGTATTTTAAACTTTTATGATCAGTGTACTCCTTACAAGACTCACCATACAAATAATGCCTCCAAATTTTTAATGCAAACACAACAAATCATGAGTGAGGTAATTTTCCTTATAAGGCTTTAGTTGCCCGGAGGCATAAGCAATTACTTTGTCATTTAGAATTAACACACAACCCAATCCCTCCTTTAAAGTATCATTGTAGATGATGAAACCTCCACCACTAGAAGGAAGGGTAAGAGTAGAAGTCAATACCAAACATTGTTTAAGCTCCTAGAAACTCTGTTTAAATTTATTTGACCACTCAAACTTAACTCCTTTACGAGTTAGTCGAGTCAAAAGTGCGGCGATACATGAGAAACCCTCGACAAATTGTCTATAATATCTAGCTAGGCCTAAAAAACTGTGAAGTTCAAAAACATTATTTGGCCTATTCCATTTGACCATTGCCTCTACCTTCTTTTAATCTGCACAAATCCCCTCTTTAGATACCACATGCCCTAGGAACATCACACCGCCCAGCCAAAATTTACTTTTCTTCAATTTACCATACAACTGCTCTTGTCTCAGAATTTTTAGAACAATTCTCAAATGTTGTTCATGCTCGGCCTGAGTAAACTAGAATATCATCAATAAAGACAACCAAAAACTTGTCTAAAAAGGGCTTAAATACCTTGTTCATCAGGTCTATGAAAGCTGCTAGAGCATTTGTCAACCCAAAGGGCATGACCATAGATTTATAGTTTCCATATCACGTATGAAAAGCAGTCTTAGGCGCATCCTCCACCCTTATCTTCAATTGATGGTACCCTAAATGAAGATCGATCTTGGAGAACATGACCTGGGCGCCCTTTAACTAATCGAACGGGTCATTAATCCTTGGTAGAGGATAGTTGTTCTTTATTGTTACCTTATTTAACACCCGGTAATCAATACATAGCGTCATACTACTATCCATTTTCTTTATAAACAATACTAGAGCTCCCCATGGAGAAATCCTAGGTTTGATGAAACCTTTATTAAAAAGAACTTACAACTATTCCTTTAATTCCTTCATTTCAACTGGAACCATTCTATAAGGAGTTTTGGAGATTGGTGTCGTACCATCAAATCAATTGCAAACTCAACTTCTCTATTTGGACACAAACCGAAAAAATCTTCTGGAATGACATTAGGATATCCATTCACCATAGTCTTCTAGTTTTTAGTTTGCTTATCTGGTATCAACTACTGTAGCTATATATGCCATACACCTTTTCCTAAGTAACTGCTTAATTTGCATAGCAAAGACAACTCGAGAAGAAGTATAGGTGCCACTATCCATAAATTCAGTATCTCCTGGAATCTGAAAATTTACTCGTTTCTCATAGCATTGAATAGTAGCAAAATATGGCACTAACCGGTCCATACCCAAATTTATGTCAAAATCAAAATATAAATGACTATCAAATCAGCTGTCAATTCTCTACCTACTATCTAAATTGAATAAGACTTGCAGCTTTGATTAGCAATCACCCTACTGAATAAGACTCTAATGGCACACAGGGCAGTTTATGCTTTTGCACAAATACAGATGACACAAAAGAATGTGTAGCACCAGAATCAAATAATACATAGTCGTAAATAGATATAATCGACAACATACTTGATACCACGGTGTTGGATGCATGAGCATCCTACTGAGTCAGTGCATAAATATGGCTCTGAGTGTGCAGTCCCCGCCCCCTTGTTGCTCGGGAGAAGATGGCTGAGCTGACTGAAACGGAACAAAAGAAACTTAAGTTTTTAATAAGATGGCTTAGAAAGTAAATCAATTTTTTTAATAAATATATAAATAAAGATAAAATAGGAAGAAGAAAGAAGAATAAAGAAAAAAGAAGAAAACAAAAAGGAAGAAAGGAGGCCAGTGAAGAGAAGGAAGAGGGAAAAGAAGAAAGGAGGCCAGTGAAGGGTGACGACGGCCAGGCTGTGGTGGCAGAGGGCCAACGGCCAGCTGACGGCAGCGGTGGAGTCCGGCAAAAAGGAAGAAGCTGAGGAAACACTCTCAATTTGGCTCGAAAACATGAGAATGGGGCTCAGTTTGGAAAGAAAAATGGAGGAGGAGAAAGGGAGCTCACCGGCAATGGCGTGGGTGGCGGCTCTTGACCGATGGTGGTGGATCCGACAAGAATTGTGGCGGCATTGGTCAGAGCAAGGGAAAAACAGGGTAACTGGGGCTTTAGATGGAATTAGAGATAGTTTTGGAGGTTGGCAAAGCTCAAATACGGTGACATGATGGCCGTTGGAGGTAAGGAAGAAGAAGGGAGGAAGCTCGATGGTGGATCAAGTGGAAAGAAAGGAGAGTTTTATAGAGGTTTCGGATGTTAGCTCGGTGGTCGTTGCACCTACCTGTGATCATGGTAGCGATTGTGCGTGATCCAATGGTCGGCGACCATTCGAACAACCCCGCGGAGTTGTCACTGGCTACGACTCTGTGGCCATATCCCCTCAACGGTCAGTGGATCAGGGAGGAGAATGTGGTTTCTTTGTTCTGATCAAATTTTGTTTGAAATTTTTGAATTAAGGTTGGTGGGCATTGCAGACTTCAACCTGGGTGGGGCCTAAACAGGATCGGCCCAAGCCTAAGGCGACCGAGGCCTCGGCCCAGAGGGCCTCCGATCGCCAAGCTGCTCCGCTGCCTGCTGCCCTGCCTAGTGCCTACGAACTGCTCCGGTGCCTGCTGCCCTGCCTACGATGGGCTACGAGCTACGATCAGCCTAGGGTTAGGCGGACAGGGGTTACAGCTTACGGGACAACCGGACAAGACGTCTTAGCCTCTTAGGCACCATAGCCCATCTTCTCCATCCGCCATGGGATTCCCAGATAGCCAGAGTCCATGGCCCTCTTCTTCTTCCTTCCGACGCTCCAAGCCTCTAACTCTGGCGACGCTCCGCCTCCGGTGCTGCCTCCTCCCGTCCTCCACCTCAACTACATCAAATCTGCTGGAAGAACACCAGCCCAGTAGTGTTTTTCTTGAGGTACAAGTACAACCTAATCTTCCAGATGTTAACTTCCTACCGACTCTTCGCCTTTCTTTGATGCTATGCACGTGTTTGCTGTTTTGTTCCAATGATTTTTTTATTTTTTTTATAAAATACTTACCAGATGCTGTTTTCAGACAAGAGATGTGGTTCTTGTTCTTTGTTTCTGTTGTTCTTGATGATCTCTGAAGGAATGAATGCACTTAATCTGCAGTCCTAGCATTTATTTACCTTCTGGTCCCTTGATTTTCCTTTGTTCAGTGATCATCGATGGAAGATTTCGAGGTTTTTTCTTGGAAGTAGACCAATCTTAGGTATTCTTTTTATTTTCTAGTAATTTTATTTTTGATTCTGTTCTGTTTTGGATTTTTTAGGATTTTCTAATGTTTAATCTTTGAAGAAATTTTTGTTATGAATTATAGATTCGTTCTGTTTTATGGAATTCCAGAGGCATTTAAAAGCTGACCATTCATTTTCTTAACCTTCCACTGCTATCTTAATCTGCAGTCCTAGCATTTATTTACCTTCTGGTCCCTTGATTTTTCTTTGTCTAGTGATGGAATTGCTACCTAGTCTTGATGCTACTTCCTTGTGATCAACTCTTGACCAGTTGACTTATGTGCTCCCAAATTTTCTTTACATATGTGAACAGCATACCATTTAACTCTTTTCACTTTTTTCTTGGTCACTCATTCTTTATTATGATCCTTTTTCTAGTATGATTATAGGTTATTGCACTTTGAAGTGCAATCAGTATTATGCTAATCTAATTGTTATGTAATTCGTTCGATTTTCTTTTTTGTCAGAATTCGAGAAAGTTGTGGACAATATTCACGGTTCAATTCCAAAAGTTGAATGGAATTTTGAGGGTACTCATTGCTTTGACAATGGGCCACTTACAGCTCAGTACCTATTTTGTTTTGGACGCATTGAACTTTTGTTTTTGGCCAGGTCGATTTTTCTTTCTTTCAATTAACACAAATCCTTACATTCAACCGTCCTTGTTATTTGGAGCATGTTATGTTATGGCGCATCACACTTAAAGTTTTAGTAATTGGTGTTAAAAGTATTTTAATAAATTTTGAGCTTAAAAATTTGATTAGTAATTTTGTATTTCAAAAAATGGACGAATTATTTTTAAATAAAATTTTAAAATATTTTATACTTATTAAATTTTTTTATTAAAAAAAAGGCCTTTCTGTTTTAGGCTTTCAAATGCATTAGGCCGGCCCTGTGCCAATGAGGCAGATTCTCACAGGACAAATGGACAATCAGTTTCTATGTAGAATACGAAAACAGAGCAGAGAGGTTCTTAATGGGATGAGGATTGTTCTAAGTGATCTTTGAAATTCTAAAATCAAACTTTATTACCATTTTGGAAATAATCAGCTAGAAGAGTCCAAGCAGTTTGTGAACTTGAAAAAAATGGAAAAGGATCTGTTGTTACCAGATTTTTCTATGGTTTTTCAGCTAAGAATAGTGCAATCAGTTTAGAACTTCTGAAACGAAGGCAGAACACATTGTTTGTTAACAGGAGGGGTCCTTGATGGGATTTCTCCTGAAATTTGGATGGGCAGTGGGGGGAGCATGGACTGTTCTAGCTGTTTTCATGGAGTTGAGGCTGAGCTGGAAGGAGAGCATGGCCCAGATGTAGAGGGCTTTGGGGGTAAGGAGAGGGGAGGGATTGGAGTTGGGGTGGAAGAGGTGGGCGAGGCGAGGCTGTTGGGGATGAAGATGAGGTGGCCGATGCATAAGCTGGCTTGGTTGAGCATGATCATAAGGCGTTGACAGCAACGTGGCCAGTGGTGCCGGCGACGGCGAGGCTGAGGTCACTGAAATAGGTGATCTTGGAGAAGCCTTAGTTGAGGTCGAGGTGGCAGCGGGTGCAGACATGGAGGAGCATGCAATGAAGGTGAAGGCGGCAACGATGGCGAGGAGGAGGGTGCCGGCAACCCACCCAGTGTGCATGAAGGTGTAGAGGAGGCCAGCATCGACAATTGTGATGCAGAAGATGTTTGGGAAGGTCTTGAGCTAGGAGGAGAGGTGGGCGGCGGAGGGGTGTGACGGGAGGTGAGGGCTCGTCGAGTCTGTCAGGCCATGGGAGGGTGAGCTCGCGTCATTGTTCTTTATGCTTTCCAAACCCATCGATTTCTTTTTTTATGAATTTCCAAACCCATGGGAGGCTGAGGTCACAATTATATGAATTTCTTTTTTTAGCCTAGAACCTATGCATAGAAATCTATTAATTTATAATGAGAAAGACTTTGAGAGTGAGCCTGAACCTATTTCACCCACTTCCCGTAAGAACTTCATTTAGCGTTTAGGGTGAAATAGGATCTCTGAAACATGATCTCTTCTTAGGTCATCCTCATATGTAAATCCTGCCTTCTATATGTGTCTATCTATGCACCTTGATGGTCCAAAAAATATGATGATTCTCTAAAGGTTGGATGACTTGCATTTTGAGTCTTGATTAAAATATCAAAGAACTTGTGTTTGTTGATTGGTCTAAAATCCATCTGACTTGTAGTTTCTTCAAACTGAAGAACGAGCACCATGAAAAGCTGAATCCATCCTTGTAAGTCTTGCTCTTCAGCTTCCATTTTCTCTGACAAACAAATTGAACAATCTTCCGCAGTTCCTTTTTTCTCAGCTATCATTTAAAATTTTTGTCTTACCAAGATCGTCTATATTGTTGCCTTCAGTTCTACAATACGAGAAAACTTATGGTCAATAAGGTATGGCTTCCACTTCCTCTAATCTTACAGACAACTTAGAAAGAAATTTCAAACAATATTATTATTTTGGATGCTGTTAACTCATGAGTTTTAAAAACTCTATCACATTGATAGGTATGTAGTTGCCCTTTGCCTGTTTCTTTGACTCTCAGAATCTTGTTCTATCCCATTCCATTAGTTTTATCATAAGCATGGCGAAGCCCTTTTTCTCTAAAATATGTTGGCTTGTGTAATATGCATGATAGCTTAGCGATTCTTATAATATATTGTTATATCTCTTTCTGTTTAGGAGTGTGGAGCATTTTTTTTTTTAACTACACCCTTAGTTTCTAACAATGCAGCTTTCTCTTATCTTCATTGGTGTAAACTTGAAATAGTTTTTCTTTTGAGCAACTCTACTCACCAACTAAAGTTGGTTCTTCTGCCTAACTGCATCGCTGATCCATTTCTGCAGCTCTTGCGAAACTGTGAGTTCTTGCTTTGGGGTTATTCTCGCCTCTAACAATTTTGAATCTCCCAGCAAGCCATCACAGTAAACTCATATTGGTTGACATTGATGTATGCCATTGCTTTATTCTTCCATTTTCTAATCACAGTTGCAGGTGGATCAAAAACAGCATTATTAATTTTTTACTAGCAGATGTCTGGAGTGCCTGTTACTGTGTTACAAGTCCAAAGAAGGGTTTTCGTGGATGGGGATCTTAAACTTTCCAGATCACTTGACCTAAGTGACAGTGTTCATGGTTTTTGACTGATGCATCTTTATTTCATTGAGGTGATGGAATATGTCATGCAAACTTATGTGGCTGTGCAGCTTTCAGCTGCAGAGAAGGAGCTTCACTGGGAGGGAGGGAGAGAGAGAGAGAGAGAGAGAGAGAGAGAGAGAGAGAGAGAGAGAGTTCATCTCTCTCATGAGCTTGCTGGGTTCACAAAGCATTTTGTATTTAGGTCACTGGCTCAGGGTTAATGACTGTAAATATTCTTGAGGAAAAAATGGGGAGTGCTGCTTTTCATCCATTGTCCATCTAGACCTTAAGGTGTGAGAAGCCGAATATGAGCTAGCTGGGGAACTTCCTCGTACAGAAAATAAGAGCTTCTTTTGTGGTGGGTAGATGAAAGCTTGGGTTCCCATCACCGTCAACATACTGAAGTGGCTGCCTGCAGATCGATCAGCTGGCTCGGAAGAGTGGGAGGTTGAATCAGTGATAAATTATCAATTTTCAGGTGTTCATGCATATCTTTTCCAGCAGATCCTGGTGCCTTTGATGATAACTCTCTCTCTTCTTAGAGTTCTCTGTATTTTTGTGTGCTGTCTGCAAAATGGTTTCCAATCCATATTTGATGCTCCTTTGAGATGGGGTTGAGCTACTTCAGTGTTCATGCTCATCCTGACACCAAGGCGATATGCATAATTGTAGTTCTGATGTTTAAGTGATGCTATTTTAAAAGATGGCAAATTGAGTAATGCAGAGACTGTTCAAACATTGTTTTATGACATGAAACCCTTCCATTTGCATGCTCTGTCATGTAAATTTCAGCAAGGTGCCCACTCCACGATATTGCTGGTTCTTTTTCATTTTGTGATAAACTAGCATGCCCACAAGTGGGGTTTTACTTGTAGAGGCATGTACTCCAGAAGGAATGAGTTTCTGATTTACTTTTACAGGTCAAAATTCTATCAATCTTTTGGTTTACTTATCAATTATCTATTATATATAACTAAAAAAGAAAATCCATCTCGTGCTAAGCTCTCCATTCACCAGATGGAGGTTTTTTTTGGATAATAACATGATTCTTTATGTAATATGATTCTTTATTTTGGATAATCAATTATATATATATATATATAATGACTATAATCATTCATCAAACTTCATGCTCTTGATAAGAACTGACCCTATTTATGAAAAAACGTTTGCTCTTAATAAATCTATAAATTTTAATACATTCCTGCTTGATAAATAAATTTCTTATTTTTGATACATGAATCTCTTATAATGTATTTTTGATGCAGCAATCCTCCATATTGATGAACAAAAGCAGCTTTCGGAATCACGAGCATTAACTTATCAAGACTTAACCTTTCCAATCAACTTTGTTCAAGCACGTGTCTCCTCCCGGACCTCCAAAACTTTTCACAAAATCTTTTATTTTGTGAATCCTTTTTGCTATCCTATTTTATGCATTGTAGCTCATCTCATTCAGCTGCAACCTTATGAAACCAGTATCTATGAGAGCTGGGCGATTTCAAGCAAAATTTTGTTCAGAGACTGTGGCTTTGAGAAGAAAGGGCAGTGATCGCTGCCTTTGATCTTGTAGACCCCATGAGGCGGGTTCTCCCGGACCAGCTTCTCCTGGATGTCGGCTGAGAGCATGTAGTCACCAAGTGTCTGAATGAAATAACGCCGGACAGAGCCATAATTTTCAGGGGTTAGAGACAGCTTCTCCATGATTGGTGCCAGTGGGATGGGTCTCATTGAAACTGCAGCCAAAGATATATCCTGCTATCACCATTCACCCCTTCATTAGAAAACATAAGTCACATCCATTTAACTGAAAACTATTAAAACATTAAAAGCCATCTAGAGTTAGCCATGCAGATGATGATTTCAGCTAGTCATCTGCGATTTTCCACAGTGACATCATGAAACAGAGCTTCTTTAAATTTAAGAAACTACAGTTAACTCGGCTGTCATGCATATATAAATTAATATAGGTGCATAAAATAATTTAATGATGATTGCTGTATAAATTGGAATAAAAAGAAGAAATTAAGGCTTTAGTAATAATAAGCATTCTTCATCTGAGTTATGCATCTCAGCTTGTATGGTGCACAAATCATAGATTGAGGTACTGTACCAGGTTGGGTGATACCACACGGAATGTGTTTTTGCCATTAAGGTACCAGCATAGGTACAGGGTCATATACCCCTATATAGCCTTTGCTGGATTGTGGATCAGTCAGTGGCATGCACTGGCATGCACCAATACAGGCTGGCATGGACCCATTTTCATTGCCATAAGCCTTTGCACATGGTTGGGCATGTGATCAGAATGGTTTGGCATGGGGACATCACAGAGTACTTTATTCCTTGGAACGAATTGTGCAATTTCAGTTTGGGTAGAGATGTTGTACCCAGTGCAATGACATTTGGCTTTTAGACTGCAGCATATGAATCAGAAGCTAACCAAATATTACAAGAAAGCTTATGTTAGTGCATCCTTTCTTCTTTGTTGCATCATTTTATCATTAGTCCTGTAGCTTCAAGGGAATAATCTATTGGGTGTACTGGTGATATTTATTTTCCTATGCTTGATCAAAATGGATTCGCTGTACAGTTACTCTCTCACTACCAGATTTCTCTGTTTGTCCTTGGCTAGCCACCTCTTTCATGCCCACATTGATGCCTTGGTGCTTGAAGTCACAGTTAATATAATGAACATCACAGCAATTATTGATTCAGCATTCTTGTACTAAATATTTCACTACATTACCTTAAAGAATGATCTTAGTATATTTACAATCAGTCAATGCTCAATAAACATCTTGCAGTCCCTCAAACCTAGAGTTGGCTTTTAGAGCTACTGCATTTATCTACATACTGAACAGGTTAAACGTTGACAAGAAGCAGGTTTAACAACTTACAAGCAGTCAGGTGCCAACAAATTTTTGCACAAGGACCTTGTGGTTAGTAATCGGCCTGCACCTGATGGCACCTCTGGCCTTCAGAATGAATGATGATGATTTTCAAAAATCGTAATGTAAACTGAAGAAATATAAAGAACATGGATGGAGGTGTTAGAGCTGTTAGATTTTTATTAAATAATAATTAAAAGTTTTCATACTTAAAACATATATATTATGTATATATGTTAAGAAGGGAGTGTGGTGTGGATGGTTGGTGTGCCCGCTTGAGGTGCTTGAGGTAGGTGGTTCGAATCTCTGTTCCCTCCTTTTTTAAATCTCTCATATGGAGGATTTATTTACGTGAAGGCTCGGTTCTGTGCCTGTGCTCGTCCGACCCGACAGTCTTTGCGCTCGAGCCTGTGCTCGCTCGGCCCTGCTCGTCCGAGGTTACTTGCGCCTCACAGGCCCTGCTCGTCCAAGGTTCCTTGTGCCTGCGCGACCAGAGGTTCTTTGCGCATGTGCCCTGCTCGTCCGAGTTTCCTTGCGCTCGTGCCTCTGCTCGTCGGCCCTGCTCGTCCGAGGTTCCTTGCACCTGTGCGACCCAGAGCTGAGGTCGTCCAAGAGACTGAGGCCCTGCTCGTCCGAGGTACCTTGTGCCTGTGCTCGTCCGAGGTGCCGAGGCTGAGGTCGGACCATAGGTGCAATGAGCCAAGAGGCGCATGAGTCGTGCTTCGCACCCTTAGCACGAGGAGCCACGTCGCTTCCTCGATAGCACCTCTTCGCAACCGACCTCGCATCCGCTGGCCATACTCTCAGTGTTTTTTTTTCAAACTTTCTTACCGATTTTGACCGTTGGATCGGTTTTGGGTCGCGTCTGTCCCGAAGAAGTCTATAAATAGACCTCTTCGGATTAGACAGGATATATATAATTTTTTGAAAGCAGAAAACTACTATTCTCCCTGTTTGCTATTTTTCTTTCAATCAACGGGCTTGCTGCATACTGATTCTGGGTTCGAAAGCTTCTTTGATCCGTGCAAATCATTGAGGCAGAAGGAACAGTGCGAGAGGCTGTTGTATCTCAGGAGTAGAACGCCATCCAAGCCTAGTGCACTGTAAGGCGGCGAAATCTACTTCAAGGAAAGTGACCAACATACCACGCCTCAGCATCTCGGGTTCCATCTTTCCACTTTCTCTATTTATTTTCTATAAGCCTATTTCTGCCTATTATTTGTTGAAGTAGAGTATTATAGATTTAAAATTTTCTGGGACAGTATTTTCCCAACATTCTTGAAGTAGATTCTCCTACATATAATAGGCTAGTACTTAGAGTTACCCCAATGGCCAATGCAAGTGACCCGGTTCCTCCTGAAAAATTTAATGGAAATAACTTTAAGCGTTGGAGACAGAAGATGGAAATCTTCTTAACCACACTTGGGTTATTTTCCATAATCTTTGACTCTCCTCCAAATGAGGAAGAGAATGAACCAGCTAGAACTTGTAACTTGGAGGAATTTAAGAAGAAAGACTACCTGTGTAGGGGAAGGATTCTGTCCTATCTTACTGATCCCCTTTTTGATGTCTACTGCACTTTTAAAACCTCCAAGGAGATTTGGGATGATCTTAATAAGAAATATGGTATCCAAGATGCCGGAATGGACAAGTATGCTGCTAGTCAATTCCTGTCTTATAAGATGGTTGACACCAAGCCCGTAGTTGACCAAGCCCATGAGTTAACAGTGATTTATCATGAATTAGGCTTAAGGGGAATGGGAATAACTGAGAGCCTTCAAGTTGCTTGTACCATTGACAAGCTCCCACCTTCTTGGAAAGACTTTGGGTTATCCCTGAAACATAAAACCGAGGATATGACAATGAAAACTCTATTGTCTGCCATTAGGATCCAAGAACAACACCTTGAGAAAGATAATGAGCAACTCATGAATCCTGAGCTTCTAACCAAAGTGAACTTTGTAGAAAGCCAAAATAAGACCCATAAGTTCAAGAACTCCAAATTTGAAAAGGGTGGACCTAGAAACAAAAGAAAACCTATGAAGCCAAAATATCATATCAATAAGAATGATCGGAAGCCGATTTGCTACAATTGTGGGAAACTCGGTCATATGGCTCGAGTATGCCGGATGAAGAGGAAGAAGTATCAGAACTATGAACATGCGCCTTCTCAACCTGCAAATCCACAAACCAACATGGTGCTATCCAGTATTGGTCCTACTAGTACTGATGATCGGTATGTAACTTTAAGTCCAGAATTAAATTTGGCAATTTGCTCTACCGATTGGTTAGTGGATACAGGTGCGAATGTTCATATGTGTACTGATCATACCCTTTTTACTACTTATCAGGTCCGGAGTGGCCTAACAGTAACTATGGGGAACTCCACCTCGGCAAAAGTGCTTGGAACTGGAAAAGTACTTCTAAGGCTTACGTCTGGAAATGTGCTTACACTATTTAATGTGTACCATGTGCCCGATGGAAGGAGGAATCTGATCAGTGGATCTCTTCTAAATAGGAGTGGTTATTCTTTGTTATTTCAATCTAAGAAAGTGATTATAACAAAGAATGGAACATTTGTAGGCAAAGGCTATGAGTGTGATGGCTTGTATGTAATAAATAATGTATCTTTGGATTTTTCTTCTGATAACAATAATAAAATTGTGCTTTCAATATGTTCTTCATCTCTTTGGCATGCTAGATTAGGACATGTGAATAATAATACTATTAAAAGAATGATTAGCTCAGGTTTATTACCTAATGTTTCATTAAATGAAAAGGAAAGGTGCCAAATTTGTGTTCAATCTAAACAACCTAGAAAATCATTTAAAATAATAAACAGAAATTCAACTTTATTAGAATTAATACATTCAGATGTATGTGATCTAAATGGAACTTTGACTAAAGGGGGTAGAAGGTATTTCATTACCTTCATAGATGATTATTCTAAGTATTGTCAAGTTTATTTAATGAAATCTAAATATGAAGCATTTGAGATGTTTAAGACTTATAAATCTTTAGTAGAAAATCAACTTGACAAGAGAATAAAGATTCTCAGGTCAGACAGAGGAGGAGAATACACCTCTAATGACTTGAATGAATTCTGTAGAGTTAATGGAATTCTACATGAAGTTACACCTCCCTATTCACCTCAGTCTAATGGAGTGGCTGAAAGGAAAATAGGACTCTGCAAGATATGGTAAGATCTTTGCTTGCCAACTCAAGTTTACCTGAGGTTTGGTGGGGGGAAGCAATGCTTACTGCATGTTTCCTGCTTAATAGGGTTCCATTTAAAGGTTCTAATGAATCTCCTTATGAACTTTGGAAAGGAAGAAAACCTAACCTAAACTTTGTAGAAGTTTGGGGTTGTTTGGCTAAGGTTAATATTCCTTTAATCAAGAAAAGAAAATTAGGACCTAATACTTTTGATGCGGTGTTTCTTGGTTATTCTCTTAATAGTGTTACTTATAGGTTCTTAGTCATTAGTTCTGATATTAATGGCATAGAAAAGAATACTATAATTGAATCTAAAGATGCTTCTTTCTTTGAAGACATTTTTCCATTTAAGGATAAAATAGAAAAGCATGTAATAAATAGATCTAATGATGCATCTTGTAGTTCGCCATCTAATTCTCTAATTATTCCTAATAATGAAAATGAAAATGAACTTAATGATATTAATGAACTTGGTAAAGGGAAAAGAATTAGGAAAAAGAAAGATTTTGGATCTGATTTCTATACTTTTATGGTTGAAGATGATCCTAAAACTTATAAAGATGCTATGAACTCATTAGATTCTATGTTTTGGAAGGAAGCTATTAATAGTGAAATGAATTCACTTATGACTAATAAAACATGGTTTTTAACTGACTTACCACCTGGTAGTAAGGCTATAGGTTGTAAATGGATATTTAAGAAGAAATTAAGACCTGATGGTTCTATTGAAAAATATAAAGCAAGATTAGTTGCTAAGGGCTTTTCTCAGAAAGAGGGTATTGACTACTTTGATACATATTCTCCTGTGACTAGGATAACCACAATTCGTACTTTAATTGCACTGGCTTCAATCCATAATTTGATAATTCATCAAATGGATGTCAAGACTGCCTTCCTTCATGGTGATTTAGAGGAAGAGATCTATATGGATCAGCCAGAGGGATATGTGGCTCAAGGACAGGAAAGAAAAGTTTGTAGGTTAGTCAAATCCCTCTATGGTTTAAAACAAGCTCCTAAGCAATGGCATAGGAAATTTGATAAAATAATTGTTTCTTATGGCTTTAAAGCAAATGAATCAGATAAGTGCTTATATTCAAAGTTAGAAAATGATTCATGTATTATCTTGTGTTTATATGTTGATGATATTTTAATTTTTGGTACTGATATGAATATGGTGACTAATATCAAAACTTTTTTGTCTAATAATTTTGATATGAAAGATTTAGGTCAGGCAGAGGTAATTCTTGGTAACAGGATTACCAGAATACCTGATGGTATAATTTTTGATCAATCACAATATATTGAGAAAATATTGAAGAAATTTAATAAGTACAACTGTAAACCAGTGAGTACACCTTATGAGCATGGTTTGAACTTGAAGTGCAATAAAGGTGATCCAGTGGCCCAAGAGAAATATGCTCAAATTATTGGGACACTGATGTATGTTGCAAATACAAGTAGACCTGACATTTCTTATGCTATAGGAAAGCTCAGTAGGTTTAATAGTTGCCCTAGTCTTAGTCACTGGGAAGCACTGGATAGAGTACTTAGATACTTGAGAGGTACCATGTATTATGGTTTACATTACTCAAGATTTCCCGCTGTACTTGAAGGATACAGTGATGCTAGTTGGATCACTGATTCAGTGAACCGAAAAGGAACTAGTGGATACATATTCATGTTGGGTGGTGCAGCTGTTGCTTGGAGATCATCCAAACAAACTGTGATCACAAGATCCACTATGGAGGCTGAGATTGTAGCCTTAGATTCTGCAAGTCAAGAAGCAGAATGGTTTAAGAATCTTATGTCTGAAATACCTATTATGGAAAAGCCTATACCTGCTATCTCTTTGTTATGTGATAATGAAGCTGCAATTAATACTTGTAGAAATACTGAGTATAACAAGAGAAACAGAAGACACATTAGTGTGAGACATAAGACTATTAGATACCTAATTAAAAATGGTATCATAACTTTGGAATTTGTTGGATCTAAAGATAACCTAGCAGATCCTTTAACTAAAGGACTGGCTAGAAGCAAAGTCATAGAAACATCAAAGGGGATGGGACTGAAACCCATAAGGAATCATTGACAATGGCAACCCAACCTTTTCTGACTGGAGATCCCAAGACGAAAGGTTCAACGGGAAAAACAAGTTGTTTAATGATTAGTTAGCACTATAATAAAATGACTTTATGTCATTTGGTCTCTCCCTGTGATGTGAGTGCTAAATACAGCAGAGGTATACGGAAGAGTTTAAAACTCTGAATGAGTCCGAGACTATGGCAAGGTGCTGTGCTGCGAGCACCCTTAGAGGACTCACCTATGTGAGTGTGACTGTGTGGCCGCAGTCTATGGAGATAAGGGTTTAACCCCTAGAGCACTCATGAAACTGAGATATTGGTGCATAAGGCCAGAAAAAGCACCACCTATAATGAACCCAGTATTTGCATTTGTCATGGGTGAAGTATATAGAAATCTGAACCAAAGGATTTGGTTCAAAGCTTTTTAGCTACCACTATACCTTTCAGATGAAAATATACTTTCACTAGGTAAAGGTTCAAAGCCGCAAGCTACCTTTATTGAAGTCGTGACATAAACAAGCCCAGTTTGACTATTTTTTATTTTATATAGTTTTTGAAAACATTTTAATCAGGTGGGGGAATGTTAGATTTTTATTAAATAATAATTAAAAGTTTTCATACTTAAAACATATATATTATGTATATATGTTAAGAAGGGAGTGTGGTGTGGATGGTTGGTGTGCCCGCTTGAGGTGCTTGAGGTAGGTGGTTCGAATCTCTATTCCCTCCTTTTTTAAATCTCTCATATGGAGGATTTATTTACGTGAAGGCTCGGTTCTGTGCCTGTGCTCGTCCGACCCGACGGTCTTTGCGCTCGAGCCTGTGCTCGCTCGGCCCTGCTCGTCCGAGGTTACTTGCGCCTCACAGGCCCTGCTCGTCCAAGGTTCCTTGTGCCTGCGCGACCAGAGGTTCTTTGCGCATGTGCCCTGCTCGTCCGAGTTTCCTTGCGCTCGTGCCTCTGCTCGTCGGCCCTGCTCGTCCGAGGTTCCTTGCACCTGTGCGACCCAGAGCTGAGGTCGTCCAAGAGACTGAGGCCCTGCTCGTCCGAGGTACCTTGTGCCTGTGCTCGTCCGAGGTGCCGAGGCTGAGGTCGAACCACAGGTGCAATGAGCCCAGAGGAGCCGAGGTCGGACAACAGGTGCGATGAGCCAAGAGGCGCATGAGTCGTGCTTCGCACCCTTAGCACGAGGAGCCACGTCGCTTCCTCGATAGCACCTCTTCGCAACCGACCTCGCATCCGCTGGCCATACTCCCAGTGTTTTTTTTTCAAACTTTCTTACCGATTTTGACCGTTGGATCGGTTTTGGGTCGCGTCTGTCCCGAAGAAGTCTATAAATAGACCTCTTCGGATTAGACAGGATATATATAATTTTTTGAAAGCAGAAAACTACTATTCTCCCTGTTTGCTATTTTTCTTTCAATCAACGGGCTTGCTGCATACTGATTCTGGGTTCGAAAGCTTCTTTGATCTGTGCAAAATCATTGAGGCAGAAGGAACAGTGCGAGAGGCTGTTGTATCTCAGGAGTAGAACGCCATCCAAGCCTAGTGCACTGTAAGGCGGCGAAATCTACTTCAAGGAAAGTGACCAACATACCACGCCTCAGCATCTCGGGTTCCATCTTTCCACTTTCTCTATTTATTTTCTATAAGCCTATTTCTGCCTATTATTTGTTGAAGTAGAGTATTATAGATTTAAAATTTTCTGGGACAGTATTTTCCCAACAAGAGCTTCATGTAATGCTTAAAAGCAATTATCTGGGTTTTTCAATGTATAAAATACAAAATCTGTAGCCTTGTCATTGCTCAAAACATTCAACGATACTATCAATTCAGCAAAGAGCTTATGCTGACCAACAGATGTTCATATTGATTGATGAAATCATCTTGCATTCTTCTAAGCATTTTTGCTACATCTTTAACACTATTTCCTTCTAAAAGGAGTGGAAATGAATATTCAGAAAGTTCCAAAGTTTCCGGTCTTTTTTCTTTTGCTGATACTTAGGCCTAAAAAATGTAGATGGTAAGGAAAAACCTCACTTCTAGTCTGTTAAAAATGCTTTCCAACTAGGGCTTTTTCTTCTATTTGAGTTGGCTTAGTAGTTTATGTGACAGAATTTGTATAACGTCAAAGATCACTCTTACAATTAGTAGCTATCACATGAATGTGCCCTATCCATGGGGAATTCCTCATATTGTTTGTATTATATTGACATCGAGGTTCAGGATTTGAGTTCTAACTGCCCTGATTTGGTGGGTAATAAATGCTGCTTATGCTGATAATCTTACCTCGACACTTGCATCCAACTCCAACAATCCATGCAGAACATGTATCCAAATCAAGTGAAAGACACTTGAACTCATGAAGGACTTTGATTGCACCACCTTATCAAGATTGGTGGAATGTTGGACTCTTCCAACAATGGGCTCAACTTGTTTTAATAATGTTCGAACTTAGAAGTGAACGTTTGTTTTCTGTCAGAGATTGGCCAGGGATGTAAATATTAAAATGACTTTGCGAAATGTTATTTTTCTTGAAAAATATCTATATTGGAAGTGTTAACAAATAATAACTTTTATTTTTTTTACAATATTTTAAAAAAATAAATATATAAGTATTTTAGTATGCATCTCCACATCTCCTTTATTTTTTTAATCTTGCTGAGGCAGATGCTAGGCTACTTGTCTGAATTTGGTTGCTGTGTCTCCTGGTCCATGACTACTTATAACTATTATATTTAAAATCTACATTAGCTGCATAAAAATACCATCTTCCAATTTTGCATTTTGTCAGATAGCCACCAATTGTGCATTTGATCTTGGTATTCTTTTTCTATAGATCATGCTGTTCATTAAGTCATATCAAAAAAGTGCTAGCATAACATTTCTCTGCTAGTCTATAAGATGCTACACTGCAGTTACATCCTTTAAATTCATAGGCATGAGATCATATATAAACATAAATAATCTAACAGAAAGCACCTGCAGAAAATATCTAATGTAGCAAAATAAATAAAAAATACATTCTATAAATTGAATGAGAAGAAATTATCTGATAAAAGAGTTAAGAATTGAATTGTTTCTAACCTTGGAAGGACTCTGGTTGAAGTATAGACATTTAATTTGTTGTTTGTCCAACACAAGGCCAGTAGGAGCCTTGTCTCTTCCATTGCTATAGACTAGAAACTGTGACTCTTGCAAGAAAACATCAGCAGATGCTAGCTGCAAAAATATGACAAAAAAAGAATGAGCAAGCACAACTTTGAAACAAAAAGCCTTAAGTGCAATAGGCAGCTTCCAACTGCTAGAATGGGAACATCCCAAGGTCAAACAAGGTAAGAAAAATTTCCTTGTCAGGCACATGCCAGAACACACCTTAGTCAGATACCAGGCCAAGTCAGAGATGGTCCACAAAATTTAAGTCTGGAACAGATATTCCTGGAATCTGAAAAAAACAGATGGTTGCACATGGCTTTTCCAATTGTGTGGAAAATTATTCATTGGACAGGTCAATATGAAGATGTCAGTCCAAGCCACATTGTGGCCCTGGATCAACGAATATGCATAATGCAGGATGGAAATAATGCAGTCACATAGAAGCATTCCAAATAACTTTGTATATTTATAATTTAATATTGTTGTGGCATCACACAATTTTTTTTGGATGAGATTCGGGGAGGGGATTGAGGTTTGTAAGCTACTGGTAAAAAATGAAAGTGAGTACTCACTTCTCCTGAAAATACATCAAAAGGTCTTTGTCCATCCAGTACCATCGTGGCGCTAAGAAATACTGCTTTTGTGATCTTTTTGGAGAAACGTTCTAGTGCATATGATATGCTTGCACCTCCACAGCTATGGCCAACCAAAATAACCTGTGCCATTATATTGGTCAAAATATTATTGATATACAGCAAAGGTGCTTATAGAAACGCATGCATGAAATTTTTTTCATGAAAGCCTTTCCACCTTATCATTCTCAGGAAGATCTTGCAGGTAATTAATTAACGGCTTTGCGTAGTCTGCCAAAGTTGTTATGCTGTTTGTATCTGTGTGGTCTATCCCAGACCCTGTGAGATCCAGAGCAACAGGATGCAGTCCTGCCTCCTCCAACAAAGAAATGGTCTTATACCAGCACCAAGCTCCAAATCCTTCCCCATGTACTAGAACAATTTTCTTTGTTTCAAGATTCTCGAGCGAAACAGGGACCTGAAAGTACAATTTCGAAAACGGAAAAACAGTTAGAGTTACATTATGCTTCATATCAAAATACTACAAAAGAGAAGGCATGGTAAATCAAAATCTACTGCAAGGAACTTGTGTTACTTAAAAGTGAAAAAAGTCCACAGTTCATTACTGGTGCATGTCCTACAGGAGTTTGTAGAAAGAACAGGTACTGACTACCCATGAAGCATGAACAGAAATAATCAATATGGTTGACACAATACAAAAATGTGGATGTGCAAACAAAAAATATGAAGACATAGGTTGTATATAGAGATGCCAATAGGTGGACCCACGGGCAAAATTTTACACTATTTGGGCTCGCCATCAGGCCAACCTTACCTATCAAAAATTTTGGATAACCCAGACCTGACACAGCCTATTTGTATCCCGAACATGGTTATGGCGGGGAAATGATAATAATTAAGACATCTTTCCATGTCTACAACTATATTGTACACAAGATACATTAATTTTTGTTCAATTCATCTGCTCCATCCACCATCTCTTTCTTTATCAGAGCACATATGATGGTTTAAGGTTGTAGGATCTTTACATAACTTAATGTGTATGGAACTAGGTGTCAAACCACCCCATTCAACCCAACTTGTTATCATCTGCTAGCTCCAAAAATATCCCAGACATGTCTGAAGAGTATCTGGATTACAAATTCATCTTATGTGTTATTTTAGAGATGGATACCCATGGAAAGTATTTGATGCATATCTAGCCCTACTAAAGGAACACTGGTATCTGAAATATATTAAATATGACCATGGATACTCCAAGGAAGCATATGTGTTTCACAAGTTTCATATGATAGAAATTAAGAATTTATAAAAGGAGAAGTTAAGGATGATATATTTCTTGACTTGAGTTGTATACTGCAAGCAAAAATGTCTTTGCAGATTAACTTGGTAATTTCTCTTCTTTGTTGATTATTTTGAAATTTTATTTTAGCTATTCTTTTGTCTAAGGACAAAGAATAATACAAGTTTTATTAGAACAACAATTAGAACAAGAAGTTGCAAGTTTGTAGGACTCCTTCATAAGAGCCCTCTCTCTTTAACTGAAGAGAGAGAGAGAGAGAGAGGGGAAGAAGAGGATGAAGCCATGAAGGGCTTCATTAGGCTCAGTGGAGCACCCAAACCACTTGCTCGTACTCATCAATCATACAGAGAAAGAGGAACAAGATAGTCTCAAGAGCTTGACAAAGCATCAGCACACCCATTCACAGTAGGATTGAGAGAGAGAGAGAGAGAGGAGAAGAGAGTTCAGGTGAATTTAGCTGAGCATTGGACCATGTTCCCCTACATAGTTGCAGCCTTGTCCCCACTACTCGTATGCTCCAGCCTGGTTTGCATCTAGCCATCCCTCCTACCCCTTTCTATCAATCCACACTCCCTCCCTAGTAGACATAGTCATGCTCCTTCTCCCACTACTCTAATCTCATCTATGTCTGACCATCTTTCCCCACCCAGTCTTGAATATGTCTACCACACCCCAATCCCTTATCATATCCTTTACTCGAGTCACTCTAGCATCGCCCACCCTTCGCATCATCTATTACACCAGCCTACCTAAACTTGGTCAATCTGCAACCATGCCATGGAGCATCCCCTCCCCCCATTCTACATCTTGCTCCAAACTCCCTCTATGCCACCCTTGTTCATGTCTCTAGCTAACCCACATTGGACTTCCATCATTATTGTTAATGGAGAGGGGATGGGGTATCTTAGATAGGAAGGGGACGGAAGGAGAGTCAAGTTCTTTAAACTCTCCCATTTTCATGGTTTGCATTAATCAAGTTGCCTTATAACTAACAAAAATGATCTTATTTTACAGTTATTTCATCCAAGTTAGTACCTTCACCTAATGTTTTAAATCCCGTGGGATGGTCATGCCCCGGTTTCTCCAAGAAATGGGATGCCCTGCTATCCCGCTCCGTCCCAGCAGCAATCTCAGTCAGGCATCCCGATAGACATCCCCATCTCTCTCCCCTTCTTTCATTTCTTCTTTCTTTCTTTCTTTTTTCTTCTTTCTTTCCCTCCTTTCTTTCTTTTTCTTCTACCTTCTTTTCTTTTCTTTCCTTGTTCTTTCTCTTATCCCTTCCTTTGTTTCTTTTTTCCTTTTCCTTCTTCTTTCTCTTTCCTTTCTTCCTTCTTCTCCTTCCTTTCTTTCTTTTTCTTCTCCTTCCTTTCTTTCTTTTTTTTTCTTCTTCTTTCCTTTCACTTTTTCCTTTTCTTCAGCTTTCCTCCCTTTCTTTCTTTCCTATTTCTTCTTCTCTCCCCACGTGGATGGGTTTTGGAGTCCTAACCCGTTATGGTTCCGTTTTCTCATAGGAACGGGATGGGAAGGTTGGGACGCCCTCTGTCTTGTCTTGCCAGGACTTAAAACCTTGCCTTCACCATTACTTGAGGGGAAACAATTGATAGTATCTGTGGCACTGTACATCCATGTTGTCTAACTGATGGCATATCAATAGCTCAAAATAAATGAGGCAAAGCACATATCACATCATTTTATTGCATGATCGAGTCAACAAACTGCAAGGAACCTTTATTATGGAAGTGTGAGTATCATAAAATAGAAAGGTCATCATTTTGTTTGTCTCATACATAGTCTGACCAGGAACCTAGTGAAGTGTTGTTGTGATGTACATAATATGCAATTATTAGTTAAAAAGATATTTGCAATAGTTCAGGTCAAGAAAGAGAAAAAATGCAATTAATAACAAATAGCCATTCTGAGAGCTTCATTGCACCTCTTTAAAAGCTTTTATCCATCTTAGCCGAAGAATCTCCAAGGTAGTGTTAGAGGAACATTTTTATTTTCAAATTTTTGGAAACTTGAATTTTTGAAATTTTTAGGTTACCGATTGAAGATGGGATGGTATAGAAGGAAATTTGCTGGTACCCCACAAATGTAGTGACTTGCTTACATTGACCAGAAGTGTCAACACTTGGGCATTTTTTGGATTCTTTTAATAGGAAACATTAGAATGCAAATTATGGCAATACCACTCTTTACTGTTTTACGTGCAAATGAAATCAACTTAGACAGACACACTTTCAATTAAATGTCATGTCTTTTTCCCCCATGTATGAATTTGGTGTGGATTTTTTTTTTGATAAGAAAACTATTAACAAGTAAATGTAATAGTATTCAACATATTTTAATATGTTCGTATACTCATATTTTGCAGAAGAGTCATGATGTCAGGTTATATAAACATAGCAATGAACACTTTAGAGCGCTTGGGCACTACGTAACCGTGGCAAGTATTTAGTTTGCACTAATCAAAGGTCATTCTCATGAGTGCAAGTGGTTCACCAAATTTGTGTTGGGAAACTACTTGTACAAATGTGGGGACAGAATTGAACACATGGTGCATGAAATTAAGGATCATGGGTATGCAATGTTAGAAACAATCATGACCATACAAGGGTGCACAAATAAACAATGCAAATATGCAGAGAGATTATATGAGTGACAACATGAGTAAGATTAATGTTTTAAGGCTGACAGTGGTTAAGATTGTTTAATGTCTGTGGTGGGAGACGAAGTCATCTTTTTATGGTTATATGTATTAATTGATCTAAGATGCTCGAGCTCGGCTTCAATTAAGCTCAAATCAAGCTCAATACAGATTTAATTGATCCAACCTTAAACTTGGTTCTTTGGCTTGAAATTAGTTTCAAGTGAAGTCAGCAATTAACCCAACTTGATCAAGCTAAAATCCATAAGGCTCAAAAAGATTTTATATGCACACACACTTACACACTACCAATATAAAATCTATGTTTGAAGGTTTAGCTAAATTATTATGTTCTGTTGAGTGATAATAGATTTCATAGTATATTCAATAATTTTTTAAAAAATTTATGTCTAACAAATGTTAATTGCTTTCTAAATTTAATTGTCTGAACTGAGTTTGAACCAGCCTTCAACTGAGCTTGATTCCAGCTGAATACAAGCTCAAATTGATTTCAGCTTGGTCTGAGGTTAGCAAGCTGATTGATTAGGCTCAATCAAATAATAAGCAAATCAAGCTCGATTAGACCCCAGCTCAATCAAGTAGGAGACTCTATAATCATTATGAGCAGAGAATTGTCATGGAAAACTACTACAGCCCTTCTTTTGACAACTCATGACTGAGAAAATTATTGATCCATGGTAACGAAGATCAAGGTGGAAATCTTGAGAGTTTACAAATTGAGTGGGCCCGTAAGTTTATAAGGCGTAATTGGAGGAATGCTTTCTATACAGTTTCCAAGTTCTTTTGCAATGAGATTTAACGAGCAGCTATTTTTCACTTCATCACAAAAAACGTTGCCAAGGATATCAATACAGCTTCTGAAATCCAGAAAAGCAGTTTGGATCCTAAACCTTTTTGACAAACAAATCCTTTTCTTTCCTTGACGTTTCCATAAAGTTGCCCATCAAAAACAGTCAAAATTTCCATTCTCCAAATTGACAGCCAAATCACCTCTAAATCTTAAAAGAATTCTACATCTTATTCTGGCGACTTATAACCTACATTATAAGTAATGAAGAACCTAAGCCTATACCCTTAAGAAAATACTCATTGCCGGATCTTCTAATGTAAAAGCTACCACCCTCATACAAGGAAAAGTGAAATATATGATAAACATTCACGGTTCTATAGAGAAGATTAAATCATAGTTTTTTCGGTACATAATGATTAAATCATAGTTAAAATAGTGGAGCAAGAAGAACTGAAGGATGAAAAGGTTGCAATCTGAAAGTAACCTGTTTCCCATTTGTGATTGAATCAGGGAGGTCCCACCGCCGAGAGCTTGCGGACCCAATCCTCCGGGACATTGAGCCATTGAACCGCTGCGATAGCTGGTGCTGCTGGATTGCCATCGCCAGGGCCTGGCGGTGCAACAGCTCCTCTTCAGAGACCATCTTCCTCTGTGACCTCGAGTTTGAGGTCCTCTTGCTCCGTGACCCGACGCCACCTCTCTCATCCTTTGGTATGCAAGTCAATCCGTTGCCCATGGAAATTACTAGGGAGGAAGACAACTAAAGCCGGAAAAATTATTCTATATAAAGATTTTGAAAGTGGTTGAGAATAGTTGGACAAATTTGGCCAAATGAGATCGAAAGATGTTTCTTGGCCGAAGTTGAGGAGAAGATTTTGATATAGGGATGTCAAATAGAATCGAGAGCAACTCCTAGGAGAATTTGCTAGGGAAGAGGGACGAAGTATGAGATCACACCAAAAGATTCAGTAGATCACCCAGCTGGAGAAATGGAAAGAAGAGATTTGGAGCCGAGATTCTCGGTTATAATTGAGAAAATAACAAGATTTCAAGCTCGAGACCTCGAAAAATTCGATTCGAGGCAACGCCAGAAAGCGTTTCTTATGGCACGCCGAAGTTCGAGATTGAAAACTTTAACAAATTTCGTAGCCAAGAAATAAGAGCTGGTTCTCAAACGGATTCATTAAAAAGGAGAAGCAAATAGAAATTCTACCTAAAACAGACAGTAGAAGAAATTCTGAGGGAACAATAACATAAAAACGAGAAAAAATACACCAGAAATGCCCAAATAATACAGGTTTGAGAAAACCGACAGAGATTTTGTAATAAAGGTTCCCTTTTCTACGCGAATTGGTGATACTCAAGCGGAACAAAAGCGGAATCGCGGATTTTTCGGCTCTATATCACAAAATACTAACGAAAAAATCCATCTTTGGGTGAGAAAACGGGGCCCTATTCCCTAAGAACGAGTCTGGGTGATGCTTTCTCCAAAGGAAGATTACGAAGGATGAGCTGAGAGTTGTTCTCTGTGAGAGAGAGAGAGAGAGAGAGAGAGAGAGAGAGAGACTATGGAAACGAGTTCAAAGAGGCACTTCTCAAACGGCTGCTTGGACCCTTGAAGCCGTCTCTCTCTGTCTCTCTCTAACAAATTTTAAAACTAAAGTCTTAAAAACCGGAGTAGTTGGCCAAATTTCCGTCCACTGCGTGCATCAGATGGCAGCGCACGCCGACAATGAGAACCACCATTTCTGAACCGGTTCATCAAAATACGTACTCAATAATCGGGGTGTAAAAAAGAGTCGCTGAAACGGCTCATACTACCCTGGCGAGCGTGCAGCCAGCAAAGTCAAAGACCAGGAAATAACAAAACACTGAGAGAGCGGCCTTCTGCTGTAGCTACAGGACCGCTGCAAAGTGCTTAGTGACATTAGTGGCAATTCAATCGGCGGCTCAATTCGCCTCATGGTATATGTGACTTGAAAAGCGATACAGTACGGAGAAGAGGGTCTCTATCCTCCATCCGTCTCTCATCCCGTATCCAATCGATCACCGTCACGAAATTTTCCTCCAGTATAATATACTCGGCTCTCAGTACCCGCCTCACATAGGTGAGGCCTCCCAAGCTGTCCTGAGCTCCGCACCTACAACTATCAAACCGACGATGCTTTGCTCCCCAACAAGCAATCAACCTAGAGTCATAACTCCGGATCATAAAATCTACACCTGCTCTATCTCCATCACCTGAAACATTACTATTGAAATTCATCTTGATATGGCTAGAAGGTGGAGGCTTCTAAGAGGCAAGAGATATGGATAAATCTAGACGTTGTAACAACAAAGTAAGGCTCCCACATCCCGTGATACCGGACGAAGTCATGGGAATAGTGCAGTCGTAGAGAATAATTTTCCACGTGCACGGAAGGTTGGGAGGGAGCAGCAATTCACTGTCTTTTTTTATTTGTTAATTGGATTTCTATAAAGTTTTTCGAGATATAAACAAGATCACTCAAAAAAAATTGGAGAATATTTTTCATTGGGAGCAGGATGATAAGTGCTAAATCCAACCACTCGTTGAAAAATTATTTCGTAAATTGTACGCACCATATGCTGGTGCACACCACCAAATATAACTGCTAGTCTCTATAGCAGTGCATCAAGCTGCATGCTTGATAAATAGAGTATAAAATAAAAACAGTTGTGGTTGGTGCATATGACTACATAGTGTACACGGTGTAGAGAATATTTTGTCCTCGCACCAGTTTCACACAGTCTCTTTCAAAATTTTGGTTATACAATCTTTTGTGTCTATTTCCGAGACAAAAAAAAAGAAGAGTTATTTGAGCATATCAGGTTATTTGGACATATCTTGCCGGTAATCGGTGCTGATGGGGGGCAAAATGGATCGTCCTATTCCGGCATGGAGTCACCCAATTTCGGCCGAGCAGACTTCGCCCCTGCCAAAATCTAGGCCGACCTCAACAGGCCAAGCTTAGAAGGCCGTGCCCAGAAGGCCGATCTCAGAAGGGCGGTGCCGCTTGCCTGGGTTCTCAACACTACGCCCGCACACGTAGCCGTACATCACAACCTCACCGCGCCATGCTTTGCTTGCTGGCCAACAACAACCAAGGACGACGCCATGCTGCCCCAGCCATGCTTCCTATTAAGGGCCATACCCTACCATATCTACTAATGCCTTACCGTTCAAAAGAACGAACTACACCGTGCGCCTCAAGCAAATTCTAGCTGCACGCCATCTGGCTAAAAGCCATCTCCTCTTATGATGAGGACAGGCCATACCTCCACTACTTGGGCACCTCTACGGAGACTATAAATAGCCCCATCAGGTAACGCCTGAGGATCTTTTTCAAGCTGGTAAAAAAAAACTCTATTCTAACTTGAACATCGGAGGGCCCCCACCGGAACCATCAGTGAAGCTTTGTGCAGATACACCGTCGCACGGAAGGTGGCTCTCCTCTTCCTCCGCTCTGGCCGGCAGCTCTCTCAGCTCCTTCGGCGTGGTCATCCTCGGGCCAAATTTGAACTCTAACATTTGGCTTTAGAGGAAGGGCCTGAGTCGTGATCATGAAGTTGAAGGGTCAAGGAGCTTCAAACGCATCGAGGCATCGGGTACCAACTCCCGACAGCTCCTTCCAAAGTCCACCCCCTGCGGAACCGGCGGACCGAACTCCTCAGGTCCAGCCAGAGTAGTTTAGTTTGCTTGCCCAGCAAGTCCAAGCATTCACTACGGCCATTCAAGGCCTGCAGCGGGCAGGAGCCCAGCCTACACTCCCTCCTCATGGGTGCAAGTCCTCAAGACGGTGCTCGTGACGTCGCTTTCCTGCAGAGCGTCGCCATCACCGAAGCTCCCACTGAGCTCGGTCCCCGAGCCGGAAAGGCTTGTCGCGCAGCCACTATCCTGAGAGCTCGCGTCGAAGTCTGACGCCTCGAGCACGGGAGCAACCATCTGAGGCGGGGTCTACCCCATGCTGAGCTGCAACGGAAGCCCCGCCCAAGCTTGGTAGAAAAGTTGAGGACTTGGAGCTGCAGATATAAATGCTCCGAGACCGAGCACCAAAGCAAGACGCCAACCTCGACTTTACAACCGAGTCTCCATTCCCTCAATGGATCGTGGATGAGCCGATCCCCCAGAGGTTCAAGATGCCATAGATCGAGCATATGATGGCTCATCCGATCCTCTGGATCATTTGGAGAGCTACAAGGCCCTTATGACACTCCAAGGGGCCACAGATGCCCTACTCTACAGAGCCTTCCCAACGACTCTCCACAAGGCAGCTCGTTTTTGGTTCTCCGAGCTAAAGCCCAGCTCGATTCTCTCCTTTGAGTAGCTAGGCAGGCAGCTCGCCACCCATTTTGCCGCCAGCTGACGTCAGCGCCGGACCTCAAACTCCATCTTCGCTATCAAGCAGAAGGAGGGAGAATCCTTAAAAGACTACATCGATCGCTTTACCTCGGCCACATGAGAGGTTTGCGATCTCGATCAGTCAATCGCCATGTCCACATTGAAGACTGGATCTCGGTCTTATAAATTTCTCTTCTCCATCGAGAAGAGTTTTCTTGCCGACTTTGCTGAAATGTTGGCCCGAGCTCACAAGTACGCGAAGGCTAAGGAAGCCACGGCCTCTCAGCGAGAGGCAGCCGAACGACATGCCAAAATACAGAAAAAGCACCACGAGGAGCGCTCCCAACCAAGCAGTAGATCCCCCCGGCACGAGGAGAATCCTCCTCGGCCCAAGAGCCAGCTCGTCAGAGGTCTTCTCTCCAGAAAATTGAAGAATACACTCCCCTCACATCCACCTGAGCCGAGATCCTCATGGAGATTGAGGGCCGGGGCTACCTTCGACCTCCACCAAAAACATGGCCGTCAGAGTTGCAGAAGCACTCGAAGAAGTACTGCCGCTTCCACAAAAATCATGGCCATGACACGGAGGATTGCTACCGGCTCCGTGATGAGATTGAGGCACTCATCTGCTGAGGTCGGCTGGGTCGGTTCGTTCGTGATTAAGCTAAAAGGAGGGAGCCCGAGGAACGGGACCCATAGCCCCCTTTATGAAGACCTAAAGGGTGTTGAAACCCCTCATGGCCACGCTGTAGTTATTTTTCTTACCCTCGCAGAGTCTGATGTAAAAGGGTTTGTGGATAATAAAAGCACTACGGATGTCTTGTTTCATGATACCTTCAAATGGTTGTAGGACAACTTGAAAATATAAGCACCCCTCTGGCTGGCTTCACAGAAGTTCTTGTACCGGCAGAAGGGGTTATCAGCGTGCTGCGCGCGTGCCCTGAGAAAGTACTGTGAAGCTAAACTTTCTCGTGGTCCAGGTCGGCTCGGCCTACAATGCCATTTTTGGCCGACCAGGGCTAAACGCCCTTCGAGCTGTGGTCCCTATCTACCACCCACTCGTGCAGTTCTCCGCAGGCCGAGCTTAACATGGAAAAGAAGATGCTCCCAATATAGCTTCTATATCCTACATGTCGATGACTTCTTGACCTCGATGGGGGAGGGGGGGCAGCGGTGCAGCCCAGAGCTCAATGCCTGCCGCCTAAGGGTCTCCAACGACTCCCAGCCGGTGCTGCCAAGTCCTGAGGGACCTCGAAGCTCGGGAGCCTTCAAAATGTCTCCAAAAAGTACGGGACGCCACTTCGGCTTTAAATAATTTAAATATTCAACATATTTTTAGGTCGGAGAATGCAAAAGCCGACCTACGAGTATCTCCAACGTCGCCCCGATCTGAGTGGGGGCACACGATCGCCAACGAACAAGGTCCGTCGCCTACGAGTATCTCCAACGTCGCCCTAATCTGAGTGGGGGCGTACGATCGCCAACGGACAAGGTCCGTCGCCTACGAGTATCTCCAACGTTGCCTCGATTTGAGTGGAGGCGCCCTGCTGAGTCGACCACGAGCCAAAGAAAGTCGCTGAAGTCGACCTCGGAGTAGAGTCGCTTAGCTCGGCTTGGACAGCTCGGCCTAAAGCCATTAGCTCCAACTGCATGAGAGGTACACCCTACTCAGCACATACATCTCCATAAACATATGGCTATATTGCAGGACGATTAACGACTAAACTACTTCCTTCGTCCGAGCCAGAAGACAACTCGGACTCGGAAGTTGGGGCACAAATGATGGGGGGCAAAATGGATCATCCTATTCCGGCATGGAGTCACCCAATTCCGACCGAGCAGACCTCGGCCCCGCCAAAATTCAGGCCGAGCTCAGAAGGGCGGCGCCGCTTGCCTGGGTTCTTAGCCTGCACATGTGTCCGTACATCACAACCTCACCGCACCATGCCTTGCTTGCCGGCCAACAACAACCAAGGACGATGCCATGCTACCCCAGCCATGCTTCTTGTTAAGGGCTATACCCTGCCACATCTGCTAATGCCTTACCGTTCACAAGAACGGCCTACACCGTGCGCCTCAAGCAAACTCTAGCTGCGCGCCATCTGGCTAAAAGCCATCTCCTTCCATGATGAAGACGGGCTATACTTCTGCCACCTAGGCACCTCTACGGGGACCATAAATAACACCATCAGGTAACGCTTGAGGATCTTTTTCTGGCTAGTAAAAAAAAACTCCATTCTAACTTGAGCATTGGAGGGCCCCCACCGGAATCACCGGTGAGGCTTTGTGCAGGTATGCCATCGCGTGGGAGGTGGCTCTCCTCTTCCTCCGCTCAGGCCGGCAACTTCCTCGGCTCCTCCGGCATGGTCATCCTCGGGCCAAATTTGAACCACAATAGACAGCAAATATCAGCTCGACATTAGGGAGTTTATGCCACGTATAATAACAATAGGAAGTAAGTTCGACGGAAAAGGCCTATGAAATTGTCACATATGTCATTTGCAATTTAAATTATTTTTATTGGTGAAGCATGTGCTTGTAATTTGCAATTTAAATTATTTTTTTATTTTTGAAGCATGTACTTGTAATTTTTTTGGGCAAAATCTTCTACTTATCATAGTCAACACACTATTTCGAACCTACGATAAAATTATTCAGTCACCTGTAATTGTAAAAATTCAACATAATTTTCAATGCAATAGTTCTTGAATTCTTCATAAACAATTTTTGATAAAAAGGTGTCATGTCTTATTCACGTTATGTGGTATATATTCAGATTTTGGTAAGTCAGGAGATCTCAAACCTCTATGCTTATGTAGATGAAATCCATCTATAAAATTGTGAATCACAAGTGATTTGTTTTTTATGCAAGTATCCTCATCAAATGGTATTGCGGTTTGGAAACAAGGTTATTTATGTGCATATTCTTTGCTAGTTTATTCAACTTGATCACACAATTATGCATGCATGTCAATTATATTTTGCATCTTTTTATATTCATTTATTATTTTCTTAGATTATACTTATCTCTATTAGTTCATCTCATCTTAGGTGAAGTTCAACTGACGCCAAATGGAAGGGCATGGACTACAATTGTCATGCCCTTGACCTGAGATCATGAGGCAGAGGTTGCGACAACTGTCGCATACTTATAGAGAGCTCTCTCCACAAATATGCAAGATATCTCAACATAATATCATGTACAAGTATTAGAATAAATTTAAATAATTAACATTCAAATTCTAATTTTAATAACAAAATTAAAAGTCTTACAAAACCAATAATATTCCAAAATCTTGCACCACTCTAAAATAAAATCTAATCTAAATAAAGATGTCAAAATCTTGTCTTTAACCGCTCTTTCATTATAAATTTATGAGTCAAGTTAATTCTTCAGATTTGTAAAAACTATAAGAAATGATATAATAAGCTAAACAACCTAATAAGCAATGAACACTTTAGTTAGATAAATTAAGCAATAAAATATCAATAATATGCTAAAATTAAGCATGCAAACTACATTGATTCAAAACTAAATCTAAATACTATCCAATCATTTTAAAATCCAAATTTTATTCATAAATTATTTTCTTTCAAAAACATCTAGTTCTTCTCGACAACTATGAATTATGACCATATTTATACACTATGGCTAGGCCAGATTATGAGCTCAAAAATAATTAAAATACCAACGTTTAACCCCTAATAGTAGGGTATCGATATGCTAATATATAACCTCCATTAGTAAGGTATCGATATGCCAATGTATAACCCCCACTGGCAGGATGTCGATATACTAGCACATATCCCCTAGTAGTAGGGTATCGATATACCAGCACATAACTCCTATTGGTGAGATGTCTACATTATCTGACTGCAAGTCCAAATCTATTTCGAAGTAAAACTCTTTTTCTTAAAACACATTCAATGTTTTAAATCGCAAGATACATAAAATCATACGATATCAAAATTAATTGAACATAATCCATATTGAAATCAATATGTTCAATTAAGAATCATACAATGTTATAGAAAAAGATATATATAATAATAAAATACTACATCAGATTCATAAATTAAGAATAATTCAATTAAGAAAATATTTATAATTTGCCAATAAATCTGGAAAAAAGTGTTACATGACATATCTTGCAAATGAAACTAAACTATAGGTCTAAATATTTTCGACAATCCCTCTTAGAATCTAAGATTCAGCAAGTGCTCAACCAAAATCTCCGGTGAGCACCATGAGCCAAGTCTATTGGAAGTAAAGAGAAGGGGAAGGACCAACTGTGGTCTAGCAGTGGTAATTAGCAAAATCTGTCGGCGGTGAGGCAAAAGGGGGTGCGACGGTCTTTAAATAGTCGTTGGAGACTAGGTTTCCTAACTCTCATGCAAAATCTAGATGGAGGAGAAGTTGTCTCCTACTCCAAATCGAACCAACTTTATTCCATTTTTTTTCTCCATCTTCTACTCGAAGTTGAACAGAGTTCTATTCCCTATTACTCTTAGAGCTGGGTTGGTCAAGTGAGCTAGGCCATGTTTCTTATTAGCTGGACTGAGTGTTACAAGGGTAATACCAAACATTGACTTATCCTTGATGTAAATACTCACAATATTAAATAATAACCTGGAGCACCTATTGACAGCTACATTTACCCGCCTTGAGGTCACGTAAGCTTTACCCACCCTAACTTCTATTGTTAACTTAGCTATCATAGCATAAAGCTATCCTAAAATCATAATCCAATCTACTTGTCCCTGCACCCTATCCTACCATATACCGCATTGTCAGGCAGCTTAAGAATAACACCTTCCGATTTCTTGCTAATTTTATCCTTTAATGAATATACTTATCCTCAAGAAACAAATGATCTACTTAGAGCTTATTTAAAAGCCAAACTAAAGAATGTTAGTTTATATGATGTAGAAGCTTATAAAAGAGAATCCTGATGCAACTTAATATTTGGAATTGGTAGCCCAATATTACCACCACCTGTCCTACTCCATAATACATTGTTGAATGGAACCTTCCCATTTCTTATTAATTTGATCCTCTAATTACTATGATTACCATCAAGAAACAAGTGCTCCAATAACTGCTGATTTTAAAAGTGGCATCATGAATAGCATCATTTTATATGCAACATGAAAGACCACAGAAAACAACTCTTATGCACTTATATAGGTAAATTTTCATTAGCCACAACACTGCCTTCCATCTAAGCATTGGCTTTACGTTTTTTTTTAATTTAAATTTAAATAAACTATGCATTGTTGTTGTAAGATGTTTTAATTTGCTTCAAAAGATCAATCTAGCCTAATTTGCACTATATATTCAAGAAAATAATTTGGCTTACCCCTCACCCTGTTATATTATTTATGCATCTCGCATATCCTACGTGCATATCTTATAATATTTCCTTAAATTACGCCATCTAAGACATGCATTTGGGCATGGTTCATGGATGAACATCTGCCACACAAAACAAGCTAAATTGCTTCACGGACTCAAATTCACAAAGTTTGAATGACGCCGAAAGTGCTTAGTTTATGCATACAGGAAGCTCTCCTCCATGCAAGAGCATTGGTGCAATCCATGAAATCATATAAGGTGGGTAGTTGGATGTCCCTGTACTTTATACGCATTTCATGGGCACCACAATGCATTTTTCTTTAACTTTTTAATTCCACCACTATCCCATATTCAAATGCAAACTAATATTTTATCTTAAATATTGATGCATTCCTGAAGATGATTCTTTAGTGTGTGATAATAAAAAAAATTGACTAATGATTTCCCCACTGTTATCCTTAAAAAATGTTTTAGAAATATTTTATTATTCACATCCTCCTTTACTATGCCCATTTTGTTGGATTTTTGCTGCATGACATTAATAAGTAACTAATTTAAATTTAAATTAATTCTATTATCCTTTTACGTTAGTATTATTGATACTCAATTATATTTTAAAGGATAATTGAAAAGCAGCGAGTAACATTTTCACCCTAGCACTAATGTGTGTTTATTCCGCAAATACCTTCTCTGCAACGAGTGTGCCGATAACAAAACACGGAGCTCGACTTTGTGCACCAAAATGGAAAAAAAGCAACTCTTAGTAGCTGACAACAAGCGCCAGTTCATTTTTTCGATTAAAATAGATCATATGTTACTTTTAAGGCACATACATTTTATGGGATCCATCGGCCACTGCCAATTATTTTAGAAAAAAATGCTCAAAAAGTTTTTCTATAAAAGAGCAGTGCTTAAGCACCCCACTCAAATTATTTTTGACACTTTTTTTTTTTGGGATCATACCAGCTGCTTCTGATCTCACCAATCCATTCCTAATATGTTAGCAAAAATAAACATGGACTGATTATATAGGTGGGATGCAGGAGCATTACGCTTGTTCTACATTCATTACTTGGAGCAAAACAAGCAAAATACCAAACATCAATGGCATAGTAACCTGCTAGAATGCAGAGGCTGCCAAATTAAAGAAAAACAAGCCAAAGGTGGAAAGCATGCGGTGCCAAAGAAGGTGGAGAGAGAGAGAGAGAGAGAAAGAATCTAACAGCTTCGTGAGCTTCATATTCTAATTCTTTAGCAGTTGGAAACAGGTAACTGGTGCAACCAATCCCCCCTTTAGGTCATGTGAGCTCATTGATCTATGGAGTTTGAATAAGGCTTCAGAGAAGAGGATGTTTGATAGAAAGCTAAGGGGGCATCATTGATCTATGGAGTTTGAATAAGGCTTTAGACCTTCCAATTGTAAGTTTGTCCGGCATGTCTTATTTGCTGGGGGATGGAGAAGCACAAAGGAATAAGCACATGGGAGCTTTCAGCTTTGACTTGTTGGCAGCCCTATGGAGGATTCCTCCTCTTTCTATTTTGTCCTCACATCAATAGATGATAGGATTAATACGTAGTCTTAGAGATATATATTTTATTTAATAGCTGCTTTTGTTAGGAAAGCTGTCAGATATGCAATGCCCTGTGGAAATGATCTGTTATCTTTAACTTGATGCACTTTGACTGTATTAAATATATATTGATTATACGAAACTTAGTGGGGTGGGTGGCGTGTGGATGTTGGCACTTGGCATCATCATTGTTCACAATAGAGGATATCTGAGGAGGATTCTTAGATTTTAAAAAGGTTGGGCGGTGAGAAGAATCTTGCCACCATGCAGAAGAGTATAAACAATGCTGCATGGATTGTAGCAAAACAATCATGCTGCATGGATGGGTGTGATTTCTTTTTTCTTTTAGAGATTTATTGTATAATAAAAATTGGAACGATAATATTTTTTTTATTTTTATTTTTTCCCCTTTTCTTTTAGATCATGTCCTTCCCAAAATATTTATAAAAAGAAATACATGATAATGTTCAGAGAGTGCCTATCCCGATTGGGTTGTGGTTCACCTGAATGGTATGGCTACCATGTTAAAGCATGGTTAAACAAGTTGGACCTAGCGACCCTTTTATTAAAGAATAGAAGAAGTTTGGTCTCTATTTGCTAGGATTAGAACCAAATAACCAATGATCCCTAATTATATTAACAAGCAAATAATTGCCAATGTCCTTAGTTTCTTGTCATCCTTGAAAAATTAGTAATGAGTGATGAATTTCTCAGTCTCCTAATTACTGAAGTTAAAAAGTCACCAATTAAAAAAAAACATGATTTTAACATAGTTATATGTAAACTGTTATCTTGCGAAACTCTTACAATGATGATTAATATCTAGATCAGAAAGGATCTTTTGTTATCCCTAGAGACCTCGGGAGGGGTTTAATTAGTCTTATAAAATTGTGCATATGTATGTTTGCATGTGTCACACACACACACACACACACACACACACACACACACAGAGAGAGAGAGAGAGAGAGAGAGAGAGAGAGAGAGAGTTTGGTGTTATGGATGTCAAGGATGTGGGCTAGTAGGTTCTAGACAACCTGATGCGGCTCTTCTAGGTATTGTCATTTAAGAAAACTCATCCTAGGTTAGAGATGACCTTCTTTGTAATTCTACCTCTTTGAAAAAGACCTCATCATTAAACAACTAATGATGTAATCATTTCATATAAAGGCTAATTTTAGATCATAACTCCTGTACAACATCTACTTTTTTTGCCCCTTAACTCAAAGCTAGGTCTCATTATTGTGTTCATGAGTGCTACCTTGCCACCATATTTCTTGGAAGGAATGTTAACAAGAAAATGGATGAGAATAAGAGAAGTAAAGAGCAGGAATTGGCTCAATTTGAAGAGAATTGGCTTCCAATGTTTAGAGATGAGACTATTTTGGTGCTAAATTAAGAACCAGAGCTGTCTCCAGTTACAAGAGTAAATTGAGGTCAAATTTATCATCATTTATGGGATTATGTAGAACTCTATGCAAAAATTGATCCAATTATGTGCAAGAGATGAAACATAAAATGCTACTCCTCTCCAGGCTAAACATAAAATAGCAGCCAAATGAACATTCATCTTAGTGGTTACACATGACATCACATAAGGAAGAGTTTCTTTTATAGAGATAAATTTGTTCAACAAAGTGAGTACTTGAGATAGGTATATCATAAATATCGAGTTGGGAAGTGGAAACAACTCAAAGCAGAAAAATCGGATCATATGGTGTTCTCTATCTTGCTTAGTCTCTCTTAAAAGTATTATATAGTCAACCTCGATCTCATGTTGCATCAAAAGATTTGTATGATCATAAGGAACCACCATTTTGATTTACTTTTACCAACATGCCATGTGTGCTAAACAATAATAGTGAGATGTTGGAAAATAAAAATCTGAAAAACGTTTGTGATATTTTTAATTTTTTTATGCAAAAAAGAGGCAGAGGGGGAGAGAAACACATCCACGCTTTAATTACTTGGATTTAAAATTTGAGAACATACCATCTAATATTCGATCCTAAGAACTCCGGTTGCCATGCAAAGGGATTCTATCATTGGCACTTCTCTGAGTTCTCTCTTATCATTATGGGCTCGTTTGGTTCGCAGGAAGCATTCTTCTTCCTATAAATATGATTCCTGGTAAGCAGATTCCTAAGAAGAGGATGCCTAGGAAAGTACTTTTGGCATGTTTGGTTGACCATGGGAAAGTGACAGATTTCCAAAGTGCTTATGTTTGGTTAATCATCCACTTTTCTGGAAAAGGTATGTATAATTCCTATTATATCCTTAATAAAAATTAGATTTTTAATGTATCTTTAATGCTTCTTTAATGCTGAATGACCTTTTTGGGAAAAAATAAAAATAGAGTGTTTTCCGCCTCAATATGGAAAATTTGCTTTTCCATTAAATGTGGAAATCATATTTTCATTAAAAATATAACTTTTTCATTTTTTTTAATCCAACTAAATAAAATATATTTTATTATTTTTTTATTGATCACACTTCCTTCCCGCGAACCAAACGTAAAGCCTTGTATAGCCCTATTTTTTATTGGCTTCAAAAGAGACACACAGCAGACCCTATCTAGCGGTTGGATGAAAAGCTCACTGCCGAGCGGTGCCAGCGACGTGGCTAACCTGATGCCATGTCGTCTCGTTCCCTCTTTCTCCCTTATATCCCATACACGGTAGCTCTTTCTCTCGCTTCTCTTTTCTCCATCCCTCTCTTCTGCCATGGCCACGGCTTTCGGCCTCCGCGGGTTCCCTTTGTTGCCCGCCAACGCCCTCAGTTCCCAATTCAAATTCGGGCGGGAAAGGAGGGCGGCAGTTTTGGCGCGAAGCTCGAACGTGCAAGAGCCGCGCCCGACCAACGTTCAACCCCCTGTAAAAGAAAAGAATCCATTCCCAGGTGATCTTCTTCGCATAACTGTCATTTTAATAAAAAAAGGGAGCATCATCACTTGTTGTTCTGGACCTCGTGAGTGTGGATTTAGTGGAATTGGTTGGGTCCTCTTGGAAGCGATCTTCTTAATTTTTAGGGTTTTTTTTTTCCTTTTTTTTTTTGCCTTTTCTAAAGAATGTTTCAGTATTTGTAGGCTTTTATATGTCTACGTAAGCTTTATCCTAATGTAATTATTTGTTCCTGTGATGGAGATGGAAACTGAGAGTATTTTCTGGAAGAGAACTGGGAAGGAACATCATTAGATGTGGTGAAGGCTGGAGAAAAAGAGAATTATTTAGCCAGGACTATAGATGAAGGGGATTACTTTTTGCAGAGAAATTTGCTGTCACTTTTATACTTAATGAAAAGTTGATTACAGTGGTCATTGGGCATACAACAAACCATTCATATCAAAATGTTGGTTATATGCAGCTCCTCTTTCTTTCTTTTTCTTTTTCTTTTCCTTTCTTTTTTCGTTGGGGGGTGGAGGGATGGGGGATGAACAGAACCAAAACCCTTGTCAAGGTCACATCTGGCATGCCTCATTTTTCTCTTTTTAGATTATAATAGTAGTAGTATTATACAATCAATCCAATTACATGTTTACTTCTTCCATGATTAGTCTATGGATGAAAGAGTGCAGGTTTATAGAACAATGAAGATCAAGGGCAAGATTGCCTTTAATTTGTACTACTAATGGTACAGTGTTCCCAGGTCATACCATTCTATGGATGCAAGACAAGAGTCAAGTTAGGAACATTTCATCCGAGAGAGTTTTTGTAAGCTGTTAAAATGTCAATAATATGGTTACATGCACTATTGCCTTCCTAGGAAGTGTCATGCCTTGTTCTTATCCTATAGAGTCTGAGAGTCGAAGTGCTACTACAGCAACCCAAACTTGACTAGATATTTTCACCGTTCAGTATTTTACAAATGCCTTTATGAATGCACCTCCCAGGATATCTCTTCAACCTTGGCAGATATTTATTGAGTCTAAGCATAAATTACCCCTGTCATCTTATTGCACATAAAAGAAGGAGCTTCTTTATTTTTGATATAAACACATCCTTCAGAGACTCGAGATCTGCCGGACTGTTCCATGGAAGGGGGGAGGAAACACAGAGGGCCAGCCATCACAGAAATTACCTATTCAGCCATGCCAAGAATTAGTGCTTGCATGGGCATTGCAATGAAAATTGGCTTCATGTTGGACGACCATACCAACAAGAAGACTTCTCAACCAACAAACTTCCTTTATTTCTTATTTGGCAACCATACGCCAATTTTCTTACGGAAAGCAATTTTAGGTGTTGCATCGAGTCCAACTGATAGGAACTATTGCGAGTATCTAAGCTCATCAAGGCTCCTTTGCACCTCGCTACTTCCTGCTCACTCATCCCTCTGTACTTATTGTTCACTTTCTTTGTAAGCATCCAATGCCTATAGATGACACATTAATTTTCACTGAGTTACTTATCTTTTCTCCAATGTTAATGTTGAGTTTGGGACATTTACCCAAATATATTGTTAATCATACTGGTTGGATTCCTTTTCTCCTTATCTTTTAAAAATACATTAGTTCAAAGGTAGATACCTTCTTAGGCACTTGCATGGTATCCTCGTTCTATCCTCAAGTTAAGTATAGATTCATTACTTGCATGCACCTAAAATAAAGATCACAGATCTATTGCCTTTTTTCCCAATAATTAATGAGAAGGTACTATTATAGAATGAAAAGTGTGGATTAATGAGAAAGTACTATTATTTGGTTTCCTTTATGGTTTAAAGGTATCCAAAACTACTGAATTTTGAGTACCATGTGTTCAAAAATGTAAAGATCATGATTCATGATCAATGTTCTGGTGTCTCAATTTACTTGGTCCATTGTGCATTTTGAGACCTGGTTTTATCCACACTTTTCCAATTTCTGATACTTGATGCTTAAGTTGAAACGTGCAAAGCATCAGATTTTTTATTTATCAAGCCTTTTTTAAGATTGTGATTCGCAATGAAAAAGATGGTTCATTATGTATTTTGTGCTCTAAGAATTTGCTCTCAATTTTTCACACCAGAATTCTAGCTCAACTTATATACTAGGGAGGGTTCTAGCATAACTCTCTCTCTCTCTCTCTCACCCCCCTCCCTCTCCCTCTCTCTCGTTCGCTTGCTCGCTCTCACTCTCTTGCTGCAGTCTCTTAAATTATTATTTTGATTAGTTTTGAGAATTTATTTTCTTGTATTGCAATCAAATATTATCCGGGGTGCAAGATAAAGATTTTTACCTTATAAAGGAGAGCCTTAATGATTTTCCCCTTTTTGGCACAAACTTCTTGTAAGATCATACATATTAAATTTTTACTCTGGCAGGCCTCTAGCAATTTCATTTGTCTAATTGTCATATATTGTCCAGGGAAGCTGGAAGCTGATGTTGTTGTCATTGGAAGTGGTATTGGTGGACTATGTTGTGCTGGACTTTTAGCTAGATACGGGCAGAATGTTCTTGTGTTAGAAAGTCATGATCTTCCTGGAGGTGCTGCTCATTCATTTGAAATAAAGGGTTACAAATTTGACTCAGGCCCATCTCTGTTTTCTGGATTTCAGTCAAGAGGTCCCCAGGCTAATCCTCTTGCACAGGTGATCAATGGATGGTGGTTAAACATATTAATTTATTGAAAAAATTGAAATAAGAAGTTATCAAAGGACACCGCCAATCTAGCAACTGAATGGCTTTGTATATCTGGAGAAAAGCTGTCTCATTTGACTTGTAAAACAAAATTAGTTGATGGAAAATAATTGATATGGCACATTCTAAACATTAGGCATGGAGAAATTAAATAATGGAAAAGCAGGATATTCATGACTTAGCATGTGCTATCAGAACAATGCATAAGGCCAAGAGTGCTATATATATAGTATTTATAAGATATTATTTGACAAAAAATTATTCAAATTATCATATATGTCCATGATATCCTTTTATTTATTTATTTTAGAACATGTTTTCTTTATGAATCAATATTTTTTGGGCATTTTTCAATTATTTTATCGGTGTGCTTTCTTTCTTGCTCATCTCTGAACTCAAATGTTATATGAATTGCATGTTCATTTTGTACCACCGTCTTTGTTAGGACATTGCTGTTGGACAGTTTCTGGATTCTGTCTTGCGTAATGAATCTATAACTTATCTTCCATTTGAAAATGATATTTTTCTCATGAATCTTAGGTTCTTGATGCATTGGGTGAGTCAGTTCCGTGTGCATCCTATGACTCATGGATGGTGTACATACCTGAAGGCGAGTTCTTGTCACGAATAGGCCCCACAGAGTTTCTCAAGGTGATAGTGCAGTACTCAATGTTCTTCACCTTATTGCCTTTTATTTTCTCAAAAGAGAAGCTCATCCAAAGCTTAGCACTCCCCCCTCTTTTATGGTAATTTTTTCAATCTTCTACTGGCTGTAAACAATATAGAATTATGTGAGAAAACTTTAGCAACATTTATTCCTGATATAAGCTGAGCTGTAGGATAACACAATTTATGTAATGATTGCTACAATAATTTTCTTTGTGTCCGTTTCCAAGATTCAGAAATCATTATTAGAAAGACCTTGTTCAGTCTATAATTGCAACATGTAGATCTGCAGATCACGTAAGAAATGGAAGCATCATCTGCTGTATAAAATAGATTATATATATATATATATATTTTGTTCTATGTGTGTATATTTGTATATATGCATGCATGCATATGTTATGATTGTTACAAGATTTATTCTTTGTGTCTTTTTCCAGGATTTAGATATCATTTATTGGAAAAATCCCATTCAATCTACAACTGCACCATGTAGATCTGCATGTCATGTAAGAAATGGAAGTGTCATCTGCCATATAAAATAGATTATAGGTTTTCTTCTTACGGTGTGTGTTGTGTGTATGAGTGTAAGCATATGAGTTAGGTGGTCCTTTTTTATGAAGGAGAGAGGTGGTGGTTGGAGGTGGGGGATGGGGGGAGTAGTATATGGATGATATTATTTAGGTGAATTAGGCCAAAATATGAATTATCACAGAGGAATTTTACATAGTGACATAAGATTGGGTGTGTGAGGACTCATACGGGCATGTAGTAGTCCCATATCGGCTATACACTGAATAGATCTTGGGTACTTATACAAAGCTAAGGGACCTACATAATACTTTCTAGCTAGCCTTTTAGGTCAGGTCTTATGTTGTTACAAATAAAATTTTTGTGAACTCAGCTGATAGTCTTTATGGACTCAAATAGGTCCATTGGGGTTGACCACGTGCTAATAGTGGTGTTTGTGATTGGATTTAGATTTTTAGCATGATAAGGATGCTAGGGCTCAAATCAGAGGAGTATGTGAGGACCCATGTGGGCATGTGTTTAGTATATGGATGATATTATTTAGGCGAATTAGGCCAAATATGATTTATGATAGAGGAATTTTACATAGTGACATAAGATTGGGTGTGTGATGACTCATGCGGACATGTATTAGTCCCATATCGGCTACGCACTAGATAGATATTGGGTATTTAAACAGGACCAAGAATCCTAAGTAATACCTGCTGGCTAGCCTTTTTGGGTGAGGTCTTGAGTTGTTATAGGGTGTCACACTTTCCTCTATCAGACAAAGTCATTATTGAATAGTTCTTTGCATTTGAGATTATGCCAACATCCTAGGTTAATCCTAATAGATGATTAAAGATGATATTTTGAGCAAAAAATTGTGTTTGTCATAAATATAACCATCTAAAATGATTTATATGCAAATGTAAGAAAGCAAAATGTTATGGGAAATGGCGTTGAGTAGCCTCCATAAAATGGTGTTAATTTGGACTTTGTCTGGTGTCTAAATAATATATCGCCCGTCAATTATGTATAAAATATAGAATAGAATGCAGACTCCTTTGGGCTAGCTTAACTTCCCATTTCTCTTGCAAGTATTAGCGAGATATGCAAGTCTAACAAGAGCCAACGATCTCTACATTTCATTACAAGAGCCCTTTTGCTAGTAAATCCCCCCACCCGCCGCACCCCCCCCCCCCCCCCCCCCCAAAAAAAAAAAGAAAAAAAAAGAACATGCATGTTTAGTAAATGGTTAGAAATGTGTATTATGTATACAAACTAATGATGAGGTTATATTTATGAAATCTACTGTAAATAATCTCGATACATGGGATCACAACCATCCATCAAATTCTCCTTTTCAGCTCTGCCATGTGCATTGCATATGCCGAAATTTACTTTTGCTTACTCTAGAATGCTAGCATGAAATTTAGGTTTATGTTATATAGCATACATTGTGCAATGAAGTGAAAATGACTAATTTGACATATAAAATAGAAGAATCACCATGGGAGTAGTTTAAGACTTTAAGTGTTAGGAATAACGTAGATGCAGTATGTGGTTGTATTGTTCCAAGTTAAGGCGAAAACATACAAATCTGGATAATAAATGGAAGTTATTAAATGGATTAAAATTCATGAGCATAGATAACAAAAGGAGCAAAAGAGGGGGGAAAATTTTATGAGAAATGTTAATTACTTTCTGAGCACATCTATAGCTGAAAAATCACTAGTTCCATTGCAAAAGTTCTCAAACAAAGTGTATAGCCCAGCCCATCTCTCTCTATCGCTCCTCTCTCTCTATTTCTTGCTTGCTTACACATGCATGTGCATATTTATGTACTTTAGTATGTGTCATTTTATGTATAGATTAGCCTGTTATATGTTGTTTTTAAATCTAATTTTGAAAATATGACTATATACACTAGCTTTAGGTCATTTGTGTAAGCAAAAGATGGAGATGAATGAATAAAGAGGCAGTTAAGCAGAGAAGATAAAGTGCCATCTTGTTATATATCTAGCAGTCCTTTCTAGAATTCTGGACTGTAAGACTTTAAATGATCCAAATAATGAAAAAATAATTTATGCATATATAGGCATACCAGTAAAATATTGGACATTTGGACTTTCAGAAAAATTTGGGAGCTAGCATTCATAGCTAGCTCATCTCGTAGAATGTATGAGTATGAACCGTAGTAGCTATACATCCTAAAGTTCTTAGAAGTGATTAAAACAGAGCATATTGTGATATATTGTAGTATATATTAATACTGTGGCAAGTGGTAAGTATTACTTAATTTCAACCCACTTGTCTATGTTTTTGATGATTTGTGCTTAATTTTATTAGTTTGACTATCAAACAAATAGGATGAAGTAACAGCTTTGACCAAAGTAAACTAATACCTATGATATGTTCGCTAATCAATTTATCAGCTTCTTGCCAATTCTGAGGCATTGTTTTCTTCTTTTTTAAATAATTTTACAAACTAGCATGGAAGGCTTGCCATTGTTCATTCAGTAAAATTATTTGTATCCAATGAACTTGGCCTTCCAATGAAAGAAGATAAGTTTATGATTTAGAAAGTATGCTTTAATTTTTTTTCTTCGAATGAAGCTTCCTATGATAAATTTCTTGGTGATAAGTTTTGCTTAATCATACTTGAACTCCTATAGTTTTACTCTTGGTAACATTATGTCTTTAGCATGCACTAATTTCTTCTAAGTGATTTCTTACAGGACCTTGAGAAGTATGTAGGTCTTGAAGCTGTCCGTGAGTGGAAAAAGCTTCTTGTGAGTATGAAAGGAGCCTTTTGAATATATTATTTTTCTTTCCCTAACTGAATCTCTATTTATTTCTCATGGAGTTGTGGACTTCTACCTTATCTCTTCTTAAACTTTTCTTTTTGATTATTTGAGCTCCATAGCTCCCAAATGAATTGATATGCTAAGTTTTAACGTACATATATTTTATGTGTATCATGATCTTCACAAATGATGTTAATTTCTGTCATGCCTCGAACCCGCCACTCGAGTCGGCCACGTGACATGGCCGCACACTCCCTAGGGCAGGGCCCTAGGAAATATGCTAGGACAGATGAACAATATCCACATAAATACCAACAAATAAAATCAAATCAATCCAATAAAACCACTAACCTCAAATAATCAACTAGTTTAATTACAAAGTTTCAGATGTCCATCGATATCAGCAAAATAAAGGAGATAACTAGCTAACTAACTACTAGTTGTGCAAACTCAACGTCCCTCCTACCCGAAACTATACTTTTTGTGACTGAAAAAAATACAAAGAAGAATATGAGCTTTTCCAGCCCAGTAAGAATTTCGAATCGCTACACCATAAGTAATAAGAAAATAATCAATGAATAATATTGGATAAAATGAATACTATATTATTACTCGGAAAGCTCATACAAATAACATGCACATAAGCCCATCTTATCAAAAAAGCATATATATATATATATACATATATATATCTCAAATTTAACCAACAATTTTTTATGTCATGCCATTCGTTTCTCATTAACTTGATTTTCAAATTTCATAGCAATATTTTTTTGGTTTTGGGCAAACCAAGATCATGACCCAGTCCAAGACTGCTAAACAAAATCGTTCGTGTAAATCCGTGGAGCAAGGTCTGCCATATCGACCGTATCGACGTACCGGTTGGCACCGGTACCGGTTTGGCACCGGTTTCAACCGGTGCCGAATCAGCCAAGAAAAATCGATGGAGCGGACGCGCGGCCAAGGAAAAAAAAAAGCCAACGTGCGGACACGCGCACAGAGGTTCGCGTTAAATGGCCCACGTAGGGCATCCCGCGCGGGGTAGCGTGCCCACGCGGGCGCGGTTCCTAGCGCGGGGTATCGCGTGCGGACTTTTTTTTCTTTTTTTTTTCCTTTTTCTTGTCCTTCTCTTCCTCCTTCCCGAACCTTCTCTCCTTCTCGCCTTCTCCGCTCTCCTCCTTTCTTCTCCTCTCTTGCCCCTTTCTCCTGCGAGCAAGGAAGGAAATAAGGAACTGATCAGGAGGGGGGTAATCCGCGAACTGCGAACCGGTACTTTTTTTCTCTTCTTCTCCTCTCTCTTCTTCTTCCTCTTCTTTCTTCCTCTTTCTTCCTCTTTCTTCCTCTTCTTTTCTCTTCTTCCTCTTCTTCTCCCTACGAGTGCGAACCATTTTCAAAGGCTGTACTGTACCGGTCACGGGCGGCACTGGTACGGTACGGGCTGAACCGGTCCGTACCTTGCCGTGGAGGCTATCCCATGCATAAACTCGTGGAGGCTATTCCACGTGTAAGCCCGTAGAGGCTATCCTACGCATAAGCTCGTGGAGGCTATCTCATGACGAGGTTGGTTCAAGTTATATTTTATCCGTCTGATTTACATTTTACTCTTGTCAAATTAGTTTTCACTTACACAGTGCATTTCTCTCAAATTCAAGATATCTTTGTCCACATACTATCACACACCAAACCAAATCTATCGATGTAAATATCTCGATGCAAATCTTACGCTTTAAATCTTATGATGCAAATCCAACGGTACAAATCAATAAACATGTATATATATTTATATTGGTGACCAAGTATAGAGATTCTTACCTCTATTGAAGATCGATTAAACATAGCAATCACTGACCTACTTCACGATCTACGAGCTGGGGTGTAGAGTACCCTGATCAGAACTTTCTTCTGCAGATGACTCTCCTCCTACAAAATCAAACTCGATTATTACAAAAAAATCAAACAGTGGACTAGTAACCTAGACTCGGCGTCCACCAAGGGTCTATCTCTAGGTCCCTCAAATCCCTTCTACCACTTACTCGGATCAACTCATGAAATAAGAATCAGACTAGAGTACAGGTAACATAATAGATATTAGTGATGATAAAGTCCAGTGTTGCTCGGCAAGGATCAAGGTGAGGGCCAACACACTGCACAACAACAAGCAAGATTCAAGATCCCTTTTTACCAATGGTCGACCAGATGTTCATTGAGGAGGCCAAGACCCTCCTATAGGGCTCATAAGACAAGGAGAGGGAGAAGAAATCAAAGAAAGAGAAACAGGGAGATTAGAGAGAGGGATTGGCTTTCTCTCAACTTTTCTTTTTCTTTCTTCTACTAAGACCTAAATCCTCAACCTTATGAACAAATGAAGGAGGACTTGGCTGATCAGGGCGGTTTGATAAGGCGGCAGTCGGAGGCGGCGATGGCGGGTGGTGGAGAGCGGCGGTGTTGGCCGAGGAAAGGGATGTTTTCTGCCAAAATAGAGAAAGAAAGGGAGAGGGGCAGCGCCCCCAGCTGCCTTGGTGGCAACCCCCATGGCCCAAGGGAGCTTCGACGGGGGAAGAGGACTCATTGACAAGGGGTGGAGGAGGTGTTCTTCGGCCGGCGGTGGCGATTTCCGGCGTATCCCGATGAGAGAGGAGATAGTTCTCGGAATAGAGGAGGAAAGCAACCAAGATCTAAAGAGAGAAGGAAGGAGGTTTTGGGTGGTGACGGTCGATCGGGGTGGCATGCTGGCCACCAGGGAGGAAGGAGGGAGTAGGGGTGGCAAAATATGACCCGACCCGCCAACCCGATCCGTGTTCGACCCGCCATAAACAGGTTTGGGTTTGGCCTAAACAGGTTCGGGTCGTAAACAGGTCGACCCATTTAACCTGTTTATTAATTGGATCGGATACGGGTTTTAAATGTCTGATCCGTTTAAACCGTTTAACCCGTTTAACTGTTGGACAGGTTAAACGGGTTAAACGGGTTAAACATGTTAAACAGGTCTAAACAGGTTAAACAGGTCTAAACAGGTCGGGTCGGGTTGGATAAACAGGTTACCTGTTTATTAAACAGGTTAAACGGGTCGGATCGGGTTACCTGTTTAATAAACAGGTCAGATTCAGGTTTGCAATTCCTGACCCGTTTAATAAACAGGTCGGGTTCAGATTTATGGTTTTCTAATCCGACCTGTATTTGACCCGACCTGTTTATGCTTGACCCGACCCGATTGCCACCCCTAGGAGGGAGGGAGAAGGCGGGGTGGTGAGTGGCGATAGATCGATCGAGGAGAAGAGGGGTTTATATACAAGCCGTAGGAGAGGGATAAACTCGGACGAACAGCGGCACCGGCCGACTGTTCGCCAGTTGCAACAGTCTCCAATGGCTGGCGGCCGTTTGCACCGGCTGCGCCTCCCTCGGCCACACCTCAACGGTGGCCGTTTAGGCTGCTTGGAATAAGGGATCGTGATCCCCTGTTTCAATCGCTTCTTTTTTTTTCTTTTTCGATGGAAGCTTGGGCTTGGCCAAGCCAAGTTAGGCCGGTTAAGTGGACCAGACCTTGATCGGGCCATCACAATTTTCCAACTTACAAATGGATTAAAGTAGTTCAGTAAATGATAAATTATATGAATTAGCCTTTTTGGGCATAATTTATGCTTTTTTTCTCTCTCACACACACATGCATACTTGCATGCATTATGTGCACCTCATGTATGAGCACAAACATTCATCTCACCAACTTGGGAACATTTCATGCAATGAACGGAGAATGTTATCTCAAGCACAACTTTGTTATTTTGTATAGTTGCCAACAAAACTTTGGCCCTTTCAATATGAAGCAAAAAATTTTATTGTTTGTTTTTTTGTGGATGCCATTGGAAGTAAAATTAAAACCTTTTAATTACATCATCATCTATGGTTGTGCCTATTAGCCACAACCATATCCAGCTGATGCGGACACCAGTGCCAGATCATCTGTCACTCAGGTCTACGGTCGTCGTAGGAGGATAGTCCAATACTCCAATCAGTTTGATTTTATTTCACTCGGGTCTATGGTCGCCGTAGGAGGATGGTCCAGCCAATTTGATTTTATTTCACTCGGGTCTATGGTCGCTGTAGGAGGATGGTCCAGCCATGGGGTGATTTTATGTTATTTGGGCTTATTAGGGTATTTTGTTATTTGACAGTCTTTAGGATTTATTTTGGTATTTTGTCATCTCTTAGGGTCTTTGTGAGTTTAGTTTCTTTTAGGGGTCTTTAGCATTTTCAGGGTCTTATAAATATGTTGGACTGTACACCGTTTAAGGTATGCTATGAATAAAATTATGATTCTTTCTTTTAGCTCTGATGTGAAATCCCGAGCAGGGCTAGGTGTGATTTCTTCTCTTTCCTTGCTGTCCAGCATCAGCATTGGTATCAGAGCTCGGCTTCACAAAAAAAAACTTTTGAGTTGCTGTGGGCCTTAGCTTTCTCGTGGGCTCAGGCTTCACACGAGGAAAGCGTTGGGCATCTCCTTCCCCAACCGAGAAACGGTCCCGATTCTTTTTTCGAGCTGAAGTCCCCAAACCTTGTGTGCATCCTCTCCTTCCGACGGTGCACGAGAAGGAAACAGGAACCCCTGAGGCGGTCGGCGACTGGACGCGACGCCTCCTGTGTTCCCGGGTTCCTGCGGTGGCTCCCGATGAAAGGAAGGGGAAAACCCTTCCCCTAGCGGCGTCCGTCGTTCGGATCCGAGAAGAGGAACACCGTTGTCCCTCTCCGAGCGCCCCATCGTCCTCAACCGCCGCCGCGCCCCACGTGCCAGTTGCTGCGGAAGCCGGCGTAACCACCTGCAACAACCCACAAAGAGGTACGTAATGGTTTATCGGGTCGGGTTGTGCCCGTTAGCCTGAATCCTTTTGGGTTTGATTTAAAAAAAATCTGTATCGGGCGCGTAATGGGTTACCGGAGCGGGTTGTGCCCATTAACCTGAACCCTATCGGGATCTGAGTTTAAAAAAAGAAAAAAAAGAAAGAAAGAAAAAAAAGAGTACTACTCACCTTCTTCCCCAAGACCTCCACTGCAGCGTCGCTTCTGCCTTCGTTGCATTTGCTGATGCTGTGATCTGCGTGACTAACGCCGGTTCTCCCCATCTTCGGTGTTGGATGGAGGGACACAACCCCCTTCGCTCGCCGCCCCGAACCCTATCGCTCCTCCCCAAAACTCTCTCCCTTCCCCTTAAAGGGTTAAGGCGTCGAACCCACCGCACCCAACCCTCCCTCAAAGCCTCCACCGCACACAACCCTCCCTCTTTTTCTATTCATTAGGCCGTCGCCGAACTCCGCTGCCGGTTCCTTCCTCTTCTTCTCCTTTCCCCTCCTCTCCCTCTACTCTTCTTCTTTTGCGATCACTCATCACGGCATCTCGCCCATCCCCAACTCTCCCTTCCTCTTCTCGTCTCTTTGAGGGTTCGACAGTGAAACTATTGCACGCCACCACCACACTCGGTCCCACCCCCCCTCTCACGCCTTCCAATCCCACCCCCTCTCATTAGGCCCATACTGCACACCCCTCTCATCAGGCCCACACCAAGCAACAAACCCCCCTTCACACCGTCACGGGCCCACCCCATAACCTCTTAGCAGGCCTGCCCCTTCCCCTTTTATTTAGGCCCATCTGGCACCCCTCGCCCGCCACTTCCATTAGGTCCATCAGGCCATCCATACTTCCACCCCTTCTTTTCAATTGCAGGCCTGATAGGCCCACCACCTTACCTGGCTTTGCCCCATTCTTCTAAACCGAAGGCCCAACGAGTTGCCGAGATCAGGCCTGTTGAGTTGCTGTGATCAGACCCGATTTGAGCCATTTGATGAGCCCACTTGCTGCGACCGCGCTTCTGATTGTCGCCCCAGCCCAGGTCAGATCCCTATATTCATGAAAAATCTATTTATTCGTCTAAATTCAGCATCGATGAACTCTTGTGTGCTCTATTGATTTTTTCTACTGTGAATTCAACACACATGCCTCAAACAACCTGAGAAACCCTTGTAGTGGCCCCTTTTTGTCATTAATTGTAGGGCTGCCTAATCTTTGGAAGTTCTTCGAGGCTCCATGATACCCTGCAACACAGAAATACTGTCACTATTTGACTGCAATTACTTTCTTGCATTTATTATGTGATCCTCTTCTTGTTTTCATTTGCTATGGATTAGCTTTCTGTTTATATTGAGCATATACATTGCGCTCTAGGCATCATTTTCATGCATTAGGTCTGTCTAGGAACTACCACTGTCTTAGTATTGTAGGGCCACACACAACTTTGCACACTCATTATATGCATGTTCGTAGTGGTCGTGTTGTCTCCCAGTTAGAATCCCAACTTACCATGGATCCCAACTTTGAAGCCTTGCTAAAGGCTGTCCAAGACTTGACCACAGTGTCCACCCAGGCCAACGCCCGATTAGATTTCCTTCAGAGGATTATGGGATCTAAAGAAGGTAGTTCCTCCCATTTAGAAGGCTTAGAGATCGAGGACGAAATCCTAGACCATCTAGGATGTAGGCTCATGTGTGGCGCATCCAAAGGAAAACCAGCTCAAAATTCAGTTTCTGCAAGGCTGGGGTCGACTCATGGAAAGCTGGGGTCGACCCATGAAGAGCTGGGGTTGACCCTAGTGAAGGAAGGGTCGACCCATGAAGAGCTGGGGTTGACCCTAGTGAAGGAAGGGTCGACCCCAAGAAGTCATAGGGAGACGACAGAGAGCACTTCTCTGTCGATCTCAGGTGGGGTCGACCCCTAACAGTCAGGGGCCCCTAACAGTCTGGGGTCGACCCCAGTGAAGGAAGGGTCGACCCCAGGAAGTCACAGGGAGACGAAAGAGTGCTGTTTTCTATCGTTTCAGGAAGGGGTCGACCCTTGGGGTCGACCCCAGTGAAGGAGGGGTCGACCCCTGTCTGTGAGGGGGTCGACCCCTGATCTGCAGGGGTCGACTCCAACGCCGTGCCAGGCGTGGCATTCAATCAATGATGGGAATTTTTGATCTTTGACTGGCTTAGGGACTTCATGATTTATGTTCCTAAGGGTCTAAGTCATTCTTGGGCTAGGTTTAGACTCAATGGAAGAGAGCATATAAGTCATGGACTTGGGTTGAGTGCTTTCTAATGTGGCTTAGGGGGAGATTGAGTTGGCTTGGGATTAGACTAAAATTGAGAGCCTATATAAAGGCTTGATGTAATCAGTTTTAGGGTTATCACTTGTATTATTTCCTGAAGAAATAAGAGCCGCCAGAAAACTTTCTCCCACGTTCTCTCCTCTTCCTCTTCTTCTCCACGAAAACCCTAGTTTGTGATTGTGATTCTTCATCTCTTCTTCCTTCTTTCCCCACGCGGCCTGGCGTCCTAGGGGACATCCTAGGTTAGCGGATATCAGGGATCCACATGCTTCCCCACAGCGCCAACAATTGGTATCAGAGCCAGGTTTTGGCGTAGGAAAGAAGAAACGAAGGAAAGACATCAAGAGGAAAGCAGTCCGCTTATCTCCCTTCAAGGTGATTTCTCAAATCAGATTTGTGTTTATTTGTGATTGTGGTCTGGCCAACCATGAACAATAATATGAAGGTGGAGTTTGAGAAGTTTAATGGAAAGGAAAGCTTCTCTATGTGGAAGGTCCGGGTGGAGGATCTCTTGGTGCAGAACTATCTGGATTCGGTCTTGGAGGACAGGCCGGAGGGTATGACAGAGAAGGAATGGTTTTCTTTGGAGAAAAGGGCTTGCGCTGCCATCAGAGGATGCTTAGCGGATTCAGCCTTGTACAGCGTCCTAGAGGAGAAGACACCCAAGGGATTATGGACAAAGTTGCATACCATGTATATGGGGAAGAATATGTGCAACAAGTTGATGTTGAAGAAACAATTGTACAGCCTTCGGATGCATGAAGGTGGAGATATTGTTCTTCATATTCAGAGGTTTGACCAGGTTTGCAATGACTTGCAGACCCTTGGGGTGAAGATGGAAGAGGAGAATAGATCTCTACTCTTGCTTTGCTCGCTGCCTGGTTCTTATGATCCTTTGGTTACTACTTTGCTGTATGGGAAGGAGACGCTGAATTATGAAGACATAATTTCTGTGCTAAGGTCCAATGAGCAAAGAGAAAGATTGATAAAGGATGGAGTTCCTCAGGAAGGTCTTACTGTCGGAGAGAGGCCTGGGAGAGGGAAGGAATGGAGCAAGCAAAGGGGACAATCAAAGTCCAAGAAGGGCAAGAAAGAGTTCAGATGCTATAAGTGCAATGAAGCAGGACACTTGAAGCAGAATTGTCCGCTTTGGAAGAAGCTTCAGGGAGAGAAGAATGGCAAGGATTCAGTTAGTGCCGTGGCTGATCTCAAGGTGGAGGATGACCTTTTGGTAGTTTCAGATGATCACAGGAACAACACGAATATCTGGACAATGGATTCAGCTTGCTCTCATCACTACATACCAAATCGGTCTTGGTTTGCTACATACACCAAAATCGATGAGGGGAGTGTGACATTAGGAGATGATCATCCTTGCAAGGTGGCTGGCATTGGGACCATCAAGGTGAGGATGTTTGATGGGATGGTGCGGACTTTTACCAATGTAAAGCACGTCCCGAATCTGAAAAAGAATCTAGTGTCACTTGGCTACTTGGAGAAGAATGGTTACAACTTTAGTTGCCGTTCCAGGAGTGGTATTTTGAATATATCCACATGAGCCATAGTTGTGATGAAGGGGAGGAGGTTGGAGAATAATTTGTACAGAATGGAAGGGTCCGTGGTGTGTGGGGGATCCGAAACAGCAGCAGTGGCACAGGGCCAGCAGGAAGCATATTGTTTGTGGCATTACCGCTTGGGTCACATGGGAGATCGTGGTATGAAGATGCTGAGCAAAGATGGACTGATATCAGATCTGGATGGAGGAGTTCCAGAGGTGTGTGAGCCTTGCCAGTTAGGGAAGCAACACAGGGTGAAGTTTTCTACCAGTACTACACGCAGCGGTGGTCCCCTGGAGCTAGTGCACACGGATGTTTGGGGACCGGCCCCGGTTATAGCCAGGAATGGGGCAAGATATTTTCTAACTCTTATTGATGACTTTTCAAGAAGAGTTTGGTTGTACTTCTTGAGGAAAAAGTCAGAGGTCTTCTCTAAGTAAGGAGTTTCTGAAATTTTGCGAAGATTGTGGGACCAAGAGGCAATTTTCAGTGAGGAAGACTCCTCAACAGAATGGGGTGGCCGAAAGGATAAACAGGACTCTCATGGAAAAAGCTAGATGTATGAGATTGCAGGCAGGGCTTCCCAAGGTGTTTTGGGTGGACACAGTAGACATAGCC